>NW_026652283.1:66453658-67100951 GCF_009828535.3 Hylobates moloch
AAATAAATAAATAAATAAATAAATAAATAAATAAATAAAAGAAAAAAACAGATGCCTATCAAAAGGAAATGCATTTTGCTGAAAGTAGCACGGTTTTCCCAGAGAAAATAACATTTGAGCCGAGCCTTGAAAGATGAGTAAAAATTTGTCAAGCTGAAAAATTTCATCATAAGATGAGTTGAACACAAGGTCATTGTGAGCTGTTGGCTGACCCCCGCAGAAGGCTGGCAGCCCCTTTCAGGTGAACCTCCAGTCCGTTCTTTATTCAGGCACCACTAGGATGCTGTGCTGGGTGGCATTCCTGCCCCAGCAGGGGCTAGGCCTGAGTCACATGCAGGGCAGGGGCCTGGTCACAGCCTGGGGCCTCACCTGAGAAAGACCTGTGAGAAAACATCCCAATCCCACTCATTCCTGCCCACACCAGGGCCAGCCACGTGGGGACAGGAGGGACGGTGAAGAGCATATTTGGGAATGTGACGTTCTGTGGTGGCTGCTTGTTAGGAAATCATAAGTAGCTTTCTCCTGATGACCAGCTTGAACACTGGATCGCTGAGCAGGGCACAGGTGGAAGGAATCAGAAATTACTGTATTAACACCAGTACTTTGGAGGCACAGAAACCAGGGGTGAAGGAATTTCCCTAAGATCACACACTTTAGGTGATAGCACTGGTGTAGGCTCCCATCAAACTGTTCTTTCAGGTCTCTTCGAACTCATAGGTTCTTGAAAATGTAAGGGGCAAAATTCATTCATTTTATGGCATTAATCACCACTAATCAATCATTCATTCTCTCAATTATCTAAGCAAGTATGTAATTACTGAGTCCTAGTGATGCCTACAACCAGGCTTCTTACAGTCCCGCAGGGGTAGAAACAAAGGAACTAGAAATCATGGTGTTTACCTTGGAGCAACCTGCAATCTAGTTGCATAGGAAAGAACCCATTTGACACAACGAGAGTAACAAAAACAACGAATGCAATTGACATTGGAATGGGCTGGAGCTTTGGGAGAAGGAATCCTTAGGGGAAGATGAAAGCTAAGAAAGGCTTGGAGACCATCAATGGAGAGGGAGGGAAAGGGCAGTATCTGGATGGAGAGCTCTGGGCAATATTTAGGAAAACTCAAGAGCGCCTGCCCATGAACAGATGGACAGACAAGCGTGTGCTCCCTCCTGAACTCACAGGCTTACGGGCTCACCTCACAGCAGGGCTCCCCTTCCAGGCTTTGCAGGTGATATGGTTCCTTCTCCATCCAGGATAACTCCAGTGAAGGATGGACAGAGGCAAGATTCTAGCTCCATTTTGGCTGCAATGCGTCCTTGTTCTTTTCTCCTTTGCTGGTCATTCTGGTCTGTTTGGGAATTGGACTCGTTGTCTCTGGTCAACTAACCTCTAACCCTGCCAGGGGGACTAAGCATGCTACAGAGCGCCCAGGTCCCCCACCTCCCACTTCCATATAGCCCTGAGCAAACCACTCAGAGTCTCTAAATGGCCCAGAGCAGCTTGTGGCTCCATTCCAGGAGCAAAAGCACCGCTGAGAATGTGCGGATGCAGCCTGAGACCCCCACCATGCCAGCTCCCAGCGCTAAAGCAGGCTGGTACCTCACACTGCTTTCAGGATCTTCCAAGACACTGTGGGTGTGAGGTCTTCCAGGCAGGCATCAGCACCCACCAAGCCGGTCCTCAGAAAACGACTGGAGGTAGAGAAAGCAGGGCTGGAAAGAGACAAATTCCAGGACTGTCCTCACTAGCATATTCTAAACGAAGCAGATCTTCAGACAGCCGTGTTAGGTATGATGTCCCCGAGAGAGTACACATTAACATGACAAAATTTGAGGAATGAACATAAGATGGCCATGCAATATCAAAGTCATGGCTCACTTGGGTGCTTCTCTGACAGAAGAGATAGAGTGTGGCACCAGTAGTCCCTGTTGGGTTCTGTGTCTACAGAACAGAGCTTTGGGGCTGCCCTCCCTCACAGAGCAGGCTTTCTGCAAATGCTCAGGTAGGGCTGGATATATTCGTAGAATCTTCCAGACCCATCCAACCCAGAAGGTGGTGGTCCCCGAAGAGTGGTGGTGTACATGAGAAGCTGGGGGAACGTGTTACAAGGCAGACCCCGGGGCCAGCCTCAGAGACTCTCATTCACCTGCTCTGGAAACACTGCTAAGGACTTGGCCTCTGCTGTGAGCCAAGAGGAGGAAAGAAACCCCTCTCACTCTAGAACTACCTTTTTCTGCCTCAACCACCTTTTTTCCTGTCTTTAAAAAATTTCCAAAATTCTCTGCATCTGTAGTTTTCATAAGTACTTTGTCATGCAACCCGGTTAGCTCAAGCCAGAGACAATCAGAAAAAGCTCTATCAGTGTCTGTCAACTCAGCCGCTTCCCTCCGTACCGTGGCCCCTCATTCCTGCAGCTGGGTGGGAGCCAGCACAGCCCCAGGCACAGGCAGTGCCGGCATGTGTTCCCGGAGCTCCACACAGGAATGTCCCACTCTAGAGGGGAAGATAAAATTCAGTGCTCTGCATGCACTGGGTATGTGTGCCAGGAAAGCCCTGAAACTTTTGCTCACAGGGCTCAAAATGAAAGCAGCTGTTGATTCTGAGAGTGGCAAGTTTGACGACATTTGGAGTCCCCCTATGTGAGAACAGAGAGACCCCTGGCGCTTCCTCCCTGCTATCTGAGGAAGGGGGAGGAGGCTGGGGGTGGCGAGGCCCAGCCTCTCAGGGTTGCGTCTCTCCGGGGCTTCCCAAGGAGGCAGCGCCGGCCCTCCCAGTCTTGCCACTGTCGCCGTGCGCGTGTGCCGGGCCAGCCGGAGCCAGGCCCGATCCTGGCCACTGTGCCCACCACCGAAGGCAGGCCCCAGGCCAGGTCTCTCTCCTTGCCTGTCGAGGGGACCCTGGTGTCCGGCTCCTTTGATATCTAAAAACCAGACCCTCAGCCCCCAGCGCCCGAGCCCGGCGCAGATCCACGCCCCGGCCTCTCAGCGCGGGGGCCTGGGGGCGGGTGCGGTTCGGGGACAAGGGACCGCAAGTGGGGGCGGGCGGCAGCGTGTGAGCAGCTCAGATGGGAGATCACGCGCGATAACCTGGGCCCTGGATGGCAGCGCTCGACAGGAAACCTCGAGCGAGGAGCCAGCTGGGGGCCGGCGGGGCGGGGCTGCTGCTCCCGTAACCGCATGAGATCCGCGGCTGGCGGCAACACGGGGCTGGGAGCCCACCTTGGCTGCACGGTGAGGAAGGGCCGGAGGTTCCTTCCCAGGCCCAGCCTCCTCTCTGTTTTGCGGAGGGCGTCCTTCACGGGTGCGGTTTGTGACTTTGGGACGGCGGTCCCAGCCGCCTGGACTTTGGGCGTAGTGGGAGAGCTGCCCAGCCCGCAGTGCACCCGACGTAGCTTTGACCCGGGAGGGACCCGACCCCGAGCCGGACGCGGGGAGGCCAGGGCGGAGAGGCGGCGTGAGCGCGGCTCAGCAGGCTCAAGCTCGTCTCCTTAAAATCCCAGCGAAATGTTCATCTATAGCGTATCGGTGACGGTTTTAATATCCAAGTGGCATTTCCTCTCCCAGCCTCCGAAAAACTCGGTGCAGTGGGCAGCGGCTTGGCGGGGCGTCCCCCTGTGCCTTGCGTCCAGGCGGGCGGCCCGCAGCGGCAGGAACCCAGGCGCGGGCACCGAGGGGCGGAGGCCTGGCCCCGGCTCGGGGAGCTCCGGGCGGAGGCGGCTTGGGCTAGCGGATGGATGCACGGGTTTCTTCTTCTGGGGAAGCTGCGGGGGCCACAGGGGCTCTGAGGAGGCGCCCTCAACAGCCTGGGGCCGGCAGGACGGCTTCCAGAGCGAGGGCGACCAGCAAGCAAGGCAGGTGAGGCCCTCCTGACTTCCCCCTCCGCCCCTGTCCTCCCTTGCGTTGCCCAGGCAGCCTGAGCTCCCGAGGCCCAGAGGGTCTCCAGCTTACAGTTGCAGTGGGACTGATTCGGTGGATCGGAAAACCGCTTTCATCTCACTCGGCTGCTGGTGAAAGCATCTCGTCCTTACAGCACTGGATAATAGTAACAATAGTGATCATGCTATTTACCGGCAGTAGTTGGTTTTCTGTGTTCATATATAAATGTAACCATATTCACCAAATACCATTATCGTGAAAGTTCTGTATAGCTGAGGTCCTTCCAAACCCCGGCAAGTCATCACCAGAAATGTACTGAGCCAGGGCTGGGTGCACAGCGCTTCGCTAAATGGGCCAGCCCCTGTGCCTCCACTGTCTGCCCTGCCAGAATCTTGCCGCACACACCTCCTTTGATGTAAGGGTTCATGTTATTTGTTTTTGTTTTGGTTGTTTAGTATTATAAATATTATATACACTATCATAGTTAGAGTTTCAAACACCACAAAAAGGTGTAAGGTGGAAAATAAGTGAAATTCACCCAGCCTCCCCTTCCCGTGGCTCCTCTGCAGAAGTAACCGCGGATGACATTTTTGTGTGTGCGGCCCTCCAGATATACATATATTTTTAACCTGTTTTTTCTTGTAAAATAATATAACATAAAATTTACCATTTTCATTTTTAAGTGTAATTCAGTGACATGAAGTGCATTAACATTATTGTACAATCATCAGCACTATCCATTTCCAGAACATTTTCACCATCCCAAACAGAAACTCCATCTAGATATATTTTTATGTATATATACGTATATATGCAGCTTACATAGTGTTTTTTTCATACACAAATATCTAGAGCTTGCTTTTTTTTTTTTTTTTTTGAGGCAGGGTCTAACTCTGTTGCCCAGGATGGACGGCAGTGGCATGATCACAGCTCACAGCAGCCTCCGCCTCTTGGGCTCTGGTGATCCTCCTACCTAAGCCTCCAGATGAGCTGGGGCTACAGGTGTGTGCCACCACACCCAGCTAATTTTGTTATTGTTATTATTTGCAGAGATGGGTCTTGCTATGTCTAGAACTCCTGAGCTCAAGCTATCCTCCAGCTTCAGCCTCCCAAAGTGCTAGGATTACAGGCATGAGCCACTGCACCTGGCCACCTTTTTTAAAACTAATTATCTTGAAGATATTTCATGGTAGCACATGTAGAATTATCTATTGTGTTTTTTTTAATGGTTATATATGAATACACCAAAATTTATCAGGTTCCTAGTTGAGGGACATTTACATTATTTTCTCTGTATACTGTGAGAATTTATCCTCAGAAAAAATTAAATTCTCAGAGAAATGGCAAAATACTGCCTGGAATTTTGACATAAGGGGTTTGCTCGAAAGTAGATTTTTTTGAAATGGTGCTAATTTTCAAGAGCTAAACTTGAGGCCAGTGTGCTGTGTGAGAAAGAACAAAGGCCCGGCACGACCTGGCCTCTCGTCCTGGCTCTGACACATGAGATGTGTGACTGCGGGAGAGTCACTTCACCTCCCTGACCTTCAGTCTCTTTATCTGCGAAGTGGAGCAAATAAGATCTGCCCAGCTTACCTCACTCAATTGTTGTTAGGATCAAATGAAATAAAAAATATAAAAGGGTTTTTTGTAAACTGAAAGTGTGGAGCAAATGTTTGGTATGATCATGATTGTTATAGCATCAGCCCCTGGAGTCAGCCAGAGAAAGCTACATGTCCAAGCTGGCAACAAGAGGTAAGAATAAGTGTCTTTCTCTCTGTGTATCTATAATATATATATACACACACACACACACACACACACACATTGCTCTCTATGTATGTATGTACACATGCATACATATGTTTGTATTGTTCTATTTATGTATGTGTACATACACGTATGTACGCAAGTGTGTATGTGTATCTTACACTCTATGTGCCTGGCATATAGCAAGTGTTGTCTGCTAACCTGAGAGATTTGTCCACTGGCCTTGGGGGGCTATTGGTGGAATGAGTGGAGGGAACTGAAACATGCAACCTGCTCACCAAAGGAGGTCACTTGCCTGTCATTGTTTACTCCCAGAGCATGACTGCAGGCATCGACCCTCCTTCATGTTTCCTTAGCACCCTGTGCCCCTCTCTCGTGGGATGATTTGTTTCCTTGCCCATCTCTCTGCTCGGCTGGGAGGCTACATCTGTGTCTGTCACCTCCACCCTCACTGCCCAGCACAGTGCGTGACATTTTCTCCTAGTAAGGATGGCCACCACATGACCTCTCGTGAGGCGTCACTCCTTGGCTTGTAGGTGGCCATCTCTCCCTGTGTCTTTACATCATCTTCACGGCATCTTCCCTCTGTACAAGTCTGTGTCCTAATCTCATCTTTTTTTTTTTTTTTTGATAGAGTCTTGCTCCCTCGCCCAGGCTGGAGTGCAGTGGCACAATCTTGGCTCACTGCAGCCTCCGCCTCCCAGGTTCACGGGATTCTCCTGCCTCAGCCTCCTGAGGCAGCCTCCTGAAGCCTCATGGTGTACCACCATGCCCAGCTAATTTTTGGTATTTTTAGTAGAGATGGTTTTTGTTTTGTTTTGTTTTGTTTCGTTTTGTTTTGTTTGAGATGGAGTTTTGCTCTTGTTGCCCAGGCTGGAGTGCAATGGTGTGATCTCGGCTCACTGCAACCTCTGCCTCCCAGGTTCAAGCGATTCTCCTGCCTCAGCCTTCTGAGTAGCTGGGTTTACAAGTGCCCACCACCACACCTGGCTAATTTTTTTGTATTTTCGGTAGAGACGGGGTTTTGCCATGTTGGCCAGGCTGATCTCAAACTCCTGGCCTCAGGTGATCCACCCGCCTCCACCTCCCAAAGTGCTGGGAATACAGGCGTGAGCCACCGCACCCGGCCGAGATGGGGTTTTACTATGTTGGTCAGGCTGGTCTCAAACTCCTGACCTCAGGTGATCCCCCCACCTCAGCCTCCCAAAGTGCTGGGATTACAGGCATGAGCTGCCTCACCCGACCTAATCTTGTCTTCTTTTTTTTTTTTTTTTTGAGAAGGAGTCTCACTCTTTCACCCAGGCTGGAGTGCAGTGGCGCGATCTCGGCTCACTGCAGGCTCCGCCCCCCGGGGTTCACGCCATTCTCCTGCCTCAGCCTCCCGCGTAGCTGGGACTACAGGCGCCTGCCACCTCGCATGGCTAATTTTTTGTATTTTTAGTAGAGACGGGGTTTCACCTTGTTAGCCAGGATGGTCTCGATCTCCTGACCTCGTGATCCGCCCGCCTCGGCCTCCCAAAGTGCTGGGATTACAGGCGTGAGCCACTGCACCCAGCCTCTTGTCTTCTTATAAGGACACAAGTCATATTGGATCAGGGCCCCCCACTAATGACCTCATTTTAACTTAGTGACCTCTTTCAAGACCTTTTCTTCAAGTACAGTCACATTCTGTGGTGTTGGGAGTTAGGATTTCAACATAAGAATTTCAGGGGACAAAATTCAGCCCGTAACAGAAACTGAGGCTTAGTGATTATTAGTGTTAATGGATGAGGAAGGAGCAAAAGAGTGAATGGGTTTCACCCCTTCAGGACAAACAACCACTTTCTGGGTGGTTTATGGGGCAAGAGTAGGAAGAGCTTGGTTTTGGGGGCCAGGGGAAGAAGAGATGACGATGACTCCATTTGGCTGGATGCAGACAGGTAATGGAGGCTGGCAGTATAGCCTGGATTTTAGGGCTGATTTGAAGCCTGTCCTGGGGCTTGCCAGGGTATCTCCAGTTAGCCCAGGGGCCCAAGGCAACTGTGAACCTTGCCTTGTTCCAGTTGGCTTTAATTTTTTCTTTGAAATGTTATTACCATATTTTAAATAAAAAGATAATGTGTCCTTGTCAAAAAAGAAAACCCTGCAGCTGTTCCCCATCTCATTCAGAGTAAAAGCCACTGGCCAAGGAAGTTCTACCTAACACCCCCACCTGCCTGTCGCCCTCTTTCCTGGTCTCCTAGAACTTCCCCTCATTCATGCCACCCTGGCCACACCCCTGCTTGCAGTTCAGAGACACTGGGCACAGGTCCACCACACAGCCTTTCCACCTCTGCTCCTCTGCCCAGAGTGCCCTTCCCCTACAGATGTGCACAGCTGAAGCCGCCTCTGACCACCCGTGAAAAACGGGAGACATCTCTTTGTCACTTCATACTTGCATTTCCTTGGCTAGCACTGAGACTGTCTTTTTTTTTTTTTGAGACAGATGCTCGCTCTGTCACCCAGGCAGGATTGCAGTGGCTCGATCTCAGCTCACTGCAACCTCCGCCTCCTGGGTTCAAGCGATTCTCCTCCCTCAGCCTCCCAAGTAGCTGGAATTACAGGCACATGCCACCAAGCCTGACTAATTTTTGTATTTTTAGTAGAGATGGGGTTTTATCATATTGGCTAGACTGGTCTCGAGCTCCTGACCTAGTGATCTGCCTGCCTCAGCCTCCCGAAGTGCTATGATTGGCATGAGCCACTGCGCCTGATGTGTCTTTTTATATGTTTGTAAGTAATCTGTTTTTCTGTCTCTGAGAATTGCCTATTTATATCTTTTGCTGATTTATCTCTTGGACTATTAGTCTTAGCTTTCATTTTTCAAAGTATTATTATTTATTCACTTTTTTTTTTTTTTTTTTTGAGACAGGGTCTCACTCTGTCACCCAGGCTGGAGTGCAGTGACGCATCAGGGCTCACTGCAGTTTCGACCTCCTGGGCTCAAGTGATCCTCGCACCTCAGCCTCCTGAGTAGCTGGGACTAAGGCATGCACCATCATGCCCAGCTAATTTTTTATTTTTTGTAGAGGCAGGGTCTTGCCATGTTGCCCAGGCTGGTCTCTAACTCCCGGGCTCAAGCAGTCCTGCTAGCTTGGCCTCTCCAAGTGTTGGGATTACAGGCCTGAGCCACTGCACCTGGCCCATTTTTCAAGCTATTATTGACGGAATTCCAAACCTGTAAAAAGCTTTAGGAATGAAGCTATTCATCTCAGAATTATTTACAATGGTGAAAAATTGGAAACAAATGACCACCAATGGGGAATGGTTATGTAGACAGTGGAAAGCTTATTAGGCAACCATTATAAAGGATATTTATTAATAGTAAAATGACAAAGTAACATGAAATACGAATATATGAAATAACATGAAGTCTTAGATTATAACATAATACTAAATGAAAAAAACAATTTTTCAGGAAATTTTTTTTTTTTTTTGAGACAGAGTCTCGCTCTGTCACCCAGGCTGGCATGCAATGACGCAATCTTGGCTCACTGCAGCCTCTGCATCCCAAGTTCAAGTGATTCTCCTGCCTCAGCCTCCCAAGTAGCTGGGATTATAGGCACGTGCCACCATGCCCGGCTAATTTTCATACTTTTAGTAGAGATAGGGTTTCACCATGTTGGCCAGGCTGGTCTCAAACTCCTGACCTCAAGCGATCTGCCCGCCTCGGCCTCCCAAAGTACTGGGATTACAGGAGTGAGCCACTGCACCTGCCCGTGAAAAGTCTTTATGTAAAATGATTACAGTTTATAAATAACAAAGACTTTGGATGGCCATCTGCCATCATATTAATAATGGCTGTGTTTGAAAGTGATACTATGGGCAATTTTGATTATTTCCTACTTTTCTGCACTTTTATGTTAAGTTGATTTACTTGAAAATAAAAAGAAAAATGATCACAAAGGCTGGGCGTGGTGGCTCACACCTGTAATCCCAGCACTTTGGGAAGCTGAGGCGGGTGGATCACCTGAGGTCAGGAGTTTGAGACCAGCCTGGCCAACATGGTGAAACCCCGTCTCTACTAAAAATACAAAAAATTAGCCAGGTGTGGTGGCAGGTGCCTGTAATCATAGCTGCCTCGGAGGCTGAGGCAGGAGAATCGCTTGAACCTGGGAGGCGGAGGTTGCAGTGAGCCCAGATCACGCCACTGCACGCCAGCCTGGGCAACAAAGCGAGACTCTGTCTCAAAAAAAAAAAAAAAGAAAAGAAAAGAAAAATGATCACAAAATATCGCTGAAAACATAACAACTTTAATGGAAATAAAAATACAAGAAGGGAAACATTTGCTCATAAAGCGCTGCCCCTAAGAAACCACACAGCCCTGTTCTTCCCTCTTCCCTTGGAACCCTTATCTATGGGAATACATAATTTGTAGGTAGTTTTGAACAAATGATCCAATTTTACAATGAAACATGAATATTTGAAATCTGACACTGAGGAGAGAATTAGGGAGGTTGTGGTAATTTTTTTAAAAATTATTTATTTATTTATTTTTTTTAGACAGAGTCTCACTCTATGGCCCAGGCTGGAGTGCAGTGGCACAATCTCAACTCACTGCAACCTCCACCTCCCAGGTTCAAGCGATTCTTCTGCCTCAGCGTCTTGAGTAGCTGGTATTACAGGCGCCCGCCACCATGCCTAGCTATTTTTTTTGTATTTTTAGTAGAGACATGGTCTCACCATGTCGGCCAGGCTGATAGCAAATTAAAGAGAGTAGTAAAACATTATATGGTGCCAGTAAATTAGCTGGAGCTGTTCCGCAGTTCAGGGTGATTGAGGTATCTCCAGTGGGTCACTGCTATGCGCACTGGGCAGTGTGAGTCCTGACCTCACGTTTGGTATCAGGCCAGCTGTATCTGTCAACCCCCCAGGCCTCTCAGCCCTCGATGAAAGAAAGCTAATTGTAGAGTCAAGAATACGACCTGCTATAATGGTTCGATCCTGGGAGAAGGGACTCCACAGCCTGGTGAGGACCCCTCTCACCACCTCTGAGGATCCGCAAGTCTTTGAAGGGCAGTACCAAGTGGTGGTTAAGACCTGGACTGTGGATCCAGACGTGCCTGGGTTCAACCCTGGCTCTAGACGTTAGGCATGTTATTAACCTCTCTGAGCCTCAGTTTCCCTAGCTGTGAAATCAGAGTCACTGTGAAGACTGAATGAGAAAACTCACACATGTGATTCCTGGCCCAGAACAAATCTTCAACCAGTGGTTATAACTATTACTCTGTGTGTCTAGCCTGTATCTTTTCTGCTGCAGTGAAAGTTAGTTATTCAATGAAAGGGAGCAACCCGCTGAGGGGGGTGGTCTGGGTGCCTCGATGCTGTGGTCAATGGGTTGGCATCACACCCAGCACCCTGCCCAACACAGACACCGCCCCCACCCCCCTACCCATAGCTGCTACCACTGCCTTCCTAAGAACAGTGACTTCCTGTTTTCTAAGTTCTTACCCTGCAATGTCATCACCAGTTGTGCCTGAGCCTGGGGGTGGAGCAGGGCAGCAGCAGGACTCAGGGCTCAAAGTTGGGGACTCAAAGGAAGGAAGGTTGGGGAGTAGAAAGCTGGCCACTCCTACCTGGATCATGAGCTACTGTGATTCATATTGATTCCATCAGTGCCTACAAACTGAGCACTTACCAGGTACCAAGCCCTTCCCATCTGAGTGTCACACACCCTGGGAGGTCGCTGTGATTACTCAGTGATCACACAGTAGCAACACCAGGACTTGGATTGCAGTTGTCTCCTTCGTAGGATTTATTCTTACCTGCTGTGCTTCCTATCCAAGTGGAAACAAGCTGGACAGGGGTGAGTTTTGAAAGGCTGCCCTATAGAAATTGGAGGATCTATGTGATTTGTGCTTCTGAAGGCAGAACTAGGTTCAAAGTTTTTTTTTAACTCTGAAAATTAGAGCTCTCCACCAGTGATTGCTGGGTGCTGAGCTTCCTGTCACCGGAGATATTCAAGCAGAGGCCAGAAATGCCTACCAAAGAAGAAACTCCTGGAAGAGGTGGGAAGCTCTCTATATGAGAGGAACTCCAGAGGCATTGGGATAAGGTAGATTGAGAAGGGACTTTGCATCAGATGCACTCAGAAAATCTCTAGCCATGTGACCTATTGGAGCTGCAATGTCATTATCTGCAAAATAGAATTGGTAATAATTCTGCCTGTATTGTGCAAGGTTGTTCTGAGGATTAAGCCAGATCATGCAAGTGCAAAGACCTCTCTAAACTGAATGCTTCATGCATATGTTATATCATTACATTTTGTGAAATGAGGAGTTCTCAGAAAGTCTACACACTGCTGAGCTCCTACTGTGTGCCAGGCACTTTGTACATACCGATTATCTCTCTCTTTTTTTTTTTTTTTTGAGACAGAGTCCCACTCTGTTGCCCAGGCTGGAGTGCAGTGGCGCGATCTCCGGTCACTGCAAGTTCCACCTCCTGGGTTCACGCCATTCTCCTGCCTCAGCCTCCTGAGTAGCTGGGACTACAGGTGCCCGCCACCACGCCCGGCTAATTTTTTTTGTATTTTTTAGTAGAGACGGGGTTTCACCATGTTAGCCAGGATGGTCTCGATCTCCTGACCTCATGATCCGCCTGCCTTGGCCTCCCAAAGTGCTGGATTATAGGCGTGAGCCACTGCACCTGGCCCCCATTATCTGTTTTTATCTTCACACACCCCTGAAGAGTGGGTATCCCCATCCTGAGCTGGGAAACCTGGCCAGGTTCTGTCCCCAACCCTGGCATGATGGGGTGGGAGGTCGGAGGGCCATCCCCTGCTGCCACTGCTTGTACCTGCAGAGCCTCTCAGCATGCGCCACTGTGCAGGGCACCCCACAAACTTTACCTCGTTGCTCTGCACCCATGAAGTCGGTCTCGTCAAAGCCCTTCTGCACATAGGAGAATTGAAGCTCAGAGAGGTTAAGAAAGCTGTTCCAAAACAAGCCAATAATGGGGCAGATTCCACATTTGAGTCTTAGAGTCTTTCTGACTCGAAGACTTATGTTCTTTGCTCTTCTCTAAGCCTGTGATGTGCTGGTGAGGAGGGGAAAGGTGCAAATGAAACTATAAGGCACTATCTGTGCTTGCCACAGCCAGCGGTTGGGGGAGGACTTGAAGTGAAACGTTTACAAGCTGTTGTGACTAAGTGTCAAAAGTGGGCAAAATGGCAAGGGCTGTGAATTCAGAGGTAGGTGGAAACTCTGGATCCTGTGCCCACAGGTCAGGTGTGTCGAAGCCATAAAGCTAAGAGACGTACTCGGAGTCAGGAGACCCAGGAATTCCCTTCCAGCTTTGCCACTAACCTGCAGGTGTCCTTGGTGAAGTTGCTTCATTCCTCTGATCTCAGCTTATCCACCTGTGAATTGGGCCCAGAAATAGCCCCCTGTTTGTCTCCTGGCACTCATAAGAATCAAACTCCATCAGACACAGGAAGTCACTTTAAAAGTAGAAATTAGGGTTCAAATGAGAAGAATCCTTATTAGTTGGATGTGAGGGAGTCCCGCAGGTGCCCAGCTCCGAAACAGGATTTGCTGGAGAAGGAGGTTGGCCAGAGGGGAAGAGGGCACCAGCGTGTATTTGCAGCCTCAGGGTATGGCAGGACCAGGTTGATTAAGGCCTGATCCCTGTTAGCAGAAGTTCACAGTCTGGCTCAGAGACAGACAGACAAACAACGCAATTCAAGTAAATCTTACCCAGAGAAACCAGATTCTGTAAGGATAGGTGCGTCTCCCCCAGGTGCACTCTGGGGCTCCACAATCTTCCTGTTAATGGTCAGTACCATGAGACTTCCTGAACTCAGGGCTTTTTTTTTAATGAAGATGACAAAAGGCTATAAAGGGATGGCGAGGCTCACTGTCACTAATTAGACTCACAACACTTAGATACAATGACCCATGAGCCTAGATACTCTGTGATCATCTTTGGCTGCCCCCAGCCTCCTCTGAGCATCTCACATGGCCTATTCCTGGGATCTTGCTACAGGGCAGGAAGGTTCCAGCTTATTGCTCATGGGCTTAAAGTAGAAATAATGGCAGTAACAATAGGTGGCATAATGGAACACATACTCTTATGGGGTCCTTCACCCCATAAGAATTATTTTATTTTATCCTCACCCCATAAGAAGTATCGTATTTGGCCAGGCACAGTGGCTCATGCCTGTAATCCCAGCACTTTGGGAGGCCGAGGCAGGCAGATCACTTGAGGTCAGGAGTTTGAGATCAGCCTGGCCAGCATGGCAAAACCCCATCTCTACTAAAATTACAAAAATTAGCAGGGCGTGGTGGTGTGTGTGCACCTGTAATCCCAGCCACTTGGGAGGCTGAGGCAGGAGAATCAGTTGAACCTGGGAGGCAGAGGTAGCTGCGAGCTGAGGTCATGCCATCGCACTCCAGCCTGGGCAACAGAGTGAGACTCCATTTAAAAAAAAAGAAGTATCGTATTTAACCCTCACCACCATCTAATGAGACAGGTAGTATTGTTATCCCCATTTTACAGATGAGAAAACAAAGGCTTAGAGAAGTTCCATAATACCCAGTTCAGAAGTACAGTGTATAAGAAGGACCAAAGCTTTAATTTTGTTGCATCTGTTTGACAGAAATTTACATTTGTTATAGGGTATGGCTGCGTCTCTACAGAAGGCAGGGCTTCCCTCTCACATGCTGTGGCCCCTGTAATGATGCAGGTCTGAATCTCAATCCATTCATGGCCATGCAATGAAGTCCCCATGCCCAGGTTCCACTCCAGGCCACTTAAGTCAGAGCCTCAGGGGAGAGGGCGGTGGATTGAGAGTCTGTGTGAGAATGCTCTATTAGTCTCTGGGGCTCCTTTCAAATGCTGAGGTTCTCCTGGGTGCTGTAAATCTTGGGTAGGGATCAGGAACATGAAATAAAACAGCTTCTCCACTTGTACAGAAAAGTAGCTACCATGTAATACCCTGAAACCTCCTAGGAAGCAGCTGCTGGTCCCTTTGGGATGGAATTGGTAGAAATATGAAGAAGCCACAGGAACGCACACAGGGAAGAAGCCAGGACCAAGAAGACAGCGGCAATGCAGTGCCTTTGAGCTGGCATCCTGCAAGACTGTCTGCTGTCCAGGGAAGCCCCTGCACCTTGTGTGTGGCCTCAAGAGCTAAGCCTTAAGCCCCATGAGGGTAGGGACTCAGAAGACTCGACCCAAATATCAGACATCATTGTCTTTTGATTCTCATCACAACCCTTAAGGTAGATATGATTACCCTCCATTTAATAGATGAGGTAACTGAGGCCCAGAGAGGGAAGTGACTTGTCCAAGACCACACAGTTAGTAAGTGGCAGAGGAAGTACTCGAACCCACCTGCACGCAATCCAGAGTTCATTCCATTTCAATAGTTCTCGGCACAGAGCAGATGCCCAATGAATATTTAATTAATTGCGTAACTGAATCAGGTCCTGCATCCCTGCATGGAGCTTTCTGGGCCATGACTGTCTTCATCAGGCCCATCTCTCCCAGCACAGGCATAGTGGGACCCAGGAGAGGAGGGTCCTACACGGGGAATTATGTTGGGGTTAATATCCTCTCCTCCCAACCACACTCAGCACACTTGTCATCAGTCATAAAACTATGCAGAAAGAAAGGAAGAAGGAAGGAAGGAAGGAAGGAAGGAAGGAAGGAAGGAAGGGAGGGAGGGAGGGAGGGAGGGAGGAAGGAAGGAAGGAAGAAAGGAAACTTGTTCATATTATTTATCTCAGGGAGGTGCCCAATCCCTCTGCCCCTTTGTGTTGTGCTGAGTCTGCACAACACAAAGAAATATTTCTTATTCGCGCTAAATTTACTGTCCAGTAATTTTTCTATTCTCATTTTTTGTGACAAGCAGCTGAGTGATTTTCTCCTGGCTTTTCTTCTGAGTCTCGACCAGTCCCATAAATCGCCATGGTTATCTCCTCTGCAGTCCTCACAGCAAAAAGTCACCCCAGCTTTGGTGGCCTTCATGGGGGCTGGCTTGTCAACCAGAGGCCTTTAGATCCTCCCTAGGTCAGTGAGGACTTCCAGCAATACCTTGGGGCCAGAGGGCAGGCACACCTGGGGCTGGGCCCAGCATCTTCCTCATCGCTGAAGCTCAGCCCTGAAAAATTCCATGATATCGAGTGATTGTCTACCCTGTGCCCTGCACTCTGATGCCAGGGCTGGAGGAAGAGGCAATAATGAAGATGCAGCCATTGGTCTCAGGTGCTGACAGCCTAGACGGAGGGACAGCTGAGTCCTGAGGAGCTGGGTTTGTAGAGCGCTTTGGGGGATATGGGCTCTTGAACTGACATCCTCTCACTTTTTCCTCAGGGGCTCAGGTGGTGGGACAGTCTCATTTCAACAGATGTTGAGTGGAGGGGTAGAACACAGGCCTAGAAGAAGATCTAGCTCAACAGGCAAGGAAGTAGAAAAATATGGGTGTGTTCAAGGAAGAATGGGGTGTAAAAGACAAGAGCAGAGGGATAGGGTGGCACAAAGCTGTGGTCTTTTCAGGCCTGTGCTGGTTATGGCAGAGCCCTAACATGGCTGGACAAAGAGCTTGGACTCTCGTCCGAGTGGCTGGATCATCAATGGTCTCTGGGCAGGGTCTACGGGAAGTTTGCAGAGATCAGCTGCCTGGGGGCAAGAGGGGTCCTGAATCAGGGCTGGAGTCAAAAGCCTGGGGACAGAGGGATTCAGGGTGGTGGGGGGGTGGGGACCCTGGCGGCTGCCTGTGAATCATCTGCTTCCATAGTTCGTCGGGGAGGCCAAAACTTTGCTGGCATGGAGGGGTAGGTAGGGCTGGCCCAGGGGCAGGAAGGGGGCGAGAACTGCTAGGGATCAGTCCTGGGCTGCCTGTCACCGTGTGCTCTGAACCCGAATGCCTCAGTGTCCGAGTGTGGGTGGCAGGAGGATCTGACGATGAGTACATTAAAGGCAGTGTCTGAGAAATGTTAGTTTTCACCCTGTTCAGCAGAAGAGGCAGCTGACAGAGCATACATAACCTGCCCCAAATCACACAGCCAGAAAGAATGACAGCACTGCCACATATGGCCCTCATCTGGGTCCAAAGGCCACCAGAGGGCGCCCAGGTCTTGGGAGACAGACACTAGCAGGGCTGGCCTGGGACCTCTGCTCTAGTTACCAGGCAGGGGTGGAGTGAGATGGATACCACACCCTGTTTTACAGATTGAGTTGCCGCACATTTACCTAGTAGGAAGTATGGTCAGACTAAAATCCGAGTCTCCTCGTTCACAGTGCAGTGACGTTCCAAATAAAAACACTAGCCGGGCGCGGTGGCTCACGCTTGTAATCCCAGCACTTTGGGAGGCCGAGGCGGGCGGATCACGAGGTCAGGAGATCGAGACCACGGTGAAACCCCGTCTCTACTAAAAAACACAAAAAATTAGCCGGGCGTGGTGGCGGGCGCCTGTAGTCCCAGCTACTCGGAGAGGCTGAGGCAGGAGAATGGCGTGAACCCGGGAGGCGGAGCTTGCAGTGAGCCGAGATTGCGCCACTGCACTCCAGCCTGGGCGACAGAGCGAGACTCTGTCTCAAAAAACAAACAAACAAACAAAAAAAAACACTAATTTTTTTTTTTTTTTGAGACGGAGCCTCACTCTGTGTGCCAGGCTGAAGTGCAGTGGCGTGATCTCGGCTCACTGCAACCTCTGCCTCCCAGGTTCCAGCGATTCTCCTGCCTCAGCCTCCAGAGTGGCTGTGATTACAAGTGCCCGCCACCACGCCCAGCTAATTTTCGTATTTTTAGTAGAGACGGGGTTTCACCACGTTGGCCAGGCTGGACTTGAACTCCTGATCTCAAGTGATCCACCCATATCGGCCTCCCAAAGTGCTGGGATTACAGGCGTGAGCCACCGCCCCCAGCCCAAAAATGCAAACTTTTATTTAACCAGAGTATTTAGTGTATCTGCATTCTTCAGCCCATTGTACTCCAATGGCAGTGCCAACTAAACGTGCATTAATTACAGCTTGACAAAGGTTAATATGTCACTAGGAGTTAGGGGCCTCTGGGAAATTTGCAGTGGGAGGAGCTAACACAGAAGGGACCTTTGAGCTGCATTTTGTAGGATGCATCAAATGTTACCAAATAGTAGGGTTTCAGGGAGAGAAATGGAGGGAACATGAAGAGGGAACAGTGCATGCAAGGCACAGGGCAAATAGTCTGGAAGAGCAAGGCGTGTCCTGGGAATGGGGTGTGTGTAGTGGGAGGAGGCAAGACAGAAAAGGCTGAGGCCATGGAGCTGGGACTGGGGAACAGGAAGATGCTGGGCCTAGGTGGGGAGGGGCACCAAAGGTACCTCTGTCTGTTGCCCATGAAACACTTCAGGGCACAGAGAAGGGAAGCCGAGCACCAGATCCCACTGTCCTGGGTGGGAGAGTGCTTGGCACTGAGGAGGCAGGGAGTGGGGGGACAGTTAACCGAGATTCTCCCTGTCCTAGTTAACTGTTAGATATTGAAATGATCTCATTTGACCATCATTTGACCTATTGTCTCCCTGTGGGTAGGCCTCAGAGCCACACACCTCAGGCCAGGAGTACCATTCATCCAGACGTGAACATCTTCCTGAGGCTTCCAGAGTTCTTGGTTCACACAGGGGCTAACATGGCTGGGCTTCTGCTGCAGTGGTAGGAGCTCTGTGCACAGAGAACAGCCTCATCTGCTCGCCTTGTTTCCACCTCCCCTCCCGTTGCCCCAGGTTCTTTGGCCCCACAGCAGCCACATCTGCCATTGGTGCCAATAGGTTTTCCAGGAGCTGGTTGAGGTGGGAGGGAGGGAGAGGGTTGTGATCAGACTGAGGCATGGGGATTGGATATAGTCTCCATGTCATGATTTCTTTGGTCACAGTCAGTCCTAGTGCCACCCTGGGGTGATGGGGATGTGTTCTGGTCACCTTGGGCCTGGCTGACCAGCTTTATCTCTTGGCACAGAGGCACAGAGCTTCGGCCTGCTGGATCCCAAACTCTGCTACCTGCTGGATGGAATCCTCTTCATCTATGGTGTCATTCTCACTGCCCTGTTCCTGAGAGTGAAGGTGGGTACCACTGGGCTTTGGGAGGAGGGCACGGGGTCCCCCACTTGATGGATGTTCAGAGGGGCCTTGGTCTTGGAAAGTCTCAAGCTTGGGTGGTGCCTAGGGCTTGGTATCCAGGAGCAAAGCAGGGACCAGCCAAGTGTGTGCCTTGAGTGGGCTGAGGAGGAGGTGGCAGTGTCTGGCTGAGATGGACAGGGTGGGAGGGAGAACCTGGTGCTAGGCGCCTCCATGACAAGCCGTATAAATGTGTGCACATCAGTGTCCCAGGGAAGGCGATGCTGCTGGTGACAAAGGGGCTTATATTCAGGCAGAGGTCCTTCTTTCCAAGGGTGAATGAAGGCCATGTTAGCCTTTCTCTTGAAAAGGCCCTTTCCTCATCTGTAATTGGGAGAGCAGACCAGAGCATGGGTTTTTCACTTGGTACCTTGCAGACCCTGGATTTCTTCGTGGGGCTGGTCATGGTGTGGGCAGAGAGTGGAAGAATTTAGGAGTAAAGGGGAGGATCCAGTCCCAGTCATCACTTCAGTGCTCCTCAACCCATTTCTTGTTTGAATGTTGGACTTTGGCATAATATTTTATTTGAAAAACCAAATCTTACTGAGTTTCTTGTTTTAAGTTTGAAAATGCTGCCCTAGATGATTTCTAAGGTTGTTTCCAATGCTCTAGATCTGTAAGACATTGCAGTTTCTCCCGCCTGAAGCGGCATGAAGTGAAGCAAGAGTGAGGCTGTGTCAGCTTCCAACAGATGCTCAGGACACTAAGCGAACGCGAGGCTTCCTGGGCACCGGCGCAGCCGGGCGATGGCTGAGGGCTGAGCGAGTGATGCACCTACAGCACCCGGCTCAGGGGGTCAAGATAGGAGGCGGGATCTTGACCAGCCGCCATCCACCCTTTGGATTGTCCTCAGAGTCCCCGCAGGAAGGGATCCTAGAGAATACTCATGTCCCCGGGGGCGCAGACCAAGAACCTTACACCTCTGCGCACGCGCGAGGGCGCTAGCCTGGGAAGACTAAACTCCAGCGTGTCCTGGGCCAGCGTGATGGATGCACGTGTCACAGGCGGGAGGAAAAAGGACAGTTGGGCTCAGAAAAAGGGGCTGCCACCCCCCGGCCCCTGCAAGGGCTCAGCCCCAGGAGGCAGGGCAGCATTGTTAGTTGCCAAGGAGCGGAGTAGGGCTGTCCCTCGGGTCGCCGCGCGCCCTGGCACCCCGGCACCCCTGCGCGCCCTCGCGGAGCAGTAACGCGCTTTGCTCTCTGTGTTGCAGTTCAGCAGGAGCGCAGACGCCCCCGCGTACCAGCAGGGCCAGAACCAGCTCTATAACGTAAGTCAGCCTCGTCGTAGACCCTACGGAAAGGAAGGGCAGTCCCCTCCTCGGACCTAGGGAACACGCCCGCCAGAGTCTCGGGTTTAGGTTTGGTCCCTAGCTGTCACCTCTGCGACCCGGCTGCAACTCGTTTAACCTCAGTTTTCTAACCCGTAAAACAGGTGTAGTAATTGTACGTGTCTCAAAGGGCGTCATAAAGATTACATGCTTTAATGGCTTGATGCATGGAACGAGCTTAGTCTAGTGCCTGCCACTAGTGAGCACCCAAGCCGTCAGCAATTTGCAAAGGCTAGATTGGGGTGGAGAAGGAATGTATTAGAATCTTCCCAGCAGAGGGGAAAGCGATTTCACACTGCCTGTGCAATGGGACTGTGGTGGAATTGACTACCACCTCTGAGCCCCCGCTTCTCTATTTGCTCATGAGAATGTTGTTCCTTATCCCGTTGGACTGATCAGCATATAGTACTTGATGACCTTTGGGGATCCCATCCGCCGTCATGTTAATGTGTGTTCTCTGAGATGTCCTCTGGGATGATGGTCTCCAGATGGACCAGTTACCATCCCCTCCCCAGCCCCTGCCCCTCTTTTTGTGAGCCACCCCAGAGAGGGAAACCACACTCCCCAGTCCAGCTGGCTCCATCCTTCTGAGTTTCCTCCGTCCTGTGTCTGACACTTTCTTATCTGTTATAGGAGCTCAATCTAGGACGAAGAGAGGAGTATGATGTTTTGGACAAGAGACGTGGCCAGGACCCTGAGATGGGGGGAAAGCCGGTAGGTGTTCCTCTATCTTCCTGTGTGTTCCTGCATGTGTGGTGGGGCTCAGCCCAGGCTGTGGGGGAGGGCTCCTCAGCTCACTCTGCAACCAGACTTGACCCTCACATGTGTGGGCCCAGGACAAGAGAAGAGATGGAGACCCACTTGCTGCTGCACCCTCTTCCTTCCTCCTTGGCTCCATTCTGCATCTCAAGGGGCCTCATCCCTGGACGTGGCACCCCACTGCTCATGTCTAAGCTCTACCCACTTCCCCTCAAACTGCTCCTTGGCCATCCTGAGACGCACACACGGTGGCACCATCTGCCCCAAGAGGACAGACCTGGTGAAGAGGTCCATACAGGAGGGGCCCAAGACCCCTGGATAACCCACATATGGTCAGGGTATGGTCCCTGGGGGGCTTTGACCTCTTGGCTTTGTAGACACTATACCCTGTGGGTAGGGGAGCAGCTAGATGACACCACAGTAGGGTAGCGTCCTCTTTGTTTTTTCCGCTTCATTCTGATTTCCTTCTTTCCTTCCTTCCTTCCTATGTCTTCCTTTCTATTTATTTTATATTGACAAATTATAGTTCTACATATTTATGGGGTATGAAGTATTGTTATGATTTTTGAATATAATATGAAATGATTAAATTAAGCTAATTAACATTTATCACTTCAAATATTAACTTTTTTTGTGATGAGAACATTAGCAACTTACTCTTAGATATATTAAAATATATAGTACTCACGTATTAGCTATATTCAGCATGTTGTGCTGTTGATGTAAAAATAAATTACTCTTCCTATCTAATTGAGGCTTTGTACCCTGTGACTATCATCTCCCCATTCCCCCCATTCCCCAGCCTCTGGTAAACATCATGCTACTTATCCATGCTTCAGTGAGTTAAACTGTTTTAGATTCCACATATAGGTGAGAACATGGAGTGTTTGTCTTTCTGTGCCTGGCTGATTTCACTTAGCATAATGGTCTCTAGTTCCATCCACGTTAGAGTGAGTAACAGAATTTCTTCCTTTTTAAAAGCTGAATAGTATTCTATTGTGTGTATGTTCCACAGTGTCTTTATCTGTTCATTCTTTGATGGACCCTTAGGTTGATTCCATAACTTGGTTATTGGTTTCTTTTTTTTTTTTTTCTTTTCTTTTCTTTTTTTTTTTTTTTTTGAGACAGCGTTTAGCTTTTGTTGCCCAGGCTGGTGTGCAATGGCACAGTCTCGGCTCACCACAACCTCTGCCTCTCGGGTTCAAGCAATTCTCCTACCTCAGCCTCCCGAGTAGCTGGGATTACAGGCATGTGCCACCACGCTTGGCTAATTTTGTAGTTTTTTAGTAGAGACGGGGTTTCTCCATGTTGGTCAGGCTGGTCTCGAACTTTCGACCTCAAGTGATCTGCCCGCCTCCGCCAACCAAAGTGCTGGGATTCCAGGCGTGAGCCACCACCCCCGGCCTTGGTTATTGTTAATAGGGCTACAATCTGGAATCACAGGTGTGAGCCCCTGCGCCCGGCCGTGGTTATCGTTAATAGTGCTACAATCAACATGGGAGTATAGACATTTCTTCAACAAACAGACTTCAAATCTTTTGGGTAAATACCCAGAAGTGGGCTTGTTGGGTCATAGGGTAGTTCTATTTTTAGTTTTTTTGTGGAGCCTCAATACTCTTTTCCATAATGGTTGTATTAATTTACATTCCCACCAAGAGTGTTCAAGGGTTTCCTTTTCTCTCCATCCTCGCCAACTATTGTTGTCTTTTGTCTTTTTGGTAATGCCCACCGTAACAAGTGTGAGGTGATCTCATTGTGGTTTTACTTTTTATCTCCCTAATGGTTAGTGATGTTAAGCATTTTTTCATGTGTCTCTTAGCCATTTATATGTCTTCTTTTGAGAAATGTCTATTCACCTATGATTTATTGTGGAAGTTTTACAGTTTCAGGCCTTATGTTTAAGTCTTTAATCCATTTTGAGTTGATTTTTTTTTATATGGTGTGAGATGAGGTCCAATTTCATTATTTTGCATGTGGATATCCAGGTTTTCCAACACCATTTATTGAAAAGACCATTCATTTCCCATTGTATATTCTTGGCACCTTTTGCTAATTGCTCGGCTGGGACCTATGTTACTATATTGAATAGAAGTAGTGAGTGTGGGCATCTTTGTCTTGTTTCAGATCTTAGAAGAAAGGGAGGAAAGGCTTCAGCTTTTCCCTGCTGAGTGTGGTGTTAGCTGTGGATTGGTCGTATGTGGCCTTTATTGTGTGGAGGCACATTCCTTCTATACCTAATTTGTTGAGAGTTTTTAGCATGAAAGGATGTTAAGTTTTGTCAATTGCTTTTCCTGCATCAATGAGATGATCAGGATTTTTGTACTTCATTCTGTTAATGTGGTGTATCACGTTTATTGATTTCGTTTGTTGAACCATCCTTGCATCCCAGGGATTAATCCCACTTGATCACAGTGAATGATACTTTTAATGTGTTGTTAAATTTGGCTTGTTAGGGTCCTCTTAAGTGCAGGGCTCAGGACAAAGGACAGGCCTGTCCTGGTGTAAGGGCAGTGCTGCCAGATGCTGCCAGTGGTCACGCCTGTCCATCCAGCCCCTGTCCAGGCTGATCCCTGTGCTGGTTGTGTTGTTGTTAGAGTGAATGGGCAGTAGAGAGGCTGTTGATTTCATTGACCACTCCTCACCCCCACCATCCAAGTTTATCTTGCCTCCTCTCCTCTTGTCAGGACTAGGAGGGTGTGGGGAGGGCAACTTTCAGTAGGCACTCACTACCAGTGTCTGGCCCTGCTCCAAATGATGGTATGTGACACCTTTTGTCTTCAGCCAAAAGTCCCTCTTGTCAGCTTGTGATATGTGTGGGGGTCTGTCTGCAAAGGGACAATCTGCAGGCGTCCTGATGGCCTGCCCTGGGCAATGCTGGGGTTGGGTGGGCCCCTCTGGAAGAGCGAAGTGTGTATCCAACTGCAGGTAACCAAGTATGAGCCATGTAGTGCCGTGAAGGCCCCAACAGTGGCCTAGGCAAGGCCTGGGGTAGCACAGGGAGGAGAAAGGCAGAGGGCAGAGCCCCAGGGAACTACAGTCAGGGGGCAGGATGGGGTTTGCTGTACTTTCATGGCTTGGGTTTGTGTTTCTCTCCTTCTAACGTCTTTCCTTTTTGTTTCCTAGCAGAGAAGGAAGAACCCGCAGGAAGGCCTGTACAATGTGAGTAGAGGAGACCTCACATTTGACCTTGGAAAGTTGGAGGAAGGGCTGGAGGAGGGCTCTGGAGGAACGCAGTTGCTCCTCACTCTGTGGTCTTTGTCTGTCCAGAACTTCCCTTCTTGGATTGAGTAATGTCTCACCTGCTTGCGGCCTGCAGCAGCACCTGCTTCTAGAAAGTCTCCTTAGCTGAAAAGTGCCGAGTAATCTCCCTTCCCTCTCTCCCTGACCCCTGCTGCTGGAGTTCCCAGGTTGATCAGCCTGGGGTGTAGGGGGACACAGCAAGGTCAAGCTAGGCAAGGACAAGGTGGCTGGCCCCTTCGAGGGGCTCCTGTCCTGGGTGCTGAAGTCTT
Source organism: Hylobates moloch (assembly GCF_009828535.3). Taxonomy (NCBI): domain Eukaryota; kingdom Metazoa; phylum Chordata; class Mammalia; order Primates; family Hylobatidae; genus Hylobates; species Hylobates moloch. Next base: position 66,478,006 of record NW_026652283.1, read on the forward strand.
CTGAGTGTCCGCCCTTATAGGAAGGTCAACCTCACCCTCCTGGGTGTGACCCTGAACCCTGATTGTCTATCTGGGTTGCCGTGCAGGAGACCCTTGCAGGTGGCAGCCTCCTGTGAAGGAGATGCCTCCCCGCCCCTCCTGCGGGGAGGGTTGATCTACAGCCCATTTGGCTGTGTAAAGAGACAACTTGCTCAGATAAATGATTCTGGGGCCCCAGGTGAGCCCTTGTTTTGCCCAGTCTCCGTGTCTTTGTCTAGAACTCCACCTCCTATCTTTTTGAGCCTAACTTGAGCTCCTCAGCTCAGTGCAAAGAGCTGGCAGCTCGGAGGAGACTCCAAAGGGCTGAGGATGAGGGGGGTGGGCTGGAGCTGGTTGTGGGCAGAGAAGTTTGTGTGCATAAGGTTTGGAGCCTTGATTGTGGGAGCCCTCCCTCCATGCCACTGCTGCCAATTTGGGGATCAAGAAGTTTCCTCTTGTAGGGGAGCCTGCTGCTTTCTGCATTCGTTGGTAAAAATCAGTGTTCCATGCCCTCTTCTGCAGGCACTGCAGAAAGATAAGATGGCGGAGGCCTACAGTGAGATTGGGATGAAAGGCGAGGTGAGTGTTGCTGTTTCTTAATTCCCGAGGGAGTTAGTTCCTCTTGGTCCTCCAGACACGCCTGCTGCAGGCCTCCTTTCCCATCCACTCCTCATCCCAGCTGCAAACGCCCATGTGCTGGCCATCAGAGGTGAAGGTGAACCTGGCTGTCACCCAGTTGGGCAGAACATAAGAAACTAAGGAAGGGCTGATGCTCTTTCAGTACTGAAAACCAAATCTAGATTCTATGACAGCCTAAGCTTCGCAAAAGCAGGTCCGTTTTAATAACAGGAAGCATCGAGTGCTTAATATGTGCTGCCGTGTTCAGTGCTCAGGACCACAGGTCCCAGGGCAACATGAAAACGTTGGACCCCCTTGTTCATCAACAATTAAGAATTTCAAAATGGTGAGAGTGAAGCATTGACCCCTTCCAAGCAGGGGTTCTCTGTAGTTTTATTTAAATCCCACAACAACCCAACGAGAAACATGTGCCCTGCGAGGCACAAGGAGGTTAAGTGACTTACCCAAGGTCTTCTAGCTGGTAAACGGGCCTGTGATTGAACTATGCCAGAGCTCGTAACTGCTCAAAACAGCTGGTTATCAGTGAGCAGAAATGACTAGCCAAGAACTTTAAGAGCTGAAGGGAAGCCTATTTATCCAAGCAGTGGGCAACATAGGTCCGGTGGGCCCTAGACCTTAGGAATCTGATGTCTGTGAGGATCTGAGTGGGGTGGAGCAAACCCAAGCCCCACTATGGCCAGGCCTCATCTTACCCTGCAGAGATGAAGGTCTGACCAGGGGCCTGAGGATCCTTCTCTCCCAGGGGCAGGGGTGCTGCTGGGAGACAGTTACCTCTGACTTCCTGGGTACCTTGGGAGGGGCCCTTGAGCAGAAATGCCACTACTGACTGCCTGACTTTCTGATCCTTTTCTCATTTCACTCCCAAAGAACCAGCGCCGGAGGGGCAAAGGGCACGATGGCCTTTACCAGGTAGGAGCTGCCAGTGTCCCTTCTGCGGAAGGGGCACCACCTGACAAGGGGCAAGATGAAGGCCCCCACATTTTGCCTGCTGGTGGCACCAGCTCTTGCCAACAGCTGGGCAGGGCAAGCCCAGGGCACCCATTTAGGCCAGCGGCAACACCACTGCCAATAAGTCCCTAGAGCACAGCTGGGACTCGGCCATTCAAGCGAATTACTTGGCTCCAACCATGCCTTGCTTGGCCATGGCAGACAGAGCAGCAGCTGTCCGGAGGGTACGCGGCCTCCCCGCAGATGCAGATGGAGGCAAAGGACCACACAACTGATTATCCTGCCTCTTTGGGTTCTTGTAGAACCCTCACTCTGCGTCATTTCCTTAGGCCTAGTAAGATGAGAGGTTGGCTGGGAAGACTGAAGGAAAAAAAGCTAAGAAAAATGGCAGCTTCAAAAATAAAATGTTATGTAGTTAGGTGCCTGGTTTTTGCAAATCAGTGCAGGCAATTATGCAAGCTAAGCACGGTCAACCTACTTCTCTAAAATATGATCCCCAGCAGGTTGTCATTTCTCTCCTTCTGGCTCCCATGGGCTGTTCATAGCTTGTTCTTCTGACTCTAGTGTCAGGATGCCCAGCTTGCCTGAGTTGAGTGATATCAAAAGGGCCCCAGAAACTTACCTGTGTGTGGCTGCTGTTGATCCGTCTCCTTCCTGGCCCGCGGACCGGGGGACAGGCATTCCAGCAGGTTTGGGGCCAGCCTTGTAGACCTGTTCCTGACCAAGAAAATACTAGAATCACCGGGCCTGGGAAGGGAAGGAGGCTCAAAGAGGGCTGAGGCCAAGGAGCCCCTCTTCTCCCTGTGACAAGTCCAGGCTTCCTTTGGGCCCAGGTGTCAGGGACAGCAGATTCTCTGGAGCAGGCCTGGGCCCTCCCCCTGATTCCTGCCCAATATGGGAGGTGGGAGACTCCTTTCTCTTAGGTCCAACAGGAAGTTGGCGGGGCCCAAGCACTGTAAGGCACAGCATTTGAGGAGCTGAGAAGAGGGGTGAGAATTTAGCTGGAAAGGAGGTGCTGCAAGGCCATTCCCAGCAGGGCACAGAACCCATCTAACAAAGCTGTTGCAGCCAAGGCTCCCACCCCGTGGGGTCAGGGGGATTTTTCCTGGGCCTCTGGAGGCTGGGTGGGTGGTCACGGGGCTGTGCTGCAGAGACACCTGTTGGCCTCTGGGTTGGCTCCTGCCCACACAGGCTACTGACCCACTCTTGTTTTCTGATTTGCTTTCACCAGGGTCTCAGTACAGCCACCAAGGACACCTACGATGCCCTTCACATGCAGGCCCTGCCCCCTCGCTAACAGCCAGGGGATTTCGCCACTCAAAGGCCAGACCCGCAGACACCCAGATTATGAGACACAGGATGAAGCATTTATAACCCGGTTCACTCATCTTGTCAGCCACTGAAATATTCCCCTTTATGTACAGGATGCTTTGGTCATATTTAGCTCCAAACCATCACACACAGACTGTTGTCCCTGCACTCTTTAAGGGAGTGTACCCCCAGGGCTTACGACCCTGGCCTTGGGCCCTCTGGTTTGCTGGTTGTGCAAGTAGACCTGTCTCCTGGTGGTTCCTCGTTCTCCCTGGGAGGCGGGCACGCTGCCGCTCACAGCTGAGTTGTTGACTCTGTTTTGTAAAGTCCCCAGAGAAAGCGCAGATGCTAGCACATGCCCTAATGTCTGTATCATTCTGTCAGTGTCTGAGTGGCTTCACTCCTGCTGTAAATTTGGCTTCTGTTGTCACCTTCACCTCCTTTCAAGGTAACTGTACTGGGCCATGTTGCGCCTCCCTGGTGAGAGGGCCGGGCAGAGGGGCAGACGGAAAGGAGCCTAGGCCGGGTGCACCCAGGGAGCTGCAGGGGCATGGTAAGGTGGGCGGGCAGGGGAGGGTCAGCCAGAGCCTGCGAGGGCAGCGGGAGCCTCCCTGCCTCAGGCCTCTGTGCTGCACCATTGAACTGTACCACGTGCTACGGGGTCCAGAAGATGAACAGACTGACCTTGATGAGCTGTGCACAAAGTGGCATAAAAAACAGTGTGGTTACACAGTGTGAATAAAGTGCCGGGGAGCAAGAGGAGGCCCTTGATTCACCTCATGCTTTCAGCGAATGACAAAATCATCTTTGTGAAGGCCTCGCAGGAAGACCCAACACATGGGACCTATAACTGCCCAGCGGACAGTGGCAGGACAGGAAAAACCCCAGTCAATGTGCTAGGACACTGCTATGTCATTACAGGGCACAGGCCATGGATGGAAAATGCTCTCTGCTCTGCTTTTTTTCTACTGTTTTAATTTATATTGGCATGCTAAAGCCTTCCTATTTTGCATAATAAATGCTTCAGTGAAAATGCAGCTTTACTCTAAGCTTTATTTCAGCAGTCAAGCTTGTAATGGCAATTTAGTCATCAGTAAATCAGCAGGTTGCCCTTGGAGGAGGAGGGGAGCAAAACTGCTGATTCTCAGGAGAGAACAGGACAGTTCCTGGGAACGAGCACATGAGCGCAGGTGCATCCTGCGGCTCAGAATGCGGCCATATGGGTGGCGTCGCACAGGGCAAGTGGGCCAGGCATCCCGGCTGGGTGGCTGTGCCTTAGACAGAGAGAGTGGGGCTCAGTGCAATACAGTGTGTCAGGATGTGCCCAGTCTTATGCCAGAAACAGAGAGGGTTTTGGGAAAGGAGCCCTGCAGCACGGCACCAGCTTGTCGGGTGCAGGAAAACAAGCACGAAAGGCTGGCCTGGCACTCAGGCATCGGAATAGGCAGCGTGTGAGCAGACGGTGTCCGGAAGTTATGCACAGCAGCTGATGCCACAGCGCAAAATGTCTCAGTGCATAGGGTTTGAGGGACGGATGGAGGACAAGTCTTTTAGATGTTTCCCTCACAAAAGGTGGCCCTGTCCCTACTAGTATTTCCTCTCACTGCAGTGGCTGTATATAAGGCCCCAATTCAACAAGCCCACCAACTAATATTGTGTAAAGACTGAAATCTGTATCTTTTTCAAAAAAGAAATCCAAGACCACGACTGTTAAAAGCCCCTGAAAATTTAGGATTTCCAACAGGAGCCAAGCACATCATTGCTAGGCATATTTAACAATTCACAGGCAACTCATAAGGACAAGGCATTTGATTTGTAACTCAGCCTCAGGGGAATTCTGCTACTCACTGGGCTTTTAAAACTGAAGTCTGGTTCATCTATTAGTGAAAGAGAGTGCCTCTCACACCGAGGGCTTGTGCTAGACCAAGTTTCAAGGTCAGCTGACGTATATACAGGCTGTGTGACCTGGATGGCTGGTTTGAAAAAAGTGAGTTGATCCAATTCTGTCAAGAATATGTCTTAGTCTGGGCATGGTGGCTCATGCCTGTAATCCCAGCACTTTGTGAGGCTAAGGCAGGAGAATCCTTTGAGCCCAGGAGTTTGAGACCAGCCTGGGCAACGCAGGAGGACCCCATCTCTACAAAAAAATACAGCTGGGCATGGTGGCACATGCCTGTGTTCCTTGCTACTCGGGATGCTGAAGCTAGAGGATCGCTTGAGCACAGGAGGTCAAGGCTGCAGTGAGCCGAAATCCAGCCTGGGTAACAGAGGGAGCCCCTATCTCAATGTGTATATATATATGTAATTTTTTTATAACATATGTCTAAAGAGGCAAAGAGAAAAGCTGGCAGTGGACAGTGAGCTATGGTGCTAGAGCTAACCTCGGGTGGGGGCCGTATCAGGCCACATGCAAGGTAACCACACAGACAGCAAGCTGGGGGAGAACTGAGATGTGCTCACAGAAGCAGGGCTGAGAAATCAGTTTCTGAGAGAGCAAAGCCCTGAATCCGAGGGGAGAGTGGCTAGCCCTGGAACTGCCAGGGTCCCTGCCTTTCCTGAGGTCTGGCAATGCCTTCTCCACAGCACAACTGCACTCCCTCCATCCTAAGACACTGTTGGTTATTGATGCATCAACTTATTTCAAGGGCAAAAACACTAAATATCCATTGTAAGATGTAGATCTGTTTCATGGGTTAAAATGTGAAGATGTGCTTAGAATCAAGGAAATACGGAATTTTACTTGTATTGAGGAAACACATTATATATATATAAAGAGGGAAGCTTTCAATATTTTTCAAACATTTTTTCAAATGTCACTAAACTCAGAGATAAGATATGAATATTTCTGATAGCTTTTCTTCTTAGAGTATAATTCGAGGTCATTCTTGGAATAAGATCCAAGGTTACTAGTTTAAAAGGTTCCTATAAACAGAGAAATACTCAAAACTGCAAAGTCTGGCTTAGCAGAGAAAAAATGGCAGATGACCTACTTAGGCTAAGAGGACAACTTCCAGGGTGATTTAAAGCCTTGTCATTTGGCCAACTGTTTAGCCACAGGCCTCAAACTGTCCATGAATAACTGTGATGTGTTTTGGTTGCTTGGTGCTGGACATTTCAGTTGTTGATCAACAACTACTTTTGTGAACCCATGACTGAGTCCTAATGCTGGATTTCCTGTTAACTTCAACCTGGGTCTTTGGAGAGATGTAAGTCCCTCCAAAAACAAAAGAGTAAGGGCAGATATTATTCACATCCTGCCATAGATAATTCAGCTTTGTATACAAACCTGGAAATGGGTTAGAATTTAACAACTTTTTCACAAAGGACTACAGGGTAACAGAATCTCATCAGTTGTTTATCCTCATTCCTTAGGATATGACAAACAAGTTTTGCTTGCTAAGTCTGTGAGCACGACACTATCTCAAAAACAGGATCTCTGTTAAAAACTGAAACATAAGCCATATATCTTTTTTTTTTTTTTTTTTTTTGAGACGGAGTCTTGCTCTGTCGCCCAGGCTGGAGTGCAGTGGCACGATCTGGGCTCACTGCAAGCTCTGCCTCCCGGGTTCACGCCATTCTCCTGCCTCAGCCTCCCGCATAGCTGGGACTACAGGCGCCCGCCATCACGCCCGGCTAATTTTTTTTGTACTTTTTTAGTAGAGACAGGGTTTCACCATGTTAGCCAGGATGGTCTCGATCTCCTGACCTTGTGATCCGCCCACCTCGGCCTCCCAAAGTGCTGGGATTACAGGCTTGAGCCACCGTGCCCGGCCAACATAAGCCATATATCTAAGGAATGGAATGGAAAAATATAAATTCTATGATAAAGGAGCAGGGAGAAAAGGACCCATCCTTTGTCTTCCCATTTTGATCCCTTTCCAGGGGAGCGAACACATCTTGCGACAACGGCTTCTCCACATCATCTAATTCAAGAATGCCCGTCAGATGGCCAGCACGCGATAGACAACTTCCCCAGGTTCTTCACTAAGCTGAAGCCTTCTCTCTGTGGGGAATTCATTTTAAAATTCAAACTTTCTTTTTCATGAAATGAATGAATTGTAGTAAGACACTAAATGCTAAGTAGTATCTATAAGTCTGAAGAAGCTAAGTTGTGCAACCTCGAACAGGAGCAGGACCAGATGCCAAGTTCAGGGTTACCTTCCTTCGGAGGCCCTCCCACCCAGCCCCCACCCAATAAATGTTCAGGACTTGGCAAGAAATGCTAGACGGGCAGTGCAGTTTAAACAATAAATTTGGAAAAAGTTGAGTTCGGTCCCAGTTCTGCAGTCAAATACACAGTGAGATGGAGCTTTGAAGAGCTCCTTTGCAGGATCAATCACGGGCCTGCATGTTTGATCACACAAAGTACTTGGGCCTGAAGGAGACTACTGCTACTCAGGGTCCCACGAAACCACACTGAGGGTCTGGGAGGGAGAAATGCAGTGGCCATAGCTCCCCGTGGAGTGCAGGGGGAAGGGTGGAGTGGGGCAGGAACCAGGGTGCTTATGGTGGTTCTGGGGTTCCTGAGAGCACCTGGAAAAAGTAATTTGGAAGCTGAATTATGCAGAGTCTGAGAATGTGTATGTGAAGCATCCAGAATACCAACACAGTAATTTCAAAGAAACTCCAACAATGTGAAAACACTTGGAAAATGGTTTAATGATGTTTTACAACAGAAATGAACTGTACAGTTACAGTAAGTTTAATATATATATAAAAAATTACAGCAGACAAATGCATCTACACAAAATCTACCATTTCATTCTGATTCACTGTCACCTACACAATCTTTCCCAAGCCTACAGCCCCTGCAGGCAGCCCTAGGAGGGGGAATCATCTAAAGGGCACTTTGAGAGAGACAGCACCGCTCATATTCCCCGCCACCTCCTCAGGCCTCAGGAGGCATCAGCTAATTCCCCAAAATGTAAAGTTGCCTGTGTTTCAGGTTTTCAAAACCAAGAAAACGTGTCTCCCAGGGGCACAGATAACAAGGTCCAGCACGCAAGTTATCAGCTGATTCTTAGAAAATATTCCTATCAGAGGGGAAATATTTGGCTAACAGGCACTCTGGGGCAGTAAGGCTACACAATAGCCACCCAGAGTGAAGAGTTATCTAAGAGAAATGTAGAAGGACTCCCAATAAACCACCTCAGAATTGTCACTGCCTCATTAAAGCTGCTGGACAATTTTGGAAAGAATCATTTACACCACATCTTAAGTTTCCACAAAGAAGAACTCAAACTCACATTTTAAAGTACATAAAACAAAAAGTTCTAGGAGGCCAAGGGGCCAATTCCCCTTGTGCCTCTCCTTTGACAACAGTGGACAAACACCCCTGAATTAATAATTAAGATAAAAAAGGAAGAAAAAAAAGTGAGTTGATATTGAAAGAGAGAAAGAAAACATCTTTAGAAAAACACGATCACTGTCTCTTTAAAAGAAAACAAAATCCCATTTGGGAACAGTAATGAGGAATATGCAATCTAAATTGACACCTGGTGGGAGATTATTATTGAATATTATGTACACTCAGAACTTTTTTCATTTTCTTTTTTATTATGAACACCTAGGCAGTGAAAACTGTTATGTTAATACATACATAGACACACCCAAAACATACAAAAATACTATTATTTCAAACTACTAAGAATAGGACAGTTCAATTATTTTCATGCTATGACTTTAAGAGCATTACACTGAAACAAGAAGTTAAACGACATTTTTTTTTTAATATCCCAGAAATATACCAAAATATACATCTAAGCTTTGGAATTACTGAGGTTAGACTAATGCAAGTGCTGGGTAATCGTACTTAATACACGAGTCTAAGGTTCTGCAGGAAAGAAATTATCTTTGGTATCTGCATCAGGCTAATATTATTAACATTTGGATTTTGCTTTGGGATAGAGCTTGTATGACCCAAGAACCAAGTACCCCCCTCCCCCAATCAACTGAGATTAAAAAGATCCATGTAAAAAGTTCCTTCATTTGCAATCCCCCCACCCCCCAAGTTAAAAAGTCACAGGCATCTACCTAGCACAAAAGGTTGTGAAGTACAATGCATAGTTGCACAGTGGTGCTGCAAAAAGGAAATGAAACTACAATAAAGAGAAATGAAAAGCTTGATAATCTTTCTGCATGTTTTCTCACAAACAGGACAGCCACTTCCAAGCAGTTCCAGCACAGGAAAAGAGAAAAAAGGCTCAGAAGGGCACTGTGGCGTGCATTCGCCCAGCCCCAGAGGTTAAAGCACCCAGCAGAGCAGCCAATCGTGCGCCAGTGTCTTCAACGTCCCCCACTCTGTGGAGTCCTCGGGCCAGTCCAGCAGCAGCTCCCACCCTCCCTAAGCCCTGTGCTAAGTCCCCATAGTGACCCTGGTTGGTGTAGGGTGGATGATGGTGGTGATGGGGTTTTTTGACTTTTGTTTTGGAAAATCTGAAATGCCAATTTGTTTCAGGGCATGCTCACAAGTTTGTGAGGGCCAAGGCTAGGGGCATGCACCTGTGCTGGACCCTGGAAGGTGGAAAACAGCTTGCCCGCCCTTTCTGATCTGGTCAGAGAGTCCTCCCGCCCCACCTTCCCTGGCCTCACTCTTCTAAGTGCCAGGACACCACAGACTGGACTGATGCTGAAGACTTCCCTTTTCTTTGGTTCTTTTGTTTGTTTTGAGTTTATACAATCATTAAGAAATCTTTGGTTTTGGCTGGAAATTTAAAAAACAAAACAAAACAAAACAAAACAAAACAAAGAAACCACCCTCCCCTGGCTTATAGCAGCAGTATCATGACCTGGCTAAGCTTTTTGTCAGCATTAGGGGTGGGAATTGAAGGTTGGGAACTACATTCAAAGAAAAGGTGAAAGGGCTGGGGATGCAGCTTCTAGAGAGCCCATTGGATATAAGATTGTCAAATAATAATAATATTAATAATAATAATAAACTTAAATATTTGGATATTTTTGGTCATGTCAAAGGAAAAAAAGTGAAATGTGTATGCAGCAGTCAGCTTAAAGGAGCCTTTGGTGTCTTCCCTTCTACCCAAAGTCCTGAAAAGAAACAGAACCCTGAGGCCTCAGAGGAGAAGGGGTCGGCCTCTACCCCACCAAGGAAGAGGCAAGTACAGAAGTTGACGTGTGGCCAGCTGTCAGAAACACAGGGTGGATTAGGGGTGTGGATAGCTGGCCAGCCCCTAAAGGCAGGGTGGCAGGGAAAGTAGATGTTAAGAGACCTGTGAAGACCCCTTGCAACAAAAAGGAATAGAAGATTGCAATTTGCCCTCAGTTTGCAGTAGCTTTTAAGCAGCAACATTCAGAGGCTTTAGGGGGTCCCACCCTAGGCTACAGGTCCCATGATGCTATAGGCCAGAGTTTAACATGACTGAGGAGGGAGGGCAGACTTGGCAACTCTGTAGGGTTTTGAGAAAGTTAAAGCAAGTCACTCGGTCACGAGTTAGAAATGAGGTATACAACAGCTCCTGGTGTAGAACAGCCCACGCTTACTCACCTAGCCTTCACTACTACCACAGATGAGGGGATGGAAGTACAGACTAATGCGGGAGGAGAGCGTTTCCTGCGGAGTGAGACCTCCTGTGGACTGAGCAATGCACACGTGCCCATGCACGCAGAGGTAAGAAGCTGGAAGTCTTTCTTTCCCCGACCTGACCTTAGGGAAGATACATTTATGTTGTCAAAAGCCAATGTTATGATTGCAAAATCTTAGGCTCCCTGCACCAACCTGTTCCATGTTCTCCAACTGTTTGCAGTTTTAAAACTATTCAGGCTGGCACTAGTCCACTCTACTCTTACAAAGTGTGCGCCTTCTGCAGACTCACGCAGGAATGGAACCAAGGACACGGCATCCCCGACTGCCTACAACTATAGCCTTTTGTAGCAGACACTGTCATTTTAGCTTCTGAAAGTGCATTTCATTTCTTCCTATACTTTTAGACCATGAGACTCATTAAGGCTGGGTGGGAGCACAAAGTCTTTTCTCTACTTGGCTCTGTCCTTTTTCATTTGAAAGAGATCCCAATCTTAAGAAACTCAAGTGTTTGGATGTCTCATTTTATACACAGAGCTGTATCCAGCTGTCTGCCTGCAGACTTTGGGATATAATGTTTGAGAACTCAATGCCACTGCCAATTTATGAAAGAAGGCTTAAGCTGCTCTTGTGAGGCTGTGGCTAACTTATACAATGGTGAACAAGTACACAAAGAAAACATGGGAAAACTCTGCAGCAGTCCTCAATGTTTTTTTACAGTAAATTAGTTTTGGGGTCTTAACTTTTTGACAGTGTCCTGGGTTTAAACCAGAAGGTGGCCCTGGGTGGTGGAGCCCTGTGCAGGGCAGGCAGATACAGGGACACAGAAACAATCATAAATCACATCTTCCTTACCAGGTCCAAGGGACCTTTGTTTCTGTGCTCAAAGTGGTGTTCCATTACACACACCTTGTTTTCCCAGAACTTCTGTTTCAAGTGCTCTAATCTTCAACATCCCTATTACCTACTTATAAACCTATCTAGCACTTTGAAAAGTCATACAATATTAATACCACCTTTACATAATATCAGAACAATAAGATTATTATTAAAGCTTTCATGAAGTTCTGCAACCTGATCATTTTTGATGCAATATTCAGAGAGCGATATATTTCTTTACCCTCTCTCCCTTTCTGTGTCCTATCAATAGCACACCGAAACAATGAACTACTTGACTCCCTAGAGCCCATATATAAAAACATCTGGAACAAAACATTTATAGGAGAGTAAGGGAAGATCTTTTGGTTTTCCACGTAATCCTGTTCTTGAAAATCCTTATCTTTTACAGGAGACAGATGGAGATACCACATCTAAATACTGTCTGAACTCATATAGGCTGTTTTGGTTCTATTTAAAAGTATTAGATAAAGGGAAATAACGAAAAAAATTCTACCCCTATCTTTTGCCCTCCCCAAATTTCTCAGCAATTCCAAGAACATCACTGCTACACTGAGCAACTATCCATCTTTAAAGAGCCAGCAGAGCAAAACAAAATAAATCTCTTTTCCAAAGCCAGGATAACCAAGAAGACTTCCTTCAAAAAGCAGGGGACTGGGAAAAGGGGAAAAGGGAAGGAAAGAGATAAAGTAAAGCTTTTCCAAATTTTGGCTTTTTGCTCCTATTCCCTCTGCCTGTTTTGAAAACTTAAGGATAAGCAATGACATTAGCAGTGTCTTTGGTATCTAAACCAAATCCCACTTAAGTTCTGTGAGATCATTTATTTAAAAAAATAGCCTTTCTGGAGATACAGTCTATATCCGAACTCAAGGAGCCAAGAAAGTTTGTCCCAGAGTATGGGCAGAAAGGGCTTGTAATTTTTCCTAAGCCAGCATCATTTCTCATTCATGTTCCCACCAAGAATAATTCTCTCCTCAATCCCACCAACCAATTAAGGGTCACACTTTATATCACAGGGGTGAGGTGGGCAGGTTAGCTTTCAACTTCTTGGTTTGCTTTTTATCCTGTTTGTGTTTTTGGTCTAGAAAGAACTAGCCTTGGTATGAGAAAAGTAAGTAAGGTTTTAAAATGTTGTGTTATTAGCACAACATTCAATAACTTGACAGAGGGCAACACAAAGAACCTGTTTCACTTTAAATTTCCTAGATTTAAGGTACATCAATCACTCATCTCTTAGCTCCAAATTAATTGGTGCATGTCTATTTCTGCCTCTATTTCTCAACTGTACATCCAGGCATTCACACATTCATCCTTTGCCTATGCTTTTGCTATGTACAGAGGTAATGAATAATTAGGAGAGGTTGGCAGGGTCTGGGGGGCATGGGCAACCATAGGAAGGGATGTAAATGCACCCTCAGGGTCCCTGAACCTACTGGACACCCCATATGTTACCTGCATGCCACCACACACTGCTGCAGATCAGACCACAGAGAGGCCAAAGCCAATCACAGGGAAAATCAAGTTTCCTTTGGCAAGACAGACAGAAGAAAAAACAAACACACACACGAGCAACATTTTCCTTCTAACATAATCAACATCTCCTCTTCCCCCACCCAACCCTCCCTAACCCTATAAATTGTAACCTATAAACAGGATCCCAAATACATACAGCATCAATCTTGTTTATCGATCATAATAAACATTAGTTCAACTAAATGCTACAGCTAGAATTATTTCCACTATTTATAAAATTTTTTCTTTTATTTATTTGGTTTTTAGTTTAAAACCAGTTTTGCAACAACGCTAAGCTATTCTGAGGTATTTTATGAAGGTGCCAGAAGCTAGCTGTTACCCAAATTAAGGTACCACCATTCAACACGAAAAAGAAGGGAAGGAAAGGAGATCCGGATGACATAATCAACATAAAATTCACTCACATTTACTGCTTTTAGCTAAAGCCAAGAGTAGAAGGGCCAAAACAAGGAACTACTTAATGAATAAGGTTAGAAGAAAACTACAAAAAAAATTTTTTTTTAAAAGCTACAGTTCACAAACCATATAGAAAACTGGGTAGAAACTGGACGCTCTGAGAAAAAGTATATTCCCTGCCCTCCCAGTGGAATCCTTTCAAATACCTTACTGGAAATCTCAGGGGTGTCCTATTTATATTTAATCTCTTTGGATTAAGAAATGGATGATTGGCCTTTATGATGAAAACAATTTATTTATCCTATTCCTGTTCAAGTTTACATTTGTATTGTGTACACCATCCATGCAAACCTATATAATAGCTGATCTCAGTTATTCTTCTTACAGAAATAGCAAAGAAGATTTTTCCCTTCTCAAAAGCCAAGTTTGTAAACGCTGAGAAAGATTTACCATTTTATAAAGTGTCATCCTCAAAATGTTGTAAAACTGAAAATGACATCAAATAGCCAGGACTATGAACAGCATCACACATTAAATGCTTTCCACACACGCATAAAAGCAAACTCATATCAGTTATGAGCAAATTAACCCATCAATTCTTGTCCATTTTGGAAAATTTTAAATTTTGGGTCTTTAGTATTTTTCTCCCATTAGTATCAGTCATCTTTTAATGTTTTCAACTCTAATAAACAAACTTTAAGTTCATCAAGTTTAGATGCTGATTTAATGAGAAAGTATTTGGCCAAGTTCTCCAAATGAATTGTTGGGGCCCTTCCTCAAACTGCAGACTGGTCTTCCGAAGGCCCCCCCAAGAGCCAGGCCAGAGCCACCTGTCAGCGTGAATTCCCTGCCTCCTCCTTGCTACCACACCCTACACTCAGTGATAGGGTGAGTCAGTGATACTACTGACTTCTCCCTGGCAGGGCTTCTCCTTTCTTGGGAAGAAACAACAGCAAGAGGCTTTTCCTCTGTCTTCCTATCTCAATGACCTTATCTTTTTTCTTGGTCAAGAACGTTTCGTGAGGATGACCTGGTTTGGGAACAGCTTTAGACTAAGAACAGAGAGTTCTATAAGCCAAGCGTTTATTCTACACTAACTACAATGTATAATATCAGGATTTATCACTTTAAAAATTGACAGGAGGATGGGCGCAGTGGCTCACGCCTGTAATCCCAGCACTTTGGGAGGCTGAGGCGGGCGGATCTCCTGAGGTCAGGAGTTCAAAAAGCCTGGCCAACATGGAGAAACCCTGTCCCTACTAAAAATACAAAAATTAGCCAGGTGCAGTGGTGGGCGCCTGTAATCCCAGCTACTTGGGAGGCTGAGGCAGGAGAATTGCTTGAACCCGGGAGGCAGAGGTTGCAGTGAGCCGAGATCGTGCCACTGCACTCCAGCCTTAGGCAACAAAGCAAGACCAGAAAAAAAAAAAAAAAAAAAGACATGAATTCCCTATATTTGCCAATGTATCCGACTTTTCCAGCAAGTTAAAAAGAAAATTTTTTAATGTTAAAGATTAGGCTGAATTTAAATATTGTGTCAAGCAAATATCTGTGCTTCTGGATAATACAGACAAGGTTTCCCTTATCTTTCCAAATAAATGAGGGATAATGGAAGAAAATAATATTAAAAAGGTATAGTTGTGCTTTTTTTCCCCAACAATGAATGAGAGATGTACAACAAATTGGCAAGATGATCTCACTGAAAATCTTTAATCTTCCCTTTTTTAAACAAAAAGATTTATTTCTTACAGTGCTAGCATTAAGTATAAATAGGTATGATTCTACACAAAATGAAAGTTGGATTCCTTTGGTTCCATTTCTTGGGTAACAAGTTGAATAAATTGGGACAGTATTGATCTTTCTGATAACAAATAAAAGGACATGTGAATTATATCAGTTAATGGATATACACAATTCTTAATTCTAAAATGCTGCCTATAGAACTTCAGAAACACTTAAACTAATACAGCACTCAGCTTATTTTTTCTTAGAACAACATAGTAATATTGTTCCTGTGAGAAGCCCTTTTTTAGGTCTTTCTGCTCTGTTATTCAGATGTATACAGGGTATAAATAAAGTTTATGACCAAATTGCACCACTTGTGATAAGCAGGATTCACACAATTACATTCACCACTCCTTAGGGAGGACCCATTACCATGGGCATATATAGTATTCACTATAAATGCATTTAGAATAGTCTTTGGCTTAGTATGTGCTAACCAAATTCAGAAATATAAAATAAAATTTGCATAAACATTAAGGGGAAAAAAGAATAATGCAATGAATTGTGATGACCTATCTGGCCTTTCTTCTTTGAAATGCAGAAACTCCACCAAACACCTCTTTTTGGTCAAATGGTCCCTGGCCCCCTTTAGTTTCCAGGCTCTCCCATATCAGGTGGCTAAAAGTTAAGTTTGAGTACCTTAGCTTAGAAGATAGTTCATTCAATTCAAAATGCATTTCTTGAGATGATAAAAAAATATATATGTAAAGTAAAAAATGACTAAGGTGTTCATGAAGCAATGTGATAAGTAGAATATCTAAGGATGATGGATAGGGAGTTGATTTTAAACTAAACAACCACCAAAAAGCTATATTAGTGTTTTGTGTGTACATGTGTAAATGTACCTTTCATTTCACAACTTATTTTTAAATAAGTAAAAAAAGAGAAAAAATTTTATTTTTATCTGAAGATTTATCTTTTCCTAAAGATTATTTCTTCTTTTAAACAGATTTTCTATGCTGGTCTACCCTCATCAAGTGCTTCACATAAAATCCCCTTATCCCAAATTGAGTAGAAAATATAGACAGGGCAGGGAATAAAAGACCATTGTATTGACATTTAAAGCTTAGTATCTTTTCTAATATTAAAGTCTGTTGGTGAGTTTTGTTTGGGAAAGGGATCATTTTCTAAACTGTATGTGGGGGAAAAAAAAAACACCCAAACAGCCTTTCCTTGCCCTTTGTCTTACCTCACTGAGCTTGAGTCCCTGGGGACTCCACACTTCCTTTGGTAGCAATTTTGAGAAATTAATGCTATAACTTCTAATCCAGTATAGTGGGTATCAGCATTTCCCTCCCTGAATCCTTCCTTCTAAGTTTCACCACTCCCAAGGGAGGGACTCATTATTATGGGCAGCTACAGCATTACTGATAGCCCTAAAATCATTTGCACAGACTAAAGGTAGAGATGTCAAGTCAGGATAGAAGATTAAATTTAACTACAACAGAGAAAAAGTGAATGGAGAGGAGAGAAATTAGTAATTGACATTGTCATTCTATTTACACACCAACCTAATAAACTAGTTAAACATCAAGTTAATGTCTGCCCAGAGGATATTACAATTTACCAACATAAAAGATTAAAAACAAGCAGCAACTTTTATATAAAATTAATAAAGACAAATGAAAAAGAAATTGTCAGTAGCATCTATCTCCTCGATGTGTCTGAACTGCACGTTATCAACTAGTCCATTAGTACAGCAGCTTGCTAAAAATTGACTTTGGTTCAAGCTTAGTTAAAAAACAAAACAAAACATAAAAAAACACACCACACAAAAAGGGTGAATGGACATTTGTTAGTTTCCCTGCTTGCAGTTCACTGATTTTGGAAGGATTTTAGGGAAGGTGAAGGGTAAGAGGAGGAAATTTAGGGGTGGTAATTAAATATCTATGAAATAAAACAAGATAGAAATTAACTAAAAGAAAAATTTAAAAGGGGACTAAAATGTTTCCGACCTTTTAACAGACTGTCTCCCACTTGAATCACACACAAATATACACATTGTGTCTGTATTTACTGCCTTTCCGGACAATGGTAAAGAGAGACAAGTACACAGAATCCAAGCTCCCTTGTGGACACAAACAAAAGCAATCAGAATACAAATCACCTGTAAGTTCTCTCTACATCCCCAGCTCGAAAGGGAGAAAAAGTGCAGTCTTGGGACCACCAGAGATTTAAGCAAGCACCCACAGCCACCAAATGGGAACCTTTAACTCCAATAAGAAGGGGAACTTAGATGAGCTGCACTGCAGTGATCCAGTCTTTTGGAAAACTTTTTGGTACAAATGGCATAATAACGGTACACTGACAAAAAGGGGAATTTAATCTCCAAGTTACCCTTATTCCTCTTCATCCACTCTCACAAGCTCTTCCTTTTCAATGGGCTCATTTATATAGTCTAGAAACATTCTGAAAATAATTACAGAGCTAATTACTTTCTACATTGAATAAAGAGATGTGTATTGCCATTTAGACCTACCTAGCAGGAGCATCACGAACAAACCAAGGAGACACTTAAGGTGTGTGCAAAGTTCCTGCTCAAAGTCCTTCTTCAAAGGTTCTACAGATCCCAGCCTGGCTAATAGGTGCCTCCTTTAGTCAGAAAACCAAGAAGAATCTCAGGGTTAGAGGAATTTATAAACCATCCAGTGGAAAGGAAGTTTGTGGCTCTCTAGAGGAAAAGGTGGTAACCTTATACTCTTCTCATCACACCTCTTTTGTATATATTATCAATGGAAAATAGTCTAGTAGAATTCCCTTAGAAAATAAAAGAAGGGAAAAGTTTCCCAATTTCAATAAGTCAGTTTTTTTCTTTGCCAAGTTAGTTTAAGTTTGGAAGAAAAACTTCCACAAAATGGAACAAACAAACAAACACACCAACAGTAGGAGCATTTTTCAGGAGATAAGAAATCAGGTGAACCACCAAGTCAGGTGTCTGCAGTAGTCTTTGCTCTTGGGAACCAAATCCTGCCCTGCAACATGTACAGCTGTTCCCATTGAAAGTAGCAGAAAGCAGCACTGTTGCACCACGGGATCTGGGCCTCAGGGTCATTCAATGATTTGGGGGTGAGTGAGAGCTACAGTTCAGCAGGAATTCCTTCCTACACAAAAGTGCTCCAAAGGCACCACCTGATGTGGGGAGGGGAAGGGGCGTGTGTGGAATGGGAGTGTTTGCACACACTGCCTTCAGCTTCTGCACCAAGCCTCTTGCATAAGTGGCAAAAGAAAATAATTTTCTAGCACCTCTGTAAGAGTCATCAAGGATAAGGAAACCAGCACAACATTCCCCGCCGTTAAGAACAGAAGTCTCCCCTTACCCCAAAACCCTCCCTCCCCACAGTGTGGGAGCTCACTGAAATAGGATCCAGGAGCAAGAGATAATAAACATGTCCAAACCATATATATATATATATGCATATATATATATATATAAACAATAACAACAACAATAATACAGTAATACAGGCCTGCCTAAATTGTACCAGTTAAGAAAGGAACCCCCAACACAATTGATACGATTATAAACACCTTGTTACGACTTAATGGCCTGTACAACAGACCCGTAAAAATGATTTTTTTTTTTTTTTAAGAAAAAAAGAAATTTAGACAAACAAGAAATCCCCTTCCTATATTGGAATTGGTAACCCACCTTAACTTGTCATCATGACTGCTGGAAATGATAAGTAGTCCGTTCACTTATTTTTGTTTGTTTTTGATTTTTTTTTCTTTTTTTTTTTTTTAATTTTTGGTTAGAAAGTTCTCCAATCCATGAAGCAATCCTGAAAAGACAGTGTTTTATTACAAAATTAGGCAAATGTCCCGTCTCCATCCTTTCTTTCTTTTTCTGGTGTGTGTGTGTGTGTGTGTGTGTGTGTGTGTGTGTTTTTCTCCCTTCTCTCCTTTGCCCTCACAACATGGCGAGAGGAAGCCAATCACATTTTTCAGTTTATTAACCTGGCTGGCAGTCCAATCACACTGCAGAGTGAAAAAGGCTTCTGGCAGCCCAGCTCCGCCCAGCTCATTGTGCCTTGGAGGCGGTGGTGGTGGTGGATGCAGCCCCGCTGGCAGAGGCCACTGTGAAGAGAGAGTTCTGGATGGACTCAGCAGAGGTGGAGGTGGCGTGAAGGCTGGCTACAGGTGCAGAGTTCCCTGCAGAGGCTGCGGCGGCAGAGACCAAGCTAACAGGGTTGCTGGTGAGCAGAGAGAGGTTCTGAGGGTTCAGGAACAGAGGGGCAGTCACGATGTTGGGGGCTCCTCCCGCATTGGCAAATACCAGGTTCCCAGTTGCATCAAGTGATGTTATTGGAAGAGAGCCACCAGAAGCAAGAGCTACAGACAAAAACCCCCCAAAACAGGCAGGAATGAGAACATTAACATCATCCTGGAGAAGCCAAATAACACATCAAAAGTCTATCATTTTCCTACAACTCACCAGGAAAAAGTATAACCCTTCACTGAATTTTTTTCCTCAAACACAGTGTTATATTGATATCAATTGTAGTTTATTTATAATTTTGAAGAGCCTAAAAGACTGAAATGTCTAATTTAATGAGCACGAGCAGGGGTAGAAGACCGTTAATAACTGTCTAATGAATTAGAGTCATGTTCCTGTCTTGAAATCATCAGTTTATTTCATTTACTTAGACATATTTGATAAATCCAATAATTTTGTCTTTAATGAAGACTGTTGATTTTAAACTACCTCTGTTCAAAGGACAGACTAGCTAAAGTGATTAAAAGTATTAACAATAGGAGGTGAGTGGTGGGCATCAGAGCCTGAGGCCTGCTTCCTGTTAGATCAGTGGTGGCATTAGATTCTCATAGAGCACGATCTGAGGTGGAAACAGTGTCATCCAGAAACCACCCCACTGCACTGTGGCTGTGGAAAAATTGTCTTCCAGAAAACCAGTCCCTGGTGCCACTGCTTTATATTATGATACACAAGATGAAAACCATCTTGCAAAACAGCTTTAGTTCTAAAATAAATTATGTATCACCAAATAAAGTAAAAGGTATAATTAATTTCTCACTTCCTGAGGCTAAACATTTGATTTCTATGACTTGTGCAAAGGAAAATGATGAATCTATTGTAGCAGGAAATCAGACATAATGATGCAGGTGGGTGATCTAAGGCTAGGATGTGCTTTAATGGGTGAGAAATTTTCTATGATGCTGTTGCTTCCCCAAAGAAGGCATCATCAACATTTTATTTAAAATAATTGAGACTCTCATTTAGTATCTCAACCTGTTGTCTGGCAACATTCCTAAATCTCCCTAGCCATATAACCTCACTCCTACATGTAGATTTGAGGGATTTTCTAATGGCATTACACATTTGGTTGATTTCTTACATAAAATATAGCTGAAGGGAATGCCTCTGACTTTGGCCTTGCTCATACAAATAGTACAGAACAGTGAGACTTAGTGCAGCTTGAAGTTTTTCTGAGATTCCAAACTTAGTACCTTTTCAGAGTGTCAATCATGCCCTAGGGAAGACATTTTGCCTTTGTAGTATCACCACAGCACAGAAACATTCAATAAAGCAGAAGAAAAAGTGATTTATCACAAATTCTATTGCAAAAAAAAATTATTATATAACAAAAGCTTTAGAGCTAACCAATTCAGGTATGATTTAGTCAATCAGAAAGTCAATATAATGTAAGGTAATCTAGGCCATGGTTTGGTTTTGTCTGTAATTAACATTCTCTAGTACACTGTTAGAGACATTACCTGTGAAATATTAATCTTAATTTAGGTTGGCTAACAGCTATTTTTGGCCCTGAGAATTCTCATTTATGCACAAAACACTTTTTTTTTTAGAAACAGGGTCTCACTGTGTTGCCTACGCTGGGGTGCAATGGCTATTCACAGGCATGATCATAGCACACTGCAGTCTTGAACTCATGGCCTCAAGTGATCCTCCTGCCTCAGCCTTTTATCAAAACTATTTTAAGAAAAAAATTCTAATTAATTAGTGATGTCTCTCAAATTGTTTCCCTCAATCACATAACAGTAAACATTTTTAGACAGAAAGCTTAGGTACTAAATAAGTGGAACCCTTCATTATATGGAATGAATATTGCCCTGGGTAACATGCTAAAAGGCAAAAGGAACCCACCTGAGCTTGGAAAAGAGACATTATAATCCAAGAGAATATATGTTCTACACTAATGGCGATACAAAAAGAGCAGAACCTAATGAGAATTAAAAGCACTCCTGAGGTCCACCTGATGTGTTCCAATGTTTGTTCATTATAGGACTTTCCCATGCACAGCTTTCTCAGGAGTGGGGCTGGGGACTGGAGAGTCTTACTTGGTCAAGTTTGCCTTGAGATGGGTTTTAGATTAATACTTGGGATAGCCGGGCGCGGTGGCTCACGCTTGTAATCCCAGCACTTTGGGAGGCCGAGGCGGGCGGATCACAAGTCAGGAGATCGAGACCACGGTGAAACCCTGTCTCTACTAAAAATATAAAAAAATTAGCCGGGCGTGGTGGCGGGCGCCTGTAGTCCCAGCTACTCGGAGAGACTGAGGCAGGAGAATGGCGTGAACCCGGGAGGCGGAGCTTGCAGTGAGCCGAGATCGCGCCACTGCACTCAAGCCTGGGTGACAGAGCGAGACTCCGTCTCAAAAAAAAAAAAAAAAAATACTTGGGATAAACTCACCAGGGGAAAAAAATCTGGCTTCAAGTCTATTCACATAAGATCAATATTAGCATAAAAGTTCTGGTTTCTTACCATATACCAAACTAAGTATATTTCCTGCTTTTACTCACATACTAACACCTATACTTTTCTTACAAAGCTTTTTTACGAAGACATTTTCTTAGTTCTCAAGAACAAGTTAGTCAGCATTTGACTATCTTTTCTATCACTTTTACCTCTAGCAAAGCAGACTTCCTCTCTCTCTCTCTCTTAAGCACACACAGACACACACACACACACACACACACACACACACACGTGCATGCCACCAAAGTAAGAAAAAGGCTTCTACTGACCTTGAATAGTTGCCAGTGTACTGTTGCTCATTAGAGCTGGGCTGAGAGCACCGCTCAGGGTCCCTGGATTCAGACTGAGTAAGGCACCTCTGCAAGTCCAAAACAGGAGTCACTTTATTACCATGCAGACGCAGGTCTCATTTTGACAACACACCAAAAGGAACTTACAAAACGAAAATCCAGCTGGGGAAATAGGTGGAAATATTTATTTTTCTTTATTCTTCTATGGTTTGTGCTTCTCAGTTACTGCTTTCCTGGATGCTTACTCATACAAACGAGGTTATGATCAGCACAAAATGTAAAACTTTTACAGTCATTTTGACCTTTCTTTGAAAGACTTTTTTCTTTTTTTCCAAAATGAAAGAAATATTCTAGAGAAAAAGATATATTTACAAGATAATTCTTATAATGTGTGACAATAACAGTATAAAATTGAGACTCCTATTACATCTCTCATCTATGCTTGAGAATTAGGAAGTAGGCAGTTGAGAGAGTTTAATGGGGAAAATAAGAGTCAAGAATTCTAGGCTTTCTTCCTGGCCCCGTCACTAAGGTAATTAGTGACCTGGTATTTTGGGTCTTCATCTGGAAACAAAGGTATGACTACTGCCCTTCCCAGGGTGTTAAGAAACTTAAACTCAAATATAATCAAAGTCCTTGTATAATCACAAAACAGTCCACCTCAAAGAGATTACTGCTTTAAAGACATTTTTTTTCCCCATCTAAGTCAGTGATGTAAAGTCTCCCCTATGAGTAATTCCAGGGATGACCTCCACCTCAGATGTGAATGAGATGAGAAAGCGCCTTACCCAGCCGCAAACTGTGAGGGTGCCATCAGGCTTGGGTTTAGTCCTGCAGCAGCTGCCATGGCAGCAAGACTGGCATTTGCTGGCAACTGTGCAGCTCCTTGAAGGGCAGCAGCTGCTGCTGTTTGCAAACCTGACGCTGTCACCATCACCTGGCTGGTCCCAAGAGGGGAGGACAAAGGAGTGGAGGTGGTCTGTGTTGTGCTGGTCTCACTGGCACTGGATGCCTCGGAGGTGGAGGCTGAGGCAGAAGGGGACGGACTCAGAGAGGGGGACGTGACTGCTGAGGAAGCTGGAGGCGCTGTGGAAATCACGGTTGCTGTGTTGTTGGAGGTGGTGTCTGAAGTGCCTGAAGAGAAACAGATTAGAAGATGACCTTTTGTAAATGGTTTTGGAAGAATGGTGGCTTTACTCAGCCAAACTCTATAATCAATGGAATAATTAACCTACCACGTAGTGAAGTTGTCCTTTAATAACCTAGTTTAGTGCTTTTATGGAAATTAACTACAAAACCAAACATTTTAGAATCACAGCTAGGAACCCTACTTTAAGAGACATGAGCAATGAAAGAAACAGAGAAATTTTTCATTGCCTATTTTCTATTCAAGAAACAAAATAATCATAGAAGCTCTAATTATGGAATACAACTGCTTTGGGGAAGAAAAAGAAAGCAAAAGAAGAAAAACTTCTGTAAAGCTCTTTTCATTCAGAAATCTCCTTAGGGGTCTCCTCAGAAAAATCAAAACAAGGAGAAGAAAAACAGAAAGTTATATACTTTTCTAAGAATTCAGTATCAACAACAACATAGTATAAAAATGACTACATGCCTTCTCTACATTCAAATAACTATTCTGTAATAAAAATTAGCTCTCAAAGTCCACTGTGGTAAAAAAAAAAAACAACATACAATGATACTATGAATCTCATAAAAGTTAGCATAAAAATTAAGATCTAAGAAATTATTATTTGTAGGCCGGGTGTGGTGGCTCACACCTGTAATCTCAGCACTTTGGGAGGCTGAGGTGGGCGGATCACGAGGTCAAGAGATTGAGACCATCCTGGCCAACATGGTGAAACCCCGTCTCTACTAAAAATATGAAAATTAGCTGGGCGTGGTGGCACGCGCCTGTAGTTCCAGCTACTCGGGAGGCTAAGGCAGGAGAATCGCTTGAAGCTGGGAGGCAGAGGTTGCAGTGAGCCAAGATTGCGCCACTGCACTCCAGCCTGGAGATAGAGCAAGACTCCGTCTCAAGAAAAAAAACAAAAAAGAAATTATTTGTGAGGTCTTAGAAAAAAGTGCCTGAATATGCTTTTGGTTTAAGGAGAATGAACATTTGGATATAAACGACTAACTGACATTAAATATATCATTACTAAACACTAAAACACATTCACTGGGATTATTTAATGATATCAGCGTTGTCTAACAGAAATACAAGACATATGTAATTTAAAAATTTCTAGTAGCCCCACTGAAAATGGTAAGACAAGGCCAGGTGTGGTGGCTCACGCCTGTGATCCCAGCACTTTGGGAGGCCAAGGTGAGTGGATCATTTGAGGTCAGGAGTTCGAAACCAGCCTGGCCAATGTGGTGAAACCCCATCTCTATTAAAAATAACAAAAACTAGCCAGGCATGGTGGTGGGCGCCTGTAATCCCAGCTACTCAGGAGGCTGAGGCAGGAGAACTGCTTGAGCCCAAGAGGTGCAGGTTGCAGTGAGCCGAGATCACGCCATTACACTCCAGCCTGGGTGACGAAGTAAGACTCCGTTAAAAAAAAAAAAAAATAATAATAATAACATTTTTTGGTGATGAAATCTTTTACCAAGCTTCAGAACATGCTCTTCTTTCATAACAATCTTGTTACAAATTCAGGCAATTTTGTCCTTCCAAAATCTGTTTTAAAACCTTCTGGTCTGTACTAAGAACACCTAGAATTGAACTCTCTTCTCACTTCCACTCTTCAGTTTTTATCACATGTCACAGGGTTGGGAGAGACTCAGACATCATCTGTTTCAGCACTGACTACTTTCTCCACCTCCTATAAAGCTGTGTGAAAGTGGCCGCCAAATGAATGAGGTAAACATAATGTTCTTATTGTTAAATAAAAAGGAAGGCTTTCTTCCTCTGTCTACCCTTCTGAAAAATATAAATGATTTATTTTTATTGCCACTGCCCCTAAATATCATTACATCTTTGTAGATACTATGAATTCTATTTTCGTTCATTACTTCTTTGGTTCTAAATCTCTCAGAACAATCAACCACTGAACACTGGATGCTGTGTAGGGTCCTGTGTTAGGCAGATTCATATACCCTTTTTCACTTTAATCTTAAGACATGCCCCCTGTCGTATAGTAAGGTGAACATCTTTTATTTCTCTTCCATGCTAAGCAATTTCAATGTACTTTCAATCTTTTTTTGACCAATTTCTCACCTTATCTAACCCGATTTTACCTACGGGTACTACTTCCCTTTCAAAGTTCTGAAATTGAAATTGCCTATTCTTGTAAGTCCTAATATCTTGAGCTCAAAAGACTTAAAATAGTTATTTCTTTACTCTCCGGCCACCTTCAAAGCATTCACCAACTGTTTTCTTAAATCCCTTAAGTTTACAAAGAAAATCCCAGTCAAATTTTATCAGTGAATTTAACCTAGGCCAGGAGATGATGACTCCAGAAGCATTCAAAATTGTTCTAGGTGTCTCCAATATAAATGTTATATAAATATGCATTATGGTATAACAACTTAAAGTTATCTTTAAATTAATTATCGTGGTCAGTGAGTCATGTTTTAATCAATATATGTTATTTCATGACTGTAAATTCTTGGCAACTTGGCAATTTAATTACTTGGGTAACTTTCACTAGTGAACTTATTGTTGCTGAGCCTCAATGTCCTCAACAGCAAAATAAGATGCCACCACCCACCTCACAGGGGCAGTCGGAAGCTATAGTCAAGGTGTGTATATAGTACCTGGCACTTCCCTGTGCTTCCCGCCCTGTCTTGTTTTTTCTCAAACAGCTTTTATTGAGGTACAACTTATAAACTGGATATCCATATGCAGAAAGAGGAATTTAGATCTTTACCTTACACTGTGCATAAAAATTAACTAAAACAGATCAAAGGCCTAAATATAAGAGCTGAAACTATAAAGTTTCTAGTAAATAAAGTAGGACAAAATCTTTGTGACCTTGAGTTAAACAAGGAGTTCATAGACACAGCACCAAGAGAACGATCCATAAAAGAAAAAAAAAAATCAGTGAATTCAACGTCATCAAAGGTAAAATCTTTTGCGCTTCAAAAGCCACAGACTGAGAGAAAACATTTGCAGATTACATATCCAATAAAGGAATTGGAATTGTGTCAGAATGTATAAACAACTCTTACAACTCAATAGTAAGAATATAAACAACTCAGATTTTTAAGTGGACAAATGTTAGTTTACATTTTACCAAGGAAGATATAGGAGTGACTAGTAAGCACATCAAAATTCATCCAGCTTTAAAATTTGATGACTTTTAATCAACTTAATTATACAACCATCATCACAATCCAGATTATGACATTTCCACTCCCAAAAAAGATCCCTTGTGCCTGTTTGTAATCATGTCACACTCCTACCTAGTTACCTGCTTTTTGTCTCTATAGATTTTTGTGGACATTTCACACAAATGGAATCATACAATATGTAGTCTCTTGCATCTGGCTTCTTTTACTTAGCATTCTGTTTTCAAGGTTCATCCACATCGTAGCACAAATCAATACCTCATTAATTTTTATGGCTGAATAATATTCCACTGTGTAGATATAACACATTTTGTTTATCCATTCACCAGTTGATGAGCACTGGTTTGTTTCCAGTTTTTGGATATTATAAATAAGGCTGCTATATGAACACTCATATTAAAGTTTTTGTGTAGAAATGTCTTCATTTCTCTTGGGGAAATTGCTGGGTAGGACGGTAAATTTATGTTTAAAAGAACTGCTAAGGTGTTTTCCGAAGTTGTATCATTCTACATCCCTACAAGCAATGCATGAAAGTTCCAGTTTCTCCACATCCTTCCCAACATTTATCATCTTGGGTCTTTTTGATTATAGCCATTCTAGTGAGTACAAACTAGTATCTCACTATAGTTTTAATCTGCATTTCCCTAATGAGTAATGCTAACGTCACACATCTCTCCATGTGCTTACTAGTCACTCCTATTATCTTCCTTGGTAAAATGTAAACCAACATTTGTCCACTTAAAAATCTGAGTTGTTTATATTCTTACTATTGAGTTGTAAGAGTTGTTTATACATTCTAGACACAATTTCTTTATTGGATATGTGATCTGCAAATGTTTTCTCTCAGTCTGTGGCTTTTGAAGCGCAAAAGATTTTACTTTTGATAAAGCTGAATTTACTAATTTTTTTTTCTTTTATGGATTGTTCTCTTGGTGCTGTATCTATGAACTCTTTGCTTAACCCAGGGTCACAAAGATTTTGTCCTACTTTATTTACTAGAAACTTTATAGTTTCAGCTCTTATATTTAGGCCTTTCATCCATTTCAGTTAATTTTTATGCACAGTGTAAGGTAAGGATCTAAATTCCTCTACTCCTCTTTCTGCATATGGATATCCAGTTGTCCTAGAACCATTTGTTGAAGACTATCCTTTCCCTATTGAATTGCCTTGGCACCTCTGTCAAAAATCAATAAAGCATAAATTTAAAGTTTTGCTTCTGGACTCTTAATTTTGTTCCATTTAATCTATTATATCTATATGTACACTAGTAATACACTGCTTTGATTATTGTTGCTTTACAGTAAACTTTGAAATCAGGACATGAAAATGCTCTGATTTCATTCTTTTTCAAAATTGTTTTGGCTATTCTTGGTCCCTTCCAAGAGTTTATCGATTTCTTTAAAACAAAACAAAGAAAAAACCTGTTGGAATTTTTACTATGATTTTGTTGAATCTATAAATCAAGCTGCAAGACTGAGCATGGTGGCTCATGCCTGTAATCCCAGCACTTTGGGAGGCCAAGGTGGGTGAATTGCTTGAGCCCGGGAGTTCGAGACCAGCCTGGGCAATATGGCAAAACCTCGTCTCTACAAAAAATACAAAAATAAGCTGGGCGGGTGGCATGTGGCTATAGTCCTAGCTACTGGGGAGGCTGAAGCGGGAGGATTGCTTGAGCCTGGGAAGTTGAGGCTGCGGTGAACTGTGATTGCGCCACTGTGATAGGGCAATACCCTGTCTCGAGAACAAATAATAATAAAAAACATATATACATATATATATATATAAAATAAAAAATATATTTATGCTATAATGTGGATAAACCTTGAAATCAGAGAGAGATATGCACACATATCTCAAGCTGGAGAAAAACTGTCATGTTAAGAATGCTTAGTCTTCCAAAACATGAATATGGAATATGAAATCTCTTTATTTAGACTTCTTTTAACTTCTTTCAGCAAATTGTAGTTTTCATTGTTCAAGTCTTACACTTCTTTTGTTAAGTTTATTCCTAAGTATTTTATTCTTTTGATACTGTTACATACAAGTTATTTCCTAAATTTCATTTTTGAACTGTCCATTGATAGTATATACAAATGTAATTGATTTTTTTATATACCAATCTTGTATTCTGCAACAATACTGAATTTATTGATTATCCTAGATATCTTTCTTTTTTTGGTGAATTCCTTGGTATTTTTATACATGTAGAATAATGCAAATAGAAGCAGTTTAACTTCTTCCTTTCCAAATTGTCTTTCGTTTTTTTTCTCCCCCTTACTAGAGGCTATAACCTCCAGGACCATGTTAATCAGAAGTCCACAAGAGCAAACAAACACTCTTACCTAATTCTCAATCTTAGTGAGGAAAGTATTCAGTCTTTTGCCATTAAGTATTCTATTTGCTGGAGAGTTTTAGTAAGTGCTCTTTATCAGGTGAGACAGTTCCTTTGTATTTCAGCTTCCATCATGAATGGGTTTTGGATTTTTACAAATATCTTTTCTGTATCCACTGAGATGATTATGTGGTTTTTGTCCTTTCTTCTATTATAATGTGTTACATTAATTGATGTTCAGTTATTGTACTAACCATACATTTCTGGGAGATAAATCCTCCTTGGCCATGATGTATATAATTGTTTGATTTTTTTAGTATGTTGCTGGATTTGACTTGCTAAGATTCTTTTGAGAGTTTTGGTTTATATTTTCCTGAGGAATATCAGTTTGTAATTTTTTTTCTTGTGATATTTATCTAAGCTTGGGTATCTGGGTAATACTGGCCTGATAGGAAAACAGAAGAGGAATGTTATTTCTTCTCTGATGCATGTTTTAATTTTCAAATACATGGGGACTTCCCAAATTTCTTTCTATTGTTAATTTCTAGGTTATCTCAGTTGTCATCAGACAACACACTTTGTATGATTTTAATCCTTTTTAATTTACTGAAACTTGTTTTATGGCTAAAAGTATCCTGGGAGATGGATGTTCCATGTGTACATAAAAAGGATGTGTTTTCTGCTGTTGCTAGACGAAGTGTTCTGCAGATAGCAGTTAGAATAAGTTGGTTGATAGTGCTCAAATCTTGTATATCCTTCACGGCTTTTTTTTCTTCCCCCCAAACAGGGTCTTGCTCTGTTCTCAGGCTGGAGTGCAGTGGTACAATCTCAGCTTACTGCAGCCTCAACTTCCCAGGCTCAAGTGACCCTCCCACCTCAGCTTCCCGAGTAGCTAGGACTATAGGCATGTGCCACCACGCCTGGCTAATTTTGTTCATTTTTTTTTTTTTTTTGTAGAGACAAGGTCTTACTATGTTGCCCAGGCAGGTTTTGAACTCCTGGACTCAAGCGATCCTTCCACCTTGGCCTACCAAAGTGCTGGGATTATAGGCATAAGCCACTGCACATGGCCTGAATTTTTTTTTTTTTTAACGTGGCTCAAATAAATGTCTGCAACTGTTATTGTTGAATTGTCTATTTCTTCTTTGAACTTTATTCCTTTTTGTTTCCTGTATCTTGGGCCTTTGTTGTTAGGTGGCTATATAATTATAGTTGCTATATCTTCCTGAGGAATCAACAATTTTGTCATTATGAAAAATGTTTTGGAAAATGAATTGGGGGCAGGGCATGTTTGGTTGAGATTATTAAGGGCTGTGGAATTTTTACAAGTTTTTGAGACACAATGGAACACTCATCTTTCTGGAGGAGTATGGCAATGATCACTCTTGCATCTATTTTAGAATGTTTACCAAGGACCTATTATGTGTCAAACATACCTATGGGAAAATAAGATGACCACATCAATCAAACATGATTTTTCTTAGAAGATAGTATTGAGGATATGGTTTTTCCCTTCATTTCTAAAATCCTATTCCAAATAATAGTAAAGAGATACAAAAGGGAAAAAGAGCTCTGGTGACAGATATCAGAGGTTTTGAGATTTAGACAGATTTACAGAAATGAGAAAAAGGTTCGCTGGATGGTGGAGAAATCAACCATAATCCAGAAGGGCAGAGGAGAAGACTATGATAGAGGAGGAAATTATTCACTCTGATGGAGCCTTACAGAGAGTCCCAGCTCAGAGTTATTTGTCAGATACTGAGGTAGATGGAAATAGGGTCAGAGAACAGGGTGATTCAAGGACTATTCACATAATAGCTCTCACAGTGGGCCTTTCCCTCCTTCTACCAGACCTCTCAAATGAACAGAACCAAAATCACCTACTCTTCAAAGAAAATAAAATCTGACTATGGAACGCTAAGGATTCTAGTGTAGGCACTTGCATGCATGAGTAAAGATACCCCTCATTTTGGAAAAGTATGACAGAAAGCCTCGTTTGCCTGCCTGCTTCCTGTTCATAGGCTGAAATAAAGTTTGGTAGTTCTTTATTCACATTCACAGCTCACCGCGAGCCCTTCCATTCAGGGGAGGGGACTCTTGAGTAACAGAAGCTACACAATGTCAGGAAAAACCCTTACAGGCTACTGATAATAAGTAATGTAATCTTGCATTCATCACGATGAATAAATAATCAAAAATCACCAGACAATGAAAAAAGCCAACAGCACGTTACAAATGACACAAAATGAATAAACAGAGTGAATGCCAAAAAATCCCAACTTAAAAAAAAAGATAAATTATCAGAGTCCAAGAAAGACATTAATTCACATTGAAAATGCTTGCTGAAGGCCAATGAGGGCAAGTTTTAAAAGGCCCCTTCTTTGAAACCTTGTAGTGAAATTTTAGAACAGTATAAGATTTTAAAAAAACCCTTAAGGTTTACAGAGAGAAAAAACAAGGAAAAAGAGATTGAAATCAGACTTTTCACTAGCAACACTAGATGCTAAAACACAACAAAATTCAAAGGAAAAATACTTTTGTAACTGGACAAACTCCAAAAAAAACTGTGAAGGCAAAATAAATACTTCTCAGTTATACATGTATTTAGAAGTTTTACCTCCCATGTAACCTTTCTAAATAAAATTACTTGAGAACGTGCTCCAGACAAAAAGGAATCAAAGAGGATGACAGGGGATCTGAGAAACATTGGATCTAACTCAGGAAAACAAGGAAAACAATTTAAAATAAGCAATCATAGAAATCTCAAGAAGAAAGTCTTCAGGAAGAAAGCAGATTGCATTAGATAAGTTGTATGATTAAGACATTGGCTGTCTTTAATAAATAACATGATAAAGAAACATGCTACTTTTCTCAACAGAGAAAAAAAAAAGGCAGTATAAAAATATCAGAGGAAAAGAGGCTGTACAAAAAAGTTACAGTCCAAAGACGAAAAACAAATTAAAAGTGGGCATGGTTTTGAGCAACGGCTGATAAAAGAGTAAGAAAAGAAAATCCACTTGACACTGACTCTTCTTCTCTTTCAAGGAGCAACAACACAAATTTAGCAGCTTAAATCATCACAATTTATCATCTCATAGTTTTTGTGGGTCAGGTGTCCAGGCAGAGCCTGAGTACTCTGCTTAGAGTATCACAAGGCTGCAATCAAATACTGTACTGTACAAATACTACTGAAACTGTATATACATGTACATATAAAAAAGATTTAAGGAGAAAATAAAAATGGTACTTGTGATTGTTTTTCCTGTTTGAATTTCCTAATAATGTTTTTAATAATTAAAAAAAAATTCACTCCAGGAAAAATTATCAACATGTCAGAAAAAAATTACAATTAGATCTAAATAAATAGGCTAAGAGTTCAAGAAAATGTGACTGGTAAGAAGTATCAAAAACTGATGCAAATTTTTAGCTAGTTTTGAGTACTAAAATCTAAAATTACTTTGATTTTCCCCATATTTTAAGAAAACTGCAAAGCTATTTGTTCTTAATGTGTAAACTATTAAAAAAAATTTCTGTAAAAGACAGGTATTTTTAGACCTAAAGCAACATAATTTGTTGGGAAGGTAAGATTCAGTTCATAATTTACCAGGTGACTGGCAGTCAATTTGGACAATAAGGTCCTCAGAGATGGTTCTTCATGTTCTTGGTGCCCGACACAATGCCAATCAATCCCTAACAGTTTGCTTATTAAGTGGAAGTGCTCAATATTATATATATTCTTAACCAAGGTTCTTAAATATATTCTTGAACCAAGGTTATCAAAACTGGAACCTGTAGGTATCCACAAATAGCCTTGGGGTGGGAGGTTGATGAGAGTTGTCATTTATAAACCTCCTTAAATTTTACTAAAAATTGTGTATATGTCTATTTTGTGTGAGGAAAAGTCTGTAGCTTTCAAATTCTTAAAAATGTCCAACATCCAGAAGAGGTCAAGAAGTACTGTTTAACATAAGCAAAAATTAATGGATGATTGGATGCAGAAAAAAATAAACAAAAATGTTCTAATAATGTAGAAATTTAATATAATATAAAGCCATTTATTCAATTTTTACATCATGGGTAGGTCATAGCACCAAGGAGGCATTGTAAATTTAAAACATGAGTGAGAAAAATAAAAGTCCCCACCTCTAGGTTAAATCAAGTTTCATTATGAAATATCATTAATCTACCCAATGATTTACTAGCAAATAACCAACCTGGTGAATAATTACAGCATGTCTTATGCACTATGTATCACTAAAAAACATCTGATGACAGTGCTAAGTGATTTTAAATTTATCTGGAAAATTTGCTATTTAAAAGAGGCCAAAGGAAAAAAAAAAACAAAACATTCATTTTACAGTGAGTATGTCATGCACTGAGCTAGGCATCAAGAGTTCAGAAAGAATAATCAAATCTTTTGAGAAGTGCAGTCTATTGGGAAAGACAGGTGTGTAAAAATAAAATCATTTATAATACAGGTACGTGGAAATGAATAGTCTCCTGGGAAAGCTAAAGAATATTTCCAAGAAAATTGACATACAAGCTGGTATAGTTTTATCAGTAACAGATCAAGAACTGCAGGCTAAGA
The DNA here is from genome assembly GCF_009828535.3 of Hylobates moloch. Classification (NCBI taxonomy): domain Eukaryota; kingdom Metazoa; phylum Chordata; class Mammalia; order Primates; family Hylobatidae; genus Hylobates; species Hylobates moloch. The sequence continues at coordinate 66,511,303 of NW_026652283.1, forward strand.
TGGACATTTCCATTGTAGGGATGTTTACAAAGGTATGGATGGAGCCCTCCTGTGTGTTGAGGGTGGGGTAGGCAAAAGACTAGTGGGGAGATCAGGTTCAGGCCGGAAATAATCTTCATGAACTGACAAACTTGGATGTTTTTCTGAATGAAAAAAGCCACAGCTATTGAAGGCTTTTAAGGAAAGGAGTTACTTTAAAGAAAATTGATGTTTATGAGCAACAGCTATCTTTAGTTGGAGCCTTAATTCACAATTTAATGGCAGATTCTTATAATAACCTATCATGGGCCTCCCATGTGCTCAGCAGGTGCATGGCCTGGCAGCTGCTTACCTGTAACTGAAAGATTCGTCACAGCAGCACTGGTCAGAGGGAGGACAGGGCTGACTGTGAGGGTAGTTGCTGCACTGCTAGTCACAAGGCTTGGTGTGGTCGCCACCTTGAGGTCAGAAATGAAAACATGGACAAAGCACTTAAAATCAAAACTTAAAGAGGAAATGATTTTACAGTCATTCTTTGATCTTGGAATTGAGACACCTGACATCCTATGTTGGAAAGCTGCTATTGGAAGATGGTTGTTCACTGATATCACAGATAGCTTTGCCTGGGTTTTAAAAATAAATAATAAAAAGTTTCTAAATTTCAATAGCATTGAGACAGATATACTCTAAGTCGGTAAGAAACATTATACTAATTATCAACTTTACCTAAATAAGAAAACTATTTGACAGGATCAGGGAATCTGGGGTACATGTATTACTTTTACTTTTGACTCTGTGGGGGGGCAGTATTGCCTTAGGTTTGATTTTAATAAAATAAAATTATGAAAATAACGTGAAGCAAACTTTTAAAAAACTGATTAGTTTTGAAATAACAAAGAATTCTAGTTTTGCAAGAAATATTGTCTTTCTTCTAGTACAAATCTAAAACATAAACATCACCTTTACAAAACAAAACTGTTGTTTAATAATTATCTTTTTCATAACTATCTCATAACTTTATGACTACAGACCCACCATTTAACAACTACAACCTTCACATAAACTAACATGTGCTTTTAATGCTGACCTTAGTTTAAAAAGCCTGCCAGTATGGAATGACATTCAAATAAAATAAAACCAAATTTAAAAAGAACAGAAATGCAAACTCAACAATATTCCCATCTTTTGAATCCTGACAATGTAGAAATCAAATTTATAATCATCCTAAAAACCAAGGGAGTCACACGACCACGGTATGCCTCTTCAGTCTAGGAATAATGCAAACAGCCGAAGTTACTCAATGAGGCTTCACAGGAAAAGAATCATATGTTGTTTCAAAGTAAAAGACCTGAGATGATTGTTTTAATACAAGTTCAGAACTGAAGGTTATCTGGTAATTTACTGTCACTTAATCATGTAAGTGTAAGTTTAATAAATTGGGCTTTAGGACTCAACATGGATAAAAAGTAACTAAAGATTTTCTGAGATAACTGGAATCAGCAGCAAATCTACTCCCATGGTTACAGAGTAATCTAATGAACTATACCAGAGAAGAGTATGATGGAAATGCAATGAAAGAATTAAAATTGTTCACTTAAAAAAATAAGATAGGTGGGCTGTGCATGGTGGCTCACACCTGTAATCCCAGCACTTTGGGAGGCTGAGGCAGGTGGATCACCTGAGGTCAGGAGTTCAAGACCAGCGTGGAGAACATGATGAAACCCTGGTCTGAACTAAAAATACAAAAAAATTAGCTGGGTCTGGTGGCGGGCGCCTGTAATCCCAGCTACTTCGGGAGGCTGAGGCAGGGGAATCACTTGAACCCAGGAGGCAGAGGTTGCAGTGAGCTGAGATTGTGCCATTGCACTCCAGCCTGGGCAACAAGAGTGAAACTCTGTCTCAAAAAAAAAAAAAAAGACTGGGAATGGTGGCTCACACCTGTAATCCCAGCACTTTGGGAGGCTAAGGCAGGTGGATCACTTGAGGTCAGGAGTTCAAGACCAGCCTGGCCAACATGGTGAAGCCCTGCTTCTACTAACAGTACAAAATATTAGCCAGGAATGGTGGTACGCGTCTGTAATCCCAGCTACTCAGAGGCCAAGGCACAAGAATCGCTTGAACCCAGGAGGCAGAGGTTGCAGTAAGCCGAGATCGCACCAATGCACTCCAGCCTGGGTGATGGAGTGAGACTGTCTCAAAAAAATAAAATAAACAGAGAAATAAATAAAAAATAAGAAAGACCAATAAGTTCTTGGGTTAATAACAACACAAGATTTCACCCTCCATGCAGGGGCACCTCAAGACTAGTGACCTCAGCAGAGAGAGAGAGAGCGCAAGAGACAGGGAAAGAGAGAATGAGAATTTCATCACCTTGATAATGTCTAAAATACAAATTTACATGCATTTATTTGATGTATTTATTCATTAAATTACTATTATGAAATAAACTGATTTAACAGGTCATTTGTAAAATTGCAAAAATTAGCCCTTGAGCTTGCACCCCCTATTTTTTATTCTTACCAGTGAAGTTGGGCTTGGGAAAATTGCTTTGATAGGTGAGCTGCTGGTCCCACCACTGCTTGGTGGGTTGATTCTTTTTTCTTTCTGGCGGCGGTTACAAAACCAAACACGAATCACCTCTTTTTCCATATTGAGCTGATCAGCAATCATAGTGATCTCTTCCGAGGTAGGCTTTTGATTCTGCAGGGTGAAAAAAGGTAATTCCAAAAGCTATCCTTTGCAATAACTTTTTGAACTACTGGCATAATCACGTCAGGTTAGAAAATGAAGCTGGGATACATATGACCATCCACATTAGGCCACTTTCAACAAAGAGATTGTGTAGATAGAAGTTCTAATGAACATACACCTACTAAACTTACTCATATTAACTTAGAATAAGTTATCCTTGAATATCTATAGTTTTTCATTTTTAAGATCTATTAATTGTGAATGAAATTAACAAAATACCAGTACAACCACATGTATTAATAGGAATTTAACCTTTCTCCATGCTTCATGCTATCTAATTTGGACCTCACTGTAAGAAAGGCAGGTATTTCACAGACGAAGGACCTTCAGCTTAAAGAAATCACATGATTTGCCCAATCACACAGTAAGTGGCAGAGCTGACAAAAATTCCTAATTCAGAGTCCTCCCAATGTGCTCAAGTCTTTTCTGAATTAGAGATGTCAAAATTTTCTTAAAAGCTTTTTGTTATGATATTACCTGGTACAAAAAAATAATTGCCAAATATCTCTTGCATTAACTTAAGCTCCATAGCCTAACACTCAAGGTCTCTAGTGTTCCAGTCCCAAACTATTATTCCAGGCATACAGACACTACAATTTAACCAACCAATCTACTAGAGTGTCTCCTGATACACCCTATGGTTTCCCTCACTCCAGTGTTTCTCCCCCACTCTGGGGGGAAACGCTCATGCGTTTCCTCTGCTTAAAGTACTTTCCCCCCACCTTTTCTAGTCTGTGGAATTAATTTCTATGTATCCGATGGTAGCTGCCACCTCTCATACTCAGTGCTCGCATGGATGTGATTCTGGTCTCTCCTGAACCCTGCAGAACTCTGGTTCTGTCTCCTATGTTAGTAACTTACTTACTTCACCTATTTATAATCATCCATAAGGGCAGAGGCTGACATGTCATCTTTTACCACCTACAGTTTCTACTAAGTACTAATGTTAAGTACTACACAGACAATCCCATGTACAGAAAAGTAAAATCCTCACTGACCTCCAAGAAACTCTTCTCTAAGGCCACACGGATGTTGGTCTCTATGCTGGTGCGTTTCTTCCTCCTACGGCTCAAGCCCTCAATTCCTGGAGAATTCAGGGCACTTGGGCTGGAGAGGGACGAATCAGATGAGAGGTTCTCTGTAAGAATGAAGAAAATACAGAAATAAAATTAGCTGAGCACAGTGATTCATGTGCATAATATGCATATTAACAACAAAACTGACAAAATAAGCTATATGCAAGTATGAAAAGGTTTTCACATAACCTACATTACAATATTGCTTATTGGCAGGGCACGGTGGTTCACACCTGTAATCCCAGCACTTTGGGAGGCTGAGGCGGGAGGATCACTTGAGGTCAGGAGTTCAAGACCAGCCTGGCTAACATGGTAAAACCCCATCTCTACCAAAAATACAAAAATTAGCTGGGCACAGTGGCGTGCACCTGTGGTCCCAGTTACTTGGGAGGCTGAGGCAGGAGAATCACTTGAACCCGGGAGGCGGAGGTTGCAGTGAGCTGAGATGGTGCCACTGCACTTCAGCCTGGGCAACAGAGTGAGACCATGTCTCCCCCTACTCGCCCCCTACCCCCCCCAACATATATATATATATTTACTACCATGGATATTTCTGCTGCCCTTATTGGCATTCTTTGTGCTAGGATGGTTGACAATATTACCACTACTTTTGGATTTCTGTTTCTGAGAAAGAAGAGGTTTACTATTCCTATCCTTAAACTCAATTCTATGTCTCCAGTTCTGTTTGTTTATAAGTTCTGGGGATAAAAGGAAGAAAGTTTCTTAGAAATTACTGAACGTTTAATATTTATCTTGTAAATGGCCTCTCATTTTATTGGTATAATCTAGGGTAAAAAGAAAAGAAACAAATGAAATATTTATAAATTCTCTGAAGTTAAATCACAGGGTTCTATAATTTCACAGTTTAATAACCTTGGGCACGTCATACACATCTGAGTTTGTTTCTGCTACACATAAAATAAGATGGAAAGAGTAAACCAGTGGTTCTTATCTGTGGACTCGGGAAACAGATGCCTAGGCCTCACCCGTAGCTACTGAATAAAACTGTCCAAGGATGCGTGTTTCAGGTTTGTCTTTTCCAAAGGCCTAATTTTTGTTCATATCTACAATAAGAACCATAGTTTAAGGGATCTACATGACTCCTACAGCTTTCATAGTCTATGATCCTGTGACTCAAAATTCCAATCTTCCAAAAGGAACTCTCAGCACAAAAAAACGTAAGACAAAGCTAGTAGTCCAACTTTTCTGAATGAAATGTGTGGTCATTTAAATAACAAAAGCAGAACTATTGCAAGAACAAGTTCTATGATAATTCATCAAGGAAGAAACAATAAGCTTCTACTTCAGGCTTAACTAAATACAAAAGCCTTACTTATCCTATTCCTTCAACTGTGTGTGTGTTCCTAATCCTGTCTCAAATACAAGAAGTATTTCAGACTAAAAATTACTGCTAATTATTTATACTGTAATTACTAGAATATTTAAATGAATCAGCTTTCTGATTTATATCACCATAATTTATAATAATCCTCCCAGGATTAATAAGCTTCAAGGTTCTATAACAACAAAAATAGAGTAAGAAATATAAACCCCAATTTATATAACAATCCCCCTGTAAAATCTCAATGAATGACAAAGAAATATCTTTTACAGTCACTTACCTGCATCATTTAGCCACTTCTCTAAAAGTGGCTTCAACTTGCACATGTTCTTAAAGCTGAGGTTCAAGGCTTCAAAGCGAGAGATGGTAGTTTGGCTGAAGTCATTTCCATATAGTTTCCCCATAGCGAGCCCAACATCACCCTACACACAATACAGAGCAGAAGGGAGAGGAGAGGAAAGACAGAGTCATCTCACCAGTGCTTAAAGCCTTCACTCTGGGGTGTTGCTCCAATAACTGCTTTAGACAAAGAGTCAATAATTATTCCACTTACGGGGTCCCACATAAACTCCATCCCTAAGCCAGTCACAGTGTTACTGTGAGGACTCTTTTAGGCCTAATCGTTACAACGTTCAATACTGTCCCACATACTTTCCCATTTTGAATCTCTTCTTGCCACCTTATGTAATCATGGAGATACCAAAATTTCAACTAGGTATCAAAAATAGTGCTAATATTCTAACAAGCCCCTTAATTGATACAACCAAAGTGATTTAAGTAATCTTTAAAAATGTATTTATCTGGTCTGGGCACAGTGGCTCACACCTTTAATCCCAGCATTTTGGGAGGCCTAGGCCTACATGGGTGGATTGCTTGAGCCCAGGATTTCCAGACCAGCCTGGAGAACATGGCAAAACATCTACAAAAAATACAAATATTAGCCAGTCGTGGTGGCGTGTGCCTGTAGTCCTAGCCACTTGGGAGGTTGAGCTGGAAGGATCGCTTGAGCCCGGGAGGTCAAGGCTGTAGCAAGCCGTGATCATGGCACCGCACTCCAGTCTGGGTGACAGAGCGAGACCCTGTCTCAAAAAAAGAAAAAAATTTAAAAAAGAAAAAGAAAAATAAATTTATCTGTATCACCTACAGATATTACGTATAACTCTCTAGATAACCCAAGATATTTCTGAACTAATCAAACTTCCCAAAAATCATTTTAAAAATTAGAAATCATCTCTTTCTTCTTTTCCCTATCAAGTATTTCTGGATGCAGTGAAAAAAAAAATCTATTTTCACTCCTAGTTTGGATTTCAAAGTTAGTTACAAAAAACAGGTATTCTAAAAGACTACTTTTGTAACCATCATAGAAATAGAAATTCACAGTAGAGAGGTTTGACCCATTTAGTCAAACCTTCATGGGCACTGGAAACTTGGTAACCTTACAGCAATAGAACAATGATGCCCTGAATATATTACAAAAGATGTCTTTCTCTATAAGCCTACAACCTTTGAAATGTATACAGAGCTTTTCTTCTTGCTGAATCTCTCTTGATCAAGTGGGAAAAAAAGCGTAAGATAGTTGCTTTATATACAGGAAACAGAGGCTCACGGAGTTTAAATGATTCACCCACTCATTTCAATTAGTTTAGTAACAGGGCAGAAAGGCAACATCATTTCTGGTCCAAAGTACTATACAACTAATCCTACTATGAGACAGCCAACTCTCAACTATCCTGGCAACACTTATTTTGAACTGGGATTATCCCAGTCCTTTGATTCCCCCCCACCCCTAATCCATCTTTTGAATACTACATTTTTTATTAGCGCATTGAATACTACATTTTTATTAGGTGGTAGTCGGGTTAAAAAAGTAACATATTTTTAAAACCCCATTTTCTTTTCGGTGAACAACTTCTGATAAAAAGTTTAACAGATGAGAAATATTGAAATGTAAGACAAAATGAGGCACACAGAATACCTGAACTTCAAGTGATTGATATCCTCTGCCTTCCCATATAGCCACCGGCCACATGTGGCTATTTAAATTAATTAAAACCCAATAAATTAAAAATTCAGTTCCCCAGCATCACTAGCCCTTCCAAGTGCTCAATAGCCGTAAGTAGACAGTGGCTATTGTATTGGACACCCCATGTCCAATGTACAGAACACCCCATCATCACAGAAAGTTTTAGTGACAGTTCTGAATATACTGAAGTAGACTGTTTATTAATTTCCTTTCAATTACCATAAAAGTGAAAGAACCAGAATTAGTGGTGAGCAGGGCATAAATGCTATCCATTATACTGTATACAAATATGTCTAAAGATATAGATGATTATGTTTATCTATACCTGTAGCTCTATAATTTATTAAAATGTTACTTCATTCAGGCAGGGCACCGTGGCTCACACCTGTAATCCCAGCACTTTGGGAGGCCGAGGCAGGTGGATCACCTGAGGTCAGGAGTTCAAGACCAGCCTGACCAACATGGCGAAACCCCATCTCCACTAAAAAATACAAAAATTAGCCAGGTGTGGTGGCAGGCGCCTGTAATCCCAGCTACTCAGAAGGCTGAGGCATGAGAACTGCTTGAAACCTGGGAGGCAGAGGTTGCAGTGAGCCGAGATCATGCCACTGCACTCCAGCCTGGGTGATAAAGTGAGACTCTGTCTCAAAAAAATAAATAAAATAAAATAAAATGTTACTTCACTTAATCAAATATTCACTAAGTGCCTACCATATGTCAAGCATTGAACTTAACGCATTGTGTATCACATATATTCATGTCATGGTCACCTTGTTTAGATTACAGCTGGTGCCAACTAAACCTTGCAATTCTTTGAGTATAAGAACTTATGTAGCAGTTAGATGGCAATAAGTGTTTTCTGGCATAGTAACTGCACAATAAGCTACAAATTTTCACAAACTTCTATCTTATTATAAAAGCATATAAAAGTAACAATTTAACAAGTAAAAAATAAGTCAACAGCCTTGGAAACATAAGACCCCATCTCTACCAAACACAAAAAAATTAGCTGTGTGTGGTGCATGTGCCTGTAGTCCCAGCTACTTGGAAGGCTGAGGTGGGAGGATCACTTGACCCCAGAAGTTTGAGGCTGCAGTGAGCTATAATTGTGCCACTGCACTCCAGCCAGAGCCAACAGAGTGAGACCCTCTCTCTAAAAAAAAAAAAAAAAAAAAAGTAAATAAAATATTATTAAAAAATCATGACAGTAATTATAAGAAATGATACCTTAAGGTGGTGGCTGGAAATAAAGCTATGCCATTCACTAACTAGAACCATGATAATAAATAATAAACTCACTTTATCATTTATTAATATGTTTTATTTCACATTTAAATTGCTTAACTGAATAAAAAGCAACAGGCTCCTCAGTTAACATACTAATTTTCATTAATTTGGTATAGGCTTGGTTTAATGCTCTTTCGTGATAACCCAACTCACAACCATCTTGGGTTATCACTCACAAAAGTAAATGTTTTAAGTAGTCGATTCATATATAATCTTAACTATATTATATCCCTTTGATATTTTTAAAAAGAACATAACAAAAAAGGAACAAAAACTGGGATTGGGAAATAATGAATGTACCACATGTGATAAATGTATTATGCTATGACATGCTTTCTAATTATGGAAAGACAGCCATGGTAATCCTTTAATAAGCAATTATGTAATTAGAAAATAACTTTAAAACATCTAATAATGCATATATTTACACAGAGAATAGAGCTTTTTTTGTTTCAGCAAATAACTTTAATGGCTAAAACTTTCTCTTTGTGTGTGTATATAAATAAATTGGCCACAGAGCAACCTTTGAATAACTAAAATTGAAGTATCTGACTTAAAAACAAAGGTTGATAGACTGATTTTCCATTCTGCAGCAGTAGTATGTACTTTAACCCACATAGTCCAAGTTTGTGAACCATTGCCACTGCTGTCTCAAAGTCATTTCAAAAAATAAGGAATGGTCATGCCAAAAAATAGGATAAAACCACAAAACAAAATACCAGACCATAGGGAAGCTCCTTTACCTGGAGAGATGTGCGGAGGGAGAGAAAAACAAAACACTGGCAATATGTTGGGTCAAACGCAGAAAGGCAAACCACTATTTGAGTAAAAGTTAAAGATTTTTAAAAGCCTTAACATCTTTGGCATATCACTTAGGCAACAATCTCTCAGGGAATCCCAGAGTATGCTGTGCTAATAGTTTAAAACTTGAGGCACTGCTAAATATGCTAACCTTATACTTATTTCGGCTTTGTAACTTACTCATATCAATCTAGTTTTACGTTTAGCTTTTTTTTTTTTTTTTTTTTTGAGACAGAATCCTGCTCTGTCACCCCCCAAGCTGGAGTGCAGTGGCGTGATCTTGGCTCACTGCAACCTCCACCTCCCAGGTTGAAGCAACTGTTCCTGCCTCAGCCTCCCGATTAGCTGGGATTACAGGCGCCCGCCACCACATCCGGCTAATTTTTGTATTTTTTAGTAGAGATGGGGTTTCGCCATGTTGGCCAGGCTGGTCTTGAACTCCTGACCTCAGGTGATCCATCTGCCTCGGCCTCCCAAAGTGCTGGGATTACAGGTGTGAGCCACTGTGCCCGGCCTAGCTTTCTTTTTAAAACAAGTCAGATCATTTAAGATGCTTTGAAAGTATTAAAATGTTTCTGGATAATTTGCTTCTTCATAAGTCAAACTCCTCACAAATGTAACTGTATTTCTGCTAAAATCATGCCTATTTAAAAAATCATTTTATATTCCCAAACACAATTGATTTCTTTGAGCAAAAATGAATTCCCAAAGAAATATAAGCCTGGGCTGGGCCTGGTTGTTCACACCTGTAATCTCAGCACTTTGGGAAGCTGACGTGGGTGGATTTGGTTGAGGCCAGGAGTTCGAGACCAGCCTGGGCAACATGACAAGACCTCGTCTCTACAAAAATTAGCCGGGTGTAGTGGTGTGCCTGAGTCCCAGCTACTCAGGAGATGGAAGCGGGAGAATCTCTTGACCCCTTGAGGTCAAGGCTGCAGTGAGCCATGATCATGCCACTGTACTCCAGCCTGGGTGAGAGACCGAGGCCCTGTCTCAAAAAAAAAAAAAAAAAAAAAAAAAAAAAAAATATATATATATATATATATATATATATATATATACATACCCATAGTACATTCAGGGATGCTATCCTTGGATTTTGACGTACCAGGCCAGGTGGAGCATTACTGTACTTTCAACACAAAATAATTTGAGTAATATTTTAGTGGCTTAAAAACTTTAAATTATATTCCCTGGAAAGAAAATATCACATTTTTCCTGATTCCATAAAAGCATCCAATCTAATCCATACTTCAGTTTTTTTTTTACCTAATGATCTTATACCATTTTACATAAATTTCATTCAGTTTAATTCCTTGCCTGCTTTAAAAGTATTATTTGCAGGCCGGGCACAGTGGCTCACACCTGTAATCCCAGCACTTTGGGAGGCCAAGGTGGGAGGGTTGATTGAGGCCAAGAGTTCAAGACCAACCTGGACAACATAGCGAGACTCTGTCTCTAAACAAATATATTATTTATGACAGGTTAATCAAAGAGTAAGTCAGTGGTAGTGCTTAAAACAAACAAAAATGCTACGTATCCAGACAACTGTTTAAACCATTAAATATATTCACTCTTCTTTAAAAGTCCTCAGGTGACAAATTCCAGAAAATTAATTTGGATTTTGGTTAATTTGGGGTTTTCTTCTTCTATAGATTCTTGCTTGATTAACTGGTTTTAGCATAGGCTTACAGAGTATGTGTGCCTGTGCCTGCATGCCTGTTTCCATCACCCTCTCTCTTCCAAAAAGTTATTTTTATTTTTAATTTTTATTAATTTTTATTTTTTAGAGACAGTGTCTTGCTCTGTCACCCAGGGTGGAGTGCAATGGAGCAATCATGGCTCACTGCAGCCTCGACCTCGCGGGCTCAAACAATCCTCCCACCTCAGCCTCCTGATAGCTTGGACTACAAGCATGCGCCACCACACCCAGTTAAATTTTTTATTTATTTACTTTTTGGAGAGACAGGGTCCCACCAGAGACCAGGCTGGTCTCCATCTCCTGGGCTCAAGCAATCCTCCCACCTCAGTCTCCCAAAGTGCTGGGATTACAGATGAGAGCTACTGCACCCACTACAAAAAACTGTTTTTAAATAAGCCTTCTAAACTTTTCCCCTTTTAGCTAATAGAATACACCCTGTAACCTTTACTCTCTCAATCTTACATATGAAATACTAAGGTCTACCACCAGATATTCTTCAAATAACAAAATCCTCCGTACAGTCAAAATATCCTCCAACATAATCTTTTAAACTCTTCACAATTTACTGATATAATTATGATTTCAGAGGCCTGTGTTCTGAAAGAAATCATAAAGCTTCTAGACTAACATTAAACCATACATTAAAAATGCAAGAAAAGGCTAACAAAAAGGTGCAGTTTAAAACCAAAAAACAACATGGCTGAGGAACATATTGTATCTTAGAAGCCTCTTTGGACATGTAAAGCAAATACAGTTGTCCCTCAGTATGCAAAGGGGATTGGTTTCGGGACCTCCCTTGGATACCAAAATCCACTGATGCTCAAGTTCTCAAAATTATAAAATGCATATTTGTATATAACATACGTGTATCCTCCCATATACTTTAAATCATCTCTACGTTACTTACAATACTTAATATAATGTAAATGCTATGTAAATTGTTGAATTGTTTAGGAAATAATGGCAAGAAAAAAAGTCTATACATGTTCAGTACAGACATGACCATACTTTTTCGTCCCCCGTCCCAAATATTTTGGACTAGTTGAATCCACAGATGTAGAATCCATGAATACAGAGAGCCAACTGTATTTGGACCCAGCCAAGGAGGGCAATCAATGTAAGGCCAATTCACCCTACCTGAGTGAATCCCAGTTTGATTCGTCTTTGTTTGAAGGTCTTGGCAAACTGCTCAAGCTCCTCAAGGTCACTGGGCTCCTCCAAGCTGGGAGTATCAATTCGCTTTGGTGTTGACTGGCTCTGTGGAAGTGTCTGAATTGGGGTTGCTGCTATTGTGCGTGTTGGGGTTGCTGGCTGTTGGAGAAAGAGTGAAACAATGAGGAAAAACATGTGAAGAGATATTTAGGTTTACTCCAAGTAAACAACTGAAGGAAAGAGCCACATTTATGGATAACAATGAAGACCATGTAACACTACAGAAGGTACAACGTAATGTTCAGTGAGCAAAGCAGACAGTGAAATTATGTATACTGTAATTACAATTAATTACGTAATCTATAAAAAAACATGAATACACAAAAATGAAATGAATACACAAAAATGAAATCTATTATAACTGGGTTTTCAAATGGTCTGAATACATGTATCTTATGTCTTTTAATAAATTACTCTTTATTTCAAAAAATCTATTTCATAAGTCTAGCACTTCAACTGTCAAAACAGTAGACAGCATATAGGTCTTGTTTATCACTATTATATCTCCAACCTGTGACACCATATTATAAAAATAGTATTCGAGATCATAATTCAAAATCATTAAGGGGGAAAAGTAAACCTCCTGTAGTTTAAATAGCTTATAACAGGTTTCGCTTTTGTATATCTGTTCCAGTTTTTTCTCCAAGGATCTATATCTTAAACCTTCACTGTAATTATGGTAAACATAATTTTACCCTCTGCTTTTCTCATTTAATGTTGTTTTAACTTTTTTCTATGGTATTTCAGTCTTCATAATTATCCTTTTTAAAAACTAAGGCGGCCGGGCGCAGTGGCTCAAGCCTGTAATCCCAGCACTTTGGGAGGCCGAGGCGGGCGGATCACGAGGTCAAGAGATCGAGACCACAGTGAAACCCCGTCTCTACTAAAAATACAAAAAAAATTAGCCGGGCGTGTTGGCGGGTGCCTGTAGTCCCAGCTACTCGGAGAGGCTGAGGCAGGAGAATGGCGTGAACCCAGGAGGCGGAGCTTGCAGTGAGCCGAGATCATGCCACTGCACTCCAGCCTGGGTGACAGAGCAAGACTCCGTCTCAAAAAAAAAAAAAAAAACCTAAGGCAATATTCTCATAATTTACGCACCTATGTGCGTAACCAGTTCTTAATTGCTAGACAGTTTTTATGTTTTCACTAACATAGGTAACAACACAATGAAAAACTTTATGCATATTAGTTATTTTTTCCACCTATGTGCGTAATTAGTTCTTTTGAGATAAATTCTCAAGGGCTTTTCTGGTAACTAGATAAACAATTTCATGGCTTTTGATACATATCATAACTTTGGTTCCCTCTATGCAACAATCTTCCACATGACTTATGTTAGCAGTTTTAAAAAATGTTTTGCTAATTCAAGAAGTAAATGGTAGTTCCCTGCTGCTTTAATTTGTATTTCTCTTACTACTCAATGTCAAAATTTTCCCATGTGTCAATTATTATCTGTATTTCTTTGGATGTGAATTGGATTTATGTCCTTAACCAATTTATATATTAACGATATTTATTCTCATCCTTATCCTTAGAGAGATCCTCAAATTTTATAGAGGAAGCTTTGTCGTATTAATGTAAATGCTTTTTCCAATTTGCTTTCTTCTTTTTATTTTTCAGTGTACATAAATCTTTAAATTGTCATTTGGGTGAGCTTTTACTTTTCCTTTCTAATATATCCTGTTACTTCAAATCTGAGAAAGCTTCACTTATTTCTAACATTGATAAAATTCCTTTTAATCTGCTAGCTTCTTCTTTGTTGAATATTTGATTATTTAAATCCATGTATAGTTTATTTTGGGACATGAGGGTATAGTCTCTTTTTAAAAATAAAATACTCAACTTTCTTATCACACAAACTTAAGGTTATTCTGTTCTATTCACAAGCCCTGAGTGGAACACACCTCACTAGTGGGAGGCACTGCCTGACTGCATCTTAGTTGCTTAGTTGACCCCTCCTGTGAACAGTAGCCCAAGTGAGCGATTATAAACCAGAATTACAGATAAAGTCTGTGGCTGTGAATTTTTCTTCTTCAAATTTAGATGAGTTATATAACCCTGACCTTTACCTTATGAGTCAAGGCTTCCTCCAAAGGAACTAACTGTCTCAGAAAACTACAGAATAAGCATTACACCGGCGACAACTGGAGTTCAGTTCCTCTCTTATCATCCTGTTTCAATGACAACAACAAAGTTCATTTCTATGTCATGCTGACACTGCATAATTTTCAATCTGACCATTTTGGAGGAGCCAAAACGAGCACCAACCATAGCAGACCCCCATGTGGCTGTACACTTCTCACAGCGAAACTGGTTGACAGTTAGAGGTGAGTCTTAACTATCACATTGTTACTTCATCTCCGGGCTTGAAGTAGGCCCATTCTCAAATAATAAAGGACTAAAAATCGCTTGGGTACCTTTAGATGGAGTGGTTACAGATAAGTTACCCCAACTCCAGAAACCTCAGGCTGGACTGGGCCAGATCTAGAAATGGCAGAGTAGAATTCAGTGAGCAGGAGTCAGGATGAAGCCACAACGGCCCTGCCACCGTATGCAGAGAATGCAGGCCAGGAAGAAGTCTCTGGTACAGGCTTTTTTCAAAATCCCAACCTCACTCTTGCATTCAGCATATTCACAAATTCACCATTTAAAAGGGCAAATGTAACTGCTAACTGTAGTAGCAGTTACTACAGGTAGTAGTAGATACAGAACATTCTCATCACTCCCAAAAGTTCCCTTGTTCCCTTTGCAGTTAATCCCCATCATTAGCCCCCTGTCCCTGGCAACCACTAATATGTTTTATGTACCTTAGTTTTGTCTTTTCTAAAATGCCATGTGCATTGAATCATACTGTATGCAGTCTTTTATGTCTTCTTTCATGTAGTATAATGCTTTTGAGATTCACAGGAGATGCATGTATCAGAAGCACGTTTCTTTTTATTGCAAAGTAGTATTCCATCATATGGATATGCTAAAGCTTATGGTACCTAGTCACCAGCTGATGTATATTTAGGTTGTTTCCAGTTTGAGGTGAATAACGCTGCTATAAACATTCACATACAAGTCTTTGTGTGGACGTATGCTTTCATTTCTAGGGATAGAACTGCTGGGTCACAAGGTACATGCACATTTAATTTTATAAGAAACTGCCAGCCTGGTGCGGTGGCTCACGCCTGTCATCTCAACACTTTGGGAGGCCAAGACAGGCAGATTGCTTGGGCCCAGGGGTTCAAGACCAGCCTAGGCAACATGGCGAAACCCCATCTCTACAAAAAATAGCTGGGTGTGGTGGTGCACGCCTGTAGTCCCAGCTACTCAGGAGGCTGATGTGGGAGGATCGCTTGAGCTTGGGAGGTCAGGCTGCTAGAGTGGGCTGTGATTGTGCCACTGCACTCCAGCCTGGGTGACAGAGCAAGACCTTGCCTCCCCCTCACCCCCGAAAAAAGAAACTGCCAAAATAATTTCCAAAGTGTGTAGACCATTTTGCAACACCACTAAGCAATGTATGAGAACTCTAGTTGCTTTACCTTCTTGCCAACGCCTTTTAAATTTTGCTTATTCTAGTGGCTGTGTAGTGATATTTCATTTAAATTTTCCTGATGACTAACGGTTTTTGAGCATCTTTTCATATGCCTGCTGGACATTTACATATCTTCTTTGGTGAAGTATCTCCCATTTTTTTGCTGCCCATTCCCTTAAATCAGATTGTCTTATTATTAACTTGAATGAGTTCTTTAGACATTCTGAACACGAATCTTTTATCAGATATGTTTCATAAAAATATTTTCTCCCCATCTGTGGTTTTCTTTTCATTCACTTGAGAGAAGCTTTTAATTTTTATGAAATTAAATTTATCCGTTATTTTATGGTGCTTTTTGTGTCCTATTTAAGAAATCCTTGCCTAACCCAAGGACACAAATATTTTTTTCCAAGCTTTTTTCTCTAAGTTTAGGTCTACGACCCGTCAAACAAATCTTTGTACATGGTGTGAAATAATAGTCAAGGTTTTTTTTTTCCCTATTGTTTCAGCAGCATTTTTTGAAATGACTTTTTTTTCCCCACTGAAATCCTTTGGCACCTTTGGCAAATCAGTTGGCCATATACATGTGGATTTACTGGACCTTCTATTCTGTTCCACTGATCTCTATTTCTATCCATATGCCAGTATTACACTGTCTTCATTAACTGGAGTTTTATAATTATTCTTGACATCAGGTAGTCCTTCAATTTTCTTCTCAAAATCGTTTGGTTATTCTGTGTTTTCTACAGTTCTATATAAATGTTAGAAACAGTATGCAAATTTCTACAAAAAAGCCTGCTAGGTATTGGTTGAGACTGTGTTGAACCTAGAGGTCAATTTGGGAAAAAGTGACATTTTAACATTTAACTTAGGTCTTCTGATTCATGAACACATTACTTCTTTCTATTTTATAGGTCTTTAATTTTACACAGCAATGTTCTATAGTTTTCAACTATAGAACTATTTGTATAGGCCTTAAAAATATTTTGTTGTTTATCCCTAAGTACTGTAAATTTCTTTTTCTTAATTTCAATTTCCAAATGCTCACTGCTAGTGTATAGAAATGTAAATGATTTTTATATATTGACTTTGTATCATACTTGCTAAGCTCACTTATTCCAGTAGCTTTTTTTGGTAGAATCCTTAAGATTTTCTACATAGACAATCATGTCATCTAGCAACTAAGATAGTTTTACTTCTTCCTTTCTAATCTATATGTCATTTATTAATATTTCATTTTATTGTCTTATTGCATTACTGGCACCTTCAGTATAATGTGGAATAAAAGTGGCAATTGGTCACTTTGCCTTGTTTCTGATCTTGGGAAAGTATTCAGTTTTTCATTAAGTATGATGTTGGTTTTTTCTTTTCTTTTTTTTTTTAATACATGCTCTTTACTAGGTTAAGAAAGTTACCTTCTATATCTAGTTTGCAAGAGTTCTTATCATAAATGGATGCTGAATTCTGTGAAATCTGGTAATGTGTTAGTATTAAGTGATAACTTCCATACTGCAGACAAAGAAAGTCAGAGCTGGAAGGAGATTCAGGATCAGCCAGTTCAGTCACCTAATTTATAGATGAGAAGACTGAGGTCCAGAGAGATAAAATGACATGTTCAAAGCAACAGCTAGATAAGAAGTGGAATTAGGTCTATAATTTAAACCTCTATATGTCTAAGATTTTTTTATATAATTATAGTGTTTATATGGTCTAGTAGAAATGAGCTAAAGCACCATAAAAGCATTGAGAAAAAAGAAAACAGAGAGATCAAAATTTCTTTGCAGTTTCTGAGAAAGGGTAAAGGGTAACGGTGGATTTTTAACTGAGGCTAACTAGGTTTCCAGTTTAAGT
Organism: Hylobates moloch; assembly: GCF_009828535.3. NCBI lineage: Eukaryota > Metazoa > Chordata > Mammalia > Primates > Hylobatidae > Hylobates > Hylobates moloch. The sequence continues at coordinate 66,528,847 of NW_026652283.1, forward strand.
GGTAATATCTACTGCCAAGTATGGTGAGGGGAGATGTCACATAGCTAGAACTCATTACTCATTTACTGCTAACGCAGTTAATCTTTATGAACATATAAGAAACAGGAACTCTGAAGATTTTCAAAGACTATATTGATTTGGTAGCATTGCTTTATTGAGCTGATAAGCTTAGCTTTGATTTTCTGGTCAGTTTTTGAAGACCGAATTATTTTTATTAGATTTTAAAAAAAATTAAATAAAGTCCAAAAGTCTCCCCAAACAATATGATAAGAGAAAGCGGCCCCTATAGAAGAAAACTGACCTGGGAGGTGAGGGTGATGCTTGGCTGCGACTGTAGGAGGTTGGCTTGGCTTTGCTGAGGTAGTTGCGTTAGAAGATTTTGCGCTTGCAGGAGACCTGTAGAAGAAAAACATGTTATCCAGAAACATTAAAGATTTCTTCGAACACATGGCAAAAGAAAGAAAGAATTAGAAAATGAGCTGAAAATTTCCAGTTGATCTCTGGTAGTCTTACTGGTATCAAAACTCTTATTTCTCTTATTTGCCTTACATTCAATCTTGTTTTGCAACTTGGAAGAGAAGATATAGAACATTAAATTAAAACTGATATGTCTTTGGCACAATCTGAATAAGCTCTGTGATAGGTCAATCCTTTATTTTAGGAAAGAGTGGGATGAAAGTTAAAAAACTATTCTAAATAGAAACAGCTGGAAATTCCAAAAAGAGCTCAACTTCTTAACCTAGAATCCATTAGAAACTGCCAGCATATGCTGGACCAGAGGAAAAGAAGCATTTTCAAGTTCTCTTTATCAAACATTTGCCTGTTGGTGATAATAAAGTTGAAATGTAAAATATTCTATTAATATCTGCATGAACACTGAACTGTCTTAGTTTCAAATAATTGATATTGTAATGCCACCAATGCTTCATGATGACAAACTGACATTCAAAGTAGAAATACAAACTCTTTGTTTGTAGAAGATGCTTAATTACTTGAATACATGGCTTTTTATTTTCAGAACCTGATAGACAGGACCAACCCAGAATGTCTGTATTTAAGGATTTAATCTATAGTAAAGAGTTTCAGATAAAATGTTGTTGCTAAAATACTAAATATAAGATTACGTTTGCTGTGATAAGAGCAATGGTAGAAAGTATTCAACAAAGCACACCAAACAAAAGGGATTTTACCATTTTCTTTCGAACATGTGATAAGATTATCTGAGGCAGTAGCTTCCTAATTATGATTTCCTTAGGTTACTAAATTTGGATATATTAAATGTTGGAATATGTAGGACAACAGCCAGAACACTTAAGCCTGCCAGAGATTAGCCATAGAATTTATCATTTATTTATAACTAACTAAGCACTGCTATCAAAAGATAGTAATATTTATTTCTAAGATACTATTCTAAGATAAATATTAGTATCGAAAGATACTAATATTTATTACTAAGATTTAAGCTATCAAAAGATACTAATATTTATTTCATAATGTAGGTCACAAATAAGATAAATATATTAAATATATTTGAATTTTTCTAAAGAACCCTGACTTGCTGATCTGGGGCAAGTGAAATATATATTGAAGCAAATATGATTAAATAAAATTCAGCACATATTACTACAAACATTTCTCAAAAGGCAGGTTTATGGAAGTTTAAATGACCATCCTGCTTCCCCAAGTGTCTCCCTATAGTTCAATCTCCATATAATAGTTAGGGTGATCTTTATAATCTTATTATTTCCCAATTAAAACGCTGTCATGGCCTTATATTAGAATTAGAACAAAATCTATGCAGCCCTAGGTATCTGGCGCTGTCTAGCTCTCATATCTCAACTTCTACCACTTCCTTTGACTCACTGAACTCCAGTTACTTTGGCTTTTCTTTTCCTGGATCAGGTCAAGCTGTTCCCATCTCAGGTGTTTTACATTCCTTTGCCTACAAGACTCTTGTCTTCAGATTCTAGGTGTGGTAACCTCTCTCTTATCCTTCCTCACCAGTTCCCAATTCAAATATTGCTTCTCCAGAGAGACTTTTCCAGACCATAGGCCCATTCTTCTTTAGGTTAACCATTACCAGATTACTATGATCTGCTACCTGACTAGTACGTACTGGTATCTAAACCATTTGTTTACATGTTTACTGTTCGACGTCTCTTAATGAGGGCAGGGCCTGCATCTTGTTCAAAATACATCCCTAACTATTAGAGCACTATATGACACAGCAGGCACTCAACTAATTTTTGAGTGAATTAATTAAAATATCAAACTTTACTGGTTTGAAAAATACTGAAGGGTAGTCTAGAGGAAAAAAACTGTATTTTATGTTAACGATTAAAACTAATTAAATAAAATTGTTTTGAAAAGACTAAAGACTAAAGAATATTCAAAAACAATAATAAAAAATGAAAGAGAGGGCCAGGCACGGTGGCTCATGTGTGTAATCCCAGCACTTTGGGAGGCCGAGGCAGGCAGATCACTTGAGGTCAGGAGTTCAAGACCAGCCTGGCCAACATGGTAAAACCCCATCTCTACTAAAAATACAAAAAGTAACTGCGTGTGGTGGCACACAACTATAATCCCACCTACTCGGGAGGCGAGGCAAGAGAATCGCTTGAACCCAGGAGGCAGAGGTTGTGGTGAGACAAGACTGCGCCACTGTACTCCAGGCTGGGAGAAAAAACAAGACTCCGTCTCAAAAAAAAAAAAACAAAAGAGAAGAGAGCACAAAGGTCAGAAATGCAGTTCCGTTATTAAACATAGGCTATTTCAACCCAGGAGTTTCTTTAAAGTTTAACAATGAAAGTTAGTTTAATCTGTAAGAGACAAAAGCAGGTAAGTAAACAAATTCAAACCTTAGGTTTTACCCCCAAACAAGGGCCCGTAGAGGTTTAGAACTTTTTAAAAAACCAATGCTTGGCCAGGTGCCATGGCTCACGCCTGTAATCCCAGCACTTTGGGAGGCCGAGGCATGTGGATCACGAGGTCAGGAAGTCGAGACCATCCTGGCTAACACGGTGAAAACCCGTCTCTAGTAAAAACACAAAAAAATTAGCCAGGCGTGGTGGCATGCGCCTGTAGTCCCAGCTACTCGGGAGGCTGAGGCAGGAGAATCCTTCTAACCTGGGAGACGGAGGTTGCAGTGAGCCGAGATCACGCCACTGCACTCCAGCCTGGGCGACAGAGCAAGACTCCATCTCAAAAACAACAACAAAAAAACGCTTGCCACCTTCCCTTACCTAAACAATGAAAACCCAAACAAAACTCAAATGAACAGTTTTCTAACCAAGAACATTTCTTTGATTATTTTTATAATTAGTGCTGAGAGTAAATAGGGCAGAATAAGATAACCAATAAATTATGACTCAAGTTCAGTAATCTGTCAGTAAGAATTTTCCCATGAAAAATAATTCTGAGGAAAAGGCTTAAATTTCCCTTGCTAGAAATTAAATTCTGGACAATTACAGTTATATAATCATAGCAATATTACCAAAAATATGAATTACATCTCAAAAGTTTTAGATTAACCAATGAAAAACAAGAGAAAACAGAATTCCAGAAATCAATATTGAAGGCTAATCTCATGCTGGAAACATTGTTAAAATTCCAAAAGATAAAATCTTTGTCCTCCATCATGAAGTTAAGAGATTAGCTCTTTGGATTTTCAGCTTCTCTGATGCTATTAATTACAATGAATTCAATTCCTAGAAATGTTTATAGATGTATTTCCACTATGCTGATCCTCTACATTGTTGAATAATCTTAGAAAATGGAATCTAGGTCACATATGACTAACGAATGATTGCAACTCAGCAGCAGCGGTACAAGGTGATTCTAGGGAAACTATATAAAGGAACAACCTTTTCATTCTCTGAGTTATCTATCGTTTGTTGACTGAGGATGATACTGATATCATGATAATGTCATAATGATAACAGCAGCAAAGATTTAGAGAGGTTACTACATATGAGGCACCTTTCTAAAAGGTGCCTTACACGTGTTTAACTTGTTGACTCCCTACAACGCTTAGAGGTGAACACTGAAAGTATCCTAATATCACAGTTGAGGAAACAGGTGCCCATAAAGTTAACTTTCCCAAGGACACACAGGTAAGTGGCAGAGCCAAGATTTACAAAGAGACAGTTTGGCTTTAGAGTCTATGCTCTTTGCCACTACATTATAATGACCTTCCTGATGTTAGGGTAGTAAAACTTTTTTTGCAATTCACCCATGTAAGTGAAGGGGAAGATAAAAAGGGAAATACGTGAAACTCAGAAAGGTTAGGTGAGTTGTCCAGGGTCACTGGCTCTAAGGCCAATCAGTATTACATTATCTGTGCTATTTTCCCAATCTTATAAAAGTCTGGAAGTTGGGGGAGTGTTTAAAAACATACACATACTTTTGCAAATACCAAAAAATCAGAATGAACAGTAATTCATTATTCCTACTATCTTGATTTAAGACAAATAAAATTGAAATAAAATGAGGTCCCAGATTTGAAAAGGGAAAGACAATGCCCTTGGCTTTGCTGAAAGTGAATGAAGGCAATCTCATTCTATCTTAAGGCTTTGGCAATTAACAAACCTAATAAACACACTTCGCATTGACCTTTCTAAGTCTTTCTGATCTAGGTCACCTTCTCCTTCCCTCTTGGAATTTTCTTCCATTGCGATTACCACTCTCCACTAGTTTTTGACTTCTGAAAATGCAGTATCTTTTGAATCTACTTAATCCTTTATACCTAAAAGGTTGGTTTCACCAAGGTTCTTCTAATACTACATATATATTTTCTCTGACCCTATCAACCCTTGTAGTTTTCTAAAAACCCAGGCATTATACCTAGATACCTCTTTCCTATCATTAATCAAATATAACTGGCCACCAGGTCCTGTCCATCTACCTCCTTACTTACCAATTTTCCCTACCCAAGTTTCAACGTGAACTTTATTAAATAAAAACTTGGAAATGCCACTTTTCTGATTAAATCTGTGGTTTAGCAGAGTTGACAGAAGACTTTCTTATTGGAAGATACCGGGCCATTCACATTACACTCCTCAAAGTGAGTCCGGATACAGTGGTTCATGCCTATAATCCCAGCACTTTGGGAGGCTGATGCAAGACGATCGCTTGAACCCAGGAGTTCAAGAACAGCCTGTGCTACCACAGCAAGACATGTCTCTACAAAAAACTTTTTTTTTTTTTTTCAATTAGCCAGGTGAGGTAGTACACACTGTAGTCCCAGCTGCTTTAAAGGCTAAGGTGGGAGGATTGCTTGATCCCAAGAGGCTGGGACTGCAGTGAGCCATGATTGTGCCACTGCACTCCAGCCTGGGTGACAGAGCAAGACTCGGTCTCAAAAAAAAAAAAAGAATAGTCAAAATTAGCTGGGTGTGGTGGCGCGTGCCTGTAATCCCAGCTACTTGGGAGGCTGAGGCAGGAGAATCGCTTGAACCTGGGAGGCAGAGGTTGCGGTGAGCCAAGATCATGCCATTTAACTCCATCTCAAAAACAAACAAACGAACAAACAAACAAAACAACAAAACAAATAGAGCAAGAACGAGGAGCCTGTGAATCCATTTCCTATTTATTCCATCTAAAAAAAAAAAAAAAAAAAAAAAAAGGCCAGATGCGGTGGCTAACGCCTGCAATCCCAGCACTCTGGGAAGCTGAGGTGGGCAGATCACCTGAAGTCAGGAGTTTGAGACCAGCCTGGCCAACATGGTGAAACCTCATCTCTACTAAAAACCAAAAATTAGCCCGGCATAGTGGCAGGCGCCTATAATCCCAGCTACTCAGGAGGCCGAGACAGGAGAATCACTTGAACCCAGGAGGTGGAGGTTGCAGTGAGCTGAAATTGTGCTGCTGCACTCCAGCCTGGGCAACAAGAGTGAAACTATGTCTCAAAAATAAATAAATAAATAAAATAAAATAAAATAAAATAAAATAAAATAAAATAAAATAAAAATAAATTAGCTGGGCATGGTGGCGCATGCCTGTAATCCCAGCTACTTGGGAGGCTGAGGCAGAAGAATTGCTTGAACCCGGGAGGCGAAGGTTGCGGTGGGCCGAGATCATGCCATTGCACTCCAGCCTGGGCAACAAGAGTGAAACTCCATCTCTTAAAATCCCAAAAAACAAAAAACAAAAAAACTCAAAAAATAACAGATGCTGGCGAGCTTGTGGAGAAAAGGGAACACTTACACACTGCTGGTGGGAATGTAAATTAGTTAAGCCATTGTGGAAAGCAGTTTGGCGATTTCTCAAAGAACTTAGAATTGCCATTTGATACAGCAATCCCATTATTGGGTATATACCCAAAGGAATATAAATTTTTCTGCCATAAAGACACATACCTGTGTGTATGTTAATTGCAGCACTATTCACAACAGCAAAGACATGGAATCAACCTAAATATCCATCAACACTAGACTGGATTAAAAAAAATGTGGTGCATATACACAACGGAATACTATACAGCCATAAAACTTTCAGTACATACGCACACAAAGAAGGGAACAACAGCCACCAGGGCCTACTTGAGGGTAGAGGGTGGGAGGAAGATGAGAATTGAAAAAAACTACCTATCAGGTATTATGCCTATTACCTGGGTGATAAAATTATCTGTACACCAAATCCCTATGACATGTAGTTTATCTACATAACAAACCTGAGTGTAATCCTGAACCTAAAAGTTTAAAAATAATAATAAAAATAATTGGGAGGTTGGGGTTAGTTAGGGCTCAGGAAACTTTTCTAATTCCTCAAGTGATTTCTTTTTTTTTTTTTTTTTTTTAATTTTTAGACAGAGTCTCGCTCTGTCGCCCAGGCCGGAGTGCGGTGGTTCGATCTTGGCTCACTGCAAGCTCTGCCTCCCCAGTTCACACCATTCTCTTGCCTCAGCCTCCTGAGTAGCTGGGACTACAGGCGCCTTCCACCACGCCTGGCTATTTTTTTTGTATTTTTAGTAGAGATGGGGTTTCACTGTGTTAGCTAGGATGGTCTCGATCTCCTGACCTCGTGATCTGCCTGCCTCGGCCTCCTAAAGTGCTGGGATTACAGGCATGAGCCACCACGCCCGGCCACCAATGACTCTTAAATAAATCAAATCTTAGGAAGCACTAAGCTATAGGATTTAAGGTCAAACTCCTGGAAACTTAATCTAAGGTTCTTTAATGATCTGGTCTCTGCTAATCTTTCTGGGTTCAAATTTCACTATTACCTGCATATGCAAACTTATTCTGCAGTTGTAAGGCACTACTTATAGTTCTCAAACACAGCTTATTGATTTTTCTTCCATGTTTCTAAGGTTTGCAAATGCTGTTTGTTTTCCAAGACTGACATCCTCTCTTTTGTAAGCCTATGAATGCATTTTCCCAAATTCACTGTGAAGACTTATCTGAGCACAAAGTTACAGGGGTCTCTTTGCTTAGTTCCCATAGCATTGTGTGCATTGTGTGCATATCAAACCTAACACAATTTAGGTCTGCTTCCCTGCCACTAAATTGTGAGCTCTCTGCAAGTAAACACTGAATTACTCATCTTTGAGTCTTGAACATATGCTAGAATAATTACTTCATGACAAAAGATTTTGGAATGAATGATCAAGAAGAAAAAAGGCAAAAAAACCCGCTCAGAAATAATAAAGAATTGTTAGTGATGCACTAATGTTCCTTGGGTTGAAGCCTTGATACTCTGACATTCTCCACCCTGATCACATTAACTGACCTTACAGATGAGTGGTTGTTTGATATATTAATTATATAACATTTACCACTCAAAGGACTCAAAGATGTTTTTCATAACTCACGAAATTTGTAGTTCCTATTATAACAGTCTTTCGTCCTTAAATTAAAAAAACAATGGTTAGAAGCACATACTTTCAACACTCAGTCTATATTCTTTGAATACACTGCCATGAAAAACAATCAAAACACTAGCAGCAACTTATCCAATTTATGTTTGGCATGTTGAATAATTTCACTCAGACTTTTGGCCAAACTCTTGGTTCTTTCCTTAGTGATTAAGTAGATGAATGGCAGTTCAGGGCAACCTTCAATAATGTGGTAGTTATGACAAAAAAACAAAACAAAACATTTTTTTAAACAAAAGTTTATAATCAAATAAAATTTAATAAAAACATTGTTTTAATAGTTTCAGGGCCAAAATGATAGTAGTTCATGCATGTGTAACATTCAGCGAACAGCCTTGGTATACCACTAATAAGCTCTAAGGAGGAGCTCACCCTGCTGGCCCTGGGGCGTCTGTGAGATGATAAACTGCGCTGGCTGCAAATTGGTGGTTGGATGCACCAACACAAACTGTTGCAGGTTGAGATTCTGCTGTTGAAGCTGTTGCAGTTGTTGAAGATCCTGAAAAATTGGAATTAAAACATGGATTGGAGATTCTCAAATAAAAGTTCGCTTAATTATAAGGCTTCCAGCTGATGACTTCTGTCACATCCAAATAAAGAAGAGTAAATACTTGGCATGCTTTAATATTCCAAACAGGGTATGCTCTGTGTGTGCTTGACAAAGCATGTGAAGCAACCTGGAGCCTCTGCAACTGACTATTTTTGTGGACTGACATATATTGCTATGATAAGCCTAATTTTCAATGGTTCTTTAAAATTCCCTCAGAACAAATATACTTCTGTTTTTTATCATGTAAAGATCAATATGGGTTTTAAAAATCAAGTGAGAAGAGTTCTTAAATATTTGATTGATTTTTCTCTTAAATAAAAATTGATCGTGTTACGTCTGAATTTCCATCAATAAAGGGCCTATAATGACTTATGACATTTGACAATAGCTTATCTAACTCAACTGAAAAATCAGTATTCAATTTTTTTGCCCTTTTCCACATGTTCTGAAGTATTCAATTTTTTAAAACCAAAAATAGCTATCCATATAAAAATTTGATCCCTAACAACAGCATCTTACATTGGCCTACTGTTTTATAATTTTCAAAGTGTTTTCATGTACGTTATCTTATTTAGACTAATGTTAATATAGGGTCTCACAGCTTAGGCACTAAAAACATCTATTTGGTGATGAGAAAGTGGCCAAAATCAAAACATTATCTTAAAAAGACTGTATAAAGACTAGTCTGATATCTATCTCTACTCTTATAGTTAATTAGCTCTTTTTAAATGGTTAGTCAAACTCTTGCTACAAGTTAAGTCCATTTCTGAGTCTTTTCTGAGAGGGATAAAGACAGCTGTCTAACAATTAGATTCATAATAACTCTTCATATATTTTACTGATATAACTACTTATACCTTTTTCCTCTTCTTGAGATTAAAGATTTTATTTATTTTCCTCCTTGGTACTATTGTGTATGCTTCTTAGACAATTTTTTTCTGTTTTTTAGTGGCGCGATCTCAGCTCACTGCAAGCTCTGCCTCCTGGGTTCACGCCATTCTCCTGCCTCAGCCTCCCGAGTAGCTGGGACTACAGGCACCTGCCCGGTGCCTGTATTTTTAGTAGAGACGGGGTTTCACCGTGTTAGCCAGGATGGTCTCGATCTCCTGACCTAGTGATCCGCCCGCCTCGGCCTCCCAAAGTGCTGGGATTACAGGCGTGAGCCACCGTGCCTGGCGCTTCTTAAATAAATTTTTATTATCTCTAGATACTTTGCCCTAAAATGTGAAAATTGAAACCAAACAACATTCTAATGCAATAATGTTCTGCATAATATTAATCACTCCATAGCAGAGATGACTCACTGTCTGTCTCATACATGGGTGGCAACATTCACCGCAGAGCACGTGAAAAAAAATCCATGTCTGCTGTAATTAGCTAATTAAAATAAATACAGTAATCCCCTGCTTCAAAAATATGCCAGCTAATTATTCAAGAATTGTCACTTAATATAAAGTCAGTTATTCAAATAATCAGCTATATGTTTATAATATCAACTACAATAAGCAAACAAACATTTCTAATTCAGTGGTAAGGAAGGGTACCGCTTACCTCACTGATCTAGAGCTCCTCAGGCAGTTAAGGCCCCACGCTAACAATCAAAAAGTTAATTTAACATTAAATAAAACCTGCCACTTTATTCCTCACTTGCTGCCCCAGCTATTGGAGTTCCTCACTCACCTGTGCGATCTGTATGGGCTGAGACAGGGGGATCTGCGTCATGGGCGTGGCAGCAGAGGCGGAGATGGTGGCCCCAGCAGCACTGTGCTGCTGGCTGGCGGAGTGCTGCTGCACTGCAGCAGCCAGCAGCTGTGCCTGTGCCTGTGCCTGCTGGAGTAGTAACTGTTGCTGGGCAGGCGTCAAAGTAAGCTAAACAAAACCAGAACACATAATGGGAAAGTGTTGAAGGAGAAAGTCTCCTAATGCAAGCCAACTGCTTTAAAATAGGTAACTCAAATGATATCAGTCCCTAGCTACCCAACTTCACTTGCTTAGCAGACAGCTAAAATGTTCATCAGTGATCAAACTACCATTACTAGCAGAACATTTAAATTAAAATGGTGGTCCCCGCTCTGGACTTAATCATTCAAGCTTGTCCAGGGCCCTAGGGTTTGGGCAAAAAAGTAATTAACTAGTAAGCAAGAAAAAAAGAAGAATCACCACTGACAAGATATGAGAAGAAATTTACACCCAACCAAACAGCAAGTGATTAGTCAGATGAATGAGGAACAAGGATGCTGGATATAACCAAGGAAAGAACTGATAAGGCCCAGCTGCTTCCCATTAGCATGAATCCCTGCCATATTCCATCATTTCCATTAAGTCCAAAGATATGACTAAAGAATATGAGCTCCATTTGTTTCTTTTCCAAGTCTCCCTACAGGCCCCTCCCTAACACAATCTTTTCTGTTATTGAAAGCATTGAGTCTCTGCAACTTTACATCTCCTTTCCAACACATTATCTCTATGAAACAGGTGGTGATAACCGTTCTCTTTACATGCAAATGAACCCTAATGTCCAGGTTTAATAGAAGCTCCAGCCACAGGAACTTAGAATCCCAACTCCCTCTTACTATTGCAGACACTAGTCACCAAAAACAAGACCCAAATAGTAAAGTAGGAAATGTATTTAGAGCATATTTAAAGTTGTTTTCATAATGCAACTTATTTCAAACACACTTAAATCAAAGCAGTAAATGTGTTCTACTTTTCTTTTGGTGACAAGTTCTGATTGATCAAACAAGATGGAACCATAATTTTCTGAAGTATATGTACAGTCACTTAGTGCCACAACCTCCTCTAAAAGAATCAGACACAATTTGTGCATTAGAAACAGAAGGCTCAAAACCAAACCATTAAAAAACTCAATACCCTTCAAGGGATATGTGTGTATATAAAGTATATTTTTAATTTTTATATAATATATATACATACATATATCTCTACTGATGGGATTTTGTAAACAATTTTGCAACAGTTCTTAAAACAGTTGTCCACCGACAAAACACACTTAACTGGGAAAAAAAGAAAGAAAGAAAAAAAAAAAAAACCCCAGGAAATTCTTGGGAGTTAATGTGATGTGAATTGAATAATAACTATTTCTTACCATTGCCCTAAACCAATCCCCACAAAGATAATTTAATACACAAATTTTCAACAATTGGAAAAATATTTCGAATGGTGCCTTAGAGAAAAGACAGCTGAAAACTTAAAAGCTTAATATAGCCACAAAGGCCAATTTATTAACAATAAAAAATAAATGACAGACCTTCTCAGCCTTTTGGCTAAGATCAAGTATAAAAATAAACAATATTTGTTTAATGATACATGCCAAGCACTGTTCTATAAGCTTTACATGTATTATCTCCAATCTTTACAACAGTAATGAGATAAGTATTATTAGTATCTCCATTTAACAGAAGGAAAACAGGTAGAGGGAAATGAAGTAATTAGGCCATACGGTAAGCTGTAGAGCTAGGATATGAAGCCACGTGCTTTATTTTAGACCATTACACAGTAACTTAAAGAAAAATGTTTTTCTTTTGCAGGTACTAATCCATTCTTTAACTTCTACCCTGCAGTGATGTCTTAATGCCAAATGGACAACTGCCATTTTCAGTGTAATGATCTCAGCTATACGGTAATTACTCCATTGCATGATGAAGCAACACCTGAAACAGGGGTTTAATAAAGTTTTTAATTTATCCAGAGCATCTACAATTCTAATAAAAGATATCCTGAAAACTTACGACAAAGATAATTCCTTTTTCAGAGCAACTTACTACCTACAGTGTAGGAAGTTCCTTAAAGACACAATAGTGCCAGGCATAGCCATGTTATTGCCAGCTATGGTAAACAATTCTAATCAGCTATTGGCCAATGGCAGTTCTGACACAGAGAAAGTTTATTGTAATTCTCTCAGTGAACACTTACCCCAGTTATCTGTCCTCCAGCTAGCATAAGCTGGGTCTGGGGAATGGCTGCCTGCACTGAAGGCTGCTGGGAAGGCTGGCTTGGCTGCTGTGAATCCCCCGATTCTTCATTAGATTTAGACTGAGGTGGGGTGGGGTAGGAAATAAAAGATTGCAAATAGTTGATTAAAAGAAATGTACTTAAAACCCCATCTTTTAGGAATCATTTAAAACATGGGCTTATTCAGTCATGAGTTCTGGTTTACCTCCTTTCTTTTCTTTGTATTTTCCTAGTTTCACATACTAAGTTTTTCAACTTTTTAATTCCAATGCCAGCAAAGCTGCTATTATAATTTTTAAAAATAAATAGTCATCCCCCACAAATTTATAGATTTTTTTCATAGCCCCTAATTCCTCAACTCTAGAAATAGGGGGTAAAGGGAAGAATAGATTTTCAATTCACCTCTACATTAGACCTTCCAAACCAATATTTTAACATACACCTGGTGGTCAGTCTGAAACTTCTCCATATACCATCTCAGAGAATGATCACTTGATCCACAGAACTTTCCACCTAATATTTTACAGAACGGTAAATCTAGCAACTCCCATCAACTAACACACAAGCTCAGAGAGAAAATGCTGCAGTCAAGAGAGAGGGGCACGAAGAGAAAATTTTATGGTAATTAAAACTGGTTATGCAAAGCATTAAAATTCTGCATAGATTTGCATATTTCTCACCACCTGTTTTGGGGACTGCAGCAAGGCTAATTAACATAAATGCTCTGATTAATTCTGCCAGTCACTGAGAGATAATTATAGTGCAGGACTGTAAACATTCTGCACTGGAGATACAGCCTGTTTGCCAACATCTCTCTAAGGGATGAAAGTTTACCATGGCAACCAAGGCAATTTTCCGCCTCCCCTCCCTCAGAAAGTAAGGTCACATTATCTCTTTTTCTTTTCTCTCCTTGTTCCTACATGTTACTAGGTCCATATTCAACTGGGTTTCATGAAATGCTCAACCCAAGGTCTTTAGTCATTAGCAACACTGAAATCAATCTTCTGTAATACTGTCTTTCCCTCTTGACTGCTAGTTACCTAAACACTATAATGAAAGGAACCAGCAGGTTGATAGAAATATTAAGAGAGCAATGTCTAACACTTGAACTTTGCATGTTTTGCCATATGGTTCAAAGAAGGAAAGTGGCCAGATTTAAGTTTTAACATTTTGATTGTCTATCCACCAATATCTACGAACAGGTTTAATTACAATTATTAGAAGCCTAACATTTTAGGATGGAGAGGAACTCTGGCAATCTTATAAATGTCCCCACTTAAATACAGATGAGAAAAACTGAACTCAAGGAGCTTATGTGACTTGCCAAAGGTCACACAGCTAGTCAGTGGCAGAACGAGAATGCAAACCTAAGACCCTTGTGTCTCAGTCCAGTGCCCTTTCCTCTGCCCTATAAGGTCTCCCTAAGACATCAAAAATGATGAATAACAAGCCTTTTGGAAACAAACTGGCATTTAAGAGAACTTTCAGGCTGTGTGTTTAGGTATGTGTTATAGCAGTATAACTTAGAAACATTTTTACTGAACTTACACATAAAACTTTGAAAGTAGACTTTTCCTGTCCATCTTTGGTTCATGCACAGTAGCAGAATATAAAATTGATTTTCATTAATGGTAATAATTATCATTATTTGAATCTTCACGAGATTCACTAATTTTAAAAAGGTAATACTCCTAAGCATTTCCTATTATAAAACATATGTTCACTATAGAAAAATATAAGAAAAAATAAACAGAAGATTGACCCATAATCCCAGGTCCCAGCTTACCTGTACATTTAAAGACTGAGCAGCAGCCTGTAAACTTGTTCCAGCGAGTTGGACCTATAAGTAATCAGGGGAAGTTCTAGCTTAATACTGTTGACATTCATCACAAGGGGTTGTCATCACTAGATAAAGTCTACTATGTGTCACCGAGCTAGAACTGAGAAGACAAAGAAGTTTGTCTTATGGAGTTAAAACTTTATGAACAAGCTCAGTCCCTTCTCAACCCACCCTATCCCACCCCTACTGGTCCCACAGAAAAATGCTGCTAATCTTTTTTTGAAGATGTTTTCCTACACTAAATGAACATTATCAGCCATGCCGTACTTGTACTGAATGCTCCTTATATAACATTCTGTTTGTAAACACAGAACGCTTAGATTCTAAAAATTTAATTAACCTTCCACATTGTGTTAAGGAACATACAAGCTATCGATATACATTATTTATTATTAGAAACAATCAGAACCATCTACTTATTTTAATTTCAAATGTTCCATGTATACACCACAGTAGAAATATATTTACACACCCACACAGCCAAGTCCTTAAAACATTTATAATCGTAACTTAAAACTCTTAGCTGAAATAAGAAATCTATCCTATAAACCACACATAAAAGTCTGTCAAAACATTTAATACATTTCATACATTCAGAAAGTTCAAATCATGGTTATGTGAAAATAAGGATACACATGGAATTAAGACCATCATTTGGCAACTATGATAATAACTATGATTTAGGCACAGTCATCAATGGATAACTAATGGGTGAGAAATCTGAGGAGTAACAGGATATTTACATATTCTCAACTATGTCTCCAATGATACTTGATACTTACAAAGGGTAAAATAGTATCTTTTCAGTGGAGAAACCTGGCAGACAAATAATAAAGTGAACACAAACAAGAGTCAGCAGGAAGGAGACACAGGCCTTCTGCTATGATGCGCTGAGAGGAATACAGCATTGCTTATGCTGCATCCCTAACAAAAGTGTAGAATCTGAATCTAATCATGATGAAAATCAGACAAACCCAAACAGAAACACTACAAAATAACTGGTGTACACTGTTCAAAACTGTCAATGTCCTGAAACAAAGAAAGACTGAGGAGGGAGAAAGAGAATATAAACTAGGCTAGAATAAATGGAAAACTAAACTAGAATGGTGGCAATGGGAATAAAAAGTAGGAAACAGGAAAGTCTCTGCAATGCACTACATAAGGATCTTGACTGGATTTAGATTAAAAAAAGAGAGTCATGCATTATTCCTGGGTTCAAATCTGGGCAACTGGAAAATGGTAGTACCACTAACAGGGACAGAGAAGATAATGAGTTCCATTTGTATATACCACATAGCATCAGGATGTCCTGAGATTAAATATAAATGTTGGTATGGAGCTCAGTGAAGAGTTAAGAGCTAAAATGAATTGACTACTATGTCCTTTATTTGAAACTGCTAGTCCTGTTAGTAGATGAGAGCCCTCAAACACACACAAAAAAACCAAAATCTGAAGACATATGTAGAACACATTTAAAATACAGTGTAATCACGAGAGGCCTATCTGAACAGATAATATGTTTAAGGCCTAAAGGCTAAGAAGTCAAAGAGCCCAAGGAAAGAGCTTTAGGTACAAAGATTTGAAGATAAAAATTTTATGTGATTTTTACTTATTATGTTTCAGGGTAAAAGTCTGTTGAGTTTCAGGGTAAAAGTCTGTCTGTTGAGGAACGGGATATTTATACAGTCTTGAAAGTACTGCCTCACAGAGTATTACCTACCAGGAGGCAAAAAGACATATTTACAGTGGACAAATCTTATAAACACTACCTTAATAAAATAATCAAACTTAATATCACAATAATGGGACAAAGCAATATGATATGGCTTCTGAACACACCGAGAGGGATTCAGCATCACTTCTGTTGTATTCCTTTCAAAAATGCATAACTTGAATTCAACCGTTGAGGGAACAATCATATTCAAGTTAAAGGGGCATTCTATAAAACAGCTGGCCTCTGTTCTTCAAAAATGCCAATATCATGAAAGACAAAGACATGCTGAGGAATTGTTCTGGATTGAAGAAGACTTAACAGACATGACAGCTAAATGCAAAGTATGGACTGGATTGTGGGCAGGAAGTATATAAATATGGGCCAATATTGGAAAATGATATCATATCAATGTTAAATTTCTGGAATTTGAAATTTGCACTGTAGTTTTATAAGAGAATGCTGTTTTTACGAAAAACATGCTGAAGTATTTAGAAGTAAATGGTTATAATGTCTGCAACTTTCAAAGGAATTAGCAAAAAACAATTTTTTTTGGCTCGGTGCCATGGTGTACGCCTATAATCAGTTACATGGAAGGCAGGAAGATCACTTGAGCTCAGGAGTTGAAGATCAACCTGGGAAACATAATAAGACCTCATCTCAAAAAAAAATTTGTATGTGTACATACATACACATACAAATATATGGTATGTGTAAAATGTATTTTGTATGTGTACATACATACATATACACATATGGTATAAAGCAAATATGGTAAAAATAGTAACAACTGGTGATTCTAGGTGAAGGGCTTTCAGATGAACACTGTTCTATTGTTGTAACTCTTACAGATTTGAAAGTTTTTTTTAAACAGGAAGTTAAAAATAAAAAGAAGAGAGCATTCCTTTACCAACTCCATTTAGCTAGTTTCTAACACCCCTCAAGGCTCAGCTCAAAAATCACCCTGAGAGAAATGTCTTAGATTGTACAGGGTAAGCTAATCATTTCTTCCTCAGTAGTCTCACACTTGACAATTTACTCATCTATGACTTTATTCAGCAAATAATTACTGAACACCTGTTGTATTACGGGGTTCTTTGGTAAATGCTGGGATACAGGTAAACAACAAAAGGTTTCCATTTTCATGGAACTTCTAGTTAATGGGGCAACAGAGCTAAAGCCATCTATTTTGTGTATGTATATTATAATTATGGTAAGGAAAGGTTCAAGGTGCTAATTCTGTCAATAAAGGGGTTGGAAATAGAAGGCAAGTGTCACACTGTTAATTATGTAGCTAATCAGATGCAAGGACTTATGTCTTGATGGGAGATTCAATGGTGTCGCAATTTCAAATAAAATTCTTTGGTTTGCACTCCTTTGGTCTGGGTGGTATTGAAGGGTCTATGATTTTGGTAATCAGTGGCTGGATCTAGAGGTCTTGGAGCTGGTACAGGGAGACTTGCAATCATCTTGGAATTTGGACCCAGAGGGGAGAAAACTGCACATCATCTGTGCACCCTCAGGGATTTTTTAATACATTTGGACCATCACATATTTAAGCCAGATAAAGATGCTTACTAGGTGCCAAATAATTGACTAAATTCTGTCAAAAATACTATTCCTCTTGGGAACCCAGAAAAATTACTGGAGGCTTGAGTATGTTCTTAGAAAAAAAATCAACATGAAAACATTTTTTTCTTCTAGGATATATTTAAAATATATTTTAAAATTCATTTTAGATGTTAATTCATCTTAATATTTTATCTGGAAGTTAATGTCAAAGTTTTTCCATTTCAAAGATATAAACGATGCTATGTGCCTGAGCAAAAGTGTTCCATTAGGCCTCACTGTAACAGATGATAACTGCTGCCTACATGATATCCATTTGAGTCTGTGAACAAATAAATGGGATTTAGAACAGCTTCCAGGATTTTACCTGTTTTCAAAAGAATTTCTTTTATTGTTTAGGTGGTCTGATGACATATTTTGATGAAAAGACTTTAGTAAGATGTATATAATCAGTGCTCAGTAACTCAATATATTAATATGTAATCTGGGAGGTCTTATGTCCATATGGGTTTTTCACTGAATCACTACCACCACCATCATTAGGCACCATCACTAGCACCATTACTATCAACACATATAGACCACCAAAATATTGCTCTAATATATAATTGTGAACATAAGAGGTTGAGACACTCCGATAATCTAGCTCCCAACTATTTTCACTGTTTTCCATTTTCAACCAGCTTCCATATCCCAAAACTATTGAGTAGCCAGTGTTTGTTTTTTTAATTCCCATTCCCTCTACATTATAGCTAAAACATGAATGAACAGAATTCATGGTCTGTTTTAGACCCAGGGAAACAAATGTTGTGACATAGGGTAATAAAGTTGAGGCAGAGTCTTTTGAACCTCAAACTAGGGGGCGGGGATCACAGTCAAGCAAAAGCCTCTGAGTAGTTGCCCAAATCAACTGTCATGGTCTGGAACTGTTTTAGAGGACAGAAATGAGCGTGGAGCTCAGAGCCTTATACAGCAGGTCTCAGGCAATGGTAGCTACATCTTTTTGGATGATTTTGATAATTTGCTACCATCAGGTAGCCACCACAGATACCCACTTATAAAAACAATAACCCAGTTGTTACACACATTCCATTCACAACAAGGAATTCTTTTGTTTCCCACACACCTGTGGGGTCAATGACTATACATTCAACTAAACCATAGGATTTCATACTAACCAAATACAATGACACAATTACATATAATTAGCACTAGGCTTTAAATAAGTTAAAAGGTCCTACATTCTGAAATAACTTCCTCAGGCCCCAGTACTTTACGCCTCTATCTTTCACTCTCACTGATGGTTGAGCAGAACATACCCACCTGATGGAGATGTCCAAGGAAAGCCTGCGCCTGGGCTGTTGAGATTGCTCCTCCTACAGGCACAGGCTGCTTCTGAAAGTCCAGACCATTGGTTTGTGTGCCTAGAAAGCAAGCAAAATAATTACAACTATTAAAAGAAGTAAATGAAATAAAGCACTAGATTTCAGTTACCAACATTCATCAGGCACCTATTTTGCATAAGTACTTTTCTAAGTACCTCCAAGGAGAAGGGATTCAAAAGAAAGGAAACAGTAAAATGGTTTATCTTCTAAAAGCAGGACTGCATGACAAGTACACAAACACTGATAAAGCTTAAGAAACAGAAACAAAAATATAAATAATAAATTATAATCATAAGATGGTATGTGAAAATTCAGATGTGAATGCAGCAACTGGAGCAGCTAGCATAGGAACAGAGTTCAAAGACACCCTGAGGCTCTCTTCTATTTTTCAGCTTACTTGATATGTGGTTTAGACAGAAGAAATTCACTGGTGACTTTGCCAAGAGCAAGAAAGACTTATTATTAACTCTGAACACTTTAATGAATAGCAATCTGATGGCAAAAAGCAACCTTTTCCATGATAAGCATAAAGAAAACAATAGCTGTACTAATTCCTTTAATCCTAAACAATAGATTGCTGCATGTATCTCATTAGCAAGGGCCCTGCTGTAATTATATTTTTCAAAATGTTATGCGAGGCTGGGTGTAATGGCTTATGCCTGTAAACCCAGCACTTTGGGAGGCCAAGGTGGGTAGACGGCTTGAGCTCATGAGTTCGAGATCAGCCTGGGCAGCATGGTGAAACCCCGTCTCTATAAATAATCAGCCAGGTGTGTGGTGGTGTGCGCCTGAAGTCCTGGCTACTCCTCAGGCTGAGGGAGAATGGCTTGAGCCCAGGAGGTGGAGGTTGCAGTGAGCCGAGATCATGCCACTGCACTCCAGCCTGGGTAATAGAGCTAAAACTTGTCTCAAAAAAAAAAAAAAAAAAAAAAAATCAAAGAAAAATGTTATGCGAGTGCTTTTTAACCACTTCTGCTATGAACTGATATTAGAATAGGGCTAATTTATGGAAAGACATGCCACCCTAACACCCAGAAATATTTTCTAAGGGATTATAATACATTGTTTCCAAATTACTATATCCAGTTATTATTTTAAAAAGCCAGAACATCATGTACTGAATAAAATATAACAGACCACAGGAATCTGTAAGAATTGTCTAGACCACAGATACGTTTCTACACTTCCATTTCCTACCACTCAAACACCCCATTCTTCCCATCCTTACGCCTACGTGTGCACACATATCCAAAGCAGACCAGTCAGAAGAGCACAAAGTCAGAACCTTACAGCAGTGTTTGTAAGACAGTGCTAACGTCTGCCAATATACACATCCTAATTTCTGGCGGATTACTTAAGTAAGAATGAATAATTAGGTATAGCACATGAACCAGAGCCCTATTTGTTTCCTTGAGATAATTATAAAAGATATGTATAAATATTTCACTTCCTAAAAATCATAAAATCGCTTCTGATATTTTTCCTAAAGTCTTCTACAAATAGAAAACTATAGAACTACTTAGACATATACAGTTAGTAAAATTAAGAGTGCATGCTTATGTCAAGTAATTGAAAACCTGCATGAAAATAAAATGTAATTAGAATCACCTCCTTTATTTTTTCTTATTTTTTTCCACAACGACATTCTAGTCAAGTAAGTAGAGTCACTTCCATAAGCCACATGTAGAAGTTTCACTATTTTAAAGTCGTGTATTTTGTCATTAGTTGTTATCTCTATCCCTATGCAGGATATCAGTCCCTTTGTGGAGATTTTAAGATAGTACAGCATATTATTTTGTCAATCATACCTCAATAAAACTGGAGGAAAAAGAGACTGTTCACCATTAGAGAAACATGCTCAAGATATATTAAATAAATCAACAAGGCTAAAAGAATATGAGATTTTGAAAAACCGAGACAAGCACTTAAAAGATTAACACATTACTAATAGGAAGTCTTCCAGAACCAAATATTCCACTCTCATGGAGTTTGTGAAAATCTATATACTGGTTTCACTTTCAAGTTGCCATAAAATGCTATCAAAGCTGCTTATAAGTCACAAAGCACTGAATAACACAGAGACTTTGATGATGGTCTACTGGTAATAGTATTTAAGTGCCCTGGTTCTGCCTCTGGGGGGAGGAGGAGCTGAAGGCATGGTCTCTGTATTGTAAAATGTTCTTACATTTTTAATATATTATGATATTTTGACATCATAAAAACCTTTCCGGCTGGGGAGAGACTGCCCCTCCCAGGTTTAGTCAATTCTTGGAGACAGCAAAGGGCCCAGCCAGGAGCATGTCTTTGATACACAAACTAACCAATCTAGAGCCATACTTCCTCAATCAGACTCTACAGGCAATATTCTGCCTTCATCCTAGGGCCAGGTACTGGGCAACTAGAGACGACCCCTAGGTGGTCCCAAAGCCCTCTAAAATTATTCAAATTAGCCAATCCTAAACTGTTCACTCTGTCCTGACTTTCCCACAGAAACCCCAACAAAAGTAGTGGCCTAGAGCCAGTGGGTGGCTTTCCCCTCTAATTCCAGCTACTCAGAGGCTGAGGCAGGAAGGATCCTTTGAGCCCAGGAGTTCGAGGCTGCAACCAGCTACGATCATGCCACTGCAAAAAGGTGATGGCCTAACTATTCCCCTTTAGAAACCCCAGTAAAGGTAGTGGCCTAAACCTTCCACTCACTCCTATATTCTGCCTCCTCACCACTCTGGTGTCTTCCCCATGTGACCCTGCATGGTGTGCTGTGCCTCCTGTCTCTAGGACCTGCGAGTATAATAAACTTTGTTTTCCTGAGCTTTTCTTATGTCACCTATTGTGGCCACACTGGACTAACCACCTCATAACAGAATACAAAACAGTATTCAAAGGTAGTAAGGTAAAACAGAATACTCTTAGATAACTACTCAGATAAATAGAGGAATTTAAGGTGCTAAGGCAGGTTAACCTCTTTTACTGTGGCAACTGAGGCTCCATTGGGAGGTGAGAAGTAGAAGAAAGTAGTTATTACATGAAAATCATTCTTGTAAAACATAAAGACCTAAATTGGACTAAAAGGAAAGGAGAGAGAAACAGATATACACACATACACCAACTGGAAGTTAAGTATGAGCTAGAAATGTGGAGGTAGGTACACTGGGGGCCGAAACCAAATAGCACTTGGTCTTGTGTGCCTGGGAGAAAAGGAGCACCCTACATTAGGAGACATAATAGGAGCACCTAAATTAGGAGACATGAAGACATAGAGAAACAGAAGGAGCAGTTAGAAAAGTAGAAAAAAAACCCTTCAAGATTAGTGTGTTTACAGAAATCCTGAACAGATCAATAACGAGTAATTAAACAAAATCAGTAATAAAAAACTTAACCAAAAAATACCTGGACCAGATAGATTCACAGCCAAATTTTACCAGCCGTACAAGGAAGAGCTCGTACCAATTCTACTGAAACTATCCCCCAAAAATCAAGTAGGAGAAGCTCCTCCCTAACTTCTTCTATGAAAGCAGCATCATCTTGATACCTAAATCTGGCAATGATACAACAAAAAAGAAAACTACAGGCCAACATCCCTGATGAACATAGATGCGAAAATTCTCAACAAAATATTAGTAATCCAAATCCAGCAGCACATCAAAAAGTCAATTCCCCATGATCAAGTGGGCTTTATTTCTGGGATGCAAGGGTGGTTCAACATATACAAATCAGTACGTGACTAACTACACAAACAGAATTAAAACAAAAACCGTATGATCATCACAACAGAACCAGAAAAAAGCATTCAATAAAATCTAACATCCCTTTATAATAAAAACTCCTAATAAACTAGGCATTGAAGGAACATACCTCAAAATAATAAGAGCCATCTATGATAAATTCATAGCCAATATCATACGGAACAGTCAAAAGTTGAAAGCATTTCCCCTAAGAACAAGGCAAAGATGTCCACTCTCACCACTGCTATTCAACATAGTACTGAAAGTCCTTGCCACAGCAATCAGGCAAGAGAAACAAACAGCATCTAAATAGGAAAAGTGCAAGTAAAATTATCTAAAGATTCTGCTCAAAGACTCCTAGACCTGATAAATCACTTCAGTGGACTCAGGATACGAAATCAATGTACAAAAATCAGTAGCATTCCAGGCCGGGCATGGTGGCTCATGCTTGTAATCCCAGCACTTTGGGAGGCCGAGGCGGGCGGATCACGAGGTCAGGAGATCGAGACCACGGTGAAACCCTGTCTCTACTAAAAATACAAAAAAAAATTAGCCGGGCGTGGTGGCGGGCGCCTGTAGTCCCAGCTACTCAGAGAGGCTGAGGCAGGAGAATGGCGTGAACCTGGGAGGCGGAGCTTGCAGTGAGCCGAGATTGCGCCACTGCACTCCAGCCTGGGCGACAGAACGAGACTCCGTCTCACAAAAAAAAACAAAACAAAACAAAACAAAACAGTAGCATTCCTATACATCAATAACGTTCAAGTTGAAAACCAAATCAAGAATACAATCCCATTTACAGTAGCCACAAAATAAAATAAAATAAAATAAAAAACAGCTAGGAATACATCTAACCAAGGTGGTGAAAGATATCTATGAGAACTACAAAACACTGTTAAAAGAAATCACAGACGACACAAACAAATAGAAAATAATTCCATGCGCGAGGGTTGGAAAAATCAATACCTTTAAAATGTCTATACTGCCTAAAGCAATCTACAGATTCAACACCAGTCTTATCAAATTGCCAACATCAGTTTTTTTTACATAATTAGAAAAAAACTATTCTAAAATTCATATAGAACCAAAAAGAGCCTGAATAGCCAAGGCAATCCTAAGCAAAAAAGAATAAAGCCAGAAGCATCACATAACCTGACTTCAAGCTATACCACAAGGCTACTGTAATGAAACAGCATGGTACTGGTACAAAAATAGATACACAGACCAATATAACAGAGTAGAGACCTCTAAAATAAAGCCCCACACCCACACCCAACTGATCTTTGACACAGTCAACAAAAATAAACAATGGGGAATAGGCACCCTACAATGGTGCTGGGAAAACTGGCTGACCATATGCAGAAGAATGAAACTGGACCCCTATGTCTCACTATATACAAAAATTAACTCAAGATGGATTAAATACTTCCATGTAAGACCTCAAACTGTAAAAACCCTAGAAGAAAACCTAGGAGATACTCTTGTAAACATTGGCCTAAGCAAAGAATTTATGACTAAGTACTCAAAAGCAAATGCAACAAAAATAAAAACAGACAATTGGGATTTAATTAAACTAAAGAGACAGGACTGAGGAGATAGGTACACTGAGGGCCAAAAGAAACTATCAACAGAATAAACAACCTACAGAATAGGAGAAAATATTAGCAAACTGTGCATCCAAAAAAGGACTAATATTCAAAATCTATAAGGAACTTAAATCAACAAGAAAAAAAACTTCATTAAAAAGCAGGCAAAGACAGACACGTCTCGAAGACATACAAGCAGTCAACAAATGAAAAAATGCTCAACATCACTAATCATCAGAAATGCAAATCAAAATAACAATGAGATACCATCTCACACTAGGCAGACTATTATTAAAAAGTAAAAAAAAAAAAACAAAAAACAAAAACCAAAAACCAAAAAAACCCCACAAATGTTGGCAAAGCTGAAAAAAAACCACGTACACACTGTTGGTAGGAATGCAAATTAGTTCAGTCCCTGTGGAAAGCAGTTTGGCAATTTCTCAATGAACTAAAAACAGAATTACCATTCGACCTAGCAATCCCATTACAGGATATATACCCAAAGAAAAATAAATTGTTCTACCCAAAAGACACCTGCATTTGCTTGTTTATCACAGCACTATTCACAACAGCAGAGACATGGAATCAACCTAGGTGCCCAAAACAGTGGATTAGATAAGGAAAATATGGTACATATGCACCGTGGAATACTATGCAGCCATAAACAGAACAAAATCCATGCAGTAACACGGATGCAGCTGGAGGCCATTTTCCTAAGTGAATTAACACAAGAACAGAAAATCAAATACCACATATTCTCACATTTAAGTGGGAGTTAAACACATAAGACACAAAACAAAGATGGAAACAGACACTAGGGATTCCAAAAGGGGGACGGGAAGGAGAAGGCAAGGGCTGGAAAAACTACCTACAGGTACTAGGTTTGCTACTTGGGTGACAGAATCATTAGAATCCCAAACCTCAGCATCAGGCGATATACCCATGTAACAAACCTGTGCGTTTACCTCCTGCATCTAAAACTATGCATTTACCCCCTACATCTAAAACAAAAATAGTTTTTTTAAAAAAAGACTAGTGTGCTTCAGGAGCCAGGGACGAGAAAGCTACAAGGATGGAGTGGTTTAATACCATTAAATGGTACAGAGAAGATAAGGATAAGAGCACTGAGAAATAAATAAATCCAAAGAAAATAGAGGGAAAGGTAAAAATAAAGGTAAGACCAATAACGAATACCATTAAAAAAAAACTTCCACATAATAGAAACACCAACTTGGTTCTTTCAAAAGAATCTTGTCACTTTGTAGCTTATAAACCTCTGGTAAGATGGAACAAGAAAATAAGAGAGAAGGAGCAAACAAACAATTTAAGTGTAACAAAAAAGGCATATCAAAAACTGCTGCAGGTCAGGTGCAGTAGCTCAAGCCTGTATCCCAGCACTCTAGAGAGGCTGAATCAGAAGAATTACTTGAGGCCAGGAGTTCAAGACCAGCCTGAGCAGCACAGTCAGAACCTGTCTCAAACAAAAAAAAAAAAAAAAAAAATGCTGCAGATAATAAAAAGATTAAGAATATATTGTGAAGCACTGTCAATATAATTAAAACTTAAAAATGAATAACTCTATAGAAAATATAACTTATGAAGACTGACTCAAGAAGAAATAGAAAATCCGTAGAGTCTCACAGCATTTAAGGAAATTGGATTAGTAGGTAAGTAAAAATCTTCCCAAGAAGAGAATAAAAAGCCTTGTTGAGGCCGGGCGCGGTGGCTCACGCTTGTAATCCCAGCACTTTGGGAGGCCGAGGCGGGCGGATCCCGAGGTCAGGAGATCGAGACCACGGTGAAACCCCGTCTCTACTAAAAATACAAAAAAATTAGCCGGGCGTAGTGGCGGGTGCCTGTAGTCCCAGCTACTTGGAGAGGCTGAGGCAGGAGAATGGCGTGAACCCGGGAGGCGGAGCTTGCAGTGAGCCGAGATCGTGCCACTGCACTCCAGCCTGGGTGACAGAGCGAGACTCCGTCTCAAAAAAAAAAAAAAAGCCTTGTTGATTTTACCCAAGTGCTTCCAAAAATTCAAGGAACAAATAATTCCAATCCTCCACAAACGTTTCCAGAGAACAACAAAACCAGAAACACTTCTAACTCATTTTATGAGACCAGCATAACCTTGATACCATAACCTGATAAAGTGTGAAAAATATAAATACAAGCCAGTTCCATTCATAAACATATATGAAAAAATACTAAATAATAATAGCAAACCTAATCTACTAATATAAAATATTATGGCTAAGGTAGATCTAGGGAGTCTGAGGCAGGAGAATCACTTGAACCTGGGAAGCAGAGGTTGCAGTGAGCCGAGATCGCGCCATTGCACTCCTGCCTGGGCAACAAGAGCGAAACTCCTTCTCAAAAAAAAAAAAAAAAAAAGAAAAAAGAAAAAAAGATCAATTAGACCAGATGCAGTGGCTCATGCCTGTAATCCCAGCACTTTGGAAGGTCGAGACAGGCAGATCGCGAGGTCAAGAGATCAAGACCATCCTGGCCAACATGGTAAAACCCCATCTCTACTAAAAATACAAAAATTAGCTGGGTGTAGTGATGCGCACCTGTAGTCCCAGCTATTCAGGAGGCTGAGGCAGGGAGATTGCTTGAACCCAGGAAGCGGAGGTTGCAATGAGCCGAGATAGCGCCATTGCACTCCAGCCTGAAGACAGAGTGAGACTCCATCTCAAAAAAAGAAAAAAAAATTAATTAATAAGATTCACCAAGTTCAAGAAAGGGCAGGGGGGAATCACATAGAAATCTCAAAAGATGCATAAAACTCTTAGACAAATTCAGTATCCACTTATGGTAAAAATTCTTGGCATAAGGACTGGGTGTGCTGGCTCACGCCTGTAATCCTAGCATTTTGGGAGGCTGAGACAGGTGGATTATTTGAGCTCTGGAGTTTGAGACGAGCCTGGGCAACATGATGAAACCCCAACTCTACCAAAAATACCAAAATCAGCCAGGCGTGGTGGTGCACACCTGTAGTCCCAGCAACTTGGACTGAGGGGGGAAGGACTGCTTGAACCCAGAAGGCTGAGGCCGCAGTGAGCCCACGTGACGCCACTACACTCCTGCCTGGGGAACAAAGTGAGACCCTGTCTCAAAAAGAAGCGGGGGGTGGGGGGGGGGGGGGGGGGGGGGGGGGAATCTTGGCATAGGAATACAAGTTTCTCTAACTTGATAAAGAATAAGCATTAAAATAAATAAATAAACATCATAGTTTATGGTGAAAAATTAAAAGCATTTCCTTTTAAGATTAAGAAGATAAGGGGGCCAGTTACTGTTACAGTAGGTAGACAGGCATGAGCAGGGCAGAGGGCTCTTCCCTTGCCCACTAGGAATGTCGGGTGATGGTCTGGCAGTTTTCATATTGCCTCTCTAAGTGATAAATTGGCAGCTGGCTTCAGGGAGAGGCCATTTCCTAATGGTCCACACCTGTTGCGTTAAGTGTTAATTGAAGGCAGGCACCAGGGAGAAGTAATTTCTTGAGCATGTGCATTAAGAGACAAAATGGCGGAGTATGACCTTCTGGGGGCACACCACCAGAAAAGGGAAGAAAGCCTCAGATGGGCATGCCTAAAACTTCCTAAACACACTGCACATGCTCACCTTCCAAGGGTAAGGTGGGCACTACACATGTGCGCAGCCCACCTCAAGGGAAGAATCATGGGAAAGGGGCCAGCCTATAAAGTCCCAGGATCAACGTTAAACACTGCACTTGACCTTGATGCCTGCTTGGGACTCTTCTAAGTGTACTTTCCTTTCTTTCCTGTTCTAAAGCCTTTGTAAGTAAACTTCCACTCATGCTCTGAAACTTGCCTTGGTCTCTTCTGCTGCCTTATGCCCCTCAGTCGAATTCTTTACTCTGAGGAGGCAAGAAATGAAGTTGCTGCAGACCCGTATATATTTGCCGCCAGTGACTCAAATATCTTCTACCGGTAACACATTTGATGCTGTGAAACTTGGATATTTGCCACTGGTAACACTACTACTACTTCTATCATACTCCAAGGCCTATCCAGCAAAACAAGACAAAAAAGAAAACATCTGAGTTGGAAAAAACAAAATAAAACCCTTTGCAGGTGATTTGTGTGTACAGAATATTCTAAGGAATCTAATAATTCATTATTAGAATAAGAGAGTTTAATGAGGATGCAGCACACAAAATCTACTTTAAAATTGCCTTTGTGGCCGGGCAGGGTGGCTCACGCCTGTAATCCCAGCAGGCGTGAGCCAGGGGGCAGATCCCTTGAACCCAGGAGTTAGAGACCAGCCTGGGCAACATGGTGAAACCCTGCCTCTACAAGAAAAAAAAAAAAACTAAAGAAAAATTAGCTAGGCGTGGTGGGATGCGCCTATAGTCCCAGCTACTTAGGAGGCTGCGGTGGGAGGATCACCTAAGCTGAGGGAAGTCGAGGCTGCAGTGAGCCGTGATCCTGCCACTGCACTCCAGTGTGGGCAACAAAGTGAGACCCTGTCTCAAAAAATAATAATAATAAAATTGTCTTTGCATATTCCAAATGAAAACAATTTTTAAAGATTTTATTTATAAACACTTAAGATATAAAGTCCTGAAAATAAATCTATCAAAATACAGCAAGTTCCATAGGCAGAAAATTATAAAACTTTATTTAAAAACAAAGACATGGCTGGGCATGGAGGCTCGCACTTACAATCCCAGAGATTTGAGAGATGGGAGGATCGCTTAAGGCCAGGAGTTTGACACCAGTTTGAGCAACATAGTGAAAAAAAATGGTAATTAAAAGTGTGCAGTTATTATAGTATGCCAGTTGTATAGACAGATGCCAGCTCAATATTGTAAAAATGTCAGTTCTCCCCAAACTGACCTATGGATTCAAAGTAAATTCATATCAAAATCTCAATAAATTATTTTCTTTGTCTTTTTTTTGGAGCGGAGGGGTAGAACTTAACAAGTTGATTCTAAAATTTACATAGAATGGCATGGGGCCAAGATGTTCTTTAAAACATGGAGACGTGGATTATCAAGATATTAACATTTACAAAGCAATAATCATTGGGGCAGTGTGGTATTAGCATACGGATCAACACATATACCAGTGCAGAGTCTAGAGACAGAGGTACACACACCTATGAACACTTGAAACATGACAGAGGTGAGGAAGGGATGAAACATGACAGATCAATGAGGAAAGGGTGGAGTTTTTAATAAAGGGGTAGCTGGGTATCTATTTAAAAAAAAAAAAAAACAACTAGACACATTACACTATACTAAAAAAAAAAAAAAAAAGAAAAAAGAAAATTTCAGAAGGATTAAAAGCCAAAATGTGAAATGCAAAACTATAACATTCTTAGAAGATAACATAAAAGAGTATCATTCTAACCTTGGGAAAGTGAAGAATTTCTTTATCAAGAACCAAAAGATGAAAACACATAAATTTAACTACTTTAAAATTAAAAGCTCATCAAAGGGCTACATAAAGTGAATTGAAAAAAGAAAATATTTACAATCCATACAAACGACAAAGGATTAGTATTCAGAATACACAAAGAACTCCTGAGTCAATAAGAAAAAGTCAACCCAACAGAAAAAATAGGCAAGATAAATGAATAGGAATTTAACAAAGGAAGAAACACAGATGGCCCATAAACACAGGAAAAGATGTTCAATCTGCTTGGAAACCATGGAAATGCAAATTAAAACCCCAATGAGATACCATTTTACACCTGATAACTTGGCTAAAATTGCGAAGTTGGTTAATCCCAGTTGCTATTAGTAGCAGTATAAACCAGTAAAAATGCTTTGGAAAACTGGCTGGCAGTACTAAGTAACACTAGAACAAGTTCAGCAATAACACTATTAAGAAAATACTCTGGGTACTCACGCTTGTAATCCCAGCACTTTGGGAGGCCGAGACAGGCAGATCACCTGAGGTCAGGAGTTCGAGACCAGCCTGGCCAACATGGTGAAACCCTGTCTATACTAAAAATATAAAAATCAGCTGAGCGTGGTGGAGGGTGCCTGTAATCCCAGCTACTAGGGAGGCTGAGGCAGGAGAATTGCTTGAACCCGGGAGGCCGAGGTTGCAGTGAGCTGAGATTGCGCCACTGCACTCTAGCCTGGGTGACAGAGTGAGACTCTGTCAAATAAATAAATAAATAAATAAAAATAAAGAAAATACTCTGGGGACTTTTTCACATATATGTATCAAGAGTTAAGTACAAAGTCATTTATAGCCATATTATTTCTAATAGCAAAAGCCTAGAAATAACCCAAATGTCCATCAATAATGGAATAAACAAACATTCTAATGTAGTCACACAATGGGATATTATATCCAGTGAAAATGAATTATAGGTATATGTACTAACATGGATGAATCTCAAACACATAATGTTGAGCAAAAGAAATCAGTAATGAAATATCCATGGTACAGTATAATTCAATTTCATTATGGAAACAGGCAAATCTAAGTAATAGGTTATTTGAGGATAAATATGTAGATGGAAAAATATTTTGAGTGAAAAGCAATGTCACCATTAATGCTAACTTCGGGATAGTGGTTATTTTTGTGGTAGAAGAATGGAATATGTTCAGGGTGGGCCTACAGAAGCCTTCTGAGGAATGGTAACATTCTACTTTATGGCCACAGTGGTAGATATGAGTACTTAAAACACTACATTCATGTTTACATACAAGTTTTTACAATTACTTTTGCATAAAATCGTAAAAGAATCAACAATAAAAAAAAGTGCAACAAAATTCTGGGTACACATCCATATTGCAAGGAATAAAGGCAAAAGCAGGTAATAATGAAGCCAAGGTGGTGAGTGAGGATCGTTTCTTTCATAAGTCAGGTACTGGTGGGACAGTGTGAGGATGATAATTCAAAGGGGCAGATAGGGTGGAAGCAAAGACTTGAGGTTGATAAAACTTGAGCAAACTTAAAAGACTGAAAGAGTCTGTGAAGGGTTATGCTGAAAAGGTTAAGAACAATAGCAGGTTAAAAGATAGGGCAGAAACCTGAAGGGTACGAGAAGACAATTCAAATAATGGAGGCGGTGGGGGTAAAGAGAGATATTTCTTTGTTAGATGCAAAAAAAAAAGGAGAAGGTAGGTAAAAACAGAAAAATGTAAAGTATTGAAGAGGGAGGTGGTGAGGCTCAAATTAGACAGCTACAATTTTTTCAGTAATCAAACGGCAGATATTTTCAGAAAACGAAAGAGCAAAACAGAAATAGAGAAGATTGGAAATATGCAATGAAAAATGTGACAGGGAATAAATTAGAGGTGAATCCAAGGTTAGCACCAGTGACAGTGAAGACCCAGCTGAGAGATGGTTGGATTTATATTAAGTTCAAGCATTGGAGAGTCCTCATCTCCCAGAAAGTTCTGTTTCTCTCTTCATAGCCAGCAGTCAAGGATCAAATAGGCAAAGGTTTCTTCCCTTCATGAACAGTTGATATTACTCAGCTTTGCACAGGATTCAGGCATTTAAATATCTTTCAGCGCTCGGCTCAAATGCTATTTTCTTTCATGTTTCCCATCTCTCTAACCCAAAAGCAATAATCTATACCTTCTTACTACGAAAACA
Source organism: Hylobates moloch (assembly GCF_009828535.3). Classification (NCBI taxonomy): domain Eukaryota; kingdom Metazoa; phylum Chordata; class Mammalia; order Primates; family Hylobatidae; genus Hylobates; species Hylobates moloch. The sequence goes on from NW_026652283.1 coordinate 66,560,635, forward strand.
CATTTGGTACTTCCTCAACATTTTGTGGGAGTGAGGGAAGAAATAAAATTGAGCTAAAGTACACATGACACAGATGAATATGAATCTCAAGCCCACTATACTAAGCAAAAGCAGCCAGATTCAAAGGGTACATCCACATGATTCTATTTATTTCATATTTTGGAAATGGTAGAGCTGAAAGGGACATTAAAAAGAACTAATCAAGCTCCTTGTTTTATAAGTAAGAAATTTTTTCTAATATACAGAAATACTTCCACTGAAATAACTAAGCTGGATAGTAATCGAGCTCAGACTGAAATTCCAAGCCTTCCACCCATCTGTCTAGCACCCCTGCCCCAACTCTCTCCCAACTGCCCTTTCTACTAAACCATCCAATGATGAAGGACTCCAATTCAATGCTCATTCACAAATATTAGCTAAGTGATAAATCAGTAATTGAGGCCATGATCAGGCTCATACGGGTTGATGTAAGATGACAAAGTAGTAGAATTCTGGGCCTTTGCTATCTATGTCACAGCTAGCTACTTCAACTATATTTCTTTTATATTAAAATAAACTTTTTAAAAAGGAATCAAATTTTATAGCCCACAAGAAATATTACATTTTATAAAGGATAACTTTGTCAAAAAATGTCTTCAAATAGGAAATGCATCAAAATGTTAATAATGAATACATTATTCTGTATTTTTCAAATTCTCTACCATGATGAGTATTACCATTAAATTGTGATAACAGCTTAAATTTTTATTGCTAAAATTTTGCTCAAATGGGCATCCTTTCAATTTATCTTTCAATGTCATCTCCAAAGCAATCAGTCTCCAGTCTCTTAAAAGAGATAAACTTCTGCTGTTTGAATTCTGCCCAGGTGTGCAACTATTTTTGCGGTGGGAGGACAGTCCTCTCCTTTATCCTATTCCTATTGTCATTTTTCCACAAATGAGAATGGAAATCTATATCCTATGAACATTAATTTTAAAATGTATAAATGACGGAGGAAACATTACACATTAGGGAAAGAAGGAGAAAAGAAGAGGGGGGAGGGAGGAGAGGAGAGTCAGGGAGAAAGCTAAGGTGAAACCCTCAAATAGGATGAAAATGCAGATATCCTTCACCCTCCTCTCTAGCTCTGAAAGTCCTAGTCATTATGAAATATCCAGCCTGGAATCTACTTCCTTCAAGAAGACTTTAAGGGCCAGCCTAACTATAAATAATGTTTCCAAAATCTTAACTCCTATAAAATCTAGTTTTTCTTAGGACGTTTAATCATTACTTAAGATATAACATTAATAGTTTCTTTTCTTTTCTTTTCTTTTTTTTTTTTTTTTTTTTGCGACGGTGCTTCGTTCTTGTTGACCAGGCTGGAGTGCAGTGGCGTGATCTCGGCTCACTGCAACCCTCCGCCTCCCAGGTTCAAGTGATTCTCCTGCCTCAGCCTCCCAGGTAGCTGGGATTACAGGCATGTGCCACCATACCCAGCTAATTTTGTTTGTTTTGTTTGTTTTGAGACAGAGTTTCACTCTTGTTGCCCAGGCTGGAATGCAGTGGCACAATTTCAGCTCACTGCAACTTCCACCTCCCTGGTTCAAGCGATTCTCCTGTCTCAGCCTCCTGAGGAGCTGAGATTACAGGCACGTGCCACCACGCCCGGCTAATTTTTTGTATTTTTAGTAGGGATGGGGTTTCACCATGTCGGCCAGGCTGGTCTAGAACTCCTGACCTTAGGTGGTCCACCCACCTCAGCCTCCCAAAGTGCTGGGATTACAGGTGTGGGCCACCATGCCTGGCCAACATTGATAGTTTCAAAACAGATCAACCTTTTGAGCCCAGAAATTAAAACATAGATAATACTTTTTTTTTGAGACGGAGTTTCGCTTTTGTTGCCCGGCCTGGAGTGCAATGGCATGATCTCGGCTGACTGCAATCTTGGCCTCCCGGGTTCAAGTGATTCTCCTGTCTCAGCCTCCCTAGTAGCTGAGATTACAGGCATGCGCCACCACACCTGGCTAATTTTGTATTTTTAGTAGAGATGGGGTTTCTCCATGTTGGTCAGGCTGGTCTCGAACTCCTGACCTCAGGTGATCCACCTGCCTCAGCCTCCCAAAGTGCTGGGATTACAGGCATGAGCCACCGTGCCCAGCCGAACACAGATAATATATTTTCTTTTTCTTTTTTTCTTTTTTTTTTTGAGATGGAGTCTTGCTCTGTCACCCAGGCTGAAGTGCAGTGGCAAGATCTTGGCTCACTGCAACCTCCACCTCTCGGGTTCAAGCAATTCTCCTGCCTCATCTGTTCAGGACCTAGCTACATCTGAAGGAAATCATGACACTTCAAAAAGAAAAAAAAAATCTGTATTTTGCAATGTCAGTTCCCCATGTTCTTTAGCTAAATGCATGGAAATACATTTGTTACTACAGGTCTCAGACCAAGTATCAGAATCACGCAGATGACAAAATAGAATTAAATCAAAGTAAGAAAGCTGGTTGCAGAGAACTGAGTTTTCTGGAACCCTGGAAAATATTTGTAAATAGCCCATTTCCAACAAAAGAACAAAAAAGATTCATTCTCATCAGAGACCAAAATCCTGAATATGTAAAAAGGCAAGGTACTCTTTTTATTCTCTCATCTGATATGATCCTACTTGCAGGGGGCAAGGGAAACTACATTAAGTATAGTACACCTGTTCTGAAATGACTTTGCCTCCCAATAATAATTAGTATCATTGGCTTATTGGGAACTTAATCTAACTTGATGTGTATGTAATCTTTTCTTGTGAATCAAAATTCACCTGAAACCCTATACAACCTTTATTTTTAATCTATTCCAAAGCAATGATTACTTTGAAATATGAATATAAAAATATTCAGCTGTTTTCTTAAATCTTAGCCAACTGATATGTTCATGTTCAGTGGAAATTTCTCTTCCCTTGAATGAACAGTTTTACCTTTATAAGAAATGACTTTGGATAAAATTATTATGCCTATATACACAAGACTTATGACTGAATCATCTCCTATTTTGCATGAAACAATTATTTTTGCTTATGTGCATTTTCTACTTTTATATAATTATTTAGGAATAAACAACAACAACAACAAATGAGAACCAGGAATATCATATAGCAAAAGATCCTGCTGTAAAAATAAATGCTGTATTCAATAAATATTTATTGAGAATTGATAGTCCAGATGCTGAGGTTATAAAAATGAATACACCACAGTCATTGCTCTTCAGTAGTTCTCAGGCCTATTCATTAATTGATTAATTCATTCAAAAAATACATATTGAGCATATACTGTATAGCAAGCACTGTTCCAGGTGTCAGAGATACAGCAGTGGAGAGACAAAAATAATGTCCTTCATGGAGCTTACATTCTAGTTGGGAAATAAGATAATAAAAATGAAAAAATATCGAATATCAGATAGAAATAAATGCTATGGAAAAATAAAGAGGAAAAGGGATAGCGAGTCTGGCTGGGGTGCACAGGCAATACATTTATGAATTCCATATTCATAAAAATATATATACAATGTGGAAAGTATAAAACAGATACCACACAGGCTACTGACAAGAACATTAAAAGAAGACTTTAAGAGGAAAGGGAGAAGGCAACGTCAGGGAAGCTTCCTGGAGACAACATTTCAGATGAATCTTAAGAGGATGAGATGGAATTAATTGGAAAAGGTTGAGTGAGGGAAGAAAATACCAAGCATTTCTATACCAAAAGTAGAAGACACCATGGCCATGTTAAAAAATAAAATCTAAGAATTTTAACAATTTTAAATACCCTGTTAGGTCCTAGGGTTACAAAGTCATATTCCCATACTACAAGGAGCTCACAGTTGGGTTTGGGTGGCAGACAAGTAAATAAGTAATACAAAAGACAAGCACTATTAAAAAAAAAAAGATACCTATGAAAAGTGGTATCTAAAAAAATTGGAAGGTAGAACACAAAAAAGAATAAGGTATGTCACTGCCCTCAAGCCAAGCAAAGCAGAACACTTACTTGCTTTTAGAAAGGTACAAAGAGTTTTGAGAGGTTTAGTGTGGCTAAGATGTAGGAGAGATGAGGTGATTCAGGTAGTTCAGGGTAAGAGAGTAAGGCACAAACAACCAAGGTGAGAAAAGTCAAACATCTAACTGCTTAGATGTAAACACAATTTATTATTGCCCCTTCTCATCTCATTATTACAAGATATTTTGACCATAAGATAGAGGAAAATACACAAAAACACTGGAAAAAAGAAGGAGGTTTCAGTTATTATTATTTCCTGGGGAAAATGAATGAAGAGTTGCTACTTTTTGAAGTACATTATCTAATCCCATTAAAATGGCTGTAATTTTTTTAAAGAAGAAAATAAGTGTTGGCAGGGATGCAGAGAAATTGGAATCCTTGTACATTGATTGTGGAAATATAAAATGGTTCAGCTGCTACGGAAAAAAGTTTGGCGGTAATTCTATGTTTAACTATCCGAAGGACCATCAAAAAGTGGACACAGCAGCTTCACTGGTAGACATACAGTCACGTACCATATACAGACATTTCCATCAGCAACAACAGAACCATATGATTGTAATACCCTATTTTCACTGTACCTTTTCTATGTTTAGATACACGAATACCATTGTGTTACAATTGCATACAGTATTCAGTATACTAACTGTACAGATTTGTAGCCTAGGAGAAACAGGCTATATCATATAGCTTAGGTATGTCATAGGCTATACCATCTTGGTTTGTGAAACATACTCTATGATGTTCATACAATGGGGCATTTCTCAGAATGTATCCCTGACGTTATGCATGACTATATACCCAAAAGAAATGAAAACAAGTACTCAAACAAATCCATGTACATAAATATTCACAGCAGCATTATTCACAAAAGCCAAAGAGAGTGGAAACAACCCAAATGTCCATCAAGAGACAAAGGGACACCAACAAATCGTGGTATATCCCTATGATGGAATATCATTCAGCCATAAAAGGAATGAGTACTGATAATATGCTATTACATGAATGAACCTTGAAAACATTATGCTAAGTTAAAGAAGCCATACACAAAAGGTCACATACCATATGATTCCATTTATATGAAATACCTAGAATAGGTAAATTTATAGAGACAAACTATAGGTTGGTGGTTGTCAGGGGCTGGGGAGAGGGGAAAATGGAGAGCAACTACTTAAGGGGTATAGGGTTTCCTTTGGGGGTGATGAAAATGTTTTGGAACTGGATAGAGTGGTAGCTGCACAACACTGTGAATACACTAAATGCCACTGAATTGTTCATTTTAAAATAGTTAATTTTAAGTTACACATTTCACCTCAATCTAAAAAAGAAAATAAAAGACTCTGCAGTTCTGGTATAAATCTGACAGTTTCTGCTCTACTGGCTTACTTTCCTAGAGCAGCCAGCCTCATCTGTATAAATGGCTGCTTATGATCTGTTACGAAATGCACCCCTGTTAGAAGTGCACATGAAAATAAGATTAACAATTTCTTGAATAAGGGCCTGAGAAATTTTGGAACATGAGTTTGTGAAGGCTATTTTTCATCACCCAGAAGTTATATTTTAGATAGTACTATACTACATTTTAATGTGTAATGAAAATAATATACTACTTCAATTAAACCTACATAATAAAGAGGAAAAATACATTATTCACATATTTCTATTTATAAGTAAATTTAAGGCAGTCAAGGCAAAATTACCAATAGACTAAATTTCCAACACACTATAGGAAATAATGACAGTATCTGTGCCCATCACTACATCACCTTGATAAGCAAGGACAAATTCCAAATGAAGTTCACAGAAAGGCAAGCAACCACAAGACATAAATAATAGCTAAAAGATCTTTTAGGAAAACTTAGCTACTGCTCATTTTTTAGCATGTTTGTGTGGACAGTGTTTCTTCCATCTGAGCTGCCATAAAATGGGAAGAATCTGGGATAATGGAAATCCTGAAAGAGAATCACTTATCACAGAAACAAAACCACAGAAAGATTCTAAGCCACTACAACAGTAAGAAGCATGATCAAAATTCATGACACAGAGTATCTATAGCAGGGGTCCCCAACCCCTGGGTTGAAGACCAGTGCCAGTCTGTGGCCTGCTAGGAACAGGCTGCACAGCAGGAGGTGAGTGGTGGGCAAGACAGCGTTATTGCCTGAGCGCTGCCTCCTGTCAGATCAGCGGTGGCACTAGATTCTCATAGGCGTGTGAACCGTAGTGTGAACAGTGTACGCGAGGGATCTAGGTGGTGCATTCCTTATGAGAATCTAACTAATGACTGATGACGTGAGGTAAAAAACAGTTTCATCCCCTAAACCATCCCCTACTCGCTGTCTGTGGAAAAACTGTCTTCCATGAAATCAGTCACTGGGGCCAAAAAGGTTGGGGACTGCTGATTTATAGAATGAATGGGTATTACTTATCTGCTAAAAATCTCCACAGTGATTGTACTTGATTGTAATGATTGCATTGTATATCCTTTACTTCCTAAGTAATAATAGTATGTGTATTTTTAAAATTACTTTTATACATCACCTTAGAGATGAACGCATTATCAGTGATGCATGACAAGATTTCTATAGGTGGCTGTTTGCTAAATTGTTAAGTCTATCTGGATGAAAGACTCAGTTAAAACAGATTTTCATTAACATTATTCTTTTTTTTAAAAAAAAATCAGGGTCTCACTCTGTCACCCAGGCTGGAGTGCAGTGGCGCAATCATGGTTCACTGCAGCCTTGACCTCCTAGACTCAAGCAATCCTCCTCCCTTAGCCTCCCAAGTAGCTGGGACCACAGGCATGTGCCACCACGCCCAGTTAATTTTTTTAAGTTTTTTTTTTTTTTTTTTTTTTGTAGACATGGGGGTCTCACTATGTTGCCCGGGCTAGTCTTGAACTCCTGGGCTCAAGGAATCCTCATGCCTTGGTGTCCCAAAGTTTTGGGATTACAGGTGGGAGCCACTGTTCCAGGCTCTTAACTTTATTCTTAATTGTAGAAAAATAAGTGTCTTATGACTTACCAGCTGTTGAGACTTTTTTTTCAAATAACTTAAATATTGAACTTAAGTGAAATATATTTGAAGATCAAGAAAACCAGAAAGACAGACCTTATTTTAATATCCTAAAATCTTATTAATATTTTTGTTGGTAGAGAAAATTACCAAACATTGACCTTGCTCCATCTCTGTTCTGCCTCTCAACCTAGTCAGAGGCTCCCTTGCTCATCTTTTCCTGTAAGATGTGAGCCAGTTAAACGGTAGCAGCTTCTGGCCTTCCTCAGAAACACAATGAATGCTCCTTATCTTCTGAGTTTATCTGATGTCAGTGTTCCTAGCTTGGATGATGACACTTTGCTACAAATCCTGCTGATACTGTTTATTTTAATCCTAGACTTCTTTATTGCATTCTATTCCCAGTTTCGTTTTCCCTGTATCACAAGGAAATCCCTAACTGACTGTTCCTAATCCTCTCTAGACTGCTTTCTTACATTCCCTTCTACCTAAAAACTTACTATCTGAATCTGTCTTTACCTCCTTCACTCTCCCATTTCTCACCTAAAAAACAACAAAAAAAGGAATCTTCTACTTTAGGCTACTTCAGCCACCAGGTGCTCTGAAACCCAACACCTCCCCTCTCCTCAAAAATGGATACCTGGCTGGGTGCGGTGGCTCACGCTTGTAATCCCAGCACTTTGGGAGGCCGAGGCGGGCGGATCACGAGGTCAGGAGATCGAGACCATGGTGAAACCCCGTCTCTACTAAAAAGACAAAAAATTAGCCGGGCGTGGTGGCGGGCGCCTGTAGTCCCAGCTACTCGGAGAGGCTGAGGCAGGAGAATGGCGTGAACCCGCGAGGCGGAGCTTGCAGTGAGCCGAGATTGCGCCACTGCACTCCAGCCTGGGTGACAGAGCAAGACTCCGTCTCAAAAAAAAAAAAAAAAAAAGGATCCCTGACTCATCTGTTCTTTCTTATTTATTTTACTTTAAGTTCTGGGATACATAGAACATGCAGGCTTGTTACATAAGTACACGTGTACCACTGGTGGTTTGCTGCACCTATCGACCCATCCTCTAAGTTCCCTCCCCTCACCCTCACCCCTGGTGTGTGATGTTCCCCTCCCTGTGTCCATGTGTTCCCACTGTTCAACTCCCACTTATGAGTGAGAAAATGTGGTGTTTCATTTTCTGTTCCTGTGTTAGTTTGCTGAGGATGATGGTTTCCAGCTTCATCAATGTCCCTGCAAAGGACATGATCTCATTCCTTTTCATGGCTGCATCATCTGTTCTTTCTTTGCCACTCCCCTCCTACACTGGCTCTTTTCCCTTAGCATCTAAGCATATTCAAATTGCTTCACTAGGAGGCCCTTCTAACCTCCCCTCCCACTCTTTCCTTCTCTATCATCCTCCCCTTCCTCCTAATAGATAGCTAACACTGATGGTGAATGGACCGAGCCACATACCTACTTGCTTTCCGTGTATACAACAAGACTATGAGATGGATTATTATTTATCTCCATCTTACAGCTAAGAAAAACTCTAACATGAAAAAAGTAACTTGCCTAAGGTAATACAACTAGCAAGCGAAAGGAGCAAGATATGAATCCATGTGGTTTGATTTCAGGGTCTGAGCTTTTAACTACTATGAAACATAGCCCCATATAGAACTTCCATTAAAAGAGTTGCTTACATTCATCATTCCCTTTACACAACCATTCACTTTCTTAACCACAGCAATTTCTTTCCAAACCACTTAACTAAAATCTTTAAAAGGCCCACAGTAACTAATTGTCAAATTCAAGGGTCACATTTTAAGGCTCCTATGGCAGGACTTAACCAAACTGAATGCTAACTCCATGAGTTCACTGGTCTGATTCACATCTGATCTCCATAGTTTTTATTTCTTAGTCTATTTTAAGCACTGTCCAATAGACCTTTCTGTGATAATGGAAATGTTCTATTATATGTACTGACCAATATGGTAGCCACTAACTACACGTGGCTACTGAACACCAGAAATGTGGTTAGTATGATTGAGAAATTGAATTTTTAATTTAATTTAATTTAAATTTAAAGAGCCACATGCAGTCAGTGTCCATCCTATTGGACAACAAAGGCATGGGCTCCTCTTCCTCTGCCAGCCCTTTCAACACCGTAGAAGAGCTCCGTCCTTGGTCCTCTTGGCTGATTCCACTCTCCTCCCTGTAGCATCTCCCTGTTAAAGACTCTTACACCTCTCCTCAGGAACCTATCTCTATCTTCAATTGCCCACATCTTCACCTGCAAGCACCACAAGGCACCCCAAGTACAACATTTTCAGTATTGAAATGTTTCATCATCTCATTGTCAAGTCTACTCCCCAACAGTACAGTTCCTACTCAGAGAATGGTACCACATCTCTTCCAGCCCCGAGGCAAATACAAGTATTCATTTTAAATTACTCCCTTTCCTTCCTTCTTCAAAAAAAAAAAAAAAAAAAAAAAAGAAAAAAGAAAATTTGACCCCTAGCTTCTATTGCCACTGCTCTAGGCCAGGATGCTATATAATGGGTCTAATTGAAAGAATAATGGAGTCTAGTTTTCGGCTTCAAGCAAGATGTAAAGTATAACATGGCTGGAAAATTCTTTTATACCAAAAATTCTTTAATATCTGTTAGAAAAAAATGAAAAAAGTAACATGAAATAAAACTAAGCTGCTCTCTAAGGGAGAAGGGAGAAAATTATAGACAATCTCTAATAATCTGTGCCAAAAGCAGCATTTTAGAAACAAATCCTCTCTTTAATGTTCTGAATTTCTATTAGTAATGAACAAAAACAGATACTACCTATAAAATTCTAAATTTGTTACTGGGTTATCTCATGTCAAAAAGATCAATTGCTCATTCAGTCATTTAACAAAAGTATAATCTTAATTCAGATGTCACTTCCTATTCGCACAGCTTCAGTAATTACAGCACCCTTCTTCCCCTTGACCCCCACCCGTGACCTAAAGTTTTAAAATCCCCATGTGCACCAGTAAGCAGAGCCAGGGCAAGTTTCTCAATATGTACTGATCAGAATCTTGTAGAAGCCATATCCTGTAACTGACATCAATCAAATCAAACACTAGAGGGAGGTCTATCTTTCCTACAGGTGTTTGATATTTGCTCCTAAACCACCAAGATCCTTCACTGAGCTCCTGAGGCGCTCTGGAAATGTTTCAGCCACTTTCAATGACCCACTAATTAAAAATTAGCTATAAAGGTACTCCAAAAGAAATTAGTATTTCTACTCTCAGGCTTATAAGAGCAGCTTGGCCAGTGCAGAATGTAGTCTACACAATAAAATATGTAATAAATTTTAAAATAATAATAAAAGCAGTAAGAATATTAAAAATGGCCTCTGGATAAACATAAGTTCAAAAGGAAAATAATCCTTAAGTGTCTGAAATTTGCAAATGCTCCATTCTGGTTTAACAAGAACTATATTGAGGCCTATTTTGAGGCTTCTCTGGAAAACACTGGTATTTCATCTGGAAATTATTTCTAAAACTAGTGCTGGTTCAAGGCATCAAGTTGTTAAATTACGATGAAGAATAGCAAGTCTATTCACTGGTACCCTGGTCTTTCAGGATTCTTTCTCTTCACCATGGAGAAAATGATATCTGATCATGCTCTTTTATGAATATAATGTCCTAATACCAGCCATAGCACTAGTAAATCCCAAAGAATTAATAAGATCACTGGTTACTAGGAACTTTGGATGACAATATTTTTGGAATACTAGCCCATAAATAGTATTCCAAAAATACTATTGTATTTATGTATATTAGGTTATATTAACAAATTTCTTTTGACATATTCATTTGCCTGAAATATAGTGCTATTATCCTGGGGAAAAATCATTTTGATATGAACAGGAGACAGGGAAATACTGGGTAGAAGAGGGTGGTTCCCCAGCAAAGGCCCCACCCTCAAGCCTGGAAACCCGTGGTCCTAAATGGGAACAGGTATTTCTGTTTTCGCACCCAAAAGTTGCCTTTTGGCCTGCCATACCCCGCTATCGTGGCTCCATATAACCCCCAGACCCCAGGCTCCAGAAGACATGAACAGTAGAGCAGAAGAATGGCAGAATGGTGTGGCAGAAGAGAAGAGAAGGACTGTCTGAATGTTGAGAGGAATTTGACTGGGGGCGGTCAAAGAGGAGATCAGCTGCTGGATGGCCAAACTCCAGGGGAAGATCATCTTCCCATTCCATTCCCTTTCCAGCTCCCCATGCATCCCGCTAAGAGCCACCTCCACCACACAACAAAACCCCTGAATTCATCCTTCAAGTCCATGTGTGACCTGATTCTTCCTGGACGCCACACAGGGACTTGGGTACCAAGAGGATCACTGAGCTAACACTTAAGCTGTCTGTGGATGGCAAGGTTAAAAGAGTGCACCGAAACATGTGCCCACTTGGGCTTCGGGAGTTGCAGACACCCACCCCTAGACACTACCATGTGGCCAGAGCCCAGAAAGTGCTTACCCCAACTCCTGCACCTGCCAGTCTGTGTGCTTCCCTTCCTCTAAGAGGTTTGAGCGTGTGGCAGCCAAACATATGAGCCACTCCCTGTTGCATGTCCTGCAAGGGAGGTCAGGGAACTCTCCCCTTTCAATTCGAATGAAAAAAAGCAAGTGAAAAAGGATAGGACAGGGAAGGCTTTGATCTATCATAATTCAGATGAAAAAAGACAGTTAATTGACTGTAAATTCATTACAACAGATGAGTCAGCTGCTTTAAAACAATTTTTCACATTACAAAACAAATATCAGAAAATCTTATTAAATATATTAACATTTATATTAAAATATAATATTTAAATATTCTTTTTACCTTCATTATAAAAAATAATAATAATAAGCAAATGGTAAGTTTTCAAAGATAATAATAAAGCAAAAAGTAATGGTAAAGGCTGCAATGAAGTCTGAAGAACCGGAATACTGTCTAATTCTGTGAATGACTAAAAGATAAAAGATCTAGAAATCAGATGACATAATAGAAATCTTCTGAAAGAATTACAGACATTTAGGACAGATTTCTTCCCCCATCTCGGCTTTGACTGTTTCTTCATGCTGAACATATATTGCCTAGCATCATCATGATTTAAACCCTACCCAGCCTGTAAGATACAGTTTCAGTTCCACCTTCTCCAAAGCCTTCTCTGATCCTCCCAGCTAGAAACACTTTTCCCCTACACTGAATTCTCATGGGTTCACATACTTCTCAGGAATTGTCTCGATTTCTGTTATATTACATGTTCATATATATTTTCTCTGTAAGATAAATTTATTGAGAACAAAATCAGTCTTTTATTCAACTTCACTGATGTTACTTAGTACTGTATTTTGTGCACTGGAGACAAAAAGAAACAACAGGGCAGGCATGGTGGCTCACACCTATAATCCCAGCAGGAGGCCGAGGCAGGTGGATCGCTTGATGCCAGGAGTTCAAGATCAGCCTGGGCAACACTGTGAAACCCAGTCTCTATTAGAAATACAAAAATTAGCTGGGCATGGGGGCGCACACTTGTAATCCTGGCTACTTGGGAGGCTGAGGCAGGAGAACTGCATGAATGCAGGAGGTGGAGGTTGCAGTGAGCTGAGATTGTGCCACTACACTCCAGCCTGGGTGACAGAGTGAGACTCTGTCACCCAAAAAAAAAAAAAAGAAAGAAAAAAGAAACAACATAGCTCAAAGGGTAAAAGAATGGTTCTGGGCTGGGTGCAGTTGCTCACACCTCTAATCCTAGCACTTTGGGAAGCCAAGGTGGGCGGATCACCTGAGGTCTGGAGTTGGAGACCAGCCTGACCAACATGAAGAAACCCTGTCTCTACTGAAAATACAAAATTAGTCAGGTGTGGTGGTGCATGCCTATAATCCCAGCTTCTTGGGAGGCTGAGGCAGGAGAATTGCTTGACCTCGGGAGGCAGAGGTTGCAGTGAGCCAGGATCGTGCCATTGCACTCCAGCCTGGGCAAAGACAGTGAAACTCCATCTCAAAAAAAGAATGGTTCTGCTCCCTTTTATAGCTATCTGTGTGACCTTCATCAGGTGACTAAACATCTCTGAGCCTCAACTTCCTTATTTATAAAAAGAGACCCTTATTTATAAAAAGAGAAAAATAATGTTTCATGAGGTTTTTATAAGGATTAAATGAGATACTATGTAAAATGTTTAAATCATCCAGTAAATACTTAATCAATGCTAGCCACTATCATCATATTCTAGAACAAATGATTATAACAAATTGTTTTATAATAAATTACTACTTTATAGTAAATTAATTTGTAATAAATTGTCAAATGAATGGAAAAGAGTTAAAATGTGACAATGACTTCCAGAAGAGCTTTAATTTCTTAAAAGATGACAAACTCCTAAGGACAAAATTCAAAAGAATGTAGAAAAACAGAGTTGTAATACCAGAGAACAGGTAACATTAGAAAGTACTGTGTTCTGTGTCAGTGCATGAACCCAGGCACAGGGCAGATAACCATCTTTCAGGAGTACTGATGAAAGAGGTCTGCTCTTTGAGTTAAAAGTGAGCAAAACTTTAATGTTTGTCCAATATGCCTTTTTCCCTCAATATTTCTTTACATCAAAATAGTTGATTTAGTTTTTTCCTACCAAATCTTGTAAAACTTCAAACAACTTCTTTACTTTTCCAACTATCATCTAAAATAGAGTTGATCAGGTTTAATTTAGGAGAAAATCTTGTGGGAAAGCAGAACAACAGCCCATCAAAGATGGGCCTAATAATCATCCTAATTCCTGTAAGCTGTGAATTTGTTACCTTACACAGCAAAAGGTATTTTGCAAATCCAATGAAGTTCGGGATAGTAAGTGTCCTTTAAAGAAAAGATGGGGACAGGAGAGTTAGAGAAGGAAATATGATGATGGAAGCAGGGTTGAGGGGAGGAGGGGGACAGGAAAGGGAGGGAGGAAAACAGATTTGATGATGCTATACATCTGGCTTTGAAGATGGAGGAAGGGGCCATAAGCCAAGGAGTGCAGGTGGTCCCTAGAAGCTGGAAAAGAGAAGGAAATGGACTTTCCATAGTACTTCCAGAAGAAATAAAGCACTTACAACACTCTGATTTTAGGACTCTGACCCCCCAAACTGTAAGATAATAAGTTTGTGTTCTGTTTTACCCAGCAATTCTACTCCTAGGTATGTATCCCAAAGAATTGAAAAACGGAACTCAAACAGATACTTGTACACCAAAGTTCATTGCAACATTATTCATAATAGCCAAACAGTAAAAACAATCCAGCTGTCCATTAACAGATGAATGCATAAACAAAATGTAGTATATACATACAATAGAATATAAAAAAATAAAGTTCTGATACATGCTACAACATGGAATAACAACCTTGAGAACACAGAATAGAGTTTACCAAAGGTGGAGGAGAAGGACGAATGGAGAAATATCATCTTTCCAAAGAGAAGCATCCTTGTGCAAACAACTATGTTATAAAAAATATTACCATTCCCTTCTATCTCTTTCTTTTTTGGTGATAGGATATTATTTTGGCAAAATAATCCAATGTTCCATTTTCTTCATTCCTGAGTTTGGACTACTGATCTAGGCTACAGAAAGGTCATACAGTTGAACCCTGAACAACAGAGTCAAGGGTGTCGACCCCACCAACAGTTGAAAATCTGCATGTAACATCTGACTCCCACAAAACTCAAATACTAATAGCCTACTGTTGACCAGAAGCGTTGCTGAGAACATAAACAGTTGTCTAAAACATATTTGTTTATGTATTATATACTGTATTCTTACAGTAAAGTAAGCTAAAGAAAATCCTAAGTGAGAGAAAATATATTTACTATTCATTAAGTGGAAGTGGATCATCACAAAGATCTTCATCCTTGTCTTCATGCTGAGTAGGCTGAGAAGGAGGAACAGGAGGGGTCTTGCTGACTCAGAAATGGCAGAAGACAAAAAGCTGGAAGGGGAGGCAGGAGAGGCAGGCACACTTGGTGTAACTTTATGGAAATACACTGTAATTTCTGACTTTTTTGCTTTTTCATTTGTCTAAAAATGTTTCTATATGCTACCAATCCTTCTTCCACCATGTGCTTTAGTTTCAGTGCCCATATCATAAAAGGGTCCATGCTGTAAAAGAAGGCAAAAAGCAGTCTTTAATAGGATATAGATAGGGCTGTCCTGATCATAAACCTGATTGCATCTGCACAAAACAGTACTGTTAGCCTATTCCTTCCTGCCTTAAATCTTGGTGCACTTTCATGTCTTTCCTTACTAATAAATGTCCTTTGTGGCATTTTTTCCCTCTCAGAATAGGGCGCTTTTGTCTGCATTAAAAACCTATTCAGGCAGATATCCTTTCTCTTCAATGATTTTCCTTCTTTTGTCTTATCTTTTTTTTTTTTTTGCAGGGGGTGGGGTGGGGGTAGAGATGGGGTCCAGGCTATGGTGCGGTTACAGGTGTGAGCCACCACAGACGGCCTTCATTGATTTTCTCCATGGCATCTGAGAACTTGAGGTCTGCTGCCTCTTGGTTGGCAAAAGCTGGTTCTCCCGTCATCCTGACATTTTTAAAGCCAAACATTTTTCTAAAATTATCAAACCATCCTTTGCTGGCATTAAATTCTCCACCTTTAGATCCTTCACCTGCCTTTTAAGTTGTCGTATAACAACTGTGCTTCCTCTCAAATCACATTAGAGTCCAAAGGTATGTCTTTCTTATAGCAATGTTGCACTCACATAAAAGCTGCATTTTCTTTTTTCTTTCTTTTTTTTGAGACAAGGTCTCACTATCACCCAGGCTGGAGTGTAGTGGCGTGATCTCAGCTCACTGTAGCCTCGACTACCCAAGCTCAGGTGATTCTTCCACCTCTTCCCCCAAGCAACTGGGGGTACAGGTGTGCACCACTACACCTCGTTTTTTTTTTTTTTTGAGACGGAGTTTTGCTCTTGTTGCCCAGGCTGGAGTGCAATGGCCCAATCTCAGCTCACTATAACCTCCACCTCCTGGGGTCAAGCAATTCTCCTGCCTCAGCCTCCAGAGTAGCTGGGATTACAGCTATACCATGCCCAGCTAATTTTTTTGTATTTTTAGTAGAGATGGGGTTTCACCATGTTGGTCAGGCTGGTCTCAAACTCCCGACCTCAGGTGATCCGCCCACCTTGGCCTTCCAAAGTGCTGGGATTACAAGCATGAGCCACGGCGCCCGGCTTAGTTTTTTATATTTTTAGTAGAGGCAAGGTTTCACCATGTTGCCCATGCTGGTCTCGAACTCCTGGGCTCAAGCAATCTGCCCACCTCAACCTCCCAAAGTGCTGGGATTACAGGTATGAGCCACTGCACTAGGCCTGTATTTTCAATGAAATAAAAAGGTATTTAGCAAAAAGTTCAAGCTTTTCATGTCTGCTGGTGTAGCTGCAGTGAAGGCTTCATGAATTTCCTTTCCTTTTTTTAAAAAAATGGTCCTTACACTTTATTTATCTTGAAATGGATGGCAACTATAACTGCAGACCTCAATCTATAGTACACATCAAGCAATTCAAATTTTTCCTGTATCGTCATGACTTGCCTCTGCTTTGGGGAACACTTCCAGCACGACCAGTGGTATTTTGTATAGGTCTTATGGCATTATTTAAGGTTTAGGTTATTGCACTAAACAGGATGCAAAATACTCAAGGACATAGAGAGATCACTTTTTACTGCAATACACAATTTACTGGATGAACTGTTCACTGTGACATCATTAGGGTCACACGGCATTTTAAATGGATACTCACAATACTTGAGATCATTGCAATAGCAACAAGAGGTGGCTACAAAATTATTACAGTAGTACAGTAGGTAATGCAGTTAATTTTATCCAATTACGATTTAATACTGTATTGTTTACATTTGTTTCTATTTATCTAGACTGTGAATGGTGCCATGTATATGATTGTTTGTGTGTGTAAATTTTGATACATTTTAAGGTTTTATAATTTTAATACACTTGTGATATTTCATGGTAATAAATGATAAAATAGTATCTACATATATTTTATGCATTCATTACATACCTTTTAATTTTTTTAATATTTCTAAATATTTCTCAATATTTCACAGTTCATTTGTGAGTTTTTCCAAATTGTTGCAAATCTCAAAAAAATTCCAACATATTTAATGAAAAATATTTGCATATAAGTGGAGCCACGCAGCTCAAATCCATGTTATTCAAGGATCAGCTGTATAACTAGGTTGGCTGGATATGCTAACACATTTATTTTCTTTGAGACTGACCATCAATAGGCTTATCAATCTTTTTTATAAACCTACTTAACCTTATAAGAGTATTTTAACAATTATGACATAAAGTATATATAATAAAGTGGCCAGCCACACACCTACAGTAAGAATTCAAAGAACAGTAGCTGCTGCCATTATTCCTATTATCCCTGCCTTCCTCTCAGATGACCAGCTCAACTACTTTAATGAGAAAAATGAAGCAATCTGATGTGAATTATTGCTCAGTTTTGCTTCTCCCTTCCATTTCAATTTTCTCTGTTACTGGATAATATTTGCTTCTTCTCCCCAGTTTTAGAGACACGGGGTAGTCTTTTTTTCATGTTCAGAGTCAACCCTTCATTCTGCACTTCTGATCCTAGACCTTCACCCCTACCTTGGTTCAATTAATTGTATTTCTTTCTCCACTCTCCTGCTCCCTGATGGGTCCTTCCACCTGACCTATAAACATACACAAATTTCTTCAAAGAAACACCTAATTAACACCACTATGGCACTTTTCTATACCTACTCTTGAATTATTTACCATAATCTATCCAGAATCAGTTATTTATCTGTCTTACCTCTCAATGAACTGTTAACTCCTTAAAGACTGAGGGTTATTTCATCTATTTGCATTGTACATCCTAATAACACTGATTATAGTACTTTACACATAGAACGGGCACTTACGGAATACATTTTTTAAAAACCTAAACTATAAACTTTCTGCAAACATATAAGGACTATGACAAAAAGTGCATCATTTGATTTTGCTTCTCAAATCAATGACAGAAGAAAGGCATAGAATTAACGTATCAACACAATCTTAAAATAATTTTACAATATCATTCTCCTCAAAGCGTCACAAATCAAAATTATTACAATTGTAAACATTTCAGGAAAAAATGATCTACACAAACATACTCTGAATCCAGAAATTGTGAGGCTTCAATTTTATTACAATGCTAAGGGTTCTTCCACTTAAACATTTTACTCGCTTTCATAAACTACCAAAAAAAGAATAGTTAACTAACAACTCAAGAGTCTGAAGGCTCATTTGTTATATGCTTAAATAAAAGTCAATTTGTAAGCATACAATTATCTAAATAAACTGTAATTTTATATCTAATATATCAAACATGGTAAGTAAATATGCAAAGTCTATGATAGGAACCAGTCTGCAACACGTTCTGTATTAAAACGAGGCAAGAAATTCACAAGATGGTTACAACAAGTGCTCCAGTCAGAACTTACCTTATACAGGTCGGGACATACACAATGTGTTGCTTAAATTTTCAGTTTTATTTTATTGCACTTCATGGGGAAACTTACATGTGGGCTGTGAATCCTAAACTTGCCTTTATTTCCTGGCTGGTTTTGTGCCTCAATTTCCTATAATTTGAAATAATGGTATCTAACTTGTCAAAATAATTTAACTTGAAATCAGGTAATACACACAGAGTTCAAGGCCAACATGGTGAAACCCCGTCTCTACTAAAAATACAAAAAATTAGCTGGGCATGGTAGCTGGCACCTGCAATCCCAGCTACTCGGGAGGCTGAGGCAGGAGAATCGCTTGAACCCAGGAGGCAGAGGTTGCAGTGAGCCGAGATCACACCATTGCACTCCAGCCTGGGAAACAAGAGCGAAATTCCATCTCAAAAAAAAAAAAAAAAAAAGTGTTGTAATTGCTCAATAAATGGTAACTGCTGAAACTGCTATTACAGTAGTAGCATTAAAGTAGATACAGGGATTTCCATGTAGTCTGATGTAATGGCTATTTTCAGTGTTTTCCAATCATTTGCTTATCTTCTCTTAGGGAAAAAAAAGTATGTTTCTTCTTTGAAGCTGTTCTTTAGGCACAGGTGTCCTGCCCACCGCCCTGCCCTCTAGTCTCTTAAGGGGATCAGCTGCCCTATTTCTCTCTGCAAACATTTCCCACACCTAAGCTAGGTGGCTGAAGCACCGGCACTGGCACAGGAACCAGTGCTGAACAAGAAAGAAAGATGGAGTCCAAACAGGGGACAGAGAAATAATAAAAAGGAGACTGTGGCTGACAATTCAGACAGAATACAATGCTGCCCTTTCCCTTAAGAGATACTACAGAAGTCTACTTGGCTAGCCTCAGTAAGAGTACTATGAAGTGTGTTAAATACAACAGGGTGAACATGGAAGCCCCACAGCTCAGTTTCACATAGAGGTATGTACAGTTTAGAGATTAACATAAGCATCTCCAGGTATAGGACAGTTTACAGGAAAAGACATATAGGCAGGAAAACTGCTACATTAGTCCAACTCAGCCATTTACCACAAATTAAGAGTGCCTCTCATTCTTACCAGTGCCCATAGTTAAGCATTTTTAAAATGATAAGTCAAAAGGGATCCCTCTCTGCAAGCGAAAAACCTAGTTTTTAGAAGCAAGTACTTTCTGTTCATCCTTGCCCATAACTGTCTTCTTATTTGGTTTCATATTTTGATTTATGCCTTTACCAGAAACCAGGGAAGTCCCTGTATCATCTCTGGCAGATGATAAAGATACACAGTCTTACATCCTCTAAGCAATATACTGACTCAAGTGTATGAGCCGTGGAGACAAACCATCCTTTACAGATTTACCTTTCTCTCATGCGGCCCCAGTATTCTCATTTATATGATAATTTTCTCTTAATAAAAGGTTTAATGAAGTATAATTTTTTTTAAATTACCAAATAAAAGAATGTATTAGAAATGGGTATGTGTTTATAACTACTTACTATCATAACTTTTAATATAATTTATATCAAAGGTAGGACAGATAAAATTTACTATTTTGATTAACATCTGTAAGAAAAATAACATTTTACTGAATGGTTACTGTGTAGCTGGCATTTTGCTTAACATGCCACATATATTATCTCCTTTAATACTCATAATAACCTGAAATATATTATCCTCATTTTGTAATTGAATAAATTAAGTCTCAAAAATATTGGGGAAATTGCCTAAAGTCACATAGCTAGTAAGTGGTAAACCCATATTTCATACCCAGAACTATCTGACCCAAAGACAATTTTCCTAACTTCTGCACAGTTTGTCTGACAGACAGAAGCAAAACAAAGAAGCTGCCTGCAGAAGAAAGTTAAGTAATCTTAAACAAACATAATCCCTCCCAGTTCCTAAAGGACTGAATCATATTTGACAACTCAATACTCAAATTGGTCTGTATTTGCCAAATACAAGTCCTAGTTATATGGAAACTTTCTTCTTTGTGCTTTACTAGAGTTAATTAAAAAGCTAGATCAGAAAACTCCTACCTGTGTTGCCATCTCCACTCTCCATAGATGGTTTACTGGTTTCTGACGGATTGTTCATTCTTGAGTCTGCAATAAATCAGAGGTGAATAAGGTTTTTAAAAAACTGGGGATGGAGATGGGATTGAGGAGGCAAAACTGTGGCAGAAAAAAGGGTTAACTAATGTTATAGTCATATAGTTAATAAGACCCAGTGTATACATGTCTGGCTAAAATACTAGAAATTGTAGTAAAAGGTTATCTGGAAGAAATTCAAAATTCCCCAGACCCTGAAGGGATTCACAAATAAACTGCCTTTTTAAGAATTTTAAGATTCTTTAAAGAAAGACAGCAGAACTGTAACCTGAAAAAAATTAGAAAGTCTGATATGTAAAAGGAATAAATGCTTTTAACATGAAGTAAAATTGGAAAGGGGGGAAGCACCTCACAAAATAAAATGTTATTCCCAAATAAAGTATCTTTTTCTATATGCAATGATATTCATTCATTATAACCAAAACAACCCACTAGTAATCTTGATAATAGATGGGACAGTAACTCAACCTATGAACTAAAAGAAAACACATCTAAGATAAATTATCTCCAAATTTACTCCCCTCCCCAACCAAACTAGCCAAAGTGAGAATATATTAAATTCATACCTCAACTATAAACCAGCACAAGAAGTTATAACATAAGGCATAATAGATATATCGAATAATTTCAAAACTGCATTACAACCACATCCACTTAAAGTAATACCTCAATGTCCTAAATGAAACTGCTAATTTGAGTTTATCATTTCTGGGTTATCTATTTAATGAAGGTTTATTTCCACAGTAAAATGTTTTCATCAAGCAATATTAGGTATCCCAGAAAATACATTAAGAGACAAGAACTCTGCTTTTCTTCTAACTCTTTGAAAGGGTAAGAAACGGAATATACATAAATATATCTCTTATTCTACTACTGTAAACTCAAACTTAGAATATTTATAATCAAACAAGTTTACTGTCAAGTTCTGCTTTTACCCCCATTAACTTATTTAGTGGTTAAATAAGTTAAGAACCATTTAACTTTAGTTATTAACAGAGAATAAATGTTTAAACTATACTGTGTTTTTGACCAAAGACCACATTTTGTCATCTGCTTAAACATCTAACCAGAAAATCAAAACAATCACTAGAGAGAATTCTCAACCATGTTCTTTACAGTCGAATTATCCCCATGCATAACAGATGAGAAAAAAAATCAGGAGTCTTTCTTTTATAAGTTTCATTTCCAATAAGAAGATGTGGAATAGCTTTTCTAATACAGTAAGTTTCTGTAACTGATGCTTGTCTTATGGGCTTAGGCAGTTCTGTCATAACTTTGGTTTGTTTGGTCTTCTGATGTTCAAAGGGTTAAAATTCATATGTTTGTGGTCATAAATGAGGGCCGTTCTACAACTTCCTTCTTCTCACTGTCCAGAGAAATTTAAATATCATCTGAAAGCATACTAAGGTTTGAAAGGAACAGGTGTACAACTTAGTGAAAAATCAGCTTTCTGAATGACAACCAAAATCTCATGAAAGTCAACAGAGATCACAACAAATGTAATAGAATATAGTATTAGCATACATACTGCTCAATGCTTCCTTTAAATGAATTTTAAAGGAAAGTGGAAAAAATGATCAACCAGTTAACATTCATAAAAAGAGTAACAGTTTTCTCACATATGTAAGCACCGCAGAAATAAGCATAATTCTTAACAAGTCATGAGCCTGACTTTGTACAATTCATATTCTAATTTTCCCATCTATAAAGACTATGTCACAGGTATTTTAAGTGAATCTTCTCAGATTCTTCTACTGAACTGTCAAGAGCTTCAAAAGCATTTAACAAAATTATCTCACATACACACAAAAATAAAACATTACTTCACATACACACAAAAATAAAATTGCACAATGGGAAGACTGTTTAAATAATATTTACTACTAACTGAAAGTAAGAGATGTAATTTCTAATTCTAAAATGATGTGTTAAAAATATTCCAAAAGGGTATTTTTCTTTCCTTTTTTTGAATTGCCAACTAAGTAAATACCCAAGAGTAAATACAAGATTGAATTCCTGACATAAATTTGTTGTTTCTGTCATTCACCCTTTACATAGTGGCTTTTACTGTGCTGGGCAGATACTGCTACCCTGGGTTTAGGCCATGCCTTCTGCGCAAGAATTCAAACATTTTCAGAAGTATCATTTTACTTTATCTTTGGCAACTATGAAGGTCGTGACCAGAGCAGCTTCAATTTTCAAGTGCAGAAAATGACAATATAGGAAAAAAGTCATTTGCAAAAGTTTTAAATGTAAGATATCCAAGTCCTGGAGTTCATATCATTTAACTTTCCAGGTGACTAGAGTAACTTAAAAAAGTCTCAGTAATTCTGCATGTAAACAGACAGAACTCCACACAAAATATGACCACCACTAGCCACCATATATCTAAAAATCAAAGTGCCTTGATTTATTTGAAATCTTCATCACCAAAGATGGTTTTAACCAATTTAAGCTAGACATCTTCCACTCCAAAAGGCTTGCTGTTCTATAGAGAAAACTCTAAAAAGGTTTTCCAACATTTAAAGTTGTAGTTATCTAGAGTATATAGTTGATTTTAAAAAAATTAAAAAGAGGACTAATCCTAGCAAAAATTTGAAGAGTTAATAGTTTCTAAAATCTGGAAATCGATCAACAGATCTATTGCATCAACCAGTACAATTACCCTCTTTGTTAACATTTATAAAAACTATTCTGCATTGTGACTCACCCTTATTTTTCACTGAGCATTTTGGTTTTTGTATAAGACGTTCTCATTAGGTATGAAAAACATTTTTATTAATATGTATATATTATCTATGTACAGTTACGCCTTGTTTCAGATTTAAAATGTTTTTATAACTACATGAAATGTTCTCAATAGGAATTTCCAAAAAGCAAAAATATTCATTCAAGCTGAACTCTAAATTCACTGTATTTACTAACGATACCCTCTGAATCAGAAGAGCTAGTCACAGGGAGGGACCTACTGCAAATTCAAGTAAGCTTGTGCTTTGCAAATGCTTTCCTCCTTCCCTGCTCAGTCCAACTTTCCCCCTCCCCCACACAGGCTGCATATGCGATTAAGCATTTATGCATAGTCAACCCGACACACTCTATTTCCATATTAAAGCTTCTAAGAAAAGAACTGTGCTGGTACCCACCTAGAACATAGTCACTGCAGTCCAGCATTGCTGTGAAATCTTCTAGAGGAGCAGAGAGTCCAAACAAGGAAGAAACAGGTAGCAGTTTAGGGTGGGGAAAGAAGGTACTACTATTTCTAACAAATCTACAGTATGTTCTTAAGAGAAAAGAGGGGGGTTGCGTAGGGTGGAAAGTGGATTAAGGGGAAAAGCAAAATACAACTTCTGTTACACCATAGCAATCTTCAACTGAATAAGGAAACTTCAGTTGCTCAGAGGAGTTTTAGTCTCTCCTACCAGCTAGGACTGACATTGTCAAGGCAACTGAAGCATGAAAAAGTTCCTCTTTTTGTAATAAAATAGAAACAAAGATTGCAGCTGGCAGTTTCCATAATGAAGCTTAATCAGTATGCGCGTGATTAGGGCCTTATGCAAATCTCTTCTCGTTAGCACAGCAGCCAGCACTTTGAAGTCCATGAACAATTCATTTACAGAATATACTGAAAGCACTCCCTGCATAATTTAAATCGTTGCATAAATATTTATCAGGCTATTTGCATATTAATTGGCAGTGCATGAAGGGAAAAATTATCTCCTGAGTGCCAGCATAATAATTAGGAGGATAAAATGAGACTTCTTCCAATGGCCTGGCTTCTTGGACCTAACTGGAGATAGTACCAAGGGAGAAGGGAGGTACAGGAGACAGAGTTCTGTTAAAATGCCACTGAAATGACACGTACAAATTAGAAACAACCCTACAGACTTAAGCACCTTTAATCTTATTCCTGCTGGCAACAATGACTTCAGTAATAAGAGGATTTGCAAAAAGCTTTCTACACAATCCAAATAATCCCAAGGAAACAATTAGCAAGGTAGAAGCAGAACACAAGGCTGTCAAGATGGTGCTAGTCTACTGATAGGGAATTTTCCAATTCTTGACACATTTCCGTCAAGAGAAAGTCCCACTTTAAGAAGAGGCAATAGTAAACCCAGAAGCAGTGCAAGGTGTATAAAGTATCTTAAAGAGTACAGAAATTCATTACCTACAAATATTTTTATACTACCAAGTTAACAGAATAGATTAGTTGAATGCTACATATTATGCAGTATCCTTCCCCCATGAAAATAAATCTCAAGTAGAAAGAAGACAGTTTGTTACTTAGAATCTCTATTGTCAAAGGGTAGGACATGTAAATTGTGGAATTACTTGGTATTCTCAAGTATATTTCACTTAATGAACATACATACATATATATAATCCTTACTCAACTATATGTTTATTCAATTTAAAGTACATTTACAAGGTAAGTCATCAACCCAAAATTTTTCAGGCATTACAATGACAACAGCCTAATCATCACAGACAATTCAGAAGATTTACAAAACCTCCATGGAGTAATAAGCATTATTACCCCTTTCTTTCCTTAAATATTATTAAAGTAAGGAAACTGAGGCACAGAGAATTAAAACACTTTATCCAATGTCACACTAGTCATTCGGAGTCAGGATTTAAAACTAGAATTTTCTGATATCAGAATCTGTGCTCTTGGCTATTCCTATGCATTATGGATGAGTTAAACACGTAGGGAATTGCTGAGAGGTGGTAAAGCAGCAGACTGAATGGTTTGTTTTCAGTGTAGTGAAGAAACCAGTAAATGGCAGCAAAGACATTGTGTTTAAAAGTCAGGTGTGTACAGATACACAGAAGAGTGCACGAGATTTGAGGAGAGTTCTCAAAGGTGTCGTCCCATTAATAACTGTTTTTATTTATAACTAGTCTTCAAGAATATCAAATGCCTGATTTCTAAAATATGTATGTACCTTTTCCCAACATTAAGGTTGAAATTAAACTCAGCATGCATATGAGGAAATGAAAGACAGATTTTAATAAGGGGCCTTTCAAAAGATTCCCTTGCAAGTCAGCAGAGGACCAAAAACCTTAAACTTTTGGATCAGCACTCTGCATTACTAGTTTTTCTGTTTTACTGAATCACAAAATGCTTATGAGGAGAGACTTTGGGGGAGAAACTTAACACAGCCATTTAGTACCTGTAATACCTGTTTCAGTTCCTTCCCTCTTCGAGCCTTAATTTTATCATCTGTAAAATGATGATATCCCTTTCATGAGGTTATTGTGAGATAAATGTTTTCATGCTTCTCAGACAAGAGCGTGGACTGGAGGAATGTGATGCAGTTGTGCCAGGGCAGACATCAAGTCACTGGATAAACATGTCTATCTTTTGAAAGCATCAACCTTATTTACTATTTCACACCAATTTGTATTAAAATAAGAATACATTACACAAGAGAACACAAATTTCAAATGAGTTTTTAAGGTAGAATATGTTGGATTATACAAATTCTCCTTGGTGAGAAAAGATGAAAAGCAATGGTGAATGTGACTAGATTACAGTAGGTATCAATAAATGTTTATTTGCCTCCTCTTCCACCTTTACGAAATTTAAAATTTATTGTTTGCATTTATTATGGGATATTTCTGCAACTTACCATCTGCCCTTTTCTACTTTATGTAACAACATCTCTAAACTACCTTTCTACTGCCAGTGCGGTCTTTCATATATTAGCTAAGGACGACTTGGAGCCAGACAATCATTGCTGACAAAGGAGTGTGTCTGTACCCAACAGAAGCAGTACCTTCCTAGTGAAACAGCCTCCCCCTCAGGCTAAGAGAGTCCCACAAGACCTGTAGCAGGGAGGCTATAGTTTACCAGCCCACACAGGCTACTATCTAGAGTGGGACCCCCTTCCCCTCTACTGCAAAGCTCACCCAGAAAAAAAAGCTCACTTTGCTACAGTGGGAAGGAAAGGCAAGAAAAGTTCCTTTCTGCCACCCTTGACCTAGGTACCCTACTAATTTTAGAGGGGAAGTTTAAACACCAGGAGTTTGTCCAAGCCTCTACAGATGGATTGGGAGAGGGACTGTCACCATCTCTTGCCTGTACTCCACAACCATGGCACATTTATGTCCAAAAGGAGAAAATAACAGCTTTTCCCACAAAGTTCAAATGTCCATTTCACTTGGTCATCTGTCTGAAATAATAGCAAAGAATCAATTAGACTAAAACTTAACCTAGAAAGAACACCCTTTGTACAAAGGAAAATCATTTTTGAGAGGTTTGTGGGATTGTCAGTCATTCACATTTGAGCATGAATTAATCCAATCCCACTGCTTTCATTCAACACCTAGTTTAGGAGTTGATTAGTGAGGCAATGGTTGTTTCTACTAGAGAAGAGGCCAATAAGTAATAAAATAACTGATGTTTAGAGGACCTGGATTGGGGGTGGGGTAATGTGGGCAAAGGGTTCATAGAAGGTAGTAATAATAGGAAATAGTAACATATGGAAGTATAAAAAGGAGCTGGAAAGGGCAAATTCAAACTCATGTATTTCACAATTACACCTAAAATGTAGCCTTTTTTTTTTTCTAAAAGAGGGGACAAACGCTCTTCCAGGACCCAGAATTCATAGTTAACACTACTAGTTTTTTTTTTTTTTTTTTGAGATGGAGTTTCACTCTTTTGCCCGTGCTGGAGTGCAGTGGCGCAATCTCAGCTTGCTGCAACCTCTGCCTTCTGGTTTCAAGCGATTCTCCTGCCTCAGCCTCCTGCGTAGCTGGGATTACAGGCACCTGCCACCAAGTCAGGCTAATTTTTGTATTTTTAGTAGAGATGGGTTTCACCATCTTGGCCAGGCTGGTCTCAAACTCCTGACCTCGTGATTCGCCCACCTTGGCCTCCCAAAGTTCTAGGATTACAGGCGTGAGCCACCATGCCCAGCCAACACTACTAGTATTAAAATATTTTTATACTCATGATCTTATGGGCCAGTGTAGGTATCATTAGAAATGAAATTGAGGGCAATGACAACTAAATCACAAACTAGTGTTTTAAAACACACCTTTTATGTGAGAGTGAACTGAGATTGGCCTATACTCTACCTTACTAAATCATTAACATCCAGCCTGGTCATGTTCTATATGAATAGCCATTTGTACCCTTCATTCTGTACTGACCGTGTAACTAGTTGAACAAGCAGAAACGTCTGACTCAAAAATTATTGCCTGTTACCTCCTTTCTATATCATGGGAGGTGTCTGCATCTTTTAGCGCCATTGGTTTCACACCAGGCAATCTCAACAGTACACCAGTATCCTTTCCAACCTTCATCTCTTTTCCAATCTACCAATAATTTAGTGTCCTATTAACTTACTTACAGGAAACACTTAATGATATTTCAATTCTCAGTAATAAAAATACTTAGTACCTCAAGCATTATCAATAATTATTTACAAAGTCCAAAAAACCCATCACACACAGCCTAAAATAATTTTACTAATGCCCACCAAATATGAAACAACATTCCAGGACTTGAAAATTTGAGACTCAGAATCAAGTAATAGGTATTGGCACTGCCACCATTCTTGTCAACTACATCACAGACTATGTAAATGATACCCTCTAAGGTTGCATTATGGGGCTCTCAGTGTCCCCTCCCCCCACAAAAAATCTTTTAGAATAACTTAATGGAATTTCTGTCATTTACTAAAAATCTAGATGGGCAGATACCACGAAAGAAATGTGCTTTATCAACGTGGCTATTAAGCACTGCCAAATAACAAGCAATCTGAAGGATAATCTTACTTCATAAAAAGTAAACTGAGGCCTAGTTAATGACCCTTAGGGTCACATAGCTACTAAACAGAGAGCTGAGGTATGGTGGGGGTTGGGGACTCAGGCACAATACGGAGGGCATGAGAGGAAGACAAGTAAAATAAAATACGTAAAAATTCTTATCCCATGAGACTGAGATCAGTAGTTGGTTGGCTGAACAAAACGGTCAACCTAAATATCATAAACACATGTACATAATGATTGTATTTTAACCCAAAGCATATAAATACGCATTCATTCACCAATTTTTTTGGGCCAAAGCCTTTTCTTTGAGTTTGGATAAAAAACTCAAAAGATTTTTAAGTTTTTCACTGAAAGTCACATTTTGCGTTGTACACATATGTATAGACTAAATATTAGAAACTCAAGAAAAGTTCCATAGAACAATGCTTCTTTCCAGGTATAAATGTATTGCGATGTGTTCTAAAATATTTCTTTAAAAAAAATTGTTGACTTCAACCTATTAAATTGACTTCATGTCTCATAGATTAAAAAACACTGCTTTAAAAGTGGGACAAGAATTATAAGACACATAAAGCAATCTGAGTCCATAATCCTTTTCTTTCTATTTTTTTAGAATAATTTATCCCTACTATTTTATAGCTCTCTTGCACACATCTAATTCAGTATTTTTTAGCAATTACCCTTTATCAAATCTTTCCAAAGCATTTAACTTAATTTTCACAGAAACATCATCTTTCTTTTTCTATTCTTTTCCTTGGTTTATATAGTTATTTAAATTGTGTAATTAGGCTGGGCGCAGTGACTAACGCCTGTAATCCCAACACTTTGGGAGGCCTAGGCAGGTGGATCACCTGAGCTCTGGAGTTCGAGACTAGCCTGGCCAACATGGTGAAACCCCATTTCTACTAAAAATACAAAAATTAGCTAGGCGTGATGGCATGCACCTATAGTCCCAACTACTCAGTAGGCTGAGGCGTGAGAAATGCTTGAACCCAGGAGGCGGAGGTTGCATTGAGCCGAGATCATGTGACTGCACTCCTGTCTGGGTGACAGAGAGAAACTCCATCTGCAAATAAATAAATAAATAGTGTGATTAAAATTAGTACAACTAGCATGAACAGTATTGGGAGCACAAACAAGTAAATTGTTCTTAATAACTTTACAACTCAACTGGTAGACATACCATGGCGTAAGTCTTCAGCATGCTATAGGGAATCAGATAGTGTATCAAACAGGAATGGGCTGTTACTTAATCTCATCAAGTCATTTAAGTGGTGGCCCACTGAGAAAGCTACTACACCAGAAAGCAGTTTGAAATGACATGTTTCTGGACTCTTTTAACCTGTGCTATATTATGTTTTTACAGCTATATACATAGCTCATCTACTGTTCACTCTAACAATCTGGCATTCTTTAAAACTAAATCTATTACAAAATCCAATCCTGAATTTCTTGGTTGTAAAAGTTTAAATCTTTGTGTAGCTCTATTAAAGTTTTATCATTTCACTAAACTTATCTGTCTAGCCTATCCTATATGATCCTATCTTACCATACTGTTTCTTTACTTCTATAACTGTCTTTCTTTCATTCTAGTTTAAAGTGTTTTGCCAAGTCATTGATTTCAATCATTAATGGATTCCACAAGTATTTACTAAGTGCTTTCAGGCACAGGCATAGGAATTGGGAAGACAAGAACGTGTTGAGGATAGGCCCCCAAATCTGGCCATAGACAGGCCCCCAAAATGGCCATAAACAAAATCTCTGAAGCACTGTGACATGCTCATGATGGCTATGACACCCATGCTGAAGGTTGTTGGTTTACCGGAATGAGGGCAAGGAACACTTGGCCCACCCAGTGCAGAAAACCACTTAAGGTGTTCCTGAACCACAAACAATAGTATGAGTGATCTGTGCCTTAAGGACATGTTCCTGCCGCAGATAACCAGCCAGAGCCCATCCCTTTGTCTCCTGTTTTAGTTAATCTAAATCTATAGAAACAATGCTTATCACTGGCTTACTGTCAATAAATATGTGGGTAAAGCTCTGTTCGTGGCTCTCAGCTCTGAAGGCTGTCAGCCCCGATTCCCACTCCGCACTCAATATTTCTGTGTGTCTTTAATTCCTCTAGCACCACTGGGTTAGGGTCTCCATGACCGACCTAGTCTCGGCAAGCAGCGCCCAAACTGGGGCATTTCCGGCTCAGGCCATTCCCTCACCCCTGTACAATGCCTGTCCCCCGCCACAGCTGGTAGTGCCGCAGTAGATTTATGCTGCCCAAAAGCTGTGAGCCTTCTGCCTGGGGAACCCCTGCAAAAAGTGCCAAAAGGAGTCTGTCAATCCTTGCCAGCGAGGATGGTAGGATTACTTCTAGGTATGTCTAGTTTAAATTTAAAAGGAGTGCAAGTATATACAGAAGTCATAGATTCAGATTACAATGGGGAAATTCAAATTGTTATATCTACTTCTGTTCCCTGGAAAGCAGAGCCAGGAGAGCGTATAGCACAGCTCCTGATTGTGTCATATGTGGAAATGGGGAAAAGTGAAACTAAACGAACAGGAGGATCTGGAAGCACAAATAAACAAGGCAAAGCAACTTATTGGGTGAATCAAATTACGATAAACGTCATACCTGTGAAATAACTATTCAGGGTAAAGAATTTAAAGGTTTGGTAGATACAGGAACGGACATTTCAATTATTTCTCTACAGCACTGGCCGTCCGTGTGGCCGATTCAACCTGCTCAATTTAACACAGTTGGAGTTGGTAAAGCCTCTGAAGTATATCAAAGTAGTTATATTTTGCATTGTGAAGGGCCTCATGGACAACCTGGGACTATTCAACCAATTATAACTTCTGTACCTATAAATTTATTGGGGAGAGATTTATTACAGCAATGGGGAGCACAAGTT
The DNA here is from genome assembly GCF_009828535.3 of Hylobates moloch. Taxonomy (NCBI): domain Eukaryota; kingdom Metazoa; phylum Chordata; class Mammalia; order Primates; family Hylobatidae; genus Hylobates; species Hylobates moloch. The sequence goes on from NW_026652283.1 coordinate 66,591,973, forward strand.
CTAATTCCAGAACAATTATACAGTCCTCAAAGTCAACATATGACGCAGGAAATGGGGTATGTCCCTGGTATGGTACTAGGAAAAAATCTGCAAGGTTTGAAGGAACCACTTCAAGCAGAAAGACAAAGTTCCTGCCAAGGTTTAGGGTATCATTTTTGATGGTGGCCATTGTTAAGCCTCCAGAACCTATACCTTTAAAATGGTTAACAGATAAGCCAATTTGGATAGAACAATGGCTGCTAAGTAAAGAGAAACTGCAGGCTTTAGAGGACTTAGTAACTGAACAATTAGAAAAAGGACACATAGCTCCAACATTTTCCTCCTGGAATTCTCCAGTCTTTGTTATTAAGAAAAAATCAGGTAAATGGAGAATGTTGACAGATCTGAGGGCCATTAATTCAGTTATACAACCTATGGGGGCATTACAGCCAGGATTGCCTTCTCCTGCTATGATTCAGAAAAATTCACCTTTAATAGTCATAGATTTAAAAGACTGTTTCTTTACTATCCCCTCAGCTGAGCAGGACTGTGAACAGTTTGCATTTACAATTCCTGCGGTAAACAACCTGCAGCCTGCTAAGTGTTTTTATAGGAAAGTGTTGCCACAAGGCATGTTAAACAGTCCAACAATTTGCCAGACTTATGTAGGGTAAGCAATTGAACCTACTCGTAAAAAATTTTCCCGGTGTTACGTTGTTCATTATATGGATGATATACTTTGTGCTGCCCCCACTCGAGAAATATTACTTCAATGTTATGATCACTTGCAAAATTCGATTTCTCATGCTGGTTTAATTATAGCTCCTGACCAAATTCAGACTACTACTCCTTACCCCTACTTGGGGACCTTAGTAAATGACACTACCATTGTGCCACAGAAAGTTACCATACGTAGGGATCAATTGAAAACATTAAATGACTTTCGAAAATTACTAGGGGACATTAATTGGATACCACCTGCTCTAGGCATTCCTACCTATGCCATGAGTAATCTATTTTCTATCCTTCGAGGAGATCCTAGTCTCACTAACCCTCAGCAATTAACAAAGGAGGCTGAGGCAGAGTTACAGCTAATTGAGAAGCAAGCGTATAAGGCTCAAATAAATAGAGTAGATCCAGAGAAGACTCTAGATTTGCTAATTTTTTCTTTTTTTTTTTTTTTTTTTTTGAGACGGGGTCTCGCTCTTTCGCCCAGCTCGGAGTGCAGTGGCGCAATCTCGGCTCACTGCAAGCTCCGCCTCCTGGGTTCACGCCATTCTCCTGCCTCAGCCCCCCGAGTAGCTGGGACTATAGGCGCCCGCCACCGCGCCCGGCTAATTTTTTGTATTTTTAGTAGAAACGGGGTTTCACCGTGTTAACCAGGATGGTTTCGATCTCCTGACCTCGTGATCCGCCCGCCTCGGCCTCCCAAAGTGCTGGGATTACAGGCGTGAGCCACTGCGCCCGACCAAGATTTGCTAATTTTTTCAACTCAGCATTCACCTACTGGTGTTATTGTTCAAGAGCAAGATCTTGTAAAGTGGCTTTTTCTTCCACATACTAATTCACGGACTTTGACTCCTTATTTGGATCAAATTGCTACTATGCTAGGAAATGAATGGGAGAACTCAGATTGTTAAATTACATGGATATGATCCTGGAAAAATTACTGTCCCTCTTACAAAGGCAGAAATACAACAGGCTTTTACAAATAGTCTTACTTGGCAAACTCACTTAGCTGACTTTGTGGGTATTCTCTATAACCATTTTCCTAAAACGAAAACTGTTTCAATTTTTGAAAATAACTAATTGGATTCTCCCTAAAATAACCAAATTTAAACCAATTGAAGGTGCTGAAAATGTCTTCATGGATGGGTCTAGTAATGGTAAAGCTTCTTATTCTGGCTTGAAAGGTAAAGTTTTCCAGACACCCTATATTTCAGCTCAAAAAGCAAAGCTTGTAGCTGTAATTGAGGTATTGACTGCTTTCGATATGACTATTAATGTGATTTCTTATTCTTCATATGTGGTTCATTCTACACAGTTAGTTGAAAATGCTCAGCTACGATTCCAAACAGATGAGCAGCTGATGACTTTATTTACCCAACTGCAAACGGCAGTTAGGAGTAGAATGCACCCTATTTACATCAACTCACATTAGGGCTCATACACCTCTTCCAGGACCTTTGACTGCCAGGAATCAAATGGCTGATCACCTAGTTGCTACTGCAATATCTAATGCCAGACACTTTTATAATTTAACCCACGTTAATGCCTCTGGTCTCAAATGCAGATACAGCATTACCTGGAAAGAAGCTAAAGCTATTATCAAGCGATGCCCAACTTGCCAAATGGTGCATTCCTCATCTTTTACAGGAGGAGTTAATCCTCGAGGATTGGAACCTAATTCTCTTTGGCAAATGGATGTCACCACCCATATTCCCTCGTTTGGGAGACTAGCTTATGTGCACGTATGTGTAGATACATTTTCTCACTTTGTCTGGGCTACATGCCAATCAGGAGAGTCTTCTGCTTGTGTTAAACGTCACCTTTTGCAGTGATGGGCATTCCAGTTTCTATTAAAAGGGACAATGCCCCAGGCTATACTAGCCAAGCTCTAGATACATTTTTCTCTATATGGAATATTAAACACATTACTGGTATCCCATATAATTCTCAAGGACAAGCCATAGTGGAAAGAATGAATCTCTCCCTGAAACAGCAGTTGCAAAAGCAAAAGGGGGAAAACAGGAACTACGGGACACCACATATGCAACTGAATCTAGCATTATTGACTTTAAATTTTTTGAGCCTACCTATAAAGCCCAGATGTTATCAGCAGCTAAACAGCATCTACAGAAACCAGCTGCAAAGACAGAAGCAAAACAACTGGTTTGGTGGAGAGATCTGATAACAAAAAGTTGGGAAATAGGTAAAATAATAACTTGGGGTAGAGGTTATGCTTGTGTTTCTCCAGGCCAAAACCAGCAGCCGATTTGGATACCATCAAGAGACCCGAAACCTTACTATGAGCCAGATACCCAGGAAAAGGTTCTGGGAGGATCCCAAAAACCCCCAGGTTGCAGCCATGTCGAGACTGACACTGAGGAGGACCTCAACTGTCATGAGCAACACCCGTTAAACACAGCCACCTACCTGGGGACAGATCAAGAAGCTGTCACAGATGACGGAAGAAAACCTGAGGAAAGTGGGACAACCAGTCACAATGAGTAATTTAATGATAGTTATGATAGTGGTGATCACCAATGCCATGAGTATTCCTTTAGCAAAGGCTGACACAGAGAACAATTATACTTATTGGGCATATTTACCTTTTCCACCACTTCTACGGCCTGTAACTTGGCTGGACCCCCCCAGTGGAGGCATACACTAATGATAGCTCTTGGATGCTCAGTCCTACAGATGTTAGAGGCCCATCTCACTCACATGAGAAAAGAACTGTTATGAATATTTGTTTACGATTTGAACGTCTGCCTATCTGTTTGAGAAAGGCCACTAGTTGCCTACCCCCTCGCTATCAATCTTGGCTGGCAAATAATGCCTGGACGTAATCACTTTATGACACAGTTACACATGCTTTTTGGTCTCAGTATTTACCATAATAAATCTGCTCTTATAATTGAGGCATACCACCCTCAAAAACAAATCTGTAAACAGGATTGGACCTGGTCAGAAAAAATGAACGTACTTGTTTGGGAAGATTGCATTGCAGAACAGGCAGAGGTGCTGAGCAATGAATTCCTATGGAATCATTATTGATTGGTCTCCTAAGAGGATGTTTAGCTTGAACTGCACCTCTCAGTCTGCGTGCCACGGCCACACTATGTTCAGCTGGTCTAAACAAAATGGTCAAATGGTAGAAATGGTAAGAAGTACGGCAAGAGTTCCTATTATCTGAAAACATGGCGGTCTAGTGGCACCTCAACCTCAAATGATATGGCCCACTGTAGGAGCTAAACATAAGGATTTGTGGAAACTATTAATGGCTCTTAATAAGATCAAAATTTGGGAAAGAATAAAAAAGCAACTAGAAGGACACTCTACAAACTTGTCTTTGGATATTGCAAAATTAAAAGAACAAATATTTAAAGCATCCCAGGCACACCTGACCTTAATGCCAGGAACTGGAGTGCTTGAAGGAGCTGCAAATGATTAGCAGCTATTAACCTGTTAAAATGGATAAAAACTCTTGGAGACTCTGTGATTTCAATGATGATCATGCTTTTAATCTGTGTTGTCTGTGTATAGTCTGCAGATGCAGATCCCGACTCCTGCGAGAAGTAGCTCCCTGTGATAAAGCCACTTTTGCTTTTATCGTTTTGCAAAAACACAAAGGGGCAACATGTTGGGAACAGGTCCCCAAATCTGGCCATAGACAGGCCCCCAAAATGGCCATAAACAAAATCTCTTCAGCACTGTGACATGCTCTTGATGGCTATGATGCCAATGCTGAAGGTTGTTGGTTTACCGGAATGAAGGCAAGGAACACTTGGCCCACCAAGGATGGAAAACTTCTTAAGGTGTTCCTGAACCACAAACAATAGCATGAGCGATCTGTGCCTTAGGGACATGTTCCTGCTGCAGATAACTAGCCAGAGTCCATCCCTTTGTTTCCTGTTTTAGTTAATCTATAATCTACAGAAACAATGCTTATCACTGGCTTGCTATCAATAAATATGTGGGTAACGCTCTGTTCACGGCTCTCAGCTCTGAAGGCTGTCAGCTCCCTGATTCCCACTCCGCACTCTGTATTTCTGTGTGTGTGTGTCTTTAATTCCTCTAGCACCACTGGGTTAGGGTCTCCACGACTGAGCTGGTCTCGGCAAAGACAAGCTTCAGAAGGCTTGTAATTGAATAATAGAAATATTAAGCAATCACCAAAAGGTGTAATGACAAACTGTGAACATTCCAGGGAGAAAAAGAATAGGTCACTACAGAGTTTTCACACAGGACCACATAGTAATTTGTCTTGACATTGTTGTCTAATATTAGAGTTCTAACCAGGCATGGTGGCTCATGCCTCTAATCCCAGCACTTTGAGAGGCAAAGGCAGAGGGATCACCTGAGGTCAGTAGTTCAAGACCAGCCTGGCCAACATGGTGAAACCCCATCTCTACTAAAAATACAAGAATTTAGTCAGGTGTGGTGGTGCGCGCCTGTGGTCCCAGCTACTGAGGAGGCTGAGGCACGGGAGGCAGAAGTTGCAGTGAGCCTAGCACTCCAGCCTGGGTGACAGAGTGAGACTTCATCTCAAAAAAATAAAAATAATATTAGAGTTATCCTATTTCAACAAATAAAATGTGAGTTCTTCTCTGATTCAATTTCTTAAATCCAAGAAAAAATAAGCCTTGTTTTGTTTAAAACCCAAGCAGTTTTGATTATTCCTACCCATTTTTTGAACTGTTCCGTTTCATTTCTGATACTGGTAATTTATGTTTTCTCTCTTTATCTGTTACACTCAGGCTTCCAGAATCTGTGACACCACAAGGGTAACAAATATTTCAGAGTTCTATATCAGATATAAAATCTAAAGATACATTCCTCCTCATTAAATTGATTAAAGTGTTCTTCAGACTAATCAGATGTTACTAACATTTCTTAATAATAATAATACAGTGGCAGTCATTCCATAAACATTAACCTCGATCTGTCTAAACTACCCTTCTTTTCCCCGTATTGTTTCGTGAAAAGTCTACCTATCCTATAAAAACTATTCAAAAGCTATGGCCTCAGGTCTTCCCTCATTCTCCTAGTTATAAGGAACTATTTCTTCCTCTGAAATCCTATAGCAACTATGATATCCCTCTCTTTTGTTTTTGACTTTTTATTTGGAAATTACTAGAAATGCAAAGGAATCTTCAAAGATGGGTCCCATGTACCATTCATTAATTTCTCCACTGGTTACGTCTTATGTAACTACACTATTATATTAAATCCAAACAATTGATCTTGATATAAAGTATGCTTCTACGTCATTTTAATGTCACATGTGCAGGTTTATGTAACTATCATTGCAATCAAGATACAGAACTATTTCATCACAAAGAATTCCGTCCTGCTACCCCATGACAGTCACACCAACTCCTATCCCTCTGGCTATTTCTAATCCCTAACAACCACTAATCTGCTATCCACTTTTATAACTGGTCATTTTGGTAATGTTATACAAATGGAAACATATAGTAACGTGACCATTTGAGATTGGCATTTTTTACTCGGCATTATGTATGCCTTTGAGATCCAACAAAGCTTTGGTGTGTATCAATAGTTATTCCTTTTTCTTGTTGAATATTAAGTATTTCATGGTATGGATGTCCCACAGTTTGCTTGCTTTTTAATTTCAGGGTTTTTTTTTTTTTTTTTTTTTTAAGAGATGGGGTATCTCTCTGTTGCCCAGACTGGAGTGCTGTGGTATAATCATAGCTCACTGCAGCCTCGAACTCCTGGGCTCGATCGATCATCCCGCCTCAGCCTCCCAAGTAGCTGGGACTACCAGCAGGTCACCACACCTGGCTAATTAAAAATCAAACAAACAAACAAAAAACAACTTTTTTTTAGAGACAAGTTCTCACTATGTTGCTCAGGCTGGTCTTGAACTCCTGGTCAAGAGCCATCATCCCACTTCTGTCTCCCAAGTAGCCAGGATTACAGGCGTGAGCCACCATGCTCAGCAACGTCTCACTGTCTGTTAGGCATTTACTTATTGAGGGACTTTTTGGCTGTTTCTAAGTTTTAGGTTATTAAAATAAACCTGCTGTAAACATTAATACATAGGAGGTACAGAGGATGACAAGTCCACACTGGGGGAAAATATCTGCAAAGCACATTTCTGATACAGGACTCATATATAATATGTAAAGCATATCTGTATACATATTTTTATGTAAACATAATTTTTTATTTCTCTGGGATAAATGCACAGAAGTGAGACTGCTAGCTCATAGGGTATATGTATGTATTAGGCCATTCTTACATTGCTATAAAGAAATGCCTGAGGCTGGGTAATGCATAAGAAAAGAGGTTTAATTGGCTCAGGTTCCATGGGCTGTATAGGAAACACAGCAGCATCTGCTTTTGGGGAGATCTCAGGAGGCTTACAATCATGGTAGAAGGTGAAGGCAGGAGCAGGCATGCCATATGGCAAAAGCAGGAGCAAGAGACAGAGACTGGGGAGTGGGGTTGCCACACACTTTAAAATAACCAGATCCCGTGAGAACTCACTATCAACAAGACCGCACCAAGCTATGAGGGATCCACCCACATAATCTAAACACTTCCCACCAGGCCCCACCTCTGACACTGGGGATTACAATTTGACATGAGATCTGGGTGGGGACAAATATCCAAACTCTATGTGTATTAGGTTTAGGGATTTTGCTGTTGTTTTTTGGAGATAGGGTCTCACTTTTGTCACCCAGGCTGGAGTTCAGTGGTGTGATCACAGCTCACTACAGCCTCAACCTCCTGAGCTCAAGTAATCCTCCCACCTCAGCCTGCCAGGTAGCTGGGACCACAGGTGCACACCACAATGCCCAGCTTATTTTTATTTTTGTAGAGACAGGGCATCCCTGTGTTGCCCAGGATGGTATGGATCTCCTGGGCTCAAGCCATCCTCCCACCTCAGCCTTCCTAAGTACTGGGATTATAGGCGAGAACCACCATGCCTGAACTGTTTCATTTTTAAGAAATTGTCAGATATTTTTCAGAATACCTATAACACTTTACATTCCCACAAACAATGTAAGAAAGATCTGCTTCTCCAAATCTACTAGCATTTGGTATTGTCACTATTTTTTATTTTAGCTATTCTAGTAGGTGTGCAGTGATAGCTGATGGTGACCTTAATTTGCATTTCCCTAGTGGCTAGTAATATTGAACACCCTTTTATGTGCTTATTTGCCATCCATACAGCCTCTTCAGTGACATGTCTATTTCTTTCTTTTGAAGTTTTCTTTTTTTTTTTTTTCTGAGACAGAGTCTTGCTCTGTCGCCCAGGCTGGAGTGCAGTGGCGCAATCTCGGCTCACTGCAACCTCCGCCTCCTGGGTTCAAGCAATTCTCTGCCTCAGTCTCCCAAGTAGCTGAGATTACAGGTGCGTGCCACCATGACCAGCTAATATTTTTGTATTTTCAGTAGAGATGAGGTTTCACCATCTTGGCCAGGTTGGTCTTGAACTCCTGACCTTGTGATCCGCCTGCCTCAGCCTCCCAAAGTTCTGGGATTACAGGTGTTCTAAAAAAATCCAAAAATTTCATTTTCTAATGAATTGTTTCCTTAGGGTTGAATTTTGAAAGTTCTTTATACATTGTAGACAGGAGTCCTTTATCAGATATGTTCTTTGCAAATATTTTCTCCCACTGTGGACTATGTCTTTTCATCCTCTTAACAGAGGTTTGCACATAGCAAAATATTTTAATTTTGATAAGCCAGTTCATCAATTTTTTATGGATTGTATGTTTGGTGTCACGTTTAAAAACTGTTCATCAAATCCTGCATCCTGAAGATGTTCTTCTGTTTTGTTTTTTTATGTGAGGTTTAGGTTGAGTTCCTGTTTTGTTTTTTTCTTCAGTCATTTGTCAAAAAGACTATCCTTACTCCATTGAATTGTTTTTGCACCTTAGTCACAAATAAGTTGGCTATATATCTCTGGGTCAATTTCTGGGTTCAATATTCCGTTCCATTGATCTGTGTTAATCCCTCCACCAACACTCTCAGGCTTGATTCCTGTGGCTATATAATAAGTCTTGAAATTGGGGTAACTGACTCTTCTTATTTTATTTTTCTTCAAAAATTTTTCAGCTATTTCAATTCCTTTGCATTTCCTATCAATTTGAGAATAATCTTGTTCATGTCTAGAAAAAAAGTCTGTGAGAATTTTGATAGAAATTGCATTAAACCTGTATATCAATTTGGGGAGAACTGATCTTTCCTATGTTAAGCCTTCTAATCCCTGAATATAGTATATTATCTCTCCCTTACTCTGTATATTTCTTGATTTCTCTCATCAGCATTTTGTGGTTCTCAGCATGCAAATCCTGTACATGTTTTGTTGGATTTACAACCAAGTATACAGTCATACTTTGTTTAACAATGGGGCTATGTTCTAAGAAATGTGTCATTTGGTGGTTTCATCACTGTGTGAACATACTTACAAAAAACTAGATGGTATAGCCTACTACACACCTAGGCTATATGGCATAGCCTATTGCTCCTAGGCTACAAATCTATACAGCATGTTAGTGTGAATACTGTAGGCAATTGTAACACAATGGTATTCGTATTTCCAACAAGTATTTCTAAAACGGTATTTGAATATCTAAACATACATAAATATAGAAAAGATACTGTAAAAATAAAGTATAAAAGATTAAAAATAGTATACCTGTACAGGGCACTTACCATGAATGGGACTTGCAGGACTAGAAATTGCTATGGGTGAGCCAGTGAGGGAGTTGTGAGTGAATGTGAATGAAGGCCTAAGACATCAGTGTACACTAGTGTCAACTAGAGAAAGCCTGTACACTTAGGCTACACTCAATTTATAAAAATATATTTTTCTTTCTTGAATAATAAGTTAACCTTAGCTCACTATAACTTATTTAATTTATAAATTTTCATTAAAAAAAAATTTGACTTTTAGCCAGGTGTGGTGGCTCACGCCTGTAATCCCAGCACTTTGGGAGGCCAACTCCGGCAGATCATAAGGTGAGGAGTTCAAGACCAGCCTGACCAAAATGGTGAAACCCCATCTCTATTTAAAAGAATACAAAAATTAGTCGAGCGTGGTGGCACATGCCTGTAATTCCAGTTACTCAGGAGGCTGAGGCAGGAGAATCACTTGAACCCAGGAGGCGGAGGTTGCAGTGAGCCAAGATTGCGCCAGCCTGGGCAACAGAGTAAGACTCCATCTCCAAAAAAAACAAAAAAAGACACACAAACAAAAAAAAAAATTAGCCACGCTTGGTGTGCAGGGGAATTGCTTGAACCAAGGAGGTGGAGGCTGCAGTGAGCCAAGATTGTGCCACTGCACTCCAGCCTAGGCGACAGAGCGAGACTCTGTCTCCAAAAAATAAAAATAAAATAAATAAATAAATGAATGATTTTTGTAATAACCCATAGTAGCTTAAAATACAAAGACATTGTATAGCTGCACAAAAAAATATTTTCTTTCTTTACATCCTTTCTATGAGCTTTTTCTATTTAAAAATTTTTTTTGTTAAAAACTAAGACCCAAACTAGACTAGGCCTACACAGGGCCAGAATCATCAAGACATCACTAAGCAATAGGAATTTTTCAGTTCCATTATAACCTATGGGATCTCGGTTATATACACTGTCCATCATTGACTGAAACATTGTTATATGGAACATGATTACATTTCTCTTTTGTTTCTTAGTCATTCTTTTAGGGTAGGTCTGCTGGAGGTAAATTTTCTTTCTTTTCCTTCACCTAACAATGTCTTAATTTTCCCTTCATTCCTGAAGGATATTTTTTGCTAGATACAGATTTAGGGGAGTTTGAGCTCTCTCTCTACCTGAAAAATATGCCTTGGCCTCCTGGCTGCCATGGTTTCTGCTAAGAAATCCACTATCCCTGGAATTGTTTTTCCCATAGGTAAGGTGTCATTTCTCTCTGTTCCTTTGTCTCCAGTTTATATAAGTTTTATTATAATGTATCTTGGAGTTTTTTTTTGTATTTTGAAATTTTTCTGTTTGAAATTTGCTCAGTTTCTTAAATCTATATAGGTATATGTCTTCTACTAAATTTGGAGAGTTTTCAGTCAGTGTTCTGAAAGTACTTTTCAGCCCCACCCTCTTTCTCCTCTCCTCCCGGCAACCAGATGAATTTTTGCTGTAGTCCTAAAGGTCCCTAAGGGTCCATTGATTATTTGTTCTCTTTTCTCTTTCTTGTTCAGATTGGGTAATTTCTATTGTTCCATCTTCCAGTTCACTCTGTCTCCTCTATTCTGTTGTAAACCTACACAGTGAGTTTTAATCCAGATATTGTAACTGTCTGTTCTAAAATTCCTATTTAGTTTTTCTTTATATTTTCTATTTACCGAGGCCTATTTCTTTGCTCAGACTTCATATTTTTTTCATGTTTCAAGTGTGTCCATAATTACTCATTGAAGCATTTTTATGACAGCTGCTTTAAAATCCTTGTCAGATAAACCTAACATCTCTGTCATCATGGTAATTATGTCTATTGATTAGGCATTTTATATTAAACATTTTTACATACATGGACATTTCTGCTTGGTAAACTGTTCCTTTATCACTTTAAAATTATTCTCCTTTATCTACCTCCCTCTGTTTTTTGGCCTCAGAATTTACTGTTATAACAGCTCTTTTGTTTTTATACTATTTGACTGGCATAGCTCCATAGATTCATTAATTATCTTTTCTGTGTCATTTGGTTTTAGGTATGTCACTTATGAAAAGAAATAGATAGGATTTTCATTTTTTAAAAATCCAATCTGAGTAGAGGTTTGTTTAATCCATTTACTACTTCCTTTGTGATTACTGATATATTTGGCATCTTCCCATCATGTCATTTTATAGTTTTTATTTACTTAGTTGTTCTTAGTTGTGGAGCTCCCTTCCCCCTCTTTCCTGGTTTTTAATATTAAATGTAATTTCTTTATTCCCCTTTCTTCCCCTCTGTAACAGTTCAGGAGTTAAAAATTATTTTTATATTTACTATTTATATTTTGCTAACAACTTCTAAAGTTAATCAATATCCCTAGACCATTCTAATAAGAAAAAATCTGCACATAAATCATCTTCACACATATAGTAACTCCTTGAGTTTTTTGGAATTCATCTTATTTTCTGGCATTATTTGTTCATAAATAATGTTCTATGAAAAGAATTTAGGGCTGAGATAAATGAGACCAGAAATTGTTCTTCATAAATGATGGAATGTTTTCATATAATGAGAGCAATTCATTTTAAACTGATTATATGTGTTGAAATTAAAAATAATCAATGTTCAGAGCCATCTCTAGTTAGCCAGCTAATTATCTTTAACATCTTAAATGTAACAGCTCCTAAGAGTAGGATTAAGATAAATAAAATGCCTAATTAAGCTTAATTAAAAAAATCTCAAAGAATTTACATCAACATGGAACTAATAGGGTTCCAAATTAAAAATAAATAAGAATAGAGGAAGCAAATTAACCAAAGGTGGTGTAGTAGAAGCAAATTTGTCCAATTTACTTTAATATTTGTCATTAAAAAATGAACTTTTTTTCATAATTCAGTCCAAAAGTCATTAGATAGGGCTGAGCAAGGCAGGCATCCAAGCTTAGGAAAGTGAATGGGGAGAAGCAACGAGGAGACTGGTTATATGGAGAGAGAAACTGTAGTAAGTAATTATTTTAAGAATAATGAGAGTTAAGTGTACCACTGTTGGGGAAAGGAACTAAAACCTTAGAGAAAAAAACTAGAATCAACTCTATAATACTAAATTGGAATCAGAAGTTTTGGTATAAAGTCAATGGTTTTCAAAATATATAAATGCAGAAATAAACACAGCTTTAAGTAAAATACACACACATATACATATATTCTATTCTCTAGTTCTGTCCATGGAGTGCCTCGGGGCAATAGTACCCCTACAGCAATAACCATACTTGGCACCCATATCTTGACTTCTAAATGCTACTTTCTACTATTAATAAAACAGGGATTCTCAAAAAAAAAAAAAAACACTATTAGTGGAAGCACTTTAAAAAATTATGGGAATATGTGAAAAAGATACAAGACCAGTTTGAAGGGATTCCCATTAGCCAAATTTTAGACAACCTGGATAAGAAAAAAAAAAATGAATGAATTATAACTATTGCTTAAAGGAATTCATGAGTCCATACAGATATAAATAAATATAGAGAAGAGAAAGTTTTTCCTTATAGTAGGATTCCAAATAATGTAGAATAATATAATTAGGAAATCAATATTTGAAAACCATCACAGCAATAAGTTCAGTCAAGAAATAACAAAAGGCCAGGCATGGTGGCTCATGCCTATAATCCCAGCACTTTAGGAGGCCTAGGCAGATGGATCACTTGAGTCCAGGAGTTTGAGATCAGCCTGAACAACATAGTGAGATCCTGTCTCTACAAAAAATTGAAAAGTCAGCCAGATGTGGTGGCATGCACCTGTAGTCCTAGCTGTTCAGGAAGCTGAGGTGGGAGGATCTCTTAAGCCCAAGAGTTTGAAGCTTCAGTGAGCTACGATTATGCCACTGTACTCTAGCTTGGGTGACAGAGTGAGACCAGGGAAGGAGGAAGGGAGGGAGAGAGGACCACTATTAAATCTAGTAAATGAAAACTTGGTGATGAAAATTTACAGTTTCCCCATAAAATAATTATTAATTACAAAGAGAAGCACAACTTTACAGAAGAGAAGACTGACAAACAACACCTTAAGCGATCAAAGGTAACATAATCAGTCAAGAAACAGGCCGGGTGCGGTGGCTCAGGCCTGTAATCCCAGCACTTTGGAAGGCCAAGGCAGGCGGATCACCTGAGGTTGGGAGTTCTAGACCAGAATCACCAATATCGTGAAACCCCGTCTCTATTAAAAATAGAAAAATTTGCTGAGAATGATGGTGAAACCATCATTCTCAGCGAACTATCGCAAGGACAAAAAACCAAACACCGCATGTTCTCACTCATAGGTGGGAATTGAACAATGAGAATACATGGACACAGCAAGGGGAACATCACACTCCGGGGACCGTTGTGGGGCGGGGGGGAGGGGGGAGGGATAGCATTAGGAGATATACCTAATGCTAAATGATGAGTTAATGGGTGCAGCACACCAACATGGCACATGTATACATATGTAACAAACCTGCACATTGTGCACATGTACCCTAAAACTTAAAGTATAATAATAATAATAAAATTTAAAAAGAAAAAGAAAAAAAAAAGAAAAATTAGCCAGGCATGGTGGTGTGCGCCTGTAGTTCCCGCTACTCAGAAGGCTGAGACAGGAGAATTGCTTGAACCCGGGCGGCAGAGGCTGCAGTGAGTCGAGATCGTGTCACTGCACTCCAGCCTGGGCGACAGAGCAAGACTCCGTCTAAAAAAAAAAAAAAAAAAAAGAAACAAATAAAAATTTTGCACCACCTGAAAGGATGCAATAAGAATACAGCATCACTCTGTGACACTCCTGTCAAAGATGCATGGCATGACTTGAATCTAATCATGCGGAACCATCAGGTAAACCCAAATTCAAAAGCATTCCACAAAATGTATTCTTCCAAAGTGCCATGACCCTAGAAATCAAAAAGACTTATGGAACTATTCCAGATTGAACAACAGTAAAGAGATATAACTAAATCCAATGCGCAGTCTTGGATTGGATTATTTTGGTGTAAGGGGCATTTTGGGGACAAGCGGCAAAATTTGAATAGGGTCTACAGATTAGTCGATAGTAATCTATCAATGTTTATTTTCTGAGTTTTATGTTTGTATTGTGGCTATGAAGAAGAATGTCCTTCTTTGTAGGAACACTAAAGTAGCTGGGGGTGACAGAGCATCAAGTTAGTAACTTACTCTCAAAAGGTTCCAGGATGAGTTGTTTGCACTATTCTTTCATTTTTTCTGTAATTCTCAAATTATTTTGAAATTTAAAAAAAAACAGCAAAGAAAGAAAAAGGAAACAGATGAACAAACCACTATACAGTTTTTTTTTGGTTATCCTAGTGTAGCTTTGACCTCTCCAACACTCAGAAATCCCTAGTCGCAAGATGTGTATTAACACTGGTAAAACCACAATTTTTACATAAATATGAAATGTACAGATATTCCACTGTCAGACTGCTCTTGCAACAATTTAAACAGTATTCTGATGGACATTTCAAGATCTTACAGAGGAGTCCACATTTTAAAAGTCTACATTATATTAATGGAAGTTCAGACTTAAAGCCAGATCTAAGCACTGGGTTTTGAATAACTTTACATAGTTGGTGTCATCACTTACTTACTATTTGAAGAAAAAGTTTGAAACCATTACAACCCAAAATTCTATTAATATTTTAGAAACTTAGTTAATTTAAAATAAAATCTCCCCAGACATAAGACAATATTAGAAAATGAATTTTAAATGTGGTATTATATTGTCATGTTCTTTTAAAACTACCATTTTAGTGGCATTACAATGTGCTATGTCGAACTTTCCTACTTACGAGACACTATTTGAGAGGAAAGGACTTAACATCTGTTATGGATTGAACTGTGCCTTCCCCCAAAAGATGTTAAAGTCTACACCCTTTATACCTGTAAATACAACCTTAGTGAGAAATAGGGCCTTTGCAAATGTTAAGATCTGGTCATTAGGATTGGCCCTAATCCAGTATGATTGCTGTCCTTATATAAACGGGAAATTTGAACAGAGACAGACATAGAACAGATGAAGACAAGAAGAGAGGGATGGAACAGATTCTGCTTCACAGCCCTCAGAAAGAACCAAACCTACTAATACCTTATTCTGGACTTCTAGCCTCCAGAACTGAGAGACAATAAATTTCTGTTGTTTGTAGTACCCTGTTACGGCATTACTAAAAAACTAATCTAACATCTGAACCTTAATTTTCTCATTTGAAAAATGAGAATTATGCCATCTCCCAAGGTTATCCTTAAAATATGTTATTTTGAAAGTTATCAGGAATTATAAAAATAATGGTATTATATCTTGATAAATATTTAATAAATACAACTGTCAAACATTTTCTCCTAGTACAAGAAAAAATTTTAAGTGATGCTCTTGAGTATTTCCATGCTTTTTAATCCACAGGCCAGAAAATCATCTTTACTGTACACAGTAATAGAGTCTTAATAGTGTTAGGACTATCTGAACATGTCTGAAGTACTAGTGGTTTTCTTTTTCTTCTTTTGTCTTCATGTTTTAATCCTCAAATAACATTTTTTAAGAAGTATAAATGTTGCCTTCTGAAAACTTAAAAAAGCACCTCTGGCCAGGTGAACACTATACAGCAATCCCAGGTAGTTATGATTCAGAGACTGGAAACAATCAACTCTATTTGCTGCTGCCAAAAGCAGATGAAGAAAGAATGTGGAGGGTTAACGAGTTGACCATTCAAACAAAAAGGAAGGAATAATTCCATGCACAACGCTTTTCTTCTTTTTCCCCTACTTCTATACTTCTACACTTCTATGTATACTAAAAATAAAATAATACATGTGAACATGTCTAGCATATGCCCAGCAGAGTAGGAATTCCAGGAAATGTTAGTTGCTCCAGCCCTGCCCCACCCTCCTGCCCTTCTACTCAGAGGATGAGTGGTGTAAGAGTATTTAGGGTAATCAACTTTGTAATCTTTCCATAATGACAGATAATCTCAATAAATTTCATATCATCTTTATAAACTTTAGGTGAAAGAGTTTTACTAAAAAGTAAAATCAAAGTACTATCTGTTAATGCTTCTCACCTTGTATAAAGTCCTAAATATGACTGCCCAAAATAGAAAGGCACTAGGCAATCGAATGTACCTTATTTCTCATTTTGAATAGCATAGGCTAAAATGCATGTTAAGTAAAAATTATTTGCTATAAGA
The DNA here is from genome assembly GCF_009828535.3 of Hylobates moloch. Lineage (NCBI taxonomy): Eukaryota > Metazoa > Chordata > Mammalia > Primates > Hylobatidae > Hylobates > Hylobates moloch. The sequence goes on from NW_026652283.1 coordinate 66,608,558, forward strand.
TCTCCACACCTTACCAGGAATAAACAGTTACATGATATGAGCTATTAAAAGTGGTATTTTAAATACCACATTCAGCTGGGTGCAGTGGCTCATGCCTGTAATCCCCGCAATTTGGGAGGCCGAGGCAGGCAGATTGCCTGAGCTCAGGAGTTCAAGACCAGCCTGGGCAACGTGGCAAAAACCTGTATCTACAAAAAAAAAACAAAAATTAGCTGGGTGTAGTGGTGTATGCCTGTAATACCAGCTACTCAGGAGGCTGAAGTGGGAGGATCACGTGAGTCTGGGAGGTGGAGGCTGCAGTGAGTGGAGATCTCACCACTGCACTCCAGCCTGGGCAACAGAGAGAGATCCCGCTTAAAAAAAAAAAATTGCCTACATTCTCCATGTCCCCACCCTCTTTTGGCCAGCCAGGTGGTGGTAGTAATTTAATGAAAGATTCCTGAGGAAAGGTGAACTTCAGGGAATGCAACAGGTTATAAAGCAAAGATTCTCCTGGTTTTGGCAAACTCAGACATTCTGGCTATTTTACTAAGAAGAAATTTTCTACACTTTCATCATTACAGTTTCATTCATGATAATAAGCCTTTATTTACCCCCAGGCCAGTCAGATGTAAAATGTTATATTAATTTCTGAATAGTACTCTTTCTATAACATCATTTTTTTAATTAAAGGTGTCAGCTAATTTTGAAAAGCGTTTTTAAAATGTCTTGTGAAAATAAATTATTGCTTATCAACTATAAAAAGCAAAAAGATGAGATAAATGTTCAGTCACACAAAATATCCCTTTGGGCTCGCCCAAATTAGTTTACTTGAACTTCAACATAGTTTACGATATACAAATATTTCATAAACATTTTTAAAGGGGGATAAGATTCATATCTTTGAATTACATTATAAAAATACTATGATTCCCTTAGTTAAAATCATTATGGAGGAATATATGGTTTCTCAACACTACCTCACCTCTCTCTAAAATGCTGAGATTTTTGGATAGGTGAATTAAGAGAGGAAATGATTCCACAATCAGTGTTAGTTAACATGAGATGGGTTGAATTTGTGATCACATAAGTTTTCATTTAAAAAATAAGCAGGCTAAACAGTTTAGGAACGTGCTTTGAAATAACACAGAACTAGGTTTAAACTCCAGTTCTAGCATATTGAGCTATATGATTGCCTTTCTGAGCCTCAGTTTTTTCATCTGTAAAATGGACAGTAATACTTTCAAGAGTTCTTCGTAGGTTTAAATAAAATAATACGTACAAAAGTTTCAAAGGCACATATCAGTTAATTAATGGTTAATACTGTTAACAGTAACACTGTAACTATAAGCTATATCAAAAGAAAAATCCATGTGAAACATCACTATGGTTTGTTTATTCTCTTAGACATGTACATTTATACTTAAAGTACTTAAAAATAAAAATATAAAAAAGGCACTAGACTAGGAGTCAGATGTAGATTCTGAACTGGAGTCTGATCTCGGTTCTACACCAGCTAGCTGAACTTCTTTCGCAAGTTACTTCTTTAATCTTCATGTAGGTAATTTGTAAAATGGTAAAATGTAATACTCTCATTACTACATTAATTTTATAAAATCATTATTTACAAAGTGCTTCTATTAAACTATCATACAGGGATTAATGCTAATGATATATCATCACAGAATAAAGATAATATAAAAATATATTTATATAACCTATTTCCACTGATTTCACAACTTTTTCAGAAGAGACCAGAGTCTAATCTAAGAACTAGGACCAATCCTAAACTATTTTCCATTGCTGGCTGGGTCGCAGGCATCCCAAGCATCACTCCATCATATCAATAAATATCAAACAAATTTCAGAGTTAAAAATAAAAAAAAATATTTGATAAGTCATTTTAATAGTCATTCCACAAAATTAAAGGCAATCATCATAACACCTGGATTTATCAGATGCTACTAAATTAATAGCTTTATTTAGCAGAAAATATTTACCAGGTATAGAAAGACTGCATTCTTTCTTTGAACTGATTCATTGAAAACTGAGAGTAGTTTGGTAATTAAAAAGGCAGGAAAGCTCTTCTTACTTTTCCAGTCTATGAACACAAAAAGAGAAAAAGGCAAAACTGAGTAAGCTGTATAAAATAACCTAACACTTAAAGAGAGAACAATTACACACAGTGGGGGACACCAGACTATCCATCAGGACACATTTAGATTAGCTGCCTTAGGCAGGCACCTCTCATACCTATTTCCTCACCTATAAAACAGAAATAACTAGTACCTGCCCTTACTAAAGGACCATGGAGATAAATCAGAAAGTTCTTTGAACATGTGTCATATGGCGCTATTCTTTCATGAAGCTGGATATAACAGCCTACTCAGGTTTTTTTTAAAGGGTGCATTTCACTAACATAAAAAAAAAACCTGATCTCCAAATTTGACATTAGCCTCCCCCTAATATACAAGTATCTATCGGCTTTATATATATATATAGATAGATGATATAGATAGCAATAGATCCATACAGGTTGCTACAGATGTATTCTGAAAAAAGATATAAGATTATATTTTGTATTTAGAAAATGAGAAAGACCAATACTTGGTACACACAGGTGTGAAAATTCACTATCACTGGTTGACCATCCCCCTTTGTCATGAGGCCTCAGAATCCTGATCGCTAGAATTCAAACAATATAAACCAATAAAGAAGAAATGGTACAAGCTATGACTCTTATTTAACATATACTTGTACTATTATAGCTATTTTTGATTTAGCATAATTAGTATAACTGGTATAAGTCAGTGTAACTGATTTAGTATAATTAATTAATGAAAACGATGTAAATTTTATATATCCATACTCAGTGCTCATATAACTGGCCCACATAACTTTTTTCTATACATTCAGTGATGCTCCTATTTCATGAATCTGAACAGCTGAGATGCAATGGTACAAACAAAATCAAATGCAGTTCAAAGTGTCTTCTTAAAAAGGAGTTGTTGGCCAGGTGCAGTGGCTCACGCCTATAATCCTAGCACTTTGGGAGGCCAAGGCAGGTGAATCACGAGGTCAGGAGAAGGAAACCATCCTAGCCAACATGGTGAAACCCCATCTCTAAAAAATACAAAAATTAGCCAGGCGTGGTGATGCATGCCTGTAATCCCAGCTACTTGGGAGGCTAAGGCAGGAGAATCGCTTGAACCAGGGAGTCAGAGCTTGCAGCGAGCAGAGATCGCACCACTGCACTCCAACCTGGTGACAGAGTGAGATGCTGTCTCAAAAAAAAAAAAAAAAAAGAAAAAGAAAAAAAAAATTAGCCGAGTGTGGTGGCGTGTGCCTGTAATCCCACCTAGTCAGGAGGCTGAGGCAGGAGAATCGCTTGAACCCAGGAGGCGGAGGTTGCAGTGAGCCGAGATCGCGCCACTGCCCTCCAGCCTGCCTGGGTGACAGAGCAAGGTCCGTCTGGGGGGTGGGGGGGCGGGGGGAAGGAGTTGTTTTTGTGAGTGAAGGGGAGCATAGTGGTTCATACTACTTAAAATCAGAGATCAACATAAAATTCTACCATAGCTAACAGTGATCAAAACCTTATTAAGACATTTTATTACATAATACAACTGAAAAATTAAATTCTTTCCTCTTAAAAAATTTTGATCTGCCCATACTTTAAGTTCTTTAAGAGAATGAAAAAAATATTTAAATTACAAGAAGAAATACCTAAAACAAAAAGCACACAGAACCAAAAAAACACCATAAAGAATAGCGAAAAATTGAGAGAAATGAATACACAAAACAAATTTGTAACACATGCACCAAACCCTCCCAACCAGGAACTGTAAGGAGTAAGAAAAACCTACCCACCCTTCCAATATGATGGTTACAAACTAACAAGCTCTTTCTTGCTGTCCACTGGCACATCTTGAGACCTTTTATTCTTTTGAAATGTTCCCCCAACTTAAACTGGATGCAAATAAACCAGGTGTGGTCCTCACAACAGTAATCCTGCTAGTCCCTACTGAGTTTCCATAGCAACATGCACAGCTGGCAATGGCAAAGAGGCTGTACTGGCTTCAGATTGGTTTTACAAGTTTCAATATTCATTTAGTGAAATAATAATTATGTTATCTCAGTTAAGAACAATTTTTTAAAAAATTTATCTTTGCTTGAAATGTTAAACAAAATAACGGCAAGGTATTTTCTGCTAGTCCAAAAGTGGCTTTCAGCCCAACAGCAGTAACTAACGTGCCTGTGAAAAGTTACAAAATGCCCATCACCAAGTGATAACCATTCTTTGACTAAAGAAACATAAAATTTTAAGTGAATATTCCCTGTGGGTCACCTAATGTAATAAGTAACATTCAGAGGGGGACAGAGAGAGAGAGAGAGAGAAAGAGAGAACCAATATAAAGTCTAATCTAAACAGTAGTAAATATTATGCATCTTTTCCTTAAATAAATTTAATATGACAGTTCCTTGGTTTACTTAAAATTGTTAAAGAGTTTTTACAGCTGGGCACGGTGGGTCACACCTATAGTCTCAGTACTTTGGGAGGCCAAAGCAGGCGGATCACCTGAGGTTAGGAGTTCGAGACCAGCCTGGCCAACATGGTGAAACCTCACCTCTACTAAAATACAAAAATTAGCTGGGCGTGGTGGCATGTGCCTGTAATCCCAGCTACTCAGGAGGCTGAGGTAGGAGAATTGCCTGAACCAGGGGGTTGGAAGTTGCAGTGAGCCAAGATTACGCCACTACACTCCAGCCTGGGCAACAGAGCTAGACTCCATCTCCAAAAAAATAAAAAAATAAAAATAAGAGGCCAGGTGCAGTGGCTCATGCCTGTAATCCCAGCACTGTGGGAGGCTGAAGTGGGCGGATCACGAGGTCAAGAGATCAAGACCATCCTGGTCAACATGGTGAAACCCCGTCTCCACTAAAAATACAAAAATTAGGTGGGCATGGTGGCGTGCACCTGTAGTCCCAGTTACTCGGGAGGCTGAGGCAGGAGAATCGCTTGAACCCGGGAGGTGGAGGCTGCAGTGAGCTGAGATCGCGCCACTACGCTCTGGCCTGGCAACAGAGCAAGACTCCGTCTCAAAAAAATAAATAAAAAGAGTTTTCACAATGGTAATTCTTTTGGTAAATTTTTAATTTTTATTTTAGATTCAGAGGGTACATATGCAGGTTTGCTATATGGATATATTGCATGATACTGAGGTTTTGGCTTCTATTGAACCCATAACCCAAACAGTGAATACAGTACCTGATCTCTAATTTTTTAACCCTTGCTCTCCTTCCTCCTGACCGTTTTGGAGTCCCCAGTGTCTGTTGTTCCCATCTTTATATCCATGTGGTACCCACCCCATGTTTAGCTTCCACTTACAAGTGAGAAAATGTGGTATTTTGGTTTCTGTTTCTGCAATAACTCGCTTAGGGTAATAGCCTCCAGCTGTATCCATGTTGCTGCAAAGGACATGGTTTTGTTCTTTTTATGGTTGTGTAGTATTCCATGGCATCTGTGTACCACACTTTCTTTATTCATCATTAATGGGCACCGTGGTTGATACCATGGCTTTGCTATTGTGAACAGTGCACAGTAGCTATTCTTAAAGGGCAGTACCCGGATCAGTATCATAGCATCACCTGGAAACTTATTAGAAATGCACTTTTTTGGCCCCTACCTCACACCTACTGTATCAGAACCTCTGGAGGTGGGGGCCCAACAATCTGGGTTTTAACAAACCCCTAGAAGACCCTGAACCACTGATTTACAGTGTCAAACTTCAGAGGAGACAAATATGAAATAGAAAATGCAATACTTTATCCCACTCTTTGGAACTAGGTGAGGAACAGCAGCAAAATAAAATGCAAAAAAACTCTGGTCTCCTGAATTGAGTCTGTTGGCTAATATCTCACTGTCTAAAAGATATGCAGAGATAAACAGTAGTTCAGTGTGTCTGTCATTCCTACACATGTAAAGCACCATGGGAAAATCAAGTGTTTGTTTATAATCACTCAAGGACAGGAGGGTCCTTGCACATAGAACATTCAATTCACTACCATTCATAATGTATTACTAATCACAATCAATCTCCAATCACTGATGTCTTCCCACACAGGGCAGCAAACCTAACCATTTATTCCTTTTAAGAGAATAATTTTTTCAACATATTAAATATGTACGTAAAGATGAGTATGAAGTTTGAGTCATACATTTTAACAACACTTACTACTTGTAAGATTTTTTTAAAAAACACGCAAGGATGCAGTTCTTCCTTAGTAACTAACCACACTGCCTTCATACACTACAAGATACACTTTTCATTTTATCCTTTAACCTCAGTATATCCAATCACAACTCCTTCCATATTTCTTTTCTTTCCATAATTCTTTTTTTTTTGAGATGGCGTTTCACTCTTGTTGCCCAGGCTGGAGTGCAGTGGTGCGATCTCAGCTCACTGTAACCTCCGCCTCCCGGGTTCAAGTGATTCTCCTGCCTCAGCTTCCCGAGAAACTGGGATTACAGGCACCTGCCATCATGCCCAGCTAATTTTGTATTTTTAGTAGAGACGGAGTTTGTTCATGTTGGTCAGGCTGGTCTCAAACTCCCGACCTCAGGTGATCCGCCCGCCTTGGCCTCCCAAAGTGCTGAGATTACAGGCATGAGCCACCGCGCCCAGCCTTCCTTCCATAATTCTAATGGGCAGTACTTCAAAGAAACTGCTAAGCTAGTGACATTAAAGTGACCAGAGACACACAGATTTAATGAAGAAAAGTCACTGGGTAAATCGAACATGCCATATGCTGTTAAAATTAATGAATTCAAGCAAATTGAATAGTTTTTTGAAGCTCATAATTAAAAATAAATTGCTAAATGCCATCAGTATTACACTACCAAAAAATGGACTTTTAAAATTATATTTTGAATGAATCTGAAGACCAGCCACAATTTAAAAAAAACAAAATACAAACCACGCCAGGAAATTCAAAGGAAAGTGTTTGTTTACTTATTCCCAGGATTTATTTTGTAATCTATTTTACAATAAGAAATATGATGAAATTTACTCAAAGGTCAGATTCTTGACTTTACATACAGGGCAGGAAACAGAAAAAAAATTTACATTTAACTTGTTTTCTTCTGCTTGCTATTATCTTAAATTAGAAAATGCTTGTATCATAGATACATTTTTACTTAAATGTTCAAGGAACATTTTTTTTTGTTAAAGAATAAATTCAAGTCTCTATTTCTAACTTTAATATGTTTCCAGCATTTACTCTAGTCTTGGAAAAAGAAATGCAAAAGAAAAAAATCTTGGAGTCATCATTATTGTCTTACTCCATATCAAAGAAGCAATATGGAATAAAATAGGAAATGGATTCACAGGCTCCTCGTTCTTGCTCTATTTGTTTGTTTTTGTTGTTGGTGGTTTTTTTTTTTTTTTTTTTTGGAGATGGTGTTTCACTCTTGTTGCCCAGGCTGGAGTGTGATAGTGTGATCTCGGCTCACTGCAACCTCTGCCTCCCAGGTTCAAGCAATTCTCCTGCCTCAGCCTCCCAAGTAGTTGGGATTACAGGCTTGCACCACCACACCCAGCTAATTTTGTATTTTTTTTAGTAGAGACGCGGGTTCACCACATTGGTAAGGCTGGTCTCGAACTCCTGACCTCAAGTGATCCACCCACCTTGGCCTCTTGCTCTGTTGGTTAAACGTTAGTGTTCCTTAGGGTCCATCCTCAGCCCACTTCTCATTACACCAGTGATTGCCAAAGTATTTTCTTCCTGCCACTGGTGGGATAGAGCTGATTCAAAATTGTTGCTTCTGTTGGCTGTGATATTTGACTGAGAGCTTACATACTAGTAGTACATGCTGGTTGCCATTCCAACTCTCTGTAGCTGAATAAGAGCAAGGACAAGGAAAGGGCCTGAATGATTAATCCCATCCCCCTAGCTAATGGCTTGCTCAGAAGTGAATTGCATTTCAAATTTTTACTCAATTCTGGGCAGTGAAATCAAGGACAGAGCTCCTGAACCTTTCTGATATACTCTTACTTTTAATAGAGAATACTGAGACTACTCTCTTTTCTCTGGACATTATTAACAAGGAAGCATATTTCCCCGGCTGCTGCTGGCAGTTATTTGCAACCATGAGGGTAAAGCAAAACACAGAAGTGCAGAGTCCAAACACAGCCCTGTCCTATTGTCCTTGAAGCTTCTGGTTTCTCAATCACATTAGCCACGCAAACTCCTTTGTATTTCAGCCAGTTCCAATTGTCTGAAGCTGAAAGCAAACTACCAATAACAAATACGTTAAATTATTAAGAGTTATTAATTTGGTGTTCATAAGTTAAAATTAGAGTTACCAGAGTTTACTAAGGATTATTTCAGTGTTCTGCGAAGACATGTGGCTGCCACATACTTTGCCAAAACTCTGCAAAACTCCTGTTGTATATGCACATTATGAATAAGTTGGAATTTCCAAAATTGGGTCTGGTTATTAGTGCAAAATCAATATTAAATTATGTTTTTTAATTTCAACCATTCTTTCCTGTCTTGCACATCAACTTAGTTATCTTAGTTATATAAGCATATTTGCACCACCATTTCTAGCCTATAATTTAAAAAAAAATCAGTCTTCACATACAGCATATAAACATATATAGCATATTTGCACCATTTCCAGCCTATACTTTTTAAAAATCAGCCTTCATGATACAAGTTTTTAAAGTGCAAGCAGTCCCCGTATTTCACACTACAGTGCTTTGCATATAATTGGAAATATGCTGGATAGTTACAGATATGATCCCACTTTTACATACACCTCTGGACATATATATGAACACAGGAAGAAGGACTTGTAGTTTCACACTAAATGATTAACATTTACCATATACATTTCTATTTTTTGCTTCAATCTTTTTAATGGACACCGAGTTTTTGTAAATTTATTTTTATTAAAAGAATTTTAGCTGAATTCTTTACTTTCCTAATATATTTGGTTAGGTCCCCAGAATCTGACCAAACACTTTTCCTTTATTACCCAAATCTGTGTAAATAATGGAGTGCAATGCTGTGTAAAATCAGTTTTTATTATTTTATTACAAAGAACCTCTCAAAAGAAGTTTTTCTCGTTCAGACAATGAAGAGCTAAGATGAACCAGAGTCCTAAAAATAGGTCCAACAGAGAAAATGATAAAGATTAAAAACAAGTTAAGAACCACTTTGGCAGGAATTACAATATTGATATTAAATATAAAGATGTGTTACAATATGAGAAAGTTCTAAGTTCTGTGATGAAGATGAAATAGACAAATATGAATATTTTTCAAATACAAAGCTCAGGTTGCTTAGAAGTAACATAAAACTGGATTCTTTCTGACCATCTCTCCATTTGGCCTGAGTTTAGCTCTCATTTTACCTGAATGCAAAAAGGCTCAATGGATGAACTCCAAAATGCTGCTGTTACTACTTTGAGTCTCCACCAATAATCTATTTCCTTCAGTAAAAATTCTTTGTCCAATTCACGACTTAACTGTATAGAAACTAAAAAAAAAAGTTTTCTACTTGTAATGCTTTTTAGACCAAATAAAAATTTTGAAGATTTTTAAATATTATAGCAGTTACCATACACCCTCCCTTTCTGAATTAAAAAGAGCAGCTCCATAACACATCTATTCATAGACTCTTACTTTTTTTCATGTTCAAAGTCACTCATCCTACAATTACAACAAAAAATTTACAACGACCCTTAAGAGGTTCCCTATTCTCCCTGGTATAGAAGGCCTTCTATGGCCCATTCACTTTACACTGGTTATGATAACACCAAGCAACCAACTTAGTAGGACATTAAGAGAAATCTTTTATTACAATTTAGCCTCTGAATCATGTTTATGGCTCCACAAAAATAACGGCTAAAATTTCTTTTAAAATTTCAATAGCTTTGGGGGTACAAGTGGTTTTTGGTTACATGGATGAATTATATAGCGGTGAATTCTGAGACTTTAATGCACCTGTCATCTGAATAGTGTATGTTGTAACCATTACGTAGTTTTTAATCCGGCACTCTCTTCCCACTTCTGTGTCTCCTATGTCTATTATATCACTGTATGCACTTGCATATTCATAGCTTAGCTCCCACTTATAAGTGAGAACATACGGTATTTGGTTTTCCATTCCTGAGTTACTTCACTTAGAATAATGGCCTCCAGCTCCAACCAAGTTACTGCAAAAGACATTATTTTGTTCCTTTTTATGGCTGAGTAGTATTCCACGGTGTATACATATCACATTTTCTTTATCCACTCATAAGTCAATGGGCACTCGGGTTGGTTCCATATCTTTGCAACAGTGAATTGGGCTGCAATAAACATGCATGTGTAGGTGTCTTTTTCATATAATGATTTCTCTTCCTTTGGGTAGATACCCTGTAGTGGGAGTGCTGGATAAAATGGTATTTCTACTGTTAGGTTTTGTTTGTTTGTTTGTTTGTTTGTTTTTTTGAGATGGAGTCTTGCTCTATCACCCAGGCTGGAGAGCAGTGGCGTGATCTCGGCTCACTGCAACCTCCGCCTCCCAGGTTCAAGGTCTCAGCCTCCTGAGTAGCTGGGATTAGGCACCCTCCACCACACCCGGCTAATTTTTGTATTTTTAGTAGAGATGGGGTTTCACCATGTTGGCAAGGCTGGTCTCAAACTCCTGACCTCAAGTGATCTGCCCACCTCAGCCTTCCAAAGTGCTGGGATTACAGGTGTGAGCCACCGTGCCCAGCCTTCTACTGTTAGTTCTTTAAGGAATCTCCACACTACTTTTCATAGAGCTTGTACTAATTTACATTACCACCAGCAGTGTATAAGCATTCCCCTTTCACCAGATCTGGCCATTCTTGCAGTAATAAAGTGGTATCTCATTGTGGTTCTAATTTGCATTTCCCTGATGACTAATGATTCCGAGCACTTCTTCATGTTTGTCGACCACTTGTGTATCTTATTTTGAGAAATGTCTACTCCTGTCATCTGCTCACTTTTTGATAGAATTATTTGTGTTTTTCTCCTGCTTATTTGTTCGAGTTACTTGTAGATTCTGGGTACTAGTCCTTTGTCAGATGTATAGTTTGCAAATATTTTCTCCCACTTGGTGGGTTGTGTGTGTACTCAGATGATTATTTCTTTTGCTGTGCAGAAGTTTTTTGATTCCATTAGGTCCTATTTATTTATGTTTTTGTTGCATTTGCTTCAGGGGTTTTAGTCATGATTTATTATTATTATTATTTTTTAGACGGAGTCTCACTCTGTCGCCCAGGCTGGAGTGCAGTGGCGTGATGTCGGCTCACTGCAAGCTCTGCCTCCCGGGTTCACGCCATTCTCCTGCCTCAGCCTCCCAAGTAGCTGGGACTACAGGCGCCCGCCACCACACCTGGCTGTTTTTTTGTGTGTGTATTTTAGTAGAGATGGGATTTCACTGTGTTAGCCAGGATGGTCTTGATCTCCTGACCTCGTGATCTGCCCGCCTCGGCCTCCCAAAGTGCTGGGATTACAGGCGTGAGCCACCATAGTCATGAATTCTTTGCCTAGGCCAATGTCAGAAGGGGTTTTCCAAGGTCATCTTCTATTTCCAGTTTTGAGTCTTAGATTTAAGTCTTTGATCCATCTTGAATTGACTTTTTGTATAAGCTGAGATAGGAATCCAGTTTCATTCTTCTTCATGTGGCTAACCAGTTCTCTCAGCACCATTTATTAAATAGGGTGTCCTTTCCTAATTTACTTTTTTGTAAGCTTTATTGAAGATCAGGTTGGTTGTAAATATTTGGCTTTATTTCTGAGTTCTCTGTCCTGTTCCATTGGTCTACATGCTGACTTTTATACCAGTACCATGTTGCTTTGCTAACTACAGCCTTGTAGTATAACTGGAAATCCCGTAATGGGTGATACCTCCAGATTTGTTCTTTTTGTTTACAATTACCTTTGGCTACCTGAGCTCTTTTTTGGTTCCTTATTAAGTTTAGGATATTTTTCTAATTCCGTGAAAAATGATGTTGGTATTTTGATAGAGACTGTATTGAATCTGTCGACTGGCACAATATTGATTCTTCCAATCCATGAGCATGAGTTGTGTTTCTATTTGTCTGTGTCATCTATGACTTCTTTCAGCAGTGTTTTGTAGTTCTCCTTAAAGAGATATTTCACTTCCTTGGTTAAGTATATTCCTAGGTATTTTATATTTTATTGCAGCTGTTGTAAAGGGGATTGGGTTCTTGATTTGATTCTTGGCTTGGTCATTGGTGTACAGCAGTGCTACTGATTTGTAAACATTGATTTTGTAACCTCAGACTTTACTGAATTTGTTTCTCGAATCTAAGAGTCTTTAGGGTTTTCTAGGCATACAATCATGATAGTCCTCTTTTCCAATTTGGATGCTGTTTATTTCTTTCTCTTGCCTGACTGCTCTGGCTAGGACTTTTAGGACTATGTTAAATAGAAGAGGTAAAAGTGGGCATTGTTGTTTTATTCTAGTTCTCAGGGGGAATGTTTTCAACTTTTTCCCATACAGTATGATGTTTGCTGTGGGTTTGTCAGATATGGCTTTACTAATTTAAGGTAAAAGTCCCTTCCATGCCTAGTTTGTTGAGGGTTTTTAATCATAAAGGAATATTAGATTTTATCAAATGCTTTTTCTTTGTCTATTCAGACGGTCATATGGTTTTTGTTTGTAATTCTGTTTATGTGATGTATCACATTTATTGACCTGTGTATGTTAAATCATCCCTGGATCCCTGGGATGAGACCTACTTGATCATGGTGGATTGTCATTTTTATGTCCTGCTGGATTCAGTTAGCTAGTGTTTTCTTGAGGTTTTCTGAATCTATGTTCATCAGGGATATTGGCCTGTAGTTTTCTTTTTAATTTTTATTTATTTATTATTTATTGTAGTTTTTTTTTTTAATGTTCTTTCCTGGTTTTGGTATCAGAGTGATACTGGCTTCATAGAACGATTTAGGGAGGATTCCCTCTTTCTCAATCTTTTGGAATTGGTACCAATTCTTCTTTAATGTTTGGTAGAATTCAGCTGTGAATCCATCTGGTCCTGGACTTTTTTTGTTGACAATTTTTTTTTTTTAAACTGATTCAATTTTGCTGCTTATCAGTCTGTTCAGGGTTTAATGATGGCAGAAATTTCTAAAGCTTTGCTTGGTGCCCTGCAGAGTAAACCTGGTGTTCAACAACTAACAATAATATTCAAAATGGAAAGTGCAAATAAAAATTCTAAGCAACGAGGAATGGTTTTCTATTATTAAAAATTGCATCAATAGGTAGGGTAAATTTTAGTTAAATCAAACCAAGATCCTATCTTGAATTGGTATACTGGCATTTGTGTCATTTCTCCTTCTTACTTATATAATAGATACCATAATAGAGACAAAAAAGATGGTAACAGAAAACCAAGTCAAAAAAGCATTATCAACTTTATCTATAAGAAGCCTCAACAGCTCTTCCCCCTGCCTCACCCAGTCTCAAAGCACTGAGACAAGGTAATATAAATATTTGTGTACACACACACACACACACGCGTGCACGCACATAGTTTTCTAACATGAATTTGAAAGAAAACAAGTCAGCATAACAGCCATGCCAGATCTCAGGAGCCTCAAGCCAGCAGCACTCCTACAGTACATGGTAGTCAGAATTCATTTTGCTATTAGAGACTAAAGAGAGCACCTACAGTGTTGTTACTCAAATAATATTTCCCTGCCTCTGACTGTTAAGGAGGCTAAATGAGGCTATTAAAATTCTCTTTGCTAAGCTTTAATATGCTAGTAAATAGATATTATTTTCATATTGGAAAACTTCAACAATATGCTGACATACTGTAAAAGGAAATGTTATACTTAATGTGAGAAAAGCACCTAGCACCTCCCTGCACTCTGAAAAATTAAAACCTTAAAAAAAATGTGTTTTTCCTTTATTATAGACTATCCCCTAGAATCTCCTTTAACTTAGAGAACATCAGCATCCAGACATTTTACCATACTATCTGGATCCCTTCTTACAAATATATCACTTGTTTGTACTAAAATAATCCCAATACTAAGTGAAAAATTAGGTTACAGGCCACAAAAGAAAATAAAAGTGGAACAATTAATCATAACAAATAATCAGCTGGGCAAACCACCACTGAACCTTTCCCAGGGTTTTTCCTTATCACTTCACAAAAATAGCTTAAGTACCGCTGTCCTATATCATTAGATTTAGAATCAAATCTAACATAAAAGGCAACCTTTATCGCTTCTGGTTCTTGCAAATAGCAAAGGATAAAAATCACAGAGTTTTAGAGCAGAGAGAAATGTTAGCAATGATCAATCCAATGCTTTCATTGTATAAATAAGGAAATGATGTGCAAGGTTGCAAGATTTATTTAAGGACACTGAATGAATAGCAAAGCTGAAATTCAGATCCATTTTCTGATTCTTAGTTCAGATGAGTGTTCTTCACACTGACCCCTCTCCTTCAGAAATGCATATTTTCCAACAATTTAATAAAATGACTTTTTTTTTTTTTTCTGACAGGGTATCACTCTTTCATCCAGGCCAGGTGCAGTGGTGCAACTGTAACTCACTGCAGCCTTGCACTCCTGGGCTCAAGCAATCCTCCTGCCTTAGCCTCCCCAGTAGCTGGGATTACAGGCACATGCCAATCACATCCAGCTGGTTTTAAAATTTTTCTTTTGTAGCGATGTGGTCTGGCTATGTTCACTAGCCTAGTTTTGAACTCTTGGCCTCAAGTGATCCTCCCGCCTTCGCTTCCCAGTGTTGGGATGACAGGCGTGAGCCCCTGCTCCCGGCCAAAATGACTTTTTAAAAAGTCATCAATGTTTTGCCAATCTTTTAAAGTATACTGATCATGAGTAACTACTCTCAAAGATAATTTCAAAAAATGTTCACGCATTCATTCACTCAACAAATAATTTTGAGAGATTACTATGCATAGGCACTGTACTCTGCTCCATGGGGCCAGAAAGATGAAACAGACATGATTCTGACCTTGAGACACTTCAGTTGGATGGATGACAAGTTAGGACAGACATACAGAATCTGTAATTTCAGAAAAAGCTAAGAAATGCTTTTACTAAATTTTGATAAAAGGGTATACTCATATGCATATCTCAACACAAAAGAGAACATGTGGTTTTCGTGCTACATTTTTTTTTGAGACAGGGCCTTGCTCTGTCGCCCAGGCTGAAGTGCAATGGCACGATCACTGCTCACTGCAGGCTCAAACTCCTGGGTTCAATCAATCCTCCCACCTCAGCCTCCCAAGTACATGGGACTATAGGTGCACACCACCACCACCACTCTGGGCTAATTTTTGTATTTTTTGTAGAGACAGGGTTTTGCCATGTTGCCCTGACTGGTCTCAAACTCCAGAGCTCAAGTGATCCACCCGCCTCCACCTGCCAAAGTGCTGGGATTACAGGCATGAACCACTGCACCCAGCCTTCATGCAATCTTAGTAGTTTCTTATTGATGTAGGAATCCTGTAAAGAATTACATATTTGTGGAATAAGGTTTATTATAAAGAAAATGAGCTAAGTGCTTAAACTGTATAACATAATTTGAAGTTTTGGATACTGCCTTTGAAGTCTCTTCCAAGTAACTATAATTATTTTTCATTATATTTTGTCTCCCTATGTAAAAATGTAGATTTATAATTCAACTAATTTGGCAAATATTTTTACATTACAATGGGGTCACGAAAAACTGTCTTAAAGAGAACAGAACACAAGCCAGCAAATAAATGAACATCTCAGACCAAATGTTTTCAAATGGGTTTGAGTTCCACTGGCCAAATATAGAACCGAGTAAAAATTAGTGTAACTCCTAAGACCTGAGATAGAAATTTTAAGTTATGACAATCTGGTGTGATTGATCATAAAATCAAAATTAATTTCCACAAAATATGTTAGTCACATTAAACCATCACATTAATATACCCTCTCGGCACTTACAGCACCATGTAAATATACACCAAGCTCACTCACAAGCACCTTACAGCCTTTGGAATTTCTGTTCCTTCCACTGAAGATGCTTCTGCCCAGGTCTTTGTCTTTGTCTGAATGTCACCTCCTCGGAGAGACCCTTCCAAGTCACTATCACATCACCTGATTTTATTTTCTGTATGTATTTCTCCTAAATTTAAGCCCTGTTCACTTGTCTGGTTTCTGTTTAATCCTCACTAGAAGGTAAGCCTGCTGAGCACAGGCACCTTATAAGTCATGTTCAGTACAGCAACCTTAGTGGTAGAATCTGACAGGCACTCAGAAACATTTGTTGAATGAATGAATGATGCCTAGAAAGTCAATAAATACTACGTCAGGGATATTAGATTTAAGTCCACAATAAAACTTTAAAGAAACTATTTCAAAAAAAGAAATACGTGCTCAGACCACACATTTATTGATTTGGAATACAGGTAGCTCATCTAGCAAAATGCTACTACAAGTATACTCCCCTCATAGACTACCTGAAATTCAATAGTTTAAAAAAATAAAAATAAAAACATGGTTAGCAAATACTTCTTTTTACAAGTCAGGACCATAAGTGACCAAGAATAGCTTCCGGTTTGTGATGTTCTTGGCCATTTAAAGAGCACTGAGTTCTATTTTACTTATTGTTATAATGCTTCCCCCAAGATTAGCACAGGTTCTCAAATAATAAATTTAGAACTGTCTTCTATTTAATGACTGTGAAATCTGAGAATATTTTGAATGGAAATTCTAGATCCAAACTATAAATCAAACACAAAAAATTAGGATCTTGGTAAGGAGGGGGCAAGGTCAGTTAATATCTAAATTAAAATTTGCTCAGCAGCCTATAAGTAGACATAAATCTTTGTTTTTTTTTTGTTGTTGCTGTTGTTTAGACAGGGTCTCGTTCTGTCACCCAGGCTGGAGTGCAGTGGTCTGATAAGAATTTACTGTAACCTCAAACTCCTGGGCACAAGCACTCCTGCCTCAGCCTCCTGAGTAGCTGGAACTACAGGCACAGGCCACAGCGACTGGCTAATTTTTAATTGTTTTTGTAGAGATGGGGCCTTATTATGTTGCCTGGGCTAGACTCGAACTCCTGAGCTCACACACCTGGCCAACATAAATTTTTAAGAAACCTAGCCACTCCAAATCACCTCCTAAAGACACTGAATCTATTAACTTTGAAAAATAAGACTAACCATGTTAGGAATCCTGTTGAGATTCCAGCTTCTCTTAATTTCTGAATATGAAGTCAATTCCACTGTCTGTCACAATGGAATAAGAAAACACATTATTTCAGGAAAACTGGTGAATAATGTATCTGTCAGCCAAGCATTTACTATGTACCAAGGTCATAAAATAAGTGTAGTTTACTTAGATTTACCTACAGGATACCAATATATCTGCTCATTATTCCCTCTTGCATTTCAGTCTTTCCTTCTGAGTTCAATTTCCTTCTCTCTTAAGTACATCTTTTGAAAGAATGTATGATGGTAGCCAACTCAGTTTTTATTTGTCCAAAAAGTCATTTCATCTTTACTCTTAAAGTTCACCTGGGTAAAAATTAAAGGTTGGCAGTTATCTTTTCTCAGTATTTTATAATTTGATCATCTTTAGGTTTCCATCATCGCTACTGAGTAGTTAAATGTGGCTCTTTTATGATCAATCATCCATTGTTTCTACTCTCTATTAAGATATTCTCTTTATATTTGATTTTCTGCAATTTCACGATAATGTGTCTAGGTGCAGAATTTTTACCTATCCCGCTTGGAGTTTCATTGTGCTTCCTAAAGCTGAGAATTCATGCCTTGTATCAAATCTCAGCCAGTATATATTTAAACCGATAGCAGCTGAGAACTATCCCTATTCTTTCTGTGTAACTCCAATTAGATTCATTTTGAACCTCATTCTATTTTCCATAACTTTGAACTTCTCTTTTGCATTTTTCATCTCAGAGAAAAGAGACTCAGAGAAAACAAAGCAGTACTACATATGTTGATTTCCTAAACCAGTCTTCAAAACATATCTATTGCTGAACTTGTCCATTAAGTTTCTAAATTTCAATGACTTTTTTTTTTTCCTTTGTTGGTTGTTTTGCTGCAACTTTCTGAGGTTGCCTTTTTTCCTAGGTTCTGTCATTTTGAGTTACAGGCTAATATTGGAAAACTTTAATCTGGAGGAATATGGGAAGCTTGTGTTGAAAGCACATTCCCTCAGGAAAGCCACATATTTGCCTCTGCTCCACTTGAGGCACTTCTAGCTCAGGATCATTTTAATTTCTTATCTCTGGGTTTCCCAGACCACACAGGTGAACAAATTCAAATAGCAAACCTGTATTTTAAAAGGGTTATGGTTTAAATTTTCAGGGAAGACTTCTATTTGGATCTAAGGCTAAGAAAGACAAGGCTTCATCACTATACTTGGCTGGTGGGTGGATTTTTCCCCCAGCCTACCCTTTTACTAAGAGTATAAAGTCTTTAAGAGTTACAGCTCTATACAGGGATCCTCAGCTCCATTTCCCCGCCCTGAAAAATCCAGCCTTTTCTTGAGAAGATCCAATACAACACAAAGCTCTGGAGTGTGGTTTGAACAAAGCCCCTTACTTAGGGCAGCTCCTGCGTTAGCTTGATAACCATTAATTTTTCTCTTCAGTTGCCCTGGGGAAATCCTTCACATCCTTGAGCTTGCAGGGAAAACATGTAAAGGAATGTTATGGACATTTGTAGACATTTCACAGAATTTTTCAGGTTATCTAATCCATTATATTGCCAGAAGTCTCTGAGAATAAGCTTTAAAACAATAATTTCCACCTTCAAAAGCAAGCTTTAAACCAGTATTGTTTGCCCTTCTGTGTTTCCACAGCACTACACAAAATAAGTATGTACTTATTTTACTCCACCTTGTCACTGTGGTTTACTTGTCTATTTCTCTGCCCTGATTTTAACAGACATCTCTAGTGCTCAACAATACAAGGTAATGCATAAACAATAACTTATCACCTCAGTGATTCCTGCTTTGGCTACAACAGGAAAATAAGAATTAGCAGACTGCTTAGCTTCGTTATAATTTTGAAGATAAGAATCAAGGGCAGTGACATGGTTTTTACTATGCTCTCTATATTTTTAAGAGAATAAAGGCTACCAGAGGTTTTGATGAATGCTCTAAACAGGAGAGTAGGAATGGAAACTTACTGGTTGATCCTGTGCCACATGAGACAGTAACTCAGGAGCAATGAGGATAGACTTTCTATGTGTTTTAGGGGCAAAACTGACAGGTATCTGATTTGACATGAAGGATGAAAGAGGGACTGACTCTAAGGCTACAGAGAATGAACTACAGGAAAGAGATCAAAGTTACAAGAAGTTAATATTAATAAAGAACTATTTAAAACTTGGCACATATATTAAAAAGCTGAATGAAACTGACTATATCACCCCCAGTTAAAAATTTTTCATTTTACAGCCGGGTGCGGTGGCTCACGCTTGTAATCCCAGCACTTTGGGAGGCCGAGGCAGGCGGATCACGAGGTCAGGAGATCGAGACCACGGTGAAACCCCGTCTCTACTAAACACACACACACACACACACACACACACACACACACACACACACACACACACACACAAAATTAGCCGGGCGTGGTGGCGGGCGCCTGTAGTCCCAGCTACTCGCAGAGGCTGAGGCAGGAGAATGGCGTGAACCCGGGAGGCGGAGCTTGCAGTGAGCCGAGATTGCGCCACTGCACTCTGGCCTGGGTGACAGAGCGAGACTCCATCTCAAAAAAAAAAAAAAAAAATTTTCATTTTACTTCATCTGATGAATACCAGTAAGTCCAATTGTTGCAATATATCCAGGATCTCTACTACTTGGCCATAATCTTCCTTTCCAGCCATACCTTTCATTATTTCTTCACCTTCCCTAATCCAGTCAAATAAAATTACTCATTTATTAATGATTTCCTGCAACTGCCCAAACTCTTCTCTCCTTTGTTCCTTGTGTTCTTGCAGTTGGCAACCCATATAAAGATTCAGATTCTACCCTATCGTTCAAGTTCTAGCTCAACTGCCACCTCTTCCATGAAGCTTACTCGGAACAACCTTCTTGAGAAGAGTATCTGTCCTAAATCAACTCTGCAGCTTCCCAAAAACCTACCACAGTGCCTTGCACAAAGAAATTAAATAGTAACTGATAAATGAGCACTAGCCCAGGATACGGCACAGAAGATATTTAATTCTTATAAGGGAAACTGGGCTTGAACTCTGATATCCCTTTAAAATCTAAGGTTTTGTGATTCTATAAAACCTTTATTAAAAATAGTCTTTTTTTTTTTTTTTTTTTTGAGACGGAGTCTCTCTCTGTAACCCAGGCTGGAGTGCAGTGGCGCAATCTCAGCTCACCGCAAGCTTCGCCTCCCGGGTTCACGCCATTCTCCTGCTTCAGCCTCCTGAGTAGCTGGGACTACAGGCGCCCACCACTGCGCCCGGCTAATTTTTTGTATTTTCAGCAGAGACCGGGTTTCACCGTGGTCTTGATCTCCTGACCTCGTGATCCACCCGCCTTGGCCTCCCAAAATGCTGGGATTACAGGCGTGAGCCACCGCACCCGGCCAAAAATAGTCTTAAGATACATCTAAAGTACATATCACCATTTTTTACCGGGTAAACATTTACTGAACACCCTCCATGTACCAGATACCATGCTAGGTAAGCTTAAATGTGATTCCCTTTTAATCCTAACAAAACTCTATAAAGCAGTCATTCTTTATTTTACAGATGAGGAAAGGAGATTCAGGCTGATTGTCCTAATACAAATGCTATACAAGTGGCAGAATGAAGGCATAAACTTCATCTTTTAACTTAGTAAGCCTATTGCTCTTGTATATCACAGCTGCCAAGTGATTTAGAATATAATTTAATTTCCATATTTAAGTAAACAAAGAAAAGTATGTTGAAAATACTATGAACACAAATGAATCGAGTACAGATAGCAAATAACGACAAGTTATTCTGTTATACTTGCAATAAAACATTTTTCAGCAAAGCAAAACAGTTCTCCTCACAAGGTTCAATTCAATTCAACAAACATTTATTGTGAAAGGCACTAACAGAATTCTAAACGAAAACAGCTAAGGATAATATGAAAGCAGAAAGTCTACCACTGTATGTATGAGAGTTCATGGTGCCATGAAGGAAGATTTTACAAGACTAGAATCAAGTTATTCCCCGTTTTTCATTAAAAAGCCCCTTTGAAGAGGAAAAATATAATCTAATATTGACATAAAATTCACAAAATGTTGACACTGCCTATATTAAAATGTATCAAATCATAGTTATACCAGTATCTATATTTTTTAAAGTTTCTTGGACCATTCACAATGGGAAAGGCAAAGTGAATATGGTAGAATATTTTCAAATATCTAAAAAATAAACTAGAAATAGATTTTAAGTCTTGATCAATATTATTCTGCCAGGTAGCAATGGAAAGAGTGCAATACACAGCTTAAGTTCAGCAAAACAATGTAACTGAAGATGGTAAGCTCTCATTATATAAAAAACCAGGACAGTAGGAGATGTAGCACAGTTTATCAGAGCACCAGCTTTTCACTGTCATTCTACTATCAAGAACCTTTGTGATTTTTAAATAACTGACCTATCTGTAAAACTAAAGACTTGGTGTAAATACTCTCTATGGTCCTTTTCAGAATAGCAACATCCAAACAATTATCAATTAATAACCAAAAAAATTATTACCATTTGGACATTAGCTTTAACACATATACTATTTAGAGCAGATAGAAAGTTGAATCATTAAGGAAATAAAAATGAAGGAAAAAATTGTTCTGATACCACAAATACAAAATAGGACAGCTAGAGGGTAAATTGCTTTGGTCAAAATCCCTAAGAGCAGTCAAAAATAAATATTAAAGAATCTGGCTTGTATTTACTCAGCCTTATCTATCTCCACAATTCTACACAAACAGAATATTAAGCTAGTTAAATTCAAAGTATTTACTATTTGTTTACTGTAGGGATAAGGAACAAAATTAACCACTTAGGCTGTTATTATTATTTATTAAATGACAGTGAGGATCCTCTCCTTTATGACATTCCTAGCAATAACATCAAGGAATGCCTAATGGAAAACACAGAAGACTGCTTGACACTTTCCATCTGTACAAACTACAGAAAACAGCAAATTCTTGTCTTCTTCACATGTTAATACCAGGAATTTCAACACCATTCTTGTGTCCAACTTCTCAAACACAACAGAAAGACACAGGACCCTAAAACATCCCTACCCACAAAGTGCAGATAGTCTAGTCTCATGTCACCAAATGAGAAAGCAACTATTTCAGATTCTTCACTGACTTTCATATTGCTGTCACGTCTTAAGAAATAATCACCAATACACACAATTCTGATGTTCTTATCCTAGTCATTTATCTATCTATCCAACAATCCATTCATTCCAAAATTTACTGGATTCTAATCATGTTATGTGTAACATCAACATCAAGAGATCTAGCTCAGAGATCAGCAAATGTTTTCTGTTAAGAAAATTATAGATAGTAAATATTTTAGGTTTGTTGGCCCATGTTCTCTGCCCATACTCTTCTTCGTCTTTTTTTTTTTTTTCCTCTTTTTTTGGTAATGGCTTTTTACATTTTACAAAAATGTAAAAAGGGGTCTTACAAAACAGGCCATAATTTGGACTTAGCCAAGTATCAATGACTTAACGGGTGCTCAAATATTTTTAAATAAACTTTAAGTTGATAAGATTTAGTTCCTGCCCTCAAAAAAGGGTCACAATGTATTAGAGGAAGAAACAAGTAAAACAGAAGTTCAATATCAAATAATGTGTCCTATGAATGAGGTATACGCAAGATAGTGATAGGTTAATGTTCAGTAAGTGTAAACACATGCCAAGCACAATTATTCTAAGTGTTTAACATACATTCATTTACTCCCACAAGAACAACCCCATGAAGTTCTTTTATAACTCCCATTTTACATGTGAGAAAACAGAGACAGAGATATTTAGTAAATTGCCCAAGAAGACGTAATCAGCAGAGTGAAGCTAAAGTTTTAACCTGGACAGTAGGCCTCTGGAGCAAGCTCTGCATTTAACCCCATTTGCTAGGAAGCTAATGGGGCAGAGAAGAGGTGCAATATCTAAACCCTATAGGGAAGTCAGAGCAGGCTTCCCTGAGAAGTAGAAACAAGGGAAAACAGTATTATGAGGGTGGAAAAGTACAGAAAAAGTAGAACATGGGAAGAAAATGAGGTGTGACAGGGATGATAAATACAGGAAACACCAGTAAGACAGAGTGAAAAGAAGAGGCAAAAAAGTGACAGGAGAAGAGGCTGGAAAGATAGACAAGGACCACATTATGAAGGTCCTCATATTTAAGTTTCAACTTCCTAAAGTTAGTCCTTAAAGCTGTGTGGTTTTAGGAGTTTTAAGCAAGAGGGATATAATAGAAATTTAAAAATTTTTGCCCAGGCGCGGTAGGTCACACCTGTAATCCCAGCACTTTGGGAGGCTGAGGCGGGTGGATTACGAGGTCAGGAAATCAAGACCATCCTGGCTAACACGGTGAAACCCCGACTCTACTAAAAAATACAAAAAATTAGCTGGGCATGGTGGCGGGCGCCTGTAGTCCCAGCTATTCGGGAGGCTGAGGCAGGAGAATGGTGTGAACCTGGGGAGGCGGAGCTTGCAGTGAGCCAGGATCACGCCACTGCAGTTCAGCCTGGGCGACAGAGCGAGACTCGTCTCAGAAAAAAAAAAAAAAGAAAAAAATTCTTTTGTTTACTTAAGTAACAGTATGAATATACATTTGAGGGAGTAAGTATGAAAATAGTGAGGGGGCCACTCTACGAACCCCAGGCAAGAGTAGGAGCTAGAATTAAAGTAGTAGCCATGAGAATGGAAAAGAATTAGGTATGAACAATATAAAGAAGGAAGCCTTGGTACTAAGTAACATGTGCAACTGAGTGAAGGAGATGAGCAGGAAAATATGAGTACAGGAGAAAGTGTGGCCTGAAAGGGAGAAGAATGAGTTTGGATATGTTTAATGTGATGCACCGATGGGAAAAGTTCAACAGACAGCAGAATTTACAAGTCTGGAACAAAAAGGAAAGGTCTCTATTGTTAAATCAAGTTTAGCCTAAAGCTGCCTCATTACGTATTTTAAGTTTGGCTAAAGGTTTTTCTGTACATGGTGAACTATAACAAGTGGAGGTGTAACCAGACCATGGCCTACACCTATGCCAATCACCGAGTTTTGGCCAATCAAATGTAGCCAACTGTTTGAACCATGTTCAAATGAAGCAAATGCCAAGCTGTAACCAATCCAGCTGTTTCTGTACCTCACTCCCATTTTCTATACGTCACTTTCCTTTTTTTGTCCATAAATCTTCTTCCATCATGTGGCTGCTCTGGAGTCTCTGAGCCTACTATGGCTGGGAGGCCTGCCCGGTTGGCAAATCGTCCGTTGCTCAATTAAATTCCTTTAAATTTAATTCAGCTGAGGTTTTTCTTTTCTCACTACCTTCCTCCTGATCAAATATTCCTTAACAGACTGTCTCACTCCAGAATGATTCTCAGACGTCAGGCAACCCTCATTTCACTTTTCAATTGTCACCCAGTTAACTCTACCACACCTGGAGCTGTATCACAGGCTTTGGTTACTCATATTTGGCTCAGAATAAGACTCTTTAAATATTTTACAGTTTGGCTCTTTCGTCAATACCCAAATATATTATGTACATTTTAAGTTAAGACCGGTCTATAAATGGACCTTTGGAGAACTGTTTCGGTTCATTTAAACCAGTCACAAATGAAAACTAAACGCTCCACCCTCTTCCTATGGGGATGTAATCTTGTAAGATACTTAGCATTTAAGATACTTAGCTTTGGTGGAGAGGGGGCAGGCAGGACTTGACACTATTTATATGAATGATATTGAAAATATGATTTACATTAGTGTTACCAGGCACTTTAAAAGCACTTAATAGATGTGACTCCTGTGTGTTCCTTCTTTATTGCTACAATACAGCATAGTAACAAACATATGAACACTTTTTAAACGCCTTTGGCATGAGGACTGCTTGAAATCTAAGCTGATAATTTAGCACAATTATTATAATTTCACAGAAAGGGCTGGAAAGAAGGAAAATCTTACTTTTTATGCTTAGTTAGGACTTTTTAAAAAATGAGACTATTCAAAGACCATGCAAAGGAAGTTACCTCAGTGAAAAGGGAAGAAAAGTCAAAGGTTCATGAAAGCCTAAATCAAAATCATTTCAAAACAAAGGAAAGCAAAACTGATTTGCAACACATCTTGACACAAGGGGCCATGTAAAAGCCCAATGTTGCCTATCGTTAAAAAGGTAACTGTCAATTCTGTTCATACCTTTAAGTAATTATGGCTGACACTGATACAGAATGACTGACTATAGAAATTATTTTATTGAGAGCCTAACATGTTCACTAGTGGGAAGTGTTCAGAGTTATTTTTCCACATTCTCCAAATGAATAGACTAGCTATAAAAACTAAAAGTCTGGAAAAAAAAAAAAAACCCTACATAACAGTAACAGCAATAAAATCTCTCTTTAAAAAAAAATCAAGCTCAAACACCAAGCATATTGGCTACATATCATGTCCACTTTTATTTTCATAAGATCTGGAGAGGAAAGCTTTATTATTTCTGGTATCACACATTTACAATATGTTCTTTTTTTTTTTTTCCAAGACAGAGTCTCGCTCTGTCGCCCAGGCTGGAGTGTGCAATTTCAGCTCACTGCAACCTCCATCTCCTGGGTTCAAGTGATTCTCCTGCCTCAACCTCCAGACTAGCTGAGATTACAGGCGCCTGGCTAATTTTTGTATTTTTAGTAAAAACGGGGTTTCGCCATGTTGGTCAGGCTGGTCTCGAACTCCCGACCTCAGGTGATCTGCCCACCTCGGCCTCCCAAAGTGCTGAGATTACAGGCGTGAGCCACTGTGCCCGGCCAACAATATGGTTTTAAATATAAATCATTTTGTCAAGTCGGAGTTCCTACCCTATGTTTCCAAACATAGTTTCCATGAATCACTTTTTTCTCAATCTAGACAAGTAAACCTGCTTGCTAACCCTTCCACTTAGTTCCATCCATCATCTGTCCCCACCCAACTCCCATCAATATGTATTCCCTCTGGAACATTTGGTTTTTCTTTGAGATGGAGTCTTGCTCTGAGGCCCAGGCTGGAGTGCAGTGGTGCAATCTCGGCTCACTGCAATCTCCGCCTCCAGGGTTCAAGCAATTCTCCTACCTCAGCCTCCCAAGTAGTTGGGATTACAGGTGTGAGCCACCGTGCACGGCCCCCTCTGGAACATTTAAGCTGCAGTTCCCTCTACCAAGAATCACATTTTTCCTCTGTTCTAAGTCATAACTCCTCTCACCTTTAAAATATTACTCAAGCTCATATAAATAAATTATCAAGAATTTCTATATTTACCTGGATTGCAAGGGTAGGTCACACATTATTCTCTTAACTCTGTTACATATTCTGTCATGGGGGGACACAACATCAATAAGAAAAATGATCTTTTTCATAAACTTACGTTTGATAACTTGTAACAGCTTTTGTCTACATCATAGGGCAGAGGTCAGTTGCATTACATTATAAAACAAAGGACTGAATTTCTTTATGCATGTTAAACCTTTTTTATTCATGTTTGCTACATCTCATCAGTTAACAACATTTGTTACATACCACTACCCATGATTCTGCATATTCTACACATAATGTGTGTTCATTTAACATTGTCAGGCTTATGCTATAAGCACTGCGTATCATTATAATCGGGGGGAATAGAAGGAAACAGAAGAACATGGAGACACCTATCCTGTTCCAATAGCATTTGAATATCTTTAAGCTGTGTAATTATGTATTCCCCCTTAATTTACCTAACTAATTACAATTAAATGAAAATATATCTTTCAGATGATCATTTTATTTGCAAAGTGTTTTACTTAAAGAATCATACTCAAAGACACAAATATGTACCCATGTGAAATAGAGGTCTTGAAAACCAAATTTAAAATATATTCTATTAAAATAGAATTTTATTAAACTTAATAGAATTTTATTAAATTCTATTAAAATAGAAAGACAAATGAAGGGGGATAGCCAATTAAAGTTTGCAAAATGTCTGGCGTATTGTAAGCGCTGAAAAGTGAGCTAAGTCAACATATCTTTTTTTAGAAGACTTGTCAGGACAGGTAAAAATAAAGATCCCAGACAATCTGAACAGATTCAATTCCACAGCTCAGCAATTAGCTGATTTTACCGGACTTTAGTTCCTAAACTGTGTCCAGTGATAAATGTAACATTATCTTCATCGTTGAAGCCTAATCTGATTATGCTGAGCCCTAAAATTTCCTGAAGCAAAATTTACGGACAAGTGACAAATACCCTAGATCTAGAGAAAGGACAAACTCAAGTCACTTAACCACTATCTATGAAATCCCTACCACGTGCCAGGTGCTGGAGATACAGCAGTGAGTAAAGCAGACAAGGTCCCATCCCTCTTGGGAGTTTTCAGTCTCAAGAGATACACAATAACAAATTATGATAAATGCTATAAGCAAAAGAACAGAATCTTACAAGACCATATATCAACAATCACTTTTTCTATAGAAACAGTCTTTGTGTTGAGACGTGAAGAATGAAATGGAAATTTACTAAGCAGAGAAGTATAAGGTCAGGGCATGGTACCTGTGAGACTTCGAACAAAAGTCTCGGTGGCTCAAGTGCAGAGGGTTTGAAAAATAAGAGGGGAGGTGGAGAAGCAGGCCTGGGGAATGTTAGTCTTTATCCTAAGAGTAGTAGGAAATAATGCTACGGAGAAGAATGACATGACTGGATTTGTGTTTTCATAAGATACGGTACCCTAGCTTCAGTGTACAGAACAAATTTAACAAGGATATGGAAGGCTATTATTGTGCTGCAAGGGGGAGATAATCCTACTCAGACTAAGACAGCAGAGAATATGGATTTGAAAATTATTAAAGGATGTCAAATAGGCCTTAGTACAGTAAGAATTTGGGAAGTGAGGGAGAGGGGGTATTGGGAATTACTCCTAAGTCTTTAACTTGGAAAACTGGAATAAAAAAGGTGATGCTATTCACTGACATGTGGGACACTAGAGGATGGCATGCGGCATCAGCGAGTAGTAACTGAGGCCATTGGGATAGATACAATTGTTAGGTTGTAGAATGAAAAGAAATGGAAGCCTAGGATTGAGCTTTCACAAACTCTGACATCTTTGGACAACAAAAGTGGCCGGGGTGAGGTGGCTCATGCCTGTAATCCGAGGCTTTGGAAGGCTGGGGTAGGATCGTTTGAGGTCAGGAGTTCAAGACTGGCCTAGGCAATTTTTTTTTTTTTTTTTTTTTAATTAGCCAGGTATGGCTGACACGTAAAAATGGAGTTCCCAGACATTCTGAATAGATTCAATTCCAGCTCAGGAATTGGCTGGTTTTACCTGATCTTTAGTTCCTAAACTGTGTCAAATGAACAGTTACTTAGGAGGCCAAAGCAGGTAGATCACTTAAGCCCAGGAGTTTGAGGTTGCAGTGAGCTATGATTGCGCCACTGCACTCCAGAGCAAGATCCCAACTCTTAAAAAACAAAAAACAAAACAAAACAAAAAACCCAAACTAGACAAAGCAGGAGTTACCAGAGACATGAGAGGAGAACCGAGAAAGCACGACCTCACAGCTTCCAGGGAGAAAAACGTTTCCAAAAGAGTTGGTGGTTAAGAGTGTCAAACATCACTGAGAGGTCAAATAAGAACAGGTCTGAAAGAATGCCCATTAGATTTCATGACCTGAAGGTCACTGATGATCTTAAGAATACTTCCTGGAATAGTAGTGAATTATTCCATGGCTTACATTGGCAGTGGAATACAACAAGAGCACATTCTACTCACTCATTAAACTCCTTTCTTGTTTTCTTTTTCTTTTTTCTGCCCATCCTCTCTTGCTCTGCACTCTCTCCTGACTTCAATATGGCTTCCTTTCTCATCTTTTTTGTTCTACCTACTCATTTCTTTCTTCTCCATACTTATTGATTTTCTCCTTTGCCTTTCCCACCCTTACTTGATGGCAATATGGAACTGAAAATACTTCATTTTTTATTGAATACTTCCATTCTTCCTGTTCTTAATTTTAACACTTTATAATTCAGAATGGTTGAGGACGGTGGTGGTAGCAAAATTTAATTGCTTTTACTTATGTGAAAGCTTCAGAATAACTTATCTCAAAGAGTGGGTCAACGGTTTGAACAGGAAATAACATCCTAAAAAATCAAACTCTTCTTCTATAAGAATATAGTCCCCTCTTCTCTGTGAGGGACACATTCCAAGACCCCCAACTGAAACGGGCTAGTACTGAACCCTATATAACACTATGTTTTTCCTATATATACATACCTATGATTAAGTTTAATTTATAAATTAGGCATAGTAAGATTAACAATAAGAATAATAAAATAGAAGTTATAATAATATGTCAGCATCACTACTCTTGCACCTTCGGACCACTATAAGTAAAATAAGGGTTACCTGAACATAGCACTGCAATACAATGATCAGCCAATCTTATAACCTAGGCGGCTACTGAATGACTGACAGGCGGGTAGTGTATACGGCACGGGATATACTGAACAAAGGAATGATTCATGTCCTCGGCAGAACAGAGTGGGATGCCGTGAGATTTCATCTCACTACTCAGAACAGCATGCAACTTAAAACTTATAAATTATTTCCGGGATTTTCCATTTAATATTTTTGGACAGC
Organism: Hylobates moloch; assembly: GCF_009828535.3. Classification (NCBI taxonomy): domain Eukaryota; kingdom Metazoa; phylum Chordata; class Mammalia; order Primates; family Hylobatidae; genus Hylobates; species Hylobates moloch. The sequence goes on from NW_026652283.1 coordinate 66,638,408, forward strand.
AGTTGACTGTGGGAAGCTGAAACCACAGAAAGAGAAACAGCAGATAAAGGGGGACTACTGTTGTCTTCTAGTATAAGCTAAATATTTTGCTCTTAGATCGCTAACTGCTGGATATAATGTGGCACAAACCACCATCTCTGTTATAAAATCTTCAGTTATTAAATAAGATTCATCTAAAGTACTTTTTCTTAAATATTTCCAAGGCACAAGATATTCTTATACAGAAACTCAGAATAGAAAATAGCTAAGACATAAGTGGTGTTTCACGGAACCATCCATCAGTCTTTTTTAGGATGTAGCAGTCTTCCATGTATCAATTAACCAATCATTATTCTTACCCCATCTTTTTGGGCAGGGAGTGGTAGAACTTAAAACTTACCATTACTAAGACAGGGTGATAATAAGCATAGTATTTTGGGATGTCTTTTTTTTCCTTGCCCTAAACCTTCAGAGTTCTGCCAGGTGATTCAAATGTAAAGATCCCATAATCTTGCCTGTATGCTCAAGCAAACACTAACACTTTAAAAAGTGGGAATAAAAAATCTGAACTGTTGAATTAGAAACAGTATTTAGCCCCATCTTCAATTTCAGAAAGAACAAGTAGATATCAGGGCCATTGTGGCCTTCTGTAGTCATACTGAAGAATGATGTACATTTAAAATTTTAATACAGTTTTTAAATAAGCCAAAAAATAAATGTCTTCTGTAAGAAAACACTATTGTTCTCATCATAGTTCTATTATCAATAATTATTACAGCCGGGCACAGTGGCTCATACCTGTAATCCCAACACTTTGGGAGGGCAAGGTGGGGGGATCACTTGACCCAGGAGTTCAAGATCACTCTGGGCAACATACTGGGACTCCATCACTACAAAGAAAACAAAAATCAAATCCAGGCATGATTGTGCAAGCCTGTAGTCTCAGCTACTAGGGGAAGGCTGAGGTGGGAGGACTGCTTGAGCCTGGGAGGTCAAGGGTGCAGTGAGCTGTGATCGTGCACTCCAGCCTGGAGTGAGAGACTGTCTCAAAAAAAAAAAAAAAAAAAAAATTACATTTATTTGACTAAGTAAGATTAGCAGCCCCAGAGTTCATCAATTGCAATTCACTCACTGCAAATCTCAGGACTAAAAGTAGTACGTTTCAGAAGAGTATCTTTCTAAAAGACAACAAAAAAGGTGGAAAACAAGAAAGAGCTGTAAAGGAAAATGAGAGGGTTGTCAATATTTTTAGATGGAAATGCTGTCATTAACGAAAGGCAACAACAATTTTCGCAAGAACTGGATTTATAAGAAAGCATAACTTTACTATAATTCATGGTTTGTCCAGAAAACTGAATATATGAACAAATGACAACCAAACTATTTTAACTCCCAACACTTTCGGAAACAGTGAGTCTACAAACAAGTAAAGTCTACTAATCAGCAAAGACATTAACTGTGCTAAAATTGAGAGTAATTTTGGTCTACACTTACTAGGGCAAAATATAGACCAAATACATAGCAAAATTCATCTAAAAACAAGGACAATAAAATAACAGAAATAGGTAACTACCTATTTAAAATGAAACCTGCCTCATAGACCCACATGTTCTATAGAAATTTGTCAGAAATAGTAAATTCCAGGCAATACTCAAAAGACTTAGAAGGAAAGAAGAGGAAAGGAAGATATTAGATAAAGGAATTATCTGAAATAACCAAGTGAATTTCTGTTACTAGTTTTATAGTCAGATTCTTCATAGTTTCATTCTCTACTCAGGCCTATTAAAATAAAACTCCTTAAACTTTACCTAAAGCAATAGGGTGAGAAGCAACAGATTAACAGCAAAATATTACATGCTAGAGATTAGAGCTTTAATAATTAAGGGAAAGGATGGGTACGTAACTAATAAAAAGTAGTCAAGAAGTTCTGCATAGAGTAACCTTCTTAATGTGAGCAAAGAAACACACAAAAAGAAAATCTCAACCTTATTACTCTTCAACTATTATAAGGAATAAGAAAACCTAGTTGGGAAAAATCATATTTTCAGTTAGTAACTGGTGGTCATTCAGGATAAATCAAGAGTTTGCTCTACAATTACTACCCTTGTTTTTTCACACAGAGATGAATCATGAACAATATGCTCCTGGTTCAGGCTCAATTATTCAGGAAGAAAATAAAACACATTTATTTTAAACTATGGCTTTTATATCTTTGTCAAACTCTAATTTCTTTCACTCTTACATTTTGAAATCCCTTATTTTTCTATCTTAAGCAATATGAAGCTGATAGGAGAGGGGAAAGACCACAAGCTCAAGTTCTTGTCCATACACTACTCATAACATGGTTATCCTAGCTTTTCATACAGAAGCCTATGAGAGCTCCCCCTTACTTTCCCAACAACTGCCACACTTCTGCCAGACATAATAGGGATGGCATAAAAGGTACTGGCCTGATGCCAAGAGAAAGAAAATCCTTTGTGGCTAAAAGGGCCCCAGATACGTCTCAGGCTGCTGCTCCAGATGGGGCAAGTTGTAAGCCTTGGCAGCTTCCACATGGTGGTAAGCCTGCAGGTGCACAGAGGGCAAGAGTTGAGGCTTGGGAGCTCCTGCCTAGATTTCAGAGGATATATGGAAACTCCAGGTAGGAGTCTGCTGCAGGAGCAGAGGCATCATGCAAAACCTCTATGAGGGCAGTGTGGTGGGGAAATGTGGGGTTGGAGCCCCCACACAGAGTCCCCACAGGGGCAGTGCCTACTGGAGCTGTGACAAGAGGGCCACTGTCCTCCAGACCCCAGAATGGTAGATCTACTGATGGCTTGCTCTGTGTACCTGGAAAAGCCACATGCACTCAACAACAGCCTGTAAAAAGAGCTGAGGGGCTGTACCCTGTAGAGCCACAGGGGCAGAGATGCCCCAGGACCTGGGAGCCCACCCCTTGCATCAGTGCTGCCTGGATGTGAGACATAGAGTCAAAGATTATTTTGGAGCTTTAAGATTTAATGACTGCCCTGCTGGGTTTTGGACTTGCACAGGGCCTGTAGCCCCTGTCTTTTGGTTGATTTCTCCCTTTCGGAATGGGTGTATTTACCCAATGCCTGTACCCGCGTTGTTATCTTGGAAGTAACTAACTTGTTTTTGATTTCACAGGCTCATAAGCAGAAGAGACTTGCCTTGTCTCAGATAAGACTTTGGATTGTGGACTTTTGAGTTAATGCTGAAATAAGATTCTGGGGAACTACTGAGAAGAGATGACTGTATTTTGCAATGTGAGAAGGACGTGAGAGATTGGGGAGGGGCCAGGGCAGAATGATACGGTTTGGATTTGTGTCCCCACCCAAATCTCATGTCAAATTGTAATCCTCCATGTTGGATGAGGGGCCTGGAGGGAAGTGACTAGATCATGGGTGTAGTCTTCCCCCTTGCTATTCTTGTAATAGTGAGTTCCCACAAGATCTGGTTGTTTAAAAGTGTGTAGCCCCTCCCACTTCTCTCTCTTCCTCCTGCTCTGGTCGTATAAGACCTGCTTGCTTCCCCTTCACTTTCTGCCATGATTCTAAGTTTCTTGAGGCCTCCCCCACCATGCTTGTACAGCCTGTGGAACTGTGAGCCAATTAAACCTCTTTGCTTTATAAATTACCCAGTCTCAGGAAGTTCTTTAAAGCAATGCAAGAACTGACTAATAACAGTTCTGAATATGGTTGTTTTTTTTTTTTTTTGAAATCCTAATGTGTGGGAACATACTTACAAAACCAGAGTAAGAACATTCCCAGCCAAAAAAGGGGGCATTGTCAAAAAAAAAAAGGTAACATTTACTATTTTGACATTTTGCAAAATGAAAACCATTCACTAAAAAAAGCATTTATTCCTGATAAGCAAATATAAGAACACAGAAAATAAATTTATTAATGGCAAGTATTCCTAGTCTTACAAAAAACTGTATACTGTTCATTCTAACATACTGCGGACATTCTTTTATTTCTATGGACAGCAAACCTGTCCTGTAAAAAGTCAGAAGGTAAACATTTTAGAGTTTATGGGACACATGGTCTCTGCCACAACTATTCAACTCTGCTGTTGCAGCGTAAGAGCAGCTACAGATATTACAGAGACAATGCATAAACAAATGGGTATGGTTATATCCCAATAAAAGGTTATGAATATTGATGTTTCAATTTCATATAATTATAGTAAGCCATGAAGTATTACGCTTTTTATTTTCCCCCACAAAAAAATGTAATCATTCTTAGCTCAAGGGCCATACAAAAACAGAAAACACGAATTTGACCTGAGGCCCATTGTTTGCCTATTCCTACGTTATTTCCAATGTTTGTGGAAATAAAAATTTATAAATGTCTATAAAAATATTTTCTTTCTTGATGGTTCACCAATTCACCACCTCCAGTTCTAAGCCTTCCACAGAAACTCTCTGAGGTCCTCATTTCATCAGATTCCTTCCCTCCTTACACATCCCTCTCCCCAGGGCACAGCTTGAATGTTTTAAATCAAAATCTACTCGTGTCAGAAAATAAGCCACCCATCTCAACTTTTTACACATCCTACTTCCTTGAAATACTGTAAAGCTCCAAATCTTTTCATGCTCAATCTCTGAATAAATATAGAAGTTTGACCAATCTTATTATGCCTTTTCTCTTTCAACCATCATTGAATTTTAATTCTATACAATGAGACCCCTGTGAAGTCTTGGCAGTTCGGGTGTCTTGTTGAAAAGGCAAGTTTTAGTCACAAATACATTTAATGTTTAAAATCTCTCCAGTAATTGTCCAAATGGCTTCTAAGGAAACTCAGGAAAAGAGTGTTAGTTTATCGTTTTAAATGGCTTCTCTCCCACTTTCCCAGTTAGGTGTTCTTTTTTATTTTTATTCTTTTTAAAATTTACTATTTGTCTAATGACTATTATTGTATTATTATTAGGATAATAACTGAAAATGTTTTAAGGACTTGATACCTCTTTAAATCTAAAGCCACAAGGTTCTAAAATGTTAATTTAAATAATTAAAACAATGTTAGCATAAATTCAACTTTTCACAATATTTGAAATGTGTTAACACTGGTTTGGAAAGGTACAATCACAAACCTGAAAAATGTCAAGAAATAATTCATTTCATAAAGTGACCCTGTATGTGGGGAACTGTATAAATGTGTAGTCTCTGGTGTAGAGTTTTCAGATTAGCATAGAGAAACATTCAGGAGTTAGTGAAAAACCATGTGGTAGGGGCAGAAATGTGCTGGGCAGGAGACGGAGCATTCAACAGAAAATGAAATTTCACTCTCCATCTCTCCCTATCCACAAACAAGTGTTTAAATGCACCCATATTAAAACTGTTCCCAGTAAATTCAGGATAACAGTAACAGCAAAAATGCCACAGTTCAGCAATCTGTGTTTGACTGTGGAGTGATTTCTCCTCAAGACAGATGCCATCCCAAGGAACAAAAGCAGAAAAACAATCCAATGTATATGACCAGAGGCAGAGGCAAAAGCAAGAAAATACTAGAACTACAAGTCTGACTCTCTCTGTCTGTCTCTCTCTCTCTCTCTGTCTCTTCTCTCTCTCCTCTGAGATTCCTGGCTACATCTTTAGAACATCCTACACAGACAACAGGAATGGTAATTTCCTACATAATACACAGCAACAAGCTCTTTGCCTTTCATTTTGCTGCCAAGTACATAAACCAAAGGCTTCTTGCAGACTGCTGTACCCAAAAAACAAAACAAGGAATAGTTCCTGAAAAGCAACATTCAGGGTCCATAAAGAGTCAAAACATTTCCTCAAGTAGTTAACAGGCCTTTTTTTTTTTTTTTTTTTTTTAAACTTCAGCTATGCTAGTCAGATTTTAATGTAAGAAATTCTTAGGACCAAAAATGTTGAATGTGCTACGTATATTTATTTGAAGAACATACAGGGAAAAAAATAGGAATACTAAAAATTTCCTCATGAAATTTTCAAACTAAAATGTTACTACTGTTCCTATAAAGGAATTACTTCTTTAATTCTTTTAATGTTGTTTTTAACACCACTGAATCACCTCTATAATCCTAAAAGGGCAGACCCACAAACTCAGGGAGAGTTCAAGGTGGTCACTAAATGTTAAGTCACAAATTGCCCATCATCAGCTCAACGTCAGAAAAAAAAGAAAACATAGGTTGCCCTAAGTTCAACTCTTGCTTTTTTTTTTTTTTTTTTTTTTTTTTTTTTGAGACAGAGACTCGCACTGTTGTCCAGGCTGGAGTGCAGTGGCGGGATCTCGGCTCACTGCAACCTCTGTCACCCAGGTTCAAGCGATTCTCCTGTCTCAGCCTCCCAAATAGCTGGGATTTATAGGCATGTGCCACCACACCTGGCTAATTTTTGTATTTTTAGTAGAGACAAGGTTTCGCCATGTTGGCCAGGCTGGTCTCAAACTCCTAATCTCAGGTGATCTGCCCACCTCAGCCTCCCAAAGTGCTGGGATTATAGGCATGAGCCACTGTGCCCAACCCAACTCTTACTCTTTACCATATTAAAATAACAGAGTTTTAATTTCAAAACAATATTAAAAAAGAAATACTATTCCTTCTCCTCCTTTGTTACTCTCTTTCCATCTCTGCCATCCTTCAACTCTACCACAAACCATTTATTAACTGTCCGATTTCTTTCAAAGAATATAAATAAATAAAACCTTAGTCCCAATCTCCAGTCATCAGCTATTTATTCTTCGCTGTAAACTAAGGAGGTCTCTATTTCAATAGACTTGCTAACCTGACAATGTTTTTCTCAATGGTTAACAGTAGGCAAATGTCTAGAACCATACACTCCTTTGCAAACTTAATTGACATTTGTCAGCATTATTAAAACAACTTTACAATTAGCAAGCTAATTTCAAGTTTGTAGAAAATGAAATTTCAATAATTTCTCTCTCACATTTTAAGTTTGGTTCTACATAGGTTACTTCTTTTTTTTAATTTCCCACTTAAAGCTTGTTTGTTATTTCTCAGTTCAATCCCAATGAAAAGTAATGCAAGACAACAAATCTACAGTAAAGCCATCTCCATGACACTAAAGAGCCAACATCCAATAAGTAGGAGCAGATTAGCAAGAATTTCTGATCATTACATATACTGCTCTCAGCAATTAAATTTACTCCCACCTGCCTGTCTTGTTACACGGACAAAGGGAGGAAAAACTATAGTGAACGTAAATCAAAGTTATCACTTTAAAAATATAGGATTTTTAAGATATGGGATTAAAAGAGAATAGAGAACAACAACAGTAAAATCTCTGGATCTTTCCACTTGCCCTGGATTCCTGGGTTGCAGCTTCTCTAACAGCTCATTTTCCCTTCTTGTGAGGTTTTACTACTTGGTGTGCATTGCTCTCCACTTCCACTTCTACCCCTATAGGTTTTTAAAAGGAGATAAAGCAACTGTATAAGAACGCCTAAAGACATCAAAGACCCAAAGCTTCACTGGTTGTGTGTGGCATAGGAGGAAGAGGAGGAAAACGTGAGGTAATGAGGATCTACTGTATTTACCTTATGTGCAGGGCATGTGGACAACAATAGAAACCATGTAGGGTGCACTTTTGGTCAAAAAAGAACATGGCAGCCTAATGGGAGGCCTTTGTTCTTCAAAAGGGTCTCCTTTCCCCCTTTTGTGCTTCACTTAATTCATGGCATCTGAGCTACTCTTGAACTTGACAGACTGAGAGAAAGAAAGGGGGAATCAGACACACAAAGAGAAAGGAAAAGGAAAGACTTCAAAGAGAATTAATTTGAAAAAATTAGTTCTACTGCCAGTTTTTTTATGAAGTTTTGGAATTTTAAGGGAGTTGGAAAGTAATGAACTGTTGTAATAAATTTAATTTTCCCAGAAATTGTAATGAATAAAGTAGATAAATAAGGTATAAAATAATTTGTTAATATTTTTCCTGCTACATGTATTTCTTGAAATAATAGTAAGAAAATGTATGATATTCAACAGATTACATGAAAGATAACATTCTACAAGCAGAACCAATAACTAAGTGATTTCCCAGCTTAAAGGAAGTTTACTTGAGTCACACTGAAGAACACCACAAAACCACCAGCGCCACCTGCAGGGTAAACACAAATTAGCAGTTTACCACACTGGTATTTCAAAGCCTAAGATTTTAAAAAAGACACAGTAGGCCGGGCACAGTGGCTCACGCCTGTAATCCCAGCACTTTGGGAGGCTGAGGCAGGCAGCTCACGAGGTCAAAAGATCGAGACCATCCTGGCTAACACGGTAAAACCCATCTCTACTAAAAATACCAAAAATTAGCCAGGCCTGGTGGCAGGCGCCTGTAGTCCCAGCTACCAGGGAGGCTGAAGCAGGAGAATGGCATGAACCCGGGAGGCGGAGCTTGCAGTGAGCCAAGATCGCACCACTGCACTCCAGCCTGGGCAACAGAGCACTCCATCTCAAAAAAAAAAAAAAAAGACACAGTAACTGTGATACTTTCACAATGAAGAATTTAAAAATGTTTTAAAGCAGTAAAAATAACTTCAGATGGAGAACAAAGCCCTAGGAATCTCCGGCCAATTTTAGGTATTTATGAATATAAAAACAGAACTGCAGAAAGATCGGTAGCTATGTACTAATACAAAGGACTGCTTCAAAATCTTAAAAGAGCTAGTTATAAGTAAGATCACTGTCTCATGGTTTTTATTTTTTTTTCCTGATTGTAAAACATTACAATACAATCAAACAAGTCTGAAATATACGAAACTATCCTATTCCCATTAGATTTAGTATTTATTCCTCCAGGTCTCTCTTCTATGCATGTCTTGCGTATATAGTTTGGTATCACATGCCATACCTACTAGCTTTTGTGGTTTTTTTTTTTTCCTTTTTACAGCTTCCTTCCCCCCACCCCACTTAATATATTTGATAGCTCTTTTTATATCAGTACACATTACACCTTGATTTTTTGGTGGTGTATAGTATTTTACTTCAAGGATATACTAATGATTTGTGATCAATAATACTGACCACAATATTAATACTATTAATACAGGTATTGGGTTGTTTCTAATTTTTCCACTTTACAAACAAAGCTTCAAGAAACAGCACTTTTCATATCTTTCCTTACTGGTGTAAAAATGTCTGTAAACAAACAGCTAGAGACAGAATTCCTAAGTGAAATAATACGAACATTTTGTGGTGTCTCATGCCTGTAATCCCAGCACTTTGGGAGACCGAGACAGGCAGATCATGAGGTCAGGAGATCAAGACCATCCTGGCCAACACAATATAACCCCATCTCTACTAAAAATACAAACATTAGCTGGGTGTGGTGGCGCGTGCCTGTAATCCCAGCTATGTGGGAGGCTAAGGCAGAAGAACCGCTTGAACCCAGGAGGCGGAGACGGCAGTGAGCCGAGATCATGCTACTGCACTCCAGCCTGGCAACAGAGCGAGACTCTGTCTCAAAAAAAAAAAAAAATTAATAGTATTACCAAATTGTGCCAAAGTACCTTCCCAATATTATGTGACAGTGGCTGTTTCCCTTGGTCCCAGACAACAATCTTTTAAATATTTGACATTCTGATACTGATTTTGTTTTAATAATTTTGGAACATCTGCACATACCTCTTCAAATTGAGACTACGACGCATTTAATTACCGATGAAAAGATTTTGTAAAAGCACTACTTTTAAACTACCAATTATTATTTTATAGCCATATCTCAATTTCACCTTACAACAGAATGACTACCCAACCTGATTACACCCATCACAATGCATTCAGAAAGCACTGGATATTTCCAAATCCACCTTTGGAAGATAATTTGGTACCATTAAGGAGATTTAAAGGGTATGCTCCAGGTCTCAAAGGCAACTATAAAAAAGGCAGAACCTATGGCACGTGTTTATCTATGTAACAAACCTGCATGTCTTGCACATGTATCCTGAAACTTAATAAAAAAAAAAATGGCAGAATCATACAAACGCAAACTCTTCCCAAGAGAACTATTGTGAAGGTAGAGCTTTCAACTGGATTTATGTGCATGAGCATGCAAGTGTGTCAGTTATATTTGTTTAAAAGTAAGTGCAACCATTCTAATCACACTTTGTATACACAACAAGTTTTAGAAGTATACAGGTCTGTGGATTTAACAGTGTAGTGGTAGGCTTAGCATTGACATAAACTGAAGCTTGAGTTTTAATCCCTAAGGTAGGGTTTCTCAACCTCAGTACTACTGACATTTTGGACCAGATAATTCTTTGCAGAGAGGAGAGGAGACCGACTTTGTGCACTGCAGGATGTTTAGCAGCATAACTGGCCTCTGATCACTAGATACCATGAGCACCATTCTTCAGGTTGTGACAATCAAAAATGTCTCCAGTCATTGCCAAATGTTGGGGGGTGGGGGAAGGTACGGCAAGAGACTGTCCCTGTTTGAGAACCACAACCCTAAGGGTACTCCTCAAATGAGCTATATATACATTTCACTACTGCATGCACTGTCTCACAAGTTTGATTTTTAAAAATATACAAATATTTTAAATACTTAAAAGATTTATCACATCTTCTTTAACCTTCACCACATGCTGCTGCCATTGGTGAATTTGGCAGCATCTACATTGTTTGGTTTTAGACACAGGCTAAATCAATGACTCTAAATAACCTAATTACTAACTTAAATTACTAGCTAACAATGACATTTCATAATGGTTTAATAGAAGAAACGCTAAACTTGTGAGGCAAAAACTTAAGTTATTTTATCATTGTGAACTGTCCTGTTAATTCTATCTCTAAAATGTATCTTGAATCCCCTGCTTCTCTGCATCTTCCACAATCTTTGTCTCAGCCACCATCTCTCATCTAGACTCAGATCCTTTAAACTGTTCTCTCAGCTTCTACTCTAGACTCCACCAAGCTACTCAATCAACTAATACTTACTGAATGCCTGTTATATACAGCATTCCCCATCCTGAGAACAGATCAGTACACGACTCTCTTACAAAATTCTTTATCTGTGAAATCATTCTAGTATGAAAGTCAAAGAAAAATAAAGTAGGGAAGGACTGGCAGGGATGGGGTCTGGTATGGATTCACCAGTTGTATAAATACCTGAAGGAAGTTAGGAAGTGAACCACGTGGGTATCTGTGAGAAAAGCATCCTAGGCAAACAAGACAGCAAGTGTAAAGGCCCTGAGGTGGGAGCATGTCTCTGAGATTTACTCCAAGTAAAATGGGAAACCATGGGAAGATGTGGAGCAGGAGAGACATGCTCTAACATTTTAAAGGAAAAAAACTGGTAACTGTCTAGAACAGGCTGTTGGTGTGAGTGCCTGGGCCATGATAAATTTTTTTTTTTTTAATTTCTTAAGAAAAAAAGATAAAAAAAGAATAGCTGTAGGGCTGGAAGGGTGGAAGCTGAGACTAGCTAATTCATATGAGATTTATACCAGGGTGGAGACTGTGGAGATAAGAAGTGGCTGAATTTTGGATATATTATTAATCACAGTGATATTTTAAAAACACAAACTGGACTGTGTCACTCTTCAAAAGCCCTTCAATTGCCATTTTCTTTTCAACGTACTTTATATAAAATACAAAATCCAATACGGTCTAAAAGGCTCTATATGATCTGGTTCCTCCTTAACTCTCCAGGTTCATGTTACTCCTCAATAATCAAAATACATTCTGGCCACACTGACCTTTGAGGTCATCTAATACCCCAAATTCCTTTCCACTTGGGGGCCTTGGTGCATACTGCTCACTCTGCTTAGAATGCCCTTCTCCACTCTTTGCCTTACCTACATGCTCTCATATGTCAGTTCTCAGCTTAAAATTCACTTCCTCTTAATCACATAGGGCAGCATGAAAAAAGAAAAAAAAAAAAACCCACTTCCTCAAAGAGACCTTTCCTGACATACCACTATAAATTAGCTTTACTCCCTTTCCCCATTATCTTCTCTTAAAGTACCTCAAAGTACTTTTCCTTGATAGGACCCATCCAAGTTTGTAATTGCAACATTGGTTTACTATATGTAGTCGTTAATATTTGTCTCTATAGACCATAAGGTATAAAGAGCAGAGATCACTTTTGTTTCACTTACCATCATAACCCAGGATTGGCCACAATACCTGGCACATAGCAATTACAAAAAATAACAAGTAATAGAGCTTTCATCCCAGCTCTGCCACATATGACCTAGTCACAGGTGTTCTCAAGATTTCAACATATCTTCCCTCCCTTTTATTCTTAAGACTCTATGAAGGTCACAAGAACTAGAGTAAATGAGACAAAGAAGTAGGAAATCACAAGGAGTCTTAAGAATAGTTTGTCTGAAACAGTCAGAGAGTAGCAGGAGAGATGAATGAGGGAGGGCCTTGACTGTTGGGGTATGAAATCTGGACTTTATTCAGCAGCCAAATGGAGCGGTACTGAAGGCTTTGAGCAGTAAAATATACCAATCGGAATTGTGTTTTTGGAAGTTTATGTCTATCTGTGGTACAGAACTCACTGAAGAGGCTAAATGCAAAATCTGAATTAGAAGCCAACAGGTGAATAGGGCCTTTTCTTTTTTTTTTTTTTTGAGTCGGAGTTTCACTCTTGTTGCCCAGGCTGGAGTGCAATGGCCTGATCTCGGCGCACTGCAACCTCTGCCTCCCGGGTTCAAGCAATTCTGTCTCAACCCCCGAGTAGCTGGGATTACAGGCACATGCCACTACGCCTGGCTAATTTTTGCATTTTTAGTAGAAACGGGGTTTCACCATATTGGTCAGGCTGGTCTCAAACTCCTGACCTCAGGTGATCTGCTCGCCTTGGCCTCCCAAAGTGCTGGGATTACAGGCGTGAGCCACCGCTCTCGGCCAACATGTTTTTTAAAATAGCTGGATACACAAAAATATATTTTTTCTTACATTTTCATTAATAAAGGTTTTTAGTGTTATTTGATAGCTACACTAAGCTTACATTTGTTTTAGTTATGTTTATAAAGAAAACAAAAAAGTGTTCCAATAATGGAAAATACTTTCATTTTCTCATTCATTACGGACAATGCAACCAGATTAATCTTCCAAAAGTATGGCTCAGATCATATTACTCAAAACATTTCAGTGGCTCCCCACTGTCTACTGAATTAAGTCCAAACACCTTAGCCTGATATTTAAGACTCTACACGAACTGGCCCCGATTTATGTACTTTTCTCTCCTATATTCTAGCCAAATTGAACTACTTTTGCTCCAAACATGGCCAGCTTTTTCTGCCTCTACCAGACCTTGCTTCACACTGTTTTTTTCTTTCTTAAACGCAATCCCACCCTCCATCCTTAACCCACCTGTCAAAATCCTATCTTTTTTATTGAGGGCCCAGCTCCCCCGTTACTGCCACTCTAAGCATCTTTCTTCAACCCACCTCAAGTACAAAATCCATCCCCAGAGGCTTTGTAACTCACCACATTCTACATTGAATGATTTTTCTTCATATGTTTGATCTCCTCAATTAAATTATAAACAACTTCTAACTCCCTCTGTGAAACTAAGATTGTACGTATGTACACAGAAGCAAGCAACTATATTTATAACTTAAACTGTTTAAGAACTTATTCCCTTTGAGGGCAGATACGGTTTGATTCATCTTGTGTTTCCAGCAATTCCTCGAACAAAGTACATTGAATAAATTAGTGTTGAATAAAACACTCAACAATTTTAAATCAAATATAAAATTTGCCCTTATCTCTGGGGTCTGATTAGTTGAGCCACACTAAAAGAAAGAAGCACCAGACATTGTGGTGGGCACCTCTAGTCAAGCTACTTGGGAGGCTGAGGTGGGAGGATCACTTAAGCCCAGGAGCCTGAGGTTGCAGTATGCCATGACTGCACCTGTGAGTAGCCATGGCACCCCAGCCTGGACAACATAGTGAGACCCCATCTAAAAAAAAAAGCAACATTTATTGAACACCTGCACTGTAATTAGCTGCTGTGCTAAGACTGTAGAGATGATTAAAAATAAGTATAAAACACCATTCCCGTCCCAAGAAGGTTCCATCCAATATTCTTAGGTACATGAAACATATTTTCAAAGCAATCAGAAAAATATAAAAGTGTTATCAAACATAACCAAGGCTGGACACAGTGGCTCATACCTGTAATCCCAGCACTTTGGGAGGCTGAAGCAGGCGGATCACTTGAAGTCAGGAGTTCCAGACCAGCCTGGGCAACATGGCGAAACCTCATCTCTACTGAAAATACAAAAATTAGCCAGGCATGATGGCGCGTGCCTGTAATCCCAGCTACTCAAGAGGCTGAGGTATGAGAATGGTTTGAACCTGGGAAGTGAAGGTTACAGTGAGCCAAGCCAAGATTGTGCCACTGCACTCCAGCCTGGGCAACAGAGCAAGACTCTGTCTTAAAAAACAAAAAACAAAATCAAATCCTAAATTGAATATGAATTTCCAAAGAGCTGGTACAGATAACAAGATTGTGCCAACAGCTGTATCTATCCCTACATCTTGCTTTTAAAAAGAAAAATAACTCATGCAGAGGACCACATCTCCAACCTATAAATGTTCATGCTCACTGGCCCCATTATCTTATGCAAGAATCCTCTGCTAGTGCACACATGAAAAATCCAGAAATCTAAAAGCACAAAAATAGTTTTCCAAAATAATCATTTTCTACATCTTTCCTTTCATGAGTGGCAGGGGAGAGGGGCAGATCTCAAAGGTGACCATTTAAAAAAACCTAATAAAATTCTAAAAATAAACTGTAGTCCTTATAGCGCCTGCTTGACTCATTTTAACAATTACCTCTTTAAACATCAGTAATCAGACAAATTTTAGATATGTTATGGTTGACTGGGAACCACTCTCCTATTCAAATGTTTCAAATCAGACAAGACATTTATAAATCAAATGAGAAATACTATAAAATAGTGGTTTAAAGTTGAGACCCTGAAGCCAGCTGGCATGGGTTCATAATCCTAGCTAAGTATTAAGTTTCCTCTGGGCTTCAGTTTACTAATTTCTAAAAGGAGTAAAAAAAATAGTTAATTCATAGTATTGTCATGAAGAGCTAATGCATTAAAATTTTAGTGCATTAAATGCATTAAAATTTTAAGTATACTAATCTAGCATATAGTGAGCAACCCAAAAACTGCTATCTACTCTTATCCAAAGTAATTAAGGGCACAGTTCAGTCAAGACGATTCAGGCAATAACATAGTAGTAAACAAAAAGTGCCAGCTTCAAAAGTGAAAACTGAACAACTTTCCTATACAGGAAATTAGCATCAAAAGAAATGTAGAACACGTGTATATGTGGAAACTCTGTATGACAGAGCTTTGGCAATGCAGGAAAGCTGAGGAAAGAGGGAAAAATTCAACAAATCATGTTGAGAGAATTAGAAATCCATACACTTAAACAATTAGATCTTCATCTCACACCACACACAAAAATCAATTCCAGGTAGACTAAGGATCAAAAGGTAAAAAAGCAAACGTTAAGAAAACATATGAGAATCTAAAGATCCGGAAGAGAAAGCGCTCTTTAATAACACATAAAAAGTACAAACCATAAAGGAAAAGGCTGATAAATCCAATAGTATTAAAATCAAAAACTTGTTTTCATTAGGAGTCCATTTAAAAATACAAAGATGAATCACAGACTGGGAAAAGATATTAGAACATACATAACCAACCAAAAAAGAATTAGAATTTAAAAATTCCTAAAAATCAATGAAAGATGTAACAATTTTTTTAACAAGCAAAATATATTAACTGGCAATTCACAGAAGAAACACAATTAGCCGGGCGCGGTGGCTCACGCCTGTAATCCCAGCACTTTGGGAGGCTGAGGCGGGCGGATCATGAGGTCAGGAGATAGAGACCGTCCTGGCTAACACAGTGAAACCCCGTCTCTACTAAAAATACAAAAAAATTAGCTGGGTGTGGTGGCGGGTGCCTATAGTCCCAGCTACTCGGGAGGCTGAGGCAGGAGAATCGCGTGAACCCAGAAGGCGGAGCTTGCAGTGAGCTGAGATCCCACCACTGCACTCCAGCCTGGGTGACAGAGAGAGACTCTGTCTCAAAAAAAAAAGAAAGAAAGAAACACAATGATCAATAAGCATATGAAAAGATACTTAATATCATTAATAATAAAGAAAATACAAATTATACCCTTTATGAGATGCCATTTCACGTCCAATGAGACTGGCAAAATTACACTATCTTGGCAAAGATGTAGTGCAATAAGAACTACACTAGTAGTAAGAATATAAATTGATATAGTCACTCTCGCAGTATCTAATAAAGCTAAAGATGTGCACACCCTACATACAATTCCACTTCTAGGCTTACATATGTACTGTACATTTTGTCCATGCACTCTTAGACACACAAACACACCCCCCCTTAATAAAACTCTTAACATGTATGCACAAGGAGATATATACTGGATTATTCTGAGCAGCATTGCTTATAAGTGCCAAGAACTGGAAACAGTCCAAATGTCCATCAAAAGAAAAACGACTACATCAACTGTGGCATATTTATTCAACAAAATACCAAACGGTCATGAAACTGAATTGCGGTAGATGGTTTACTAAACTGGTTGCAGTTACTCCCTTCCCTGTATCCATGCCATTTTGCAGTGTGCCTTTTCTGCTTCTCCCATCAAGAGCTGCATCCCTCAAATCTGGGATGGTCTCCCAATAGAATGCAATAAAAATGATGTTACTAGCCTAAGTCTCAAAAGGCCTTATATACTTCCACTCCCTCGTTTATAACACTGCTCAGCTGCCAGGTGAACAAGATCAGGCCAGCCTCCTTCGGGATAAAACCATGTGAAGCAGAAACAAGCTGTCTCTGCTGAAGCATCTTAGCCTACACAAACTTCAGCCAACACAGCAGCTGGTCATAGATACATGAGCAAGCCTGGTTAAGATCAGCAGAATCACCTAGCTGACCCAACAGTCATATAAACAATAAAAACAGGGGTTAGCAAACTACAGCCTGTGCGCAAAATCTAGTATGATGCCTATTTTTGTATGGTCCACAAGCCAAGAATAGTTTTTGCAGAAGAACATTTGCAAAAGTTTTGATAAAAAACACTAAACTTGGACCCCAATAAGGCAAAATGTCCTCCCCAAATAATTCTATTCTTCTCATTAGTAGACCTGTATTGCAAGAGTTTTTACTCAATTACTATTCTATTCGTTTATATTTTGAATTTTCTGAATTTAAAATATACGGTAATTTGTTCTCTCTCTTGTTATATAAGTATCTACATAGTATCCATGATTTTGCCTCTTGGCCTACAAAGCCTGAAATATTTACTATCTGACCCTTCAAAGAAAAGATTTGCCAACCTCTGACTAACAGCTTACACAGGTCCTCCTGTGTACACGTGTATACAGACACACACATATATCTATATAATCTCACTGACTGATAGACAAACAGAGCTGGCCATTAGGTATGTGCTGGATATTATTAGTAAAGAAGAAAGCAAAACAAATTAATGCAATTATAATTTTTTTGCAATTTATAAGTGCCATGAAGGAAATCAAGGATCAAGTTTGATAATAACTGGTTGTCAAACAATTTCTAAGGATCGCATACAGTGTGGCACATTCAGAAGGGGAAGAAATATGAAGAAAGTTGCTAATTCTTATGTCTTTCAGTCACTCCCTCCAAAATATGGAGATGCTCACAAGCTATAAGAAACAGCAGAAAATGAAGCAAAATGTTACCCGTAGTCACTTCTGGAGTCACAATATAACTAGAAGTAAGAGTATATTCATTCATCTGGAGCTATAACATATTGTTTAAAGTTGGGGCAGGAGAATCAGCTTGCCTATGTTTACATCTCAGAGGTGACACACAGGACAATCACAGCTTAGCTCTGGAACCTTGGGCAAGTTATTTTACCTAAATCTCAAGACTCCTCTTTTGTAAAATGGAAGTTAAAAACATCTACCTCTAGCCTGGGCAACCTAGTGAGATCCTGTCTCTACAGAAAATTAAAAAAAAAAAAAAATTATCCAGGCATGATGGCACGCACCTGTAGTCCCAGTTACTCAGGAGGCTGAGGAGGAAGAATTACTTGAGCTCAGGAGGTTGAGGGTGAAGTGAGCCATAATTACACCACTGCACTCCAGCCTGGGAGACAGAGCAAGACCTTGTCTTTAAAAAAAAAAAAAAAAAACCTGCTTCCAAGACTTGAGTATTAAATAAGATAACACAGTTTAGCAGTGTCAGGCACATCATCAGTGTTCATTAAATGTTGGCCATTATTATTACCTCTAGTTGCCAAAGTCTGGTCTAAATAGATCCCTTAATATTTCCTACAATGCAATCACTTATAGTTTACATTTCCCATTTTCTTCAATACCCTTTTGCCTCAAATAGTTTTAATAAAAGTTTATTTCACTTCTCAGCAAATTTCTTTAGATTTGAAGCTACTATGTATGTTCAGCCCTATACAGTTCCAACATTTTCAACTGAAAATCGATGTCAGGGCTCAAAAGAAAGACATTTCTGGGGAAAGAATTATAGTAACTGACATTAGGCCAAAATGCCATCCACCTCTCATCATTTGGACATAGGTGTATGTGTTACTGTGGTGCTCTTCCTTGTTTTCACTTTTCATAGAGCAAATAAAATAGAGCCAATGTCTTAAAAAAAAAATGGTTGTTTTTAAGTTATCCTCATGCTCACATGAACATCTGCTGGTCTTTCTGTTTAAATCAAAGAAAAAGTAGTGCCAATGTCAGATTCTAAAGTGAGAGACCATTTGATGCCCAAAATGAGACCTGATTTCCTCAGCACTACCTATTCTTGTACAAAACAATAAATGGTTCCCTGCAGGACACAGTCTACAGCTCACCTACCCAACTTAATAACAATCTTATCACCAACAGTACCTTGAGCAATAGATAGCATCAAGAAGTGGCACTGTTGTAAATTTAGGAACAAAATTAAAGGTCCTAGGGAGACATTTTCCACAAGCACATCCAGACAGTGAAAAGGGACAGTCACATTCGGACAGGATTTTACTGCTTTATAAGTATCTCTCTCCCTGAAGCAACTCAAAATTATGACTGCCTCGAAATAAAGATGTGTGTAGCTATAACCAGTGCACCCAGACTCTAATATATCAATAGGCATTCACTCAGGCTCTTCGGAGCAGGAAAGTCATTGTACTGCTATATCCCAAAGAGTTTTCCAAATACAATAACCGAGGGGGAAAAAAAAAAATTACTCTCCCTTATTCAAAGGCAACACATCCAAAGACTATCATTTCGTAACTTTTCAGGTGGCATAAGTGAGATGATACGGTATAAACTCACTAAGCTGAAGATTCTGAGATCTGAATTCTACTCTCAGCTGCATGACTTTCAGTTAGTCACTTAACCTCAGTTATTCTCCAAGTTGAAATTCAAAGTTATTTGGTGTAAATATCCTCACCAATTCTTCATCTGAAAAGTTATGTTATCTCCACCATCTAGTCTCCTGCTTCAACAACAATTATTAGCATTTCTATATCAGTTAGGGCCCTATCAATCTCAAAGAACAGAAAACCCAACACAAACTCAGCAAAAGAAAAAAAAAGAAGAAGAAATTTATTGTCTCAAGTAACTGGAATAGCCAGAAGTAGAGTTCATTTCAGACACTCAGGCAATGCCTTCACAACCTGATACTTCTCCCTTTTCCCTCTCTCTTCTCTTCTACCCCCAACACACTCAGCTTGCCTCTCTTCGTATTTTCTTATTCTCAGGCTTCCCGTGATGGCCAGATAAGTTGATAACTAGAACCACTCTCATCCTTCATCAGCCCCTACGTCTAAGCACAAAGAATCTTTCTCCTACAGCTCAAACAAAAGCAAAAGCTGTGACTGGCTTCACTAGAGTAATGTGCCCACCTTGAACCAACCGTGTAACTAGGGGAACACAATCCTGAATCCTGAAGCAAAGTAAACACCACCCCATAAGCATGGACTAAAAGTGGGAAAGGAGTGAGTCCCTCCAAGCAAAAACACAGATGTTCTCTACACCTTCTCTTATCCAAGGTAAATGCCTCCCTATTCCCATTTCCTCCTCCCATGCGTATTATCTTCTTTTAAAACCTAATCATCCCCTTAATCCTCACCTTGATGTCTGGCACATCATCCATATTCTTCATATAGGTGAGAAATTACTTTCTCTTTCTCATGTCCTAAATCCAGTCAGTCACCGATTCTCAAAGATTCCACCTCCTTATGGTTCTTTTTTCCAATCCTCTTCCTCTCCAACTGTGACTCCTTTAGTTCAGGCCTCTGAATCACTCTTGCATGGATTCTTGTGGCTATGTCAACCCATTTCCCTGCCTCCAGTCTCATACCACTCCAATCTATGCTTCATACCATCACTGTCATCTTTTTAAAGTTCAAGTCTACTCTTATTCTCCTTTCTTCATATTCTTTAATGTATGCTTGTTTTCAGCACCATAAAAACTATCTTATTTTTAACCATCCTCATCTAGTAATTCAATCATGCCAACTACTTGCAATTTCCAAAATGCTGTAAGCTGTTTCACACCTCTCTCCTTTTGTTCACATTGCCCTGCATACTGGAATTTACTTAGGCTAATCTATAGATTCATGGGTTCCACCTACTCTAAAACACTTAGGAAAACAAGATTCAGCTAGGTGTTTCTATTCTTAGGAAACCTTTCCTGAGGTACCTAGTAGGACTTCTTGCTTTGTGCCCACACTATACCAACAGAGTTTCTCTTACAGCATTTATGAAACTTTATTGCATTTACCTATTTGAGTACCTATTGAATGAGACTTGTTTCATTCCTATGGTACTCAAAAGCAAACATGCATTAGAGTCATTCGAAAAGCTCTGTAAAAATACAGATGCCTGAACTTACACCACACCAAATATACCAAACAAGAATCTCCTAGATTTGGGGCCAGGCACGTACACTGTGAAAAAGCTTCACAAACAGATGATAGTCTGCCTAAGAAAACCAATTCCCACTAAATATATCTGGCACTTCAAATTGTTCCTGGCAGTAGAAAAACAATAAATGTTGTAGAATGAATAAATAGGCAAATGAATAGTAAGTCTTACATATTGCTATTAATGATAGTCAACAAAAATCACCTAATGGAAGAAAATGAATGCTAACATACCATTTTTGAGCATTCTAGCTAAACTTTTTTTCAAGACATTGGGGTAGAGGGATAGAGAAATGAACAAATGAAGAAATTACCTGAATCAGTTTTTTCTCTGATAATGAGAACTAAACATTATTCTGTAAGTTCAACTGCTAAAGCCAGGGATAATAAATGTTTCTGATTATAGCATCAAGATACTCTATGGTTATGAGTCAGACTCTGAATAGTACTTGCTGATTGTTAACAATGAGTAAAATTAATACTGCCTTTTGCATGAACATTTTATGCAGTAAGAATTAAGATGCATGTGAAACATGACTATGACATGAATTAAACTTAGGCAATACACAAAGAAACAGAATTATCCCTACATCAAAATTCAATTTAATGAATATTTTCTGCCCACCTTCAGGGCCAGACACTAGTTTAGTTGTACTAGTAAGGTGAACAAGAGGCAAGTGGCTGGCCTCAGGATGCTAAGAAACAAATATTAATATATTGCAGCTAAAGCATGTTAGTAACATTGATTGAACCTACATTAAATAGAATTGAGACTCCCAAATGTTTTATCTGTATTCCATCATAACCTTTAAGTCAGACTAATATTATTATTTTACAAAGATTTTTTTAAAAGAAACCGAGGCATTTGCCTGGTTTGAAAGAGCACTATCCAAAGTTTTCCTCTTCAAAAACTGTATAAAGTGTGAACAGGCTTTAAAAAACAAAAAGTGCCAGTGAAGCAATTTAATTCACCATATAATACAGGAGTCTGAAATATTTTGCCCAAGGACCCAACCCAGCCAAAAGAGCTTCCATTCTACACTCTAGTCAAAAAACAAACCAACAAAAATTCCCAGATGGAGCTAAAGTCTGGGTATTCCTGAAGTTGCCTCTTTTTCCTACCTATATTAGAAAAGCAAGGAGCAAATAGAAAAAAATGAAATACGTATTAGAGGAGACATAAAAACTGTCCCTCAGCCAACATTTCTATTCTTTTCTCCACAGAGACAGGCAAACCTGGCACCAAATTAAAATGAGGTATGGGGGAAGGAGGACCTAAGATAAACTTTCTTTCTTAAAAAATAAAAAATTCTGGCTGGACGTGGTGGCTCAGACTTATAATCCCAGCACTTTGGGAGGTCAAGGCCGGCAGATCACTTGAGCTCAAGAGTTCGAGACCAGCCTGGGCAACATGATGAAACCCTGTCTCTACCAAAACTACAAAAAATTAACCAGGTGTGGTGGCAGGCACCTGTGGTCCCAGCTATTCAGGAGGCTGAGGTGGGAGGACTGCTTGAGCCTGAGAGGCACAGGTTGCAGTGAGCAGAGATAGCACTACTGCACTCCAGCCTGGGCGACAGAGTAAGACCAAAAAAAACCCAAAAAACCCATTAACCAATTATAATCCCAAGTTCCACTCTCGTGTGTGTGTGTGTGTGTGTGTGTGTGTGTGTGTGTGTGTGTGTGTGGTGGGGGGGGGGCTAGAAAAATAAAGAATGAAACAGAATAGTAGGAAAAAATGACACCTTGTTCTACAAGAGAGTTAGTAAATAATTACAGGATTCACAGAGGCTCCAAGTTTTGTTTCTGACCCTGAAGTACAAACTCTTGGGCTGGTGAAAGATAAAAACATAATTCAAACCATTAAAAGCAAGAGCAGTAGGCTTTTCTTTGAAGTGAAACTTTTGCCCTCTTAAGTGAAACTGTCCCTTGACAATTAGGTTTATCCAAGTTTCACAAGTATTTCAACAGTAAATTCATCATAGCATGCTCTTTGGGCCATCTCATTTTAAATATGCATTGTAATGAACACATATGGTGATAAAAGAAGGCCATTTTTTAAGAACCCAAGGGTCCAATTAGATTATGTAAATCTGAATTAGATGTACACATCAATCAGTCAACAGTGTTCAAAGCTTTTGGCAAAATGGCGGTCAGCACAGTCTTTGGGCATAGAAATATCAGAAACGCTACATCAGAGGGATACATGTTTTCTTCCCAGTGTCATTACACATAAGATCGAAAGCTATAAACTAGTCATCCATGTTAACCTGTTATAAACAAGAAGTTATCAAAGTCAGTTATGTATTCTTAAAATAATTTAAAGATTTTCTAATGACCAGAATTACTTTAATTCATTTCACTGCTATAGGACAGTTATGAACATCCTTTGGTTTGGAGTTTGCAACAAAGTAAAAAGCCAGATATAATAAAAGCTGTACCTTACCTATATAATTATTCAGAATAATATAGATAATAATTGGTTTGTGTTCTCAAATTATCAACAATGGAGTTTAATAGGGCGCTGGTTCCCCTTCAGTGAGAAAAATAAAAAATTAACATTAAAAACAGATTCCGGCCGGGAGCGGTGGCTCACGCATGTAATCTCAGCACTTTAAAATATTTCAAGTAAGTATTTTAGTGGTGACTGCGGTTTTGTAGGCACAAACTACAAAGAACTACAAACATCTGTGCTTCTCCTTCTTCACATGAAACCTGGACTGTTGGTCAAATATACTCTGTGTTGGTCTGTTCAGATAATCCTAATAGCAAATAGCATGGCCTTCATTTGTAAAAGCTTCTTAAAGGGATTCTGTTATGAGTTAAAAGGTAAGGAAACACATTTTAAAACATGGGGAAAACTCCAAGACCTCAGAAAAGAAATACATTTGATTTAAATAATCAGGATATGAAGAAGAGACTGGCAGCGGTGGCTCACACCTGTAATCCCAGCACTTTGGGAGGCCGAGGCAGGTAGATTACTTGAGGTCAGGCGTTCCAGACCAGCCTGGCCAAAATGGTGAAACCTGGTCTCTACTAAAATATATATATACACACACACACATATATACAAAATTAGCCAAGCATGGTGGCATGCACCTGTAATCCCAGCTACTCAGGAGGCTGAGGCAGGAGAATCGCTTGAACCCGAGAGGCAGAGGTTGCAGTGAGCCAAGATAGAGCCACTGCACTCCAGCCTGGGCGACACAGTGAGGTTCCGTTTAAAAAAAATAAAAATAAAAATAAAAAGATATAAAGAAGAAACAAAAAATACAGTGAGCTGAATTATTTTACGTTATCCATTATGAAACCTGTAATATCACATGTTCAATGATGACAAAAATGATATGGTGTTTTCATCTTCTTTGTAAAGCCTAATACGTAAAGAAATCTAAACATAGCCTATGTAGTCACATAAACAAGATCAGCCTGTCAGACCAGAAGTTCCAAGAAGTATGAGCCCTTTAATGGAAAAATGCTGTTTTCCTAGTACTCGATATACAGAGACCATGAGGGAAAGTCAAAAGTAAAAATTCCCCAGTAACATACTAAAACTACCTCTCCAAACTAACACTTAAGTATATTTCCCTCCATACCCTACAAAATAATATATGAATTTGACAAATACTAGGCCTAATTAGTTAAGGTACAAACGAATTCAAGATTAGCTTAATTTTATTTATTTATTTATTTATGACAAGGTCTCCCTCTGTCACCCAGGCTGGAGTGCAGCGGCATGATCTCAGCTCACTGCAGCCTTGACTTCCTGGGCTCAATCAATCCTCCCACCTCAGCCTCCTGAGTAGCTGGGACCACAGGTGCGTGCTACCACACCGGCTAATTTCTGGATTTTTTTGTAGAGATGGGGTTTCACATGTTGGGCAGGCTGGTCTCACACTCCTGGGCTCAAGCGATCCACCTGCCTCTGCCTCCCAAAATGCTGGGATTACAGGCATGAGCCACCACACTTGGCCCAAGAGTAGCTTTAAAGCTAAAATATCTCATGTTCTACTCATATGAGATGTTCTTATAATATACCTCGCAAAAAGAAAATTTCACTGTTATTAACCAAAACTGTTGTTATTTAAATCTTTACTGTTCTCTTGAGGAACATAATTCTGAAACTACTAAAATAATGTCTTAATTTGCTTTTAGAATTCCAGCAAAATAAAGTCTGTGTATATGTGTTCATTTATGCTCCTAAACTGAGCATAATTAGGGAAGGTAACAAAATTTGAAGAAATAAAATCACTTATAATTAAGAAGACAATGTTAATAAAATCCATTTTTAAAAACAATGCTCTAGTACATCAGAAAATTGAAATGTTTAGGATATGCTGGGCCCTTATATGTTTCTTCTGTTTACCAGATTACTAGAAACCACTTTTAGAGTCAGTTTGATCCACTTTGTTGATAAGAAAATGCCTCCAGGGTCCACTAAAGGTTTAGCTATGCCAAAGTTTAAAGAAAACCAACAAACCATATTGCTACCTTTGTTATTTGTACATATTAAAGTAGTATCCTCTGAGGGGAATGTCAACAATAAATGAATTCTCTCAAAACACAAGATTACTTTTTTTCTCTAATGTTCCTGTGGCGACATTCTCAAGAATAAAAATGTTATCAGGCATCATTTTCCATTCTTACCTAAAATTTAAACACTGTAACTTAAATTGAGAAATATTTGTAACATTCTAAGTATATAAAACTAAAGCAAAAAGCAAAGTAATCATAAGCGAAAAACACTGTTTTCTTTTCTATCTGATCCATGACTGATGTTCCCCAAACATCTACAACAATTCTAACAACCAGAATTGTAACAACCTAAACAATTCTGACAATCAAAATTAAAGATGAGTGCCCATCCATTTGTTCTTCATCTCATATTTTTTTCTCTTCTCTATTTAACCTAAACAATTCTGACAATCAAAATTAAAGATGAGTGCCCATCCATTTGTTCTTCATCTCATATTTTTTTCTCTTCTCTATTTTCTGGAAGGAAAATGCCAGAACAGATTGTCCAGAATGACAGAAAAGGTCAAAATACTGCTATTGTAAGTGTTATGTTAGAAAATATACTGAAAAAAAAATGACACACAAAAGACTTTGATACTACAGATACTGCTCCTTTTCACTGAAGATTTTGCATTATTCTATGCAAACAAGAATAAAACGTCAATTACAAAAATAAACATAACTCCTGTTAATGAAATAAGTATCTACCATCTGACAGCAAGAAGTGGGCAAAGGTAACACCATCTTGCAAATGATGCTTTCATTATTTCATTGCTTATCACAGTGCTCCACTGCACACACAAGGCCCATCCTCACTGTAGGTGAGTCAGCATGAATTCTCATGACTGTCACTTCAGTCATTCACACCAATGGCCACCAGATCTTGAAATGTATCACCCAGGACAGTTCCTCCTCTAAAACTTTAAACTCTCCCAATGCTACCTCAATACTCCCAGACCTCTGACTCTTTTACCCCCATTAAAGAGCTGTTCTGCAATTCATCTGGACCTCCTGCTCTTCCATTTTCCCCTGGACCATCAATTCACTCCTGTCTTCACTTCCTTCTAAATTCTACTGAGACCACAGGGTCCATGAATGACATTCCTGTCAAGACTTTCCACTCCCTTGCTTCCCTGTCCTTCTGTTCCACATCCTAACAAAGACCCCAATCCTGGAGGGCTGCCATCTCCATTCCTACTTCTACATCTTGACCTGTCAAGCACTATTAGAAAAACAAAAAGAAGGTATAACCCTACACTGCCTAGCAAGTTTCCTCATAAATCTCTCTTTAGAACCCAGATTTCAATGGGATGAGGAGGGAATGAAAGTTTCATAGCAGAGGCAGGGAGTTTAGAGGAGTTTACAAAGAAGTCTGGAGATAAGGGGAAGCATAAGGCTGGTATCTAGAGGAAACAGAAGGGAGAAGTTTGAGAATGCTGAAGTTTAAGAGGGTTGGTTACTAAGGAAAGCTTGGAGATGAGAAAATAAAGGATGCCAAACATTCCTATAGAGGCAGAAAAAAATGGATAGGATCTATTGTTTCAGATTTTAAGAAAATAATATATGTGTTTCAGTAAGAAGAATTAATTGGAAAGGTTTTTTCACCCCAGGTACTTATCTCCAGTGTAAGCCAGAGTTTAACTTTTCCCATAATAAAAGCCAAAACTCTGAAATGAGTCAACGTGGGTTTAAATCCTAGTTCTTCTACTTTCTCATCATGTGATCCTGGACAAGTTATTTTCTCTTTCTGTACCTCAGTTTCCTCATCTGTAAAATGGGGATAATGATAATACCTACACAACAAAGTTGTTATGAAAATTAAAGGAGTTAATACATGGAAAATACAAAGCACTTGGAATAGCAACTGGCACATAATAAGCACTGTATATTAAATGTTACCTATTATTGTAGTTAAAAGACTGAAATGCTCTTAGATGCTCTTGTGTTTGTTCAGTACTACAAGGAATATACTCCCCTCAATCCCCTTATCCCAACCTAATTCCTATTATCCCTCAGCTCTGGGGATCTTCTTTGAGAAGTCTTCCCTGACTCTTCCTCTCCCTCCTCCCCACAAACTACTGGGTTAAGTGAACCTATTCTATTACTTCCATAGCATACAGGATTTATATCCTTCACAGCATTTATCACAGGATATTATAATTTTCAGTTGACTCATCTGTTCCTGCTCCTTGCCTCCCTTTCCCTACTGAACTGTGAGTTCTTCCAGGATAGGAGCTACCTTTTCTATTTAAAGTTCAGGGGGCTGTTAAAAATAAGTCAAGCAATGGATGTAAATCAGTGTAACACAGTATCTGATGGAAATTAGACGATAAAGCCTTAGATGACTGTTTTGTGCTTTCTTGCAAGGTATAACAAAGCGAAACAAATTCATCCACTAAGTTCATCTACTAACTTGCTGTCTTGTCTATCATGAATAAATGTGATGCAGTTAAACAAGTAAACATAACTATCCACTGAGTTCTTAAAGGGCACTGTACTCAAAAGAATAATCACACATCAATTTCCTGCAATTTTTTTTTAAATTCAGAACATCACTCACACAACTCTTTCCAAAATAAATCTGATAACAGGTTAAAAGGAGTAAACTGCTATATACTCTGTAAAGAAAAATATATTAACCTCCAACTATACACCTCTTTTCACAAACCAAAGATCATTCTATTATTAGAAAAAGATACTTCTCCCTCATTGGTTATGAGAATCTGACTAGTGTCCATTGTTGTTTTATCTCTCTGCATGCAACCTTAAAAAAGTTAAACATGGCAAAATTTAAACATTCAAAATCTGCACAGTTTGATTGCATGGTATAAATATTCTACTTGTACTTTTTGTTTAATATTTAAGCACACCTTTTCAAAGGTACATATGTAAAACACATAGAAAAACCAAGCTAGGTTTGTCTTTTCCAATAAGTCATAAAGACATATTCCACTTACCTTACTGACCAACAACACAATTCCTACACCAAAGTTAACAGTATGGAATAGTATGTACACTGGATCATTGTACTATAGACAGAATTAAAAAAAAAAACTCTAAACAGGTCAATGTTACAATCGATAGAAGCCTAATAAGTACTATATAGCTCAAAACTGAAACTCAAGTGGGGATGGATATTTTCAGAAGATTTGAAACAACAAAAAGAAGCTTTGGATGAGGAAAATGTTGGATAAAGAGGAAACTTAGGTAAAGATCAGAATATATGCCATTTTATAAGAATCCTTTACAAATCCAAACATTTTAAAATTTGGAGATATAAAAATTGTATCACAGGCTGGGTGTGGCAGGTCACACTTGTAATCTCACAGCACTTTGGGAGGTCGAGGCAGAAGGATCACTCGAGGCCAGGAGTTTGAGACTAGCCTGGGCAACCGTCTCTACAAAAAACAAAACAAAATAAAACAAAATTATCCAGGCATGGTGGCACATGCCTATCGTCTCAGTTACTTGAGAAGCTGAGGCAGTTAGATCACTTAAGCCCAGAAGGTTGAGAGTGCAGTGAGCCCTGATCTCACCTCTGCACTTCATTCTGGGTGACAGAGTCAGACCCTGTTTCTTTAAGGAAAGAAAAAAAAAATTCAATCACACACACACATATATATATAACCTGATTTACTTATAAAATTACATTTAGCATTAAACCTATAGCACGTGGTTCATAGTTACCAATTTATTTATATCCTAAAGCAACTAAAAGTATAAACTAATCAATTAACTGTCTATGAGATTACTGGGTCAGTTTCATTTTGACCATTTTTAAAAATACAGTATTACTCGAAGGAGTATTGTACTTACATACCTATGTACATGCCCATAAAGTACATAGGTATATAATAGCTCACTTAACAGTTCCATTTAGGTAATTTCCAAATTTCACCTTTTTAAAATGAAGGACAGATGAGCACCTTTGTTCATAGCTTTTTCCAAACTTAAGGAATTTCCTTAAGGTGTATGTTTTAACTCACTACAAAAAGACTGCACAGGTTTACACTTCCATTAACAGATACGAGTGCCCAATTCACTGCATTTGTCAGTCAGCACTGAAAATCATCATTATTTTCATTTCTTACAATTTGATTTTAAATGTTTCTCAGTGTTAATTTATACTTCCTAGATTATGTGTGAAGTCAACAATTTTCTAAGTTCACTAAAAAATTTTATAATAATTTCATTCAATATTTTTTAAGCAAAGACCTAAAGAGAAAAGTAAAACACCCAGAAATCAGAAACAAAGAACAATATAGAAGATTAAATGAGCATAAATTTCGAATGTAAATATGTAAAGTTATTCAACTGAGGCATAAACTTGGCACTAAGACTCCTGGTGGCTAAGGCAAAGAAGCAAATGTTCTAAACTTTGCTTTAGGAGGAAAGGGGGAACAGCAGCATTTGATTCCTCAAGAAAAGCAAAACTTTTTTTCAGGTATTTAGGATTTGAAAGAAATCTCCTAGGTGGGTCTTCATGAAAAAAAATTCAAAGTGACTTAAGGACAACCTTCTCAAAAAGAATAAATCTGATAGAAGGGCTCATTTGTTGTTTAATGTTCTATCATTATTATCATTACTTCTATTTTTGTACATGAATCTTAGATATTACAATACGGTTTAACTGACATCAAATTCTACTCAATAACCTTGCTTATTTTTAGATTTGTAAGCAGAAATAAACTTCGATTTTCAGAAAGTATTTTTTTGTCTGTCCATTTAGTAAGGACTGAGTATGAAAAACATAGCTTCTTGTTCAGACTGAATGACTAACATAAACAATAAAATCCTATTACAATTTTTAGAAATTATTTGAGTCGAGCCAGGCACAATGGCTCACGCCTGTAATTCCAACACTTTGGGAGGCCAAAGCAAGAGGACTGCTTAAGCCCAGGAGTTTGAGACTAGCCTGGGCAACATAGTGAAACCATCTCTACAAAAAAAGTTTTTTTTTTTAATTAGCTGGGCCAGGTGTGGTGGCTCATGCCTGTAATCCCAGCACTTTGGGAGGCCCAGGTGGGCGGATCACCTGAGGTCAGGAGTTCGAGACTAGCCTGACCAACGTGGAGAAAACCCGTCTCTACTAAAAATACAAAATTAATTGGGTGTGGTGGCGCATGCCTGTAATCCCAGCTACTCGGGTGCCTGAGGCAGGAGAATAGCTTGAACCGGGTAGGCGGAGGTTGCAGTGAGCTGAGATCACACCATTGCACTCCAGCCTGGGGAACAAGAGCAAAACTCCGTCTCAAAGAAAAAAAAAAAAACAAACCATTAGCCGGGCATGGTGGTGTGCACCTGTGGTCCCAGCTACTCAGGAGGTTGAGGTGGGAGGATCACTTGAGCCCAAGGAGGTAAAGGCTGCAGTGAGCCATGATCATGCCACTTGCACTCCAGTGGGTGACAGAGCGAGACCCTGTCTCAAACAAACAAACAAACAAAGAAATTTGAGTCACATAATAGCTTTTAGCCATTTTTAACAACCATTCTAAAAACTGTTACTCAAAATTTCATTTTTAGAGTTGATTTCTAGAGTTTCCCATAAGGTAACATACAAAGATCCTTTAAAAAAAAGTTTCACTGAAGAGCACAGATTTTTTAAAAAGTTTTATTTCTGCTTTGCAAGAATATGCTCCTACTCTCCTCTCTCAGACTTCTTATTTTTTCTAAAATTCACTACTGTTCCTGTCATAGTTGTGTTACTTCCTAAAAGATGTTACTAGAAGACAGCTATGTAGTATTAAGATCCCTCTCTCCAGAAATTGATGTTGACAAAAAGGGGAGGCTTTCCTGATTTTACCTGCACTCCCCATATATAGGCTTCCAAGGCCCAAGATCTTATCCTACAGAAGAACTTTTTAAGGAAGGTATTATATCTCCCATACATGTTCCACCAATGTAACATACATTTAGATGAGCAGTTCTCTAATTTTTGGGTGTCAGGGCTCCTGTATGCTTTTAAAGCTTACTGAAGGCTTTTCAGTAGGTAGGTCATAGGTGAATTTCTAAGATGGCCATCCAATGATTCATGAACCCCTGCTATTTGTACCCTTGTGTAGCCCCTTCCCCTTGAGTGTGGGTGGACCAAGTGACTTGCTTCTAATAAACAGAATCCTGAAAAAGGGATGAGATGTCACTTCTGCGATTAGGTTACAAAAGCTGTGACTCTGTCTTGCTAATACTCCTTTCCAGCTGGAACACTATCTGGCTCTTCTCATGTGCTTGCTCTGAAGCAAGCCAGAGAAGTCCACATGGCAAGGAATGGAGAGTAGCCTCTGGCCAACTGCCAGGAAGAAACCAGGGTCCTCGGTTCGACCGCCAGTAAGGAACTGAGTCCAGTCAACAACTATGTGAGTGAGCTTGGGAGCATATGCCTCCCCCGTTGAACCTTCAGATGAGGCTGTATCTCTGACCAATATCTTAAATGCAGCCTTGTGAGGACCCAACTGAGCCATGCCCAGATGCCTGACCCACAAAAACTCTCTCCTTCCTTTACATGTTATCTTCTAATCTAAAATGTACTCCCAGTTCCAAAGTTCCTGAGTCCATATTCTCACACCGCTCCAGCCATTTGACTCTGTAAGCCTTTTACTACAGGAAGGACCTTTTGCTATCTCAGGTGTCCTGTGCTCAGGATTCTCAGAGGCAGGATGAGTAGCAGATTGGCGACATGATTTAGAGTATGGGCAGACATGGCGCAGTCTACTCTCGGTCCATTATCCATATTTGTGGAGGGCAGGTACAGATAAGAGGGGAAAAAAACAAATGGCTCTATAGAACAGCTGCTGAAATCTGGGTCCTGTACTATATTTATCAGTATGTTTATCATATATTTATCAGTATGTTTGTGATAGTGGTCATGATGCTAATTACATGGGACATGTTACAATGAAGGCTGTCAATCCTGAAACTTAATTCAAGAAAACAGTTTAGGCCGAGCGTGATGGCTCAAGCCTGTAATCCCAGCACTTTGGGGGGCCGAGGTGGGTGGATCATCTGAGGTTAGGAGTTCGAGACCAGCCTGGCCAACATGGCAAAACCCCATCTCTAATAAAAATACAAAAATTAGCTGGGCATGGTGGCGCAAGCCTGTAATCCCAGCTACTCGGGAGGCTGAGGCAGAAGAATCGCTTGAACCTGGGAGGCGGAGGTTGCAGGGAGCCAAGATCACGCCACCGCACTCCAGACTGGGCGACAAGAGCGAGACACCGTCTCAAAAAAAAAAATAATAAATTAAAAAAATAAATTTATACCTGTTCATACTTACTTTTTCACTTTGAGAGTTCCAAGTCATTAAAAGGTTTGAAGATAATAAGAAATAGCTTACATAAATCGACAGATTCCAATGTGCTCAGCAATTTATATACATTATCTCACTTAATCCTAAACACAGCTACATGAGGAAGGACTTTTACAGTTAACTTCTCAGAGCCTAGATTTTCTTAAGTGCCTAAAGCAATGCCTAATACAATAAGCACTGAAATATTCGTTGAAGGAATAAAGCTACTGGTCAGTTATTGAAACATTAACCTGTCAGATTCCTAGGCCAGTATTCTTAATTACCATGCAATAACGTTCCAAGTAAAAATATAAAACAGAGATATGAGTAGAAAGAGATGAGCATACAGTTATGTAGTGGCACTAAAGAACAGTAGATTCTGTCTCAATTAGTAGACACTTGCTGAAAATTCAACTGAGTTAATAAAGGTAGAATTCATTTTGGGAAACGAAGGAAATAAGAAAGCGGGGGAGAGAGGCAGGTGGAAGGAGGGGGAGGGAGAGAGGGAGAGAGGGAGAATGAGAATACACGTATGTCTGTATACACTGTGTATGATTAATAGTTTTCTGAATTTTGCCCATACATATACAGATACAGCATTTATCCTATGCAAAAGGAGACATTATAAACACATCACTGTATCTGAAGTATCATTTTCATAGCAAGGCAGTAAGTTACAAACTCTGGAAGGTTCTTCATTTCTTGTTACTTTGCTAGTAAAAACAACATCTCACAATATGGAAAGTTTCACCCATATAAACAGGTTAAGCTGTGACTCCTGATTCGGGCTAATTTTACATAAAAGGTAAATAGGTAAAATTATGCCATGGAAGAAGGCATACATTTGCTTCTCTCAACTATCTCAGGGCAAAATCTTGTCAATTCTATAGCTGGATCATCCTGTGAGATGTGCTCAAACACTTAGTGCTTCAATGCGTCACCATGGTGAGAAAGCTGTTCTTAGAGTCTTTCTGTGATTTGGGTTTCTTACACCATGTTTTTCAAGTACCAGCTTTATAGCTTTGCAGAATCATCAAAGGCAACAGGTCCTTCTATGTGTCTGTAACAGGAAACACACACACTTTCCAAAGGTATCCACTTCCTCTTGATTCTCTTCTATCACTGCTCATAGTGCTGAAATTTTCATGCATAGCATTTATTTTTCGACTGTCACTAAACGGGCCGAACAACTCAAAATTGCCTGCGGCCTTGCAAACTCTGAAAACCAAAAGTATTAATATTGGTGCTTCTTAGTTAAACCATAATTAATGTTCACAATTACTTAATAAAAGTGTAAATGAACAAGCAGAACTTGGATGCTTCATCATCTTTAAAAATATTTTAGCACCCAACAGGTAACTTAGGTCCAAAATCCTGATAAAAGCAATTTGCAAAAACAAAGCATTTCTACCATAAATATCTTCCTTAACCAAAGCATTGTTTTAGGCACTTAAGAAAACTTAGGCTCCGAGAACTCTAAAAATCCTTCCTCACATAGCTGTGTTTGTGATTAAATTAAATAATGTGTCCTTCCTTTAGTCAACTAAAGTTAGCATGAAAACTGGAATCAAAACCCTTAAATTATTTTTAACACCACCACTTTCCAGTTGTTAACTTTTTGAAATTACCTGACTTCGTTGTACCTCAGTTTTCTACACCTATAAAACACGTAACAATGATGCCTACATCATAAGTGTTGACGTGAAGATTAAATGAGACAATTCATGTAAAACATTAGAATAGTGCTTAGCATACCAAATGGGCTTAATAGGTGTTAATTAATATGCCTAATATTATAAACAAGCAAGTACAGTAATAAAAATAAACTGGAAAATTTGTTATTTTATATTGCCGAGAACCATTCCATCTTAAGCTAATACAAGTGAAGGTGTATGCTGATTAATCCTTCATCACACGCAACAAATCGTGCTGTCAATTTCTTTATCCATTGAAAAATTGCTTTCAAATTCTCGAAACAGCATCACTTCATCAGCTGAAGTAACATTTTGCTGGCATCACTGTTTACAGCCCAATAGTAGCTAGAATCAAGGTTCCTGATTAATTCCTTCCTTTTAAAACAAAATATTTAGTTATTTCACCTGGCACTAAAAAAAAAGATTCTATAGACCTCTTTGAGTCATGTCCTTAAGAAGACAAATAGGTTATAACAGAAGACATCATTCTGCTAAGGTTATTGCTTTACACTGGCAAATGAGAGGAAGATGTGTAAAGTAGGAGAGGAGAGTTATCTCCTGGGTGAGAACTTTTTCAGTTTCTTTATTTTTATTTATTTATTTATTTTGAGATGGAGTTTCGCTCTTGTTGCCCTGGCTGGAGTGCAATGGTGTGATCTTGGCTCACGGCAACCTCCGCCTCCCAGGTTCAAGCGATTCTCCCGTCTCAGCCTCCCGAGCAGCTGGGATTACAGGTATGCTGGGATTACAGGCATGCGCCACCACATCAGGCTAATTTTGTAATTTTGTATTTTTAGCAGAGACGGGGTTTCTCCATGTTGGTCAGGCTAGTCTCGAACTCCCAACCTCAGGTAATCCGCCCGCCTCAGCCTCCCAAAGTGCTGGGAGCCACTGCGCCCCGCCTTTTCAGATAATTTCATTACAGAACAAGGTGTCCCCAAAGCAAAGGTTTCAGAAGCTGGGTTCTGAATGGATTTCCACATAGAAATAATGTTGGCAAACCTCTAGGGAAGGGCTTCAAACCAACTGTAAAAGGTGAACTTCACTGGGACACCAAAGGCATATATTAAATATGTTTGTGCAGAAGCACAAGAAAAAATGAACTAAAACAATAGTAGATTTTCAGTTATCTAGGGAACACTTATCTTGGAAGAAACTAACAGTTTCCACACAAACTTAGGCTAAGTATAAGCTCATCATCATTTATCTGTTGTCCTGTGTGTTAAATCAGGAACAGCAGGAATCCCTTCTCTATTTATTTCATTATTTTACATATTTTTTCCACCTTTAAAGTAGTAAAATTACCCACAAGCATATAAAAAACGCTTCCTCAATTACCTCTAAAACAATGGCCAGTATTCAACTCTATTCTTTTTTCTAATATTTTAATTTCTTCATTGCCATACCAAAGCATACATTTTGTAATTCTTCATCCTTTTGTTTTATATCAGACTTAAAGAAGGTTCTGTCTTTACAGTAGAGGCTTTTAGTCAGGGTTCATATCTTCACAGCCCTTATTCTACATGAATTGACTATTCACACACTTCGACTACTGGGATATTTGTTATGTACTACTAATGTCTAAGAGAACTTGATATAGTAAGAAAAATTATCCCTCTATGTTCCATACAGGCTAATACTTTTCTACCATATACTATGTTAATTTTATTTGTAGAGTCTTTCAGAAGGCAGAACCGTAAATATTTTATATAGTTAAATCTATCAATCTTTTCCTTTTATGACATTTGAGTTGTGTGTCATGTCAAAAAAGCCTTTCCATAAAGTCCTATTCATAGCTTAAAGAAAAAAAAAAAAGCCTATCCATCCCTAAAACTAAATAAAAATTATTTGTATTTTTGTCTTAGTATTTTTCTGAGTTTTTCTTTGAACAGTCTAATCTTTAATCTCTCCACCATTCTTTTTTGTGTACGGTGTAAAGTATAACCCTGACATACATTTTTTCTGTTTTTCAAATGGATGGCCAGCCGACTGTCCCAACACCACCTGGCCCTTCTACCTAAAATGTCAATTTCAACCATTCCGAGCACCTAAACTCTAGCTTAATGCTGAGAGGAAACTTTCATGTCTGTATTAAAGTGATCACTTTTCAAGTATATTGTTGTTCAAGAGGCTATGTATTCTGCTTTTAGCATTCCCAGCACTTGCTAGAATGAGCATAAAAGTGAGGGTTGGGGTGGGAGTATCAAATTTGACTACAATGTCAAAATACAACCATTAAGCCACTAAAGCAGTTACAATGTGTATGTATACCTGTGGTACGAATTAAAATTACCCCTTGAACTGCTGCCCATGGACAGCACTTTTATGTAAGTTCTTTTACTCTTGTAAAGCGGTGGCATCTATACCAGATAAGCACTGTATTTATTATAACCAGGAGTTAATTACGTCTTGATAGCATGGCAAAAAATGATATGGGGAGTGAAGATTCACAGATATTCCAAATTTAAACTGTATCTCCTTATTTAAAAATACTTTTAAAGTAGACTATTTAATCTAGTGTTCTTTTTCTGTCAGTTGACAAATGGTATGTCAGAAAAAGAACACTAGGTTAAATGACTGAATGACTGAAACTGACATTTTTGGTAGAAGGGACAGGTAGTGTTAGGACAGTTGGCTGTCCACCTGGGGGGAAAAGAAGTTTGCCAGGGTTACACCTTACACCATACACAAAAAAGAATGGTGGAGAAAAGATTAAAGGTTAAAGATTTTTAGAGTGTCTGCCTGGATTCAGAATAGGAAAGGGGAGCCTAGAGAACAAAACTTTTCAGGATGTGCCCTGCACTGTTTAGGGCAAAGTACACTCTAGCCAGCCATCTGAGTAGCCAACTAGTCTCCCTGAACAACATGAAAATCTTATCGCTCTACCTTCAATGATGTGCACCAACAAATGTAATTTCAAACCCAATGCAACCCAGTATTTACTGTGAAAACATTTCTTGATAACCTACCCTATGCCAGTAACCTTGTACTAACTGTGAACAAAACAGGTATTTATGGAAGATTGCCTAAAGAATATGCAGTATCTCCATTCTTCTAATTATTCCAAAATCTTTTCCCTTTTTAGGTCAGACCATTTTGAACAGTCCTCACCCAATATCCTCATCTCCCACCATTTAACTGCCTTAATGAAGGTGCTCTGGTATGACGCATTTGGCCTATAGAAGGGCATTCTGAAATTTGTTGGTGTGTCCACAGTAGGAAGACTGTTGAGGGCACTGTTTATTACATTACATAGGGTCCTGTTTATAAGGCCTCTGAAGAGAAGTTTCCTTCTGATCTTAGTACCAGGAATTGTTGTGCTTTTCTTAAAAGTTTGTTTGTTTTCAAATTTAATGGGCATAAATTGACCAAGTTGTCCTTGTTTGCATCATCTACTAAGAAGTTTATAGAAGTATTTGGGCCCTATTGGAAGTAAATATTAGATTTTTATATTAGGTCTTTTATATTTTTATTTTGCATTTCTTGCCATATAGTTTATAAATCTCTATAAACCAACTTGGGAGACAAAATGAAACAAATGAATAAATGGATAAAATTTACATTAACGCATCTCAAAAAAAATTTTTTCAATTTAAGGGATCAGAAAAAAAGGTCACATGAGAAATCAAGGGAGAAGAAGGATTTTAAGAATATATGGGCTGGGCGTGGTGGCTCACACCTGTGATCCCAGCACTTTGGGAGACAAAGGTGGGCAGATCACTTCAGGTCAGTAGTTCGAGACCAACCTGGCCAACACAGTGAAACCCCATCTGTACTCAGAATACAAAAAAATTAGCCGGGTATGGTGGCACGCACTTATAATCCCAGCTACTCGGGAGGCTGAAGCAGGAGAATCGCTTGAACCCTGGAGGTGGAGGTTGAAGTGAGCCGAGATCACACCACTGCACTCCTGCCTAGGCGACAGAGCAACACTCTGCCAAAAAAAAAAAAAAATATATATATATGGATTTTTATATATATATATATATATGGACTTATATATATATATGGATTTATATATATATATGGATTTATATATATATGGATTTAAAAAATAAAACCAGTAACTCAATTAACTGGCGGAACAGGGGAAGAAGAATTAAGGACAAAAGGGGAAAGAAAAATTAAAGAATACCCCCAAATAATGTATTTGTAGAAATCAGACAAATGGTAGTACAAAATGACTTTGTGTAAACCTAGTCAAGCTTACCATGTAAGTCACAAAATATTTACAAACATTTCTTATTCCACAGACATCACTCAAAATGGTAAAAATAACATACTGACAGTTGAAAAAGAAAACACAGAAATTACTTGATAAAAATGGCCAAAGGGTACCGGAAAAACAACAAAGAAGACCAACAGGGCTGTTACTGTAACCTGTTTCTTTTCTGAGCTCTTTCCTCGTCCATCCCAAATAGTAGGAAAAAAACTTATGCATGCAACAATCTGAATCAATTAACTTCTCAACATTCTAAATAACCCAGCAGAAAGTCTAGGTAGGCGTTTACACTCCCCAACACGCGTAAGTATGTTCTCGTTAGACAGCCTCTCTCCTTCAAGGTCACTGTCATCTTTTCTTACCACTGACAGACTTTACAAGGCTGTCACTGCTGTATGTTAACCCTAGTTCACAAGTATCATCACCATCGAGCCATCTCTACTCAGAAGTTAAGATACCTTCCTCCTTATTGTCAGCTTCCTTAAATTTCTTGCTCCCCAAGTCCCAGAGAATTCCAAGCTTGCTAGGAGGTTAGGCGAAATCCAGCACTGAAAATATTCAGGATTAGTCTTATCATTTCCAAGCCCTTGTATAGGAAACAGACCCCTAGACTGCTAAAACTGTATTATCTTTCCATTTCTCCTTTATTCCTACCTCCCATATATTTGACTTAAAAATTAAAAATGCCTTTAGAGAAAGCAGAGTAAAAAAAAGTATGTTCACTCCAGTTCTCTGCTAAGAGAAACATTTTTGTGCAAGAGTAGGGTATGACTCTCCAGGACCACAGTGCCACAGCTGACCCATCCCTGCCCAGACTCTGCAACCATCCCCTCTCTATAAATGAATAGCTAATAGTGGGATGCAAGTAAAGCATGTGACTGACAGGTAGACAGATCCAAGCTCCACTTGTATCCCTAAGCTACTTCTCCAAAGAGGAATAGGAATTAGCTGCGGGGAAGGAGGTGGGGCAGGCACACGTGGAAGGAGAATATTTAAGAAGTCATAAATTTTCAGGAAAACTACAAGAATTCTGAAACGGCAAAACAGGAAAAATAAATCATTGTTGTACATTTGAAAACTAATGATAAAAGATTTTATACTTAATAAAATTTAATAAGATTTAATTTAATAAAAATTTAATAATAAGATGTCGGCCAGGCGCGGTGGCTCATGTCTGTAATCCCAGCACTTTGGGAGGCCGAGGCAGGTGGATCATGAGGTCAGGAGTTCAACACCTGCCTGGCCAAGATGGTGAAACTCCATCTCTACTAAAAATACAAAAATTGGCCGGGCATGGTGGCAGGCGCCTGTAATCCCAGCTCCTCAGGAGGCTGAGGCAGAGAATTGCTTGAACCTGGGAGGTGGAGGCTGCAGGGAACCGAGATCACACCACTGCACTCCAGCCTGGGCGACAGAGTGAAAGTCTGTCTAAAAAAAAAAAAAAAAGATGTCCAAATTAGAGTAAAAACATTAAAATTAAAGCAATGAGGTGTTTTTCATCAACCTAGGAAAAATTTAAAAGACTAACAGTTAACAGTGCAGGAGAAACTGACACTATTAAATACTGTAGATAAAAAATATAGAGGTACTAAAAGCAACCTGACAACATGTACAAAATTTTTAAATGTGTATATTCTGTTAAAGAAAGTTTATGGGAGACTACTATTTTGGACTAGCCTCCTCCTCTAGGTCTCAGCAGAACAGACCAAACCAGTATTTGGCTTTCTGTTCCTGCATTAATTCACTTAGGATTACGGCTTCCGGCTCCATCCATGTTACTGCAAAGAACATGATTTCATTAAAATGTTTATCTTATTTAAATGAGTGAACTAAAGAATAGAGAGCCATGGGGGAAAAGTGGCAAGTATATAATAGGATATGCACTATGACTCCTTTTTTAAAAATTATGTGTACATGCATGACAGGAGCATGCACACCTAAGAGTGGACATCTGTCTGCAATACATAGGAACAAATCCCAGGAAATGGGCTGAATCACCAAACCAGTCTCGTACTGGTCCTGATAGCATTATGTAACTACTAAGATGTGATTCTAACAGCATAAGCTGGCAATGGCTTTGCCACTATAGTCTAATCGCCTGAAATCATACTTTCCAGCAACACTCATAAATTGTTAATTCTTTCTCAGACTATAGTGATGTTGAGGATGTCTCTCATAACATAAGAGCATTTTCACCAATTCCTTTCTAACTAATGATGATTGGCATATAAGTGTATATGTATAAAATAGTCTGCCAAAACAGCATTCTCCTTGGCCAGAGCATGAAGAAGCAAGTACTCAGAGGGGAGGGAAAGCACTATGAAGAGGAAGGTGGGGGGATTTAGCAATGTAGTGTAAAAGAAAAATTCAGAAACAAACAGCATTAACAACTCAACAAGGTGATGCAGGGCATGATTAAATGAGGTGTGAATGACTGGAAACCAATGCCATGAAATAGCATTCTTCTCATTAGAAACAATAATCAACCGTCATGTTTCCTCAACTGAAAGCTACAGCCCTAGTTTAGTAACAGCTTGGTAGGGGGGAAAGGAAGTGGTCGGTAAAAAGTGGTAAACAAATCCACCTTTTTGCATAATTTGCTTGCATATTAATTTTAAGTCACAACTCATCTGAGAACACTGAAATAGTTTAAATTATGTTTTTATCAAAATAACATGTAAACAGAATAAATCCTAATTTTCTATTTCACCAACTGGGTCACAAAAAAAATACAAATGCTGCTCCAGATGAAAATTATCCCAAGGTTAACATGTGCAATTAGCTTCAGTTTCATATATTTGTTTTAACAGACAGGGTATTGCTCTGTCATCCTGGCTGGAGTACAGTGGCACAATCACAGTTCATCACAGCCTGGAACTGCTGGGCTCAAGAGGTCCTCCTGCTTCGGCATTCAGAGTAGTTAGGACTATAGGCAAGTACCACCATGCTTGGCTAGTATTTTAAATTTTTTTACAGAGAGAGGGTCTCGCTATGTTGCCCAGGCCAGTCTCAAACTCATGGTCTCAAGCAATCCTCTCACCTCAGCCTCCCAAAGTGCTGGGATTACAGGCATGAGCCACCAAGCCTACCCTAAAATACAATTCTTAACAAAAACCCAAAATGTTCAGAATTTATGGGTTACTAGGATCAGCAGTTCGCATACAACCAACTTCAAAAACATTTACAGTCAGCATCTAGAAATCCTGAAAGCTAAGCTAACATTAGATCTGATAATCAATTGTCTGTGTCTCCAAAATGCATTACAGAGATAAGAATGCACAATTGATTCTACAGCACACAATCTGGACCTGGGAACTTTACAAAACACTGAGGTTAAACTCAGAATAACAGATGTTAAATCTATAGATCCCAACAGTGGAAATTCTGCAATCCCCCAATTCCACTTGATATATTCTTCATCATTCCACTGGCTTGAAGCAGAAATTAATGGGTAAGAGCCTGATAATGATCTTAACTGCCTACTGCCATAATCAAAACAGAGACCTAGGTGTGCCACTTAGCCTCTTTAAGCCTCGGTTTCCTAACCTGAAAGATAGGATAACAATACACACCACATGGGAGTCACTGTAATTAACATAAATGCATGTAAAGCATTTAGTACAATAACTGGCACAAAGACTTGATAAATGTTATTGCTGTTGTTACTAGGAATCAATATATTTATTGAAAAGTATGGAACCTTGTCCACAATTTCCAACTGTGGACTTGTCGCTAAAAAGTACAAAGATCATGCAAATAGCCTCATAATATGAAAATCATCTTTGGCTCTTCAGCTAAATCTCATTCTTCCTGAACCAGCTATGCTGAACTTTGGTTCCTTGAAAGTGCTGTGTTTTCATTAGTTTCAAGAATTGTATGTGCAGTCATGC
Organism: Hylobates moloch; assembly: GCF_009828535.3. Taxonomy (NCBI): domain Eukaryota; kingdom Metazoa; phylum Chordata; class Mammalia; order Primates; family Hylobatidae; genus Hylobates; species Hylobates moloch. The sequence continues at coordinate 66,680,907 of NW_026652283.1, forward strand.
ATCACTTAACGATGCTATGTCATTAGACGATTTTGTCATTGTGTGATCACAGAGCATATTTACACAAACCCAAATGGTATAGCCTACTATATACCTAAGCTGTATGGTATAGCCTGTTGCTCCTAGACTACACACCTGTACAGCGTGTTACTCGACTGTTGTACTGCAGGCATCCTAACACAATGTTAAGTATTTGTGTATTTAAAAATCTCTAGGCCAGGCACAGGGGCTCATATCTGTAATCCCAGCACTTTGGGAGGCCAAGCCAAGAGCACTGCTTGAGTCCAGGAGTTGAAGACCAGCCTGGGCAACAAGGCGAAACCCCGTCTCTACAAAAAAAAAAAAAAAAAAAAAATCAGCTGGGTATGGGTGCATGCACCTGTGGTACCAGCTCTTCAGGAGGCTAAGGTAAGAGGATCATCTGAGCCCTGGAAGGTAGAAGCTGCAGTCACTGCACTCCAGCCTGGGTGACAGGGCTAGACCCTATTTAAAAAAAAAAAATTAATTAAAAAATAAAAATATTTAAACATAGAAAAAGTACAGTTAAAAACATGGTATAAAAGATTTAAAAATGGTATACCTGTAGAGGGCACTTACCTGAATGGGCTTGCAAGACTGGAAGTTGCTTTGGGTGAGTCAATGAATGACGAGCGAGCGAATGTGACGGCCTACAGCATTACTGTACACTACTATACACTTTAAAAACACCATATACTTAGACTACACTAAATTTATAAGAAAAAAAGTCTGTGTTCAATAATAAATTAACTAGCTTACTGTAACTTTTTTTTTTTTTTTTTTGAGATGGAGTCTCACACTCTGTCGCCCAGGCTGGAGTGCAGTGGCGCGATCTCAGCTCACTGCAACCTCCACTTCACGGGTTCAAGCGATTCTCCTGCCTCTCCTGAGTAGCTGGGATTATGGGTGTGTGCCACCACACCCAGCTAATTTTTGTATCTTTAGTAGAGATGGGGTTTCACCATGTTGGCCAGGCTGGTCTCGAACTCCTGACCTCAGGTGATCCGCCCATCTCGGCCTCCCAAAGCGTTCGGATTACAGGCGTGAGCCACCGCGCTCGGCCTACTGTAACTTTACTTTATAAGCTTTAAAATGTTAAAAACTTTTTGACTCTTGTAATAACAGTTTCAAACATTGTACAGTTGTACAAAAAATTTTTCTTTATATCCTTATTCTATAAGCTTTAATCTATTTAAATTTTTAAAATTTTTACCTTTTAAATGTTTTTGTTAACAACTAAGACACAAACACGGACATCAGCCTAGGCTCACACAGGGTCAGGATCATTACAATGTCACTAGGAGATATGAATGTTTCAGTTCTGTTATAATCTTATGGGACTGCCATTGTATACTGGTCCATAGACTGAGAAGTCAGTATGCGGTAGATGATTGTACAGCTGACCCTCGAACAAAATGGGTATGAACTGTGTGGGTCCACTTAAATCAGGTTTTTTCAATCACACGCAAATTAAAAATACAGAATTCACGGGATGCAAACAGCTCATATTCACAGGGGCTCTGAGGCCCAGGGGCCAGGCACACTTTTCACATACTCGGGTTCCACAGGGCCTGCTGCAGCAGTTAGGCATGTGCAGATTTTGATATTGGTGTGTGTGTGTTGGCGGAGGAGGAGGCACGGGTGGGGAATCCTGGAACCAATCCCCTTGTGGTATGCCCCTATGTATAATGAGGGATGTCTGAGATGTCTGCATAGTGTTCCCTTTGCTCAGAACATTTTCAATCCCACTTCTCACTCCCAGGCCTTGAACTGATTAATTCCTATTCATCTTTCACATCTCATTGTAAACATGATATCCTCAGAGCTCCCCTTCCCAAATCCTCTTGTCCAGATTAACAGTCCTCACCTTATCCTCCTGGGGTACTTCAAACCTCCCGTATTCTACTCATTAAACTACAACCAGTGTTACTTAATGTATGATTTCCCCAACAGACCAATATACACTTTGAGAGGGCAGAAATGGTATCTTATTCATTACTCTACCACCAGTGCTCAGTACATTACAAGGAGCAGAAGCTCTATAAATATTTGTTGAATTAAATGAATGCAGAAAGACTGGCCATATTGGTTCATCATAATCTAGTTTTTATTCACACTGAGTACCACAATTATTGATAAGCTTACTACCTTTGTTCATTCGAATTCTAATAGGATGTTTCAAGTTTAAAGTGTAAATCCCATCTTCAGTACTACCTACTGCATAAAATTTAGCTCTCCTACTAGGACAGGACCAAGCTTATCATGTTCTGTATTTTTAATAAATCTTTAGGTACTCAGATGAAAGCCGAACTGATAAAAATATATGTTATATTTACTGGTCTTCACCCAAAAGATGTTTCTGAATAATTCCAGTTTAAAAAGGAAAAAAAAAGTATGAAAACTATTTATCTAGCCCAGCCCATAATTTTATCAATAAGAATCCTATGGGTTGGAAAAGTTTAGTGATTTATTCAGGATCAGAAAGCTATTATAGTTAATGCTAAAAGCAGAATAAGGATCCAAGTCTCCTAATTCTCAGTCTGTCTTTCCAGTATAGGGCCTTTCTGGTGCATTAACTGAAAACCATTATTCAAGGTATGTTAAGCAATAAATAATCTTGAAGTGCAACAAGTAATCATTTAATGTTATCAAATCACCTGTAGAGCTTTTTTAAAGTATGGATTTTCAGACCTCTACTGTATTAGAAATTGGGCCTTCTTATGTTGAAAAAGTTCCATGGGTGACTCTTGTCACCCATGGTGACAAAGATTGAGAACCACTAATTCCATCAACCAAGCATTCATTATTTGTTAAATGTCTAGGCCTACTCTGCCCCTACCAATATGTTCCTGCACTCAAGGCTCTTAGACAAGATTTACTTACATAATCAATTAGAGAAGAAAATAGGACTGTCTATAATGAAGTGCTGAATTGGGTAACTGAACACAAATTAAGTGCTCATCTCAGAGAAAGTACGACAGGAGCTCAGATTTAACAGATGGCTATTTGTGGAGACAAAGAAATGGACAGACAGGTCCCTTAAGATAAATAAGGACAAAAGTTTTCAAGTTATGACCAGCAGAAGTCCTAAGGATCCTGTGAAAGTGCCTCAAAAGCTACTGTGGAAAGGAGGAGGAAAATGCTTTTCTTGCTCCAATATCCAATTTTAATCAGAACAGCTCCACTTTTGCCTTTAAAAAAGAACACCAAAGGCTTTTAAAAGTTTGAGATCCCTTATTTTACAAGTGTAATTAAAAAAAAAATCCATGGTGAAGTAACTTGTCCTAAAGTTACAAAGCTAATTAGTGACAGAGAAGCCAGGTCTCTGAACCCCCGGGTACCTTTTTTCACTCTACTATACCATACACCATGGCCTTCCAATGGAGGAAAAAGTGTGAGTAAAGGTTCTCACACAATGTCCCAAACACATTGGCCTGACCAAAACACTGGGTGCACTTTCAGGTCATGTGTCTCAAATTGGGATTGGGGTTGCAAGGATGGTAATGGGAGAAAGGCTCAGGCAAGTCTCAGGATAAATTATAGCCATCCTCCCAAGATAGATCTTCAAATTTTAGGGACATTTCATTAAAAATTAAAATCTGATAATATGCTGTATTTGTGGTAGAAATGGACAATAAGGGAACTTCCTTGATGGAATTGTTGAGTCATGCTATTTAAGGAAGTAGTAAAGATAAGAATGCACAGGCAAGGGTAGGGGCTAGATAACAGAATGCCCTGAAATCAAGGTAAGTTGTATTTGCTTCAATGCAACACCTCCACTGTATAAAGTTTTCAGAAGAGTACTAGGAGTGTCCATTCCTCCTAAGATGCTGGCTGCACCAAAAAATGAACAACCTACAGTCAGGTGCCCCACAGAATCCATCAGCTGCTAAAGATTCTGCTTCTCTACAGCAGCATAAGTAATAAAATTCCTGATATTACTCCTGTGCTCATGTAAGAAAAACTATTACAGAGTTACTTTAAAAATGCTTCTGCTATCAATTTGATACTCCCCACAGCATCCCTCTAACACTGGTATTATCACCATCGTATTGTTGAAGGAAATAACCTTAGAAGACAGTGCCCAAAGCCAAAATGAGATATCTAGAATTTACAATGTTCAGATTCAATACTCAGTCCACAAGCACAGTGGCATGAGCATAAATCTCAACCCTAGTATTAATGTTTATCAAACATTTAATTCACTAAAAAATTTTCAATTTTCACAAGGAATCTACAACCTAATAAGACCCACCCAAACATGTCTCAAATGACATGTCAAAGTGAATTCACTGACTTACTCCCCAAATGGCTCCTTCTCCCAACATCCCTACATCTGCTTATGGTAATGCTCTTTTCTGGATAACCTAAACTCAAAACCTTGATAATCTCTTTGCATCTAATTAGCTGCTAAACACTTTAAGGGCTCTGATCATGGCACTGTCCACAACAAAAAAAAAAATTAAGAAAAAAAAAAATGCAGTGACTTCCTACTACCTAGCAAATAAAATCCAAACTCTTACACCAACACAAAGGATTCAGAGCTTTCCACAATAGAGCCCCAAAGTGCCTTAATACACAGCCTAAATAATAGCTAACCTGGAAGTCTTGTTATTACTCACACTTAATGCTTATAAAAACACATGACCTGGAGAAAGTCACTTAATCTGAGTTTTATTTTACTCAACTATAAAATGGGTATAGTAACGCTTGCCTGAAAGGACTGAGGTTATGAAAATAAGAATGTGGCTATAAATTTTAAAGTACTGTAAAAATACAGACATTATCATTATGTCATGGTTATGGTAATATTATTTATACCTGCCTTGCTCCAGAAAGGATGTAAGGTGGCCCACATAAGATAAAAAGAGTTTAAAGATGGAAGCAATAAAAGAAATAAAAACAAATGTATGGACAAAAAATTGATCTACTAATCAGGCTAAAAGAAATGTAAACCTAATTACCTATGCATGTGCTTCTCAGGTTAATAATTTGACCTAAACACTGTAGTTTGATTTGAAAAGGAAACTAAGTCAATTAGACAATTCAGTGTCCATAAGACTAAAAACAAATAGTTTCTACTGTAAAGGCCAGGCAAGAATTTCTCCCAAAGGTCCTTATTCCATGTAATGTAATTGGACAATATCCTCAACACCTTTATCATGGCTTATCTATTTCATAAATCATTAGACTGAAAGTCTCCTGAGGTCAAGTAGTTTTTAAATTATGTTTGTATCTCTAGTAGCACCTACAGTAATTAGTTAATAAACCAAATACCTCTATACACTGGTTTCTATGGATCTAATCTCTCCCTTCCAATTTCAAACCATCCTGCACACCACATTACTCCTAACATACCATTTTTATCACATCAGTCCCTATTTCAAAATCCTCCAACAGCTTTCCTGCACATAGAACAAATGCTTCCTCATTCTTTACCTATACATCACAATGTTGAACACAACCTCCCCTTCAATGGCCTTCTCTGTATTCCCATTCCTCTCAATTCTTTTTGCCCTTTTAAAGCTCGGTTTAGAAGTCTCACCTTCTACATAAAGCCTTCTCTGACTGACAGCAATGGGGCAGGAGGAGAGACTGGGAGGTGGGAGAAAGTTGTAAGTCTTGTGTTCTTATCTGTTACTGAACAGTTAAGTGACTGTGGGCAAGTTACTAAACCATTGTGAGAATATTTCCTCATCTGTGAAGCAAAAGCTTTAGGAAAGATTATATCTAAATTACCTTACAGCTATAATATATTCTAGGATGCTCTGGCTCTTTCAAACTTGGACACACTCTGATCTATTCTCCGATCTTCATTATCTGTTACATATTTTAATATGTAATTATATACATTGTTTTTCAATTTTTCCTGCTTAAGTAAACATACAAACTCCTCCACAGCAGTCATATTTCCTTGTTATCCCCAAAGACTATAGGCATAGGACCGGGTACATAGCAGATACCTTTTATAAACTAGGATGGTAACTATTTTAAAACATTAATTATGATATTGCTTGCTGCAGTATGAATCAGCCAAAAAAGGCTATATTTTTCATTAAGCAGACCACTAAAATAAGTGTACTAGAACAAGAAAACACCTAAGTCAGTTTTCCATATAAAAATACATTCCCTTTAAGGCATGAGTGCAACTCCATTAAGGTAATCATGTGTTTAAGCACAAATGAGTCTTTTAACACACAGCATATTGTTCATTTTCCAGCCATTCCTGTTTGTATCTTCTATTGCAAAGAGAAAGTTCAACCGGGGGGGGGGGGGAACCTGCCATAATAATTATTATTATTGATTTAATTTCATATACCATTTCTATATTCCAACATAAAAAGCATAGTTACAAAGAATTATGAAATAAATAATGTGATAAATTGCACTTGCTATGATTTTCAATATTGAAGACTTAGTAAAGCTACTACAAACACTTAGCTTTGTGCAATGTGAACACTGGCTGTTAAAAAAAAAGTTAGTATAATGCATCCTCTCCGGATAAATGTCCAGGAGTTCCAGTAGTTTAAAAGAAATCTGGGCCAGGTGTGGTAGCTCATGCCTGTAGTCCCAGCACTTGGGTAGGCCACAGTAGGACTGCTTAAGCCCAGGAGTTTGAGACTAGCCTAGGCAACATAGCAAGACCCCATCTCTTAAAAAAAATTAAAAATAAGAGAAAATAAATAAAAGATAATCTGATAAATCTAGAGGTTTGCTGATTCTTCTTTTGCTCAATTACTAGTCCTGTCAGCAAATGTAGGCAACACTGAAATCTTGAGTGCTTGCTTAACTGGAAATAAATAAATAAATAAAACCCAAAAACAAAAGAGCTCTATTAGTCACTGAGTATACAAAGATATCAATGCTCAAAAAATTCACACCCCATAGTAAAAACACACAGAACCCCATAACCACATGCACTGTATGCAAGGAGCATCTTCAAATCAGAAGTTCTGAAACTCAAGACAATTCTCACATTCCAAATTCTAAACATACTGTAAATGGATCAAGTAAGTCAGGCAATAGCTCTACTCACGCTATTTTTGTTTCCATTGTTATTACTGCTTAAATAGTTTATAAGAGCTCATCACCTGTTTATAACACAGAAATATTTCAGTACAAAACAAACCAATTTATTTCTAAGAAGAATTAAAATCTACAGTTATTCAATTATCTTTACTTATGAAATGTCAATAATGCACAAAAATGTCCGGCAAAAGATGCATAAGGAAACTGCTATTCTCTGTGAACCTTATTATCCCTTTCAACCACTCAAAAGGATATTTACATCCTTTAAGCAACACAGTTAAGAATTAAGCAAAATGGTGACCCAAAGTTACCCCAAAAAAAGGAAAAGGAAAAAATTCATGCAGAAAGGGTATAGAAATTCAAAGCAGATACGTCACTGAATCAAATCAACAGCTTTCAACTTTAACGCCCAAGAAATAGTACATTTGCTCAGGCATTTAGCATTTAAGGAGGGATCAGAAACAAGAACATGGATGACCACAAAGGGGCATGTTTTGTTTGTGACTTGGTCTGTTCCCTAAACACAAATTATCTGAATAGTTCTAAATTCAAATGCAATCACTTTCATTAGGAAAAACACATTCCTGCTTAAAATCAGGCTTCATAGCAAGTCTTTACTAATCACAAAAACTGTGTAATTAACACAATTATATAAAGGCAAATTAATGAGTCACACAACATTATTATTTTTTTTTTTTTGAGACGGAGTCTCGCTCTGTCGCCCAGGCTGGAGTGCAGTGGCACAATCTCGGCTCACTGCAAGCTCCGCCTCCCGGGTTCACGCCATTCTCCTGCCTCAGCCTGCCACCACGCCCAGCTAATTTTTTGTATTTTTAGTAGAGAGGGGGTTTCACCATGGTCTCGATCTCCTGACCTTGTGATCCGCCCGCCTCGGCCTCCCAAAGTGCTGGGATTACAAGCATGAGCCACCGCACCCAGCCACAACATTATTTTTAATGGTGCTTGAAAGACTAATATGCAAAGATTACAACTATGGGGTTTCAACATTAAAAAACAAAACAAAAATAACAAGACAATCACTACTACATAATATTACAGTCTTCCAAGTACAAAGGAAACATTCATGAAAATGAGTGACCAGCTGGGAGCGGTGGCTCACGCCTGTAATCCCAGCACTTTGGGAGGCCGAGGTGGGTGGATCACCTGAGGTCGGGAGTTCGAGACCAGCCTGACCAATATGGAGAAACCCTGTCTCTACTAAAAATACAAAATCAGCTGGGCATGGTGGCACATGCCTGTAATCCCAGCTACTCGGGAGGCTGAGGCAGGAGAAGCGCTTGAACCTGGGAGGCGGAGGTTGCGGTGAGCCGAGATCGTGCCATTGCACTCCAGCCTGGGCAATAAGAGTGAACTCCATCTCAAAAAAAAAAAAAAAAAGAAAATGAGTGACCAACTTAAAAAACACAAATAAATTCAAGATGAAGCAATACAGATTCAAGAAACAGGTCAAATATTTCAATTTTTAATAGAAAATACTTAAAGATAACATACAAATTTCCACTTCTGTTATTTTAGAACCACCTGCCTAAGATATTCAAGGCTCTATTAAACATCTTTGGTGGCTCGAGAAGAGCAATGTAATATTTTGAGCCCTGAACTTATTCCAAAATCCACTAACCAGATGAATGGCAGATTGACAATTACTTCAAACTAGGCAGCAATGAAACACATTTACACTGCTTTATACTACCCATTGATGTAGAGAATAGTAAATTTAAAATATGGCAGAACACTACACACCTGAATTCATTTGAACCTGAATAATAGCCACAGTTTATTTTTTCCTTGTCTACTGGGATTTTTGACAATGACAAAATGAAAGGAATTACAAACTAATTTGAGGGAAGAGGTTAAAAACTGCTTTTACAGTAATGGTTTGGAAGCAGAACAGTCCTTTAGAAATCAAAAACAGTTGGTAAGCTGTCACATGAATTTTCAAGACCTTGATTCAAAAGTATCATTGTAATTAATAGGTGGGCGAGTTAAGAAAGTGACAATGGGCTGGGCATGGTGGCTCACGCCTGTAATCCAGCACTTTGGGAGGCCGAGGCGGGTGGATCACTTGAGGTCAGGAGTTCGAGACCAGCCTGGCCAACACGGTGAAACCCCGCCTCTACAAAAAATACAAAAGTTAGCCAGGCGTCACGGCGCGTGCCTGTAGTCCCAGCTACTCAGGAGGCTGAGGCAGGAGAATCGCTGGAACCCAGGAGGCAGAGGTTGCAGTGAGCCGAGATCGCACCACTGCACTCCAGCCTGGGAGACAGAGCAAGACTCTGTCTGGGGAAAAAAAAAAAAAAAAAAAGAAAGTGACAATGGATTTCCTAGAAATACGCAGGAAACTACTTGACAGATGCAAAAGGAGACAGGCAGGTTATAAACTCATGTGGGTTCAAAACTAACCTAAAATACTCTAACAAAATTGGATCACAAATTCAGGTTAGAAATAAAGCAATTTTATCACATTCTCAGGGAATTTTAATCATCACCTTAAAATAAACTAATAATTAAAAATATGAGAAATAAAAATATGAGAAATGGAAAATTTCTCATAAAAATATGAGAATGAAAAATATGAGAAATACAAGAAAATCTATTGTCAAAAATTCTAAGTGCAATCACTATGTTGCAATAGAACAATTTTAAAAATCACTAATCAATCAAAACAAAATGAACAAACTTGTCCAGACTAAGATAAATCCAAAAGGAATTCTCAATTTTTTTTAAAAAATCTGTTTTAAAAGCACATGCTTTCCTGTAAGTATTCTACCTTATTTTCAACATTATCATTTCCACCTAAAAGAATACACAGCCCTCATTCTCAACTCTGCTTTATTCACTGAAATGGATTCTAAGGCAAATAGTCTCTCCATTAGCCTAAGCCATGCTCTGATTAAGAAACACAGTTTCTTATAAAAGTTTGGGGCATCACAACAAACATATCTAAAATAAGCATTTATATGGGTCACTTCTATGATTGTATCTATCTAAAACCCAAATACTCCATTTGAGAATTTTGAGGAAATGAATTTTTACAATAGCATTAAAAGTGAACCAAAATATAAGGCCAGTTAACAACATCCATCCTTTTCTGCATTACAAAAACTGTAACAGTGAAATTTTGCTTGTAAAATTCAATGTACATTTTATCATTTTGTATAAAATATCTACGGCCTCAGTAGTGGTTAAATTGCAGCTATAAAGGAAATTGTCCCGAGATAAATGGTTTCCCTATGAGAAGGCTTCACTGCTACACTTCACCTCAGGACAATAAATCAAATTAACTGCACCTTGTCCTCTGTCCAATGACATCATCAGTTTGACCACATCTTGGGAAACGGGTGCAAAAACATATGCTATTTAAGGCATGAAATTATATTGCTGCTTTTTGTCCATCTGACCTCATACTTCAGGTCTCTGAAGCAGTCATTCACCTGAAGGTTCTCTTAAAACCTACAGATTTTTTTTTTCCTGCTGCATTCAGGGCCTGCCTACCGTGAGTGAAAGAAGAAAAATGGTGAGAACTGGTTATTTGAAATTAGCTTGCGTTTAGTCCATCAAACCTAGAATTTTGTTACAAATTAAACTGAAGACCAGTGTCCCACAAAATACATAGCTAGCCACTCACCAAAATATCTTAACATAATTTGAAAGGTTTAACACATTAGTGTTAAACCCCACTCCTCTAATACTTCGCTCAACTATGCAGTGGTAAACATCCACCAATGAGAGGCAACACCAGTCGCACTCACACTCACATACACTCCTACACAAAATAAAAATGTTAAAGAAAATTTTACCACAAGAAAGACCAAAAATCAAAATTACTGTTTCCTCTAAACAGTAAAAGTTAATCTGCCTCTCACAAGCCAACTGTCCTAAGTCTAGATAAAACACAAAATCAATTCTGACAACTTAAACAGGAGGGGCGGGTGTGCTGGGAGGAGAATAAGTTCCAAGATCAGGGTAAACGCAATGCCTATGTTTATTCTTCTCTTTTCACTCATTTAACCATGACACAAATACTCAAAGAAAACATAACCCCATTTTTTGTTTTCAGTAGTGCTACAATTAAAATAAGCAAGTCTATGACAATGATAGCACAAAATTAACGTCAGCTCCATTTTAAATTAGAATGAAGATGTTAGAAAGGGAGCACCACACCAAGAAATTATGAAAGTGTTGTTAATTGTAATTTCTAATATTTAGCTACTCCACAACTCCTAGAGGAAAAAAAAAAAGTGTCAGTTTTAAAAATACTGCAGATCTTTACAAAGCCTTAAAGTATTTAACATGGGGGTGGGGAGCAACCGGGGTACCTATCCCCAAAACAAAGTGATTTGGATTAAACCAAAATAGATTTCATAGGCTCTGAAAATGAAATACACGACAGATTTTTCCCTCTAGGCCCAATACTACTGCAAACTATAAGAAACTCTTTTTAAGAGAAAACAAACCATTACAGAGTTGATACTTAGCTAGGAGCTGTTTTAATGCTAGTAAAGCCCCAAGAGAGTTTGTTTTGCCCGCGGAGGAGGGGAAAGTGTGTGGATGTTGGTGGAGGTAGTCATTTTGGTTATTAGTAAATAAATCAAGCAGCAGAGAACATGAGGCCTAGGCAACTGCTAGGGAAGCCAAGGCCTAGCTTCCCCCGTCTCTTCCCAGCACGGCCTGGGTTTGATCTCAGAGCCCTGTGGATTGCCAAGGAAAAAAAAAAGAATCATATCGAACCACAAAAGCACATGGGGCGAATGTAAAATATAAACACGGCGTTGGGCTGTGAGTGGCTGTTATTAAAGGTCTGAATTACTAAACATGAGAGGCGGGGAAAGCCGGGCGGCCATTTCAATAATATAAACCTCCCCGAATTAGACATTATTCAAATGAGAAGAGGTTCGGCTGAGCAAAGAGTAAAGACGACCCAGTACCCAGCGAGAAAACACCGCCACAGAAGAAGGGAGGGGGATCCCCGTCCCTCCCCACCGACTCCCAACAGGAGAGAGGAAATTGAGAATACGATCAACTTGTCAGGCCAGCCCATTCTGGGGCAGGAGGGCAGCCCTTTACATCCAAGTTCTCGGGAGGCCTCTGGGCGCTTCTGGGGCCTCGGAGCTAAAGGCCCCGGAGGGCCACCCGCCCCGTGCGTCCTGGTCAGGCGCAGGGGGGGGGGGAACGGGGGGGGGGCAGCGGGGAGGGGCAAAGGGAGACGGAGGTCAGACCACGCCAGGCACCTCCAGCCCAACTCGCCCGGGAAGCCCCGGCCGACAACGCAAAGGGGCTGCCGACCGCCGGCCTGGGGCGCGCGGGCCGCCCCAGAGGACATCCCCTCGGAAGGAACTTGCCCCAAGGACTCCTTCCAATCCAGTCCACCCTCCAGGGAGGCGACGCAGACCCCTGCGCGGGTTCTCCACCCCCGCCGCCCCTGGCCACCTCGCAGCGCCCACGACCGCTCACCCCAACCCACCTAGAGAGCAGGCCTGGCTTGGGTCAGGCCACCACGCCGGGGACCAGTGGGGCGCGGCCGAGGTGCCCGGGGCCGTGACCCCCGGGCTCAGCCCCGCTTGGACCCCCGTGCGGTGGCGGGGCGCGGGCAGGGAGCTCTCCCCGTACGCACCCCCGGTTGCCCTGAGGGCCGCCCCGCAAGGCGAGCAGCGCCCCCCCGCCCGGGCCCGCTCCCGGGGGAAGACGCGTGCGGGTGTCCGGCCGCCGGGGTCCGCTCCGGCCCCGCCACCTCCCCGGCATTGTGCTCGCCGCCGCCTCCATCCCCCTCCACGCCCCCCACCCCGCGCCCGCCCGGCCCCGGCCGCCCGCCCGCCCGCGCCCTACTGCGCCCCGCAGGCCCAGCAGCTATGAATATGTAAAATGTCTTTATTGTCCTCTCTCTCTGCCCCGGCCCCGCCGCGGACCCGCTCGGGTTCGGGCACCGCGGCTAGGAGGCGGCAGCGGCGGCGGCGGCCGGCGGAGGAGGAGGAGGAGGAGGAGGGCCGGTGCCGACGGGCGGGCGGCGAGCGGCGGCGGCGGCGGCGGGGTGGGCCGGGGGCAGGAGGAGGGCAGTGGATCGCAGCCCCCTTTGCCCCTTGTCTTCCCCCCTCCGCCTGGCCGCTCCGAGCCTCTATCCCCCTCCGTTCGGCGCCCGGCGGGGGCTCCGTGCTCCCCGGACCCCCATCTCCCCGCCGTTAATTATAATAATCCTGAGTACTAATAAATTATGCTAAGTCGCGGGGGGGGGCAGCAGGAGCCGGGGTTGAGTATGAATATGAATATGTAAAATGCTGTAATGATTACCTGCTGCTGCTGCCGCCGCGGCTGAACTCTCATCTTGACTCGCTGCTCCTCCGTCCGCCATTTTGAATATTTTAACCAAAATCGCCCGGTCGATAAACCCTCCCTCGCTCTGGCTCCCCTCCCCCCTCCCGCCCTGCCTGCCTCCTCCCTCCTCTCCGCCCCCTCCCGCTCCTTCCTCTCCCCGGGCGCGCGCCAGGGGGCGCGCGAGGCCGGCTCTGTTCGCCCCGGCCCCTTCAGAAGAGCTCCACCCCCTTCCCGCGCTCTGAGCACGCGCCTTCGGGCCGCTGTGGCCCTTCGGTAGCTAAAACAGCGCCCTCAACCTGCCAGGCACGCTGTCGCTTCATTTTTCGTCTCGGCTCTGCGCATGCGCGCCTTTCTTCTGCCGCCACAAGTGTGGCCGGCGCATGCGCTCCCTCTAGCTTAGAACCAGATTATATAGTTCCCTGGGCGCCTGTGTCTTCTTACACTTCTCCCTTTTCCTCCCGCCTTGCTTCCCTCCTGGCTTCGCTTCGGTCTCCCCCAGTGGCCTGTGGCATTGTAAAAGCAGGGCAAGGAGCACAGCGGCCAGAAACGTGGGGGCGCGTGGAAGGGCAGTGAGCGGTCCGCGTGCCCTGTGCTCCGCACTTTCTTCAGGCTTTCCGCGCAGTTGAAACATTGGCAACAATGAAGAAACCGCTCCTCGCTAGGTAATTTCCGGCCCTCTGGGCAGGTAGGGGCGGAAGCGACAGCCGCGGGGTGCCGGGCATGAGGCACCTGCTGAGCCACACGCGGGCCTCCCGCTCTAAATTTGAATCCGAGCTAATCCCCGCCCCCGGCTCTGGCAATGCGGGAGGCCCGGCCCCGGCAAACGCGAGGGGGAGTGTCGTGTGATTGTTTTAATTAGCCCTAAATCTCTTCTGCTCTACTTGCTTCTAACGCCAGGCTGGCTTCCTCGGGAGCTAGGCGTCTTATTAAGTCGCTAATTTCCGCCCTACCCTTCCTTTCTGCCTTCACGCCTCTCTAACGCCGCTCCCCCCGATCGAAACAGACCCCATCTTCTGAGGCTTCCCCCCACTTCTTCCCGCCTTGGAACACCTTTTAAAACCTAGCAGTAAGCTGATGACTAATAAAAATGTCGAAATCAACCGTAACTTCATTGTGAATTTTATTTTGCTGTGTTTCTCAGAGTAAATATGGTATTGGGGAAAGGTTTCGCGTTGCACATATCTTTCTTGGTAGCTAGGCATAATGTTGCTGAGTTTTCTTTATCTTAAATGGCGAAATTCCCTGGACAAAGTCCCAGGTCTAATTATTTTAACGAATTTTTAAAGCCCTAAGGTTTTTCTAGGCTTGTTTGTTTTTTAAGAACAGAAAGGTGTATTTCATGGTAAGCAAAGTTTAAAAAAAAATCAGCTCTAGTTAATCTGTCTTGAAAGATATGACTGAAGTTTAAATTGGGTAGAACTGCTGGTTCTACACTTAAAAACAAAACTGATTTCCAAGTGAGAGCAATTATTTTAATGGCTAAAGTTTTAATCATCAGTCCTAGCATGGTCGTTGAACTCCTTTAACTGTGCAAGTACAGTTAAAGCTATTGTCAGTGACAGGCAACGATTTGGGGGTGGGATTGATTTCTTCTTCGTGGTAATTAAGCCTTAGGGTGTGTGCATGACTGTTTGAACCAAATAATTAGACCGCCCTGTAATCTAATTATTTAGAGCCACGCCAACCGGCACACTTAAGGAAATGAAATATTTAACTAGTTAATCTGGAAATTTGGCCTAAGTTATTTTCACCAGCATTACTGTAAGGGAAGTCTCAGAATTGTCAACCTTATTGGAAATAGTTAAGTACATGCCCCTGCTCTGGGGACCACAAATTTGAAATCATCTCCACTAAGAAAAAGAGCTCAAATACCCTTATTTAATTTCCTATCTTCTATTTAATCCTAGTTTTGCTCTTTGGTTCAAAAAGTAAATTAATAGGACCTTCGGAAAGTCATTGAAGCTAGTGTATGTGTTATGCATTCTTTACTGTTTCACTTCTATAAAAGGAAATTTTCATGGAAAGGATTTTTATTTAAGGAAGGATAGTTCTCTGAGAACAAAAATAGCTTAAAATAGACTGTATCAAAGTTTCATTTTCCTCCTAATGAGATATTTATGTTTCCAGCTGTCCCCAGTGCCTAGCACAATGCCTGGGCATAGTAGGTATTCATATTTGTTGAAGAAAAATAGTGAATATACAGTTATGTATGTTAGGATTATTTGTAAAATTAGTCATTTATTCAATAAAAAATTGTAAACATCTGCATTCTGCCATGAACTTACTAGGTGCTAAAGATAGGAAAATGTGTAAGACACTACTTTAGCCTCAGCAAAAAAAAAAAAACAAAAAACCTTACAATACCCTGGGAGGTAGAAACTCTTTATCCCAGTTATCTAGGATGGGAAGATTGAGGCATAGAGATGTCAAGTAACTTGCCCAGTGTCACACCACTATTAAATGTTAGAGCTAAAATTCAAACACAGGCAAGGGACCATCCTCTTAACCACTACACTAAGTTATTTGCTTTGGATCAGGCAAAATCTTGGAGGTACATGTATTAGACTGTTTGTGCATTGCTATAAAGAAATACCTGACACTTGGTAACTTACAAGAAAGAGGTTTAATTGACTCATGGGTCTGTAGGCTGTACAGGAAGCATAGCACTGGGAAGGACTATGTTTCTGGGGAAGACTCTGGAAACTCACAGTCATGGTGAAGGCCAAGCAGGAGCTTGTACATCACACAGAACAGGAGCAAGAGAAAGAGTAGGGGGACAGGTGCCACACACTTTTAAAGGACCGTGTCTTACAAGAACACCCTGTCATGAGGACAGCACCAAGGGGATGGTGCTAAACCATTCATGAGAAATCTACCCCAATGATCCAATAACCTCTGTATTAGTCTGTTCTTGCACTGCTATAAAGAAATACCTGAGATGGGGTAATTTACAAAGAGGTGTAATTAGCTCACAGCTCCACAGGCTGTGAGATACACACTTAAACAACCAGATCTCATGAGAACTGACTGTCACCAGAACAGCAAGGGGGAAATCCAACCCCACGATCCAATCACCTCCCTCCAGGCCCCACCACCAAAACTGGGGATTACAATTTGACATGAGATTTGGTGGGGACACAGATTAAACCATATCAGTACATATAGTTCAGTATAGGAAGGGAACACATTAACAAACAATGTCCTTGTATATAATGTCATAATAAAAATGTAGGCCAGGTGCAGTAGTCGCGTCTAAAATCCTACCACTTTGGAAGACTGAGGCAGGAGGATTGCTTGACACCAGGAGTTCAAGACCAGCCTAGGCAACACAGTCCCTGTCTCTACAAAAAGCAAAAAGTTAAGGTGGGTGTGGTAGCACACACCTATAGTCCCAGCTCCTTAGCTCCTTGGGAGGCTGAGGTGAGGGAATGAGGACTGCTTGAGGGCAAGAGTTCGAGGTTGCAGTGAGCTATGATGGTGCCACTGCACTCCTGCCTGGGTGACAGAGTGAGACTGTCTCAAAACAATGATTTTAATCAATAAATACAAATGAAACGGTATATGTGGATGAGAACTTCACATAGAAACAAATAGCAGCTCTATTATAATTGCCAAAAAGTAGAAACAATTCAAATGTTTTTCATATGAATGAATAAAACATTCATACCATGGAATACTACTCAGCAATTGAAAAGAATGAACTACTATCATATACAACAACTTCAATAAATCTCAAAGGCATTATGCTGACTGAAAGAAGCCAGTCTCAAAAGGTTATATACCATGTACTATATGGTTCCATCTGTATGACATTAATGAGATAACAAAACTATAGTGATAGAAAACAGATCAGTGGTTGCCAGGAAATAGTTACAGGGGAAGATGTAATTATAAGGGATAGGCACAAGGGAAGTTTGGAGAAGGGGGCCGGTTAATGGAGTTGTTCTGTATCCTGAGTGTGATAGTGGTAACACAAATCTGTACGTATAGTAAAATACACACATGGCACAGTAGTGCAGGGGAGTGGTGGTTACTTTTGCCCAGCTGTTACCATTACTGGATGGATGTTCCTTAGTAACAGCCCTAAAGTGTCAACAGGAATGTGTTCCATCTGTCTTGCTAAAGTGCAACACACAGGCTCCCTTGCAGCTAGGTGTGGCCATGTATGACAAAATTTTGACTATTGAATTATAAAGAGTTAATTTGGTGGGATTTCTGGGAACACTTTTTCAAGAAGCAAGTTTTGGGAGGCCGAGGCAGGAGGATTTCTTGAGGCCAGGAGTTCAGGGCCAGCCCTGGCAACATATGAGACCGTGTCTCTACAGAAAATATAAAAATTAGCTGGGTGTGGTGGCACATGCCTGTAGTCCTAGCTACTTAGGAGGCTTAGGTGAGAGGATCACTTGAGCCTGGAAAGTTAAAACTGCAGTGAACCTTAATCTCACCACTGCAGTCCAACCTGGGTAACAGAGCAAGACTCTGTCTCAAAAAAAAAAAAAAAAAAAAGCAAGTGTGTTCTTCCTCGTTTTTTTTCTCTTACTGCTGCCCAGAATGCAGATGTGAAGACTGAAATACCTGCAGTGTTCTTGGGCCTTGAAGTGCCATTTTTCTCAAAAGACCACACCCTGTTAGGAGCAATTAGCAGATCAGACCTTCTCCACAGGCAGAGGGAAGCACAGGACTGGGACTGGCACAGCCTTCCTTGTACTGGAGTTAACTCTTGGTGCTACCACATGGTTTTGTTAAAAACTGGGGAATCCAGACACTGGGAAATGTATTTTAATGATTACAGTTGCCTTAAGTGACTAAATAAAAAATTATTACTTTTTATAAACATCCCCAACATTTCACCTGTTCATAAAGATGAACATTCTAATCTAGCAAATTAATTTGTTTTGTGGCCTAGGGATGCATTTCATAGCTAATCTTACAGCAGAGGCTTTCAAACTATGTTCCATGAAGTCCTCAGTGCCAGCCTTGATGAAAAACAAGCCCTCTATGTCCCCTTCAGCCAGAATGGTTCTGCTTTGCCTGTATTGGAGTTCAAGATGAGATTTTGTTTAAAAACACGGTATCACTGCATATATATGTGTGTGTGTGTGTGTGTGTGTGTGTGTACATATATACATATCTAGAAGTATATAAAATCAAGAAAAAAAAAAGGATGCCATTAGTCTTTAGCATTCTATTGACACTTTGGCAAGGGTAAAAAGTAAATGAAATTAAATAATTGGTACAAATATTGGGAAGTCATAGAAATTATCATTTTTATGTGTGTAAGTTATTGTCTGTAGAAAATACAAGAAAATCAATTGAAATATTCACACACAATAATTTATATATATATATATATATATATATATATATATATATATAATAATACACTGTGTTTGAAATTCAACCAAATCAAGCTTAAAGGTGCATATACTATAAATACTATTAAGCAAGCTTGGCAAGAGAAACTTTTAAAAGTTTTCAAGCCAGGCATGGTGGGACATGCCTGGAGTCCCAGTTACTTGGGAGGCTGAGGAGGGAGCTTTGCTTGAGTCCAGGAGTTTGAGACTAACTTAGGCAACATAGAAAGAGACTGTCTCTTAAAAAAAAAAAACAAAAAAAGTTTTCAAGATAAAATGATGATGATCATTGGATATGATGCACTGGGACCCTCATCTCCTTTTTGTCCATGTCTTACAGTGTATCTAGTTTTTCCAAGGAAGATTTTGATCCTGCCTCAGATATTTCCATGGTCTTTCCCCCTTGAGCAGGTGGAGAGACCTTCTGCTAAATTAATGAATGTAAACTGGTCACATGCCTTAACATTCATAAAAGGATGTCACACTTTCTGATTGTAGCTGACTACTGTATTTTATGTTCCTACCCTTAATGTACAGCATAGAATATTTCTACTTCTCGGAAATCTTTACAATTCATTACTTATCAAAAAGCTCAATATCACTTATGGAGAACTATCTGATGGATACATAGCCATTTTCTCTTCTAATTCAGTGTCAGCAAATACTGTATATGACACTGCTCTTGCTACTTACTATCCTTTCCACGCCCCTGGGCAACATCTTTAATCCATAACCCTTTCTTATGCTGAGCCTAGACCCTTGCTCAAACATGATTCTACCCAACCAGTGCTTCGAGCAGCCATTGGCATCTCCTCAGCATTGGCATGCAATATAAAATCCATTTGCTATTTCACCTCTAGATACTCTTAAAAGCCAAACTGTCAGAAAGCCATGCACTTGAAATACATCATTTTGTCTCCTGTAAGATTCTTTCCTAGAATCATACTTTGGACTTATGTCATCAGCCTACATTAAAATCATAAGAAGAAAAAACTCTTAGAAGTTATCATATTTACTGTAGGAGTGTTGTTGGAGTATCTGTCCTTTTTCTGAGGATTATTTTTTAGCATCTGAAGGGCAGAGATTAAGTCACTTGCCCAAGTTTACACAGTAAGGGACAGGAATTGAACCAAAGATTGCCTGATTCCATATCCTCTGTTCCTTTCTTCTCTGAGCCCCCAGATTTGTTCGCTGCCTTAGCTGCCAGCTTCTGCCCCAACCTGCCTTCCCCTCGCATCTAGACATTCAATCCTTCACTTCATTTCCATGCGATGAGGTGCCTATTTTTCCCCCTGCATTTATTGACTACATTTCTGCCCTTCCTGTTTTTTCCTGCCTCTTTTATTCTTCCTCATAAGCATTCTCTAGATAAACCCTCCCTGCATTTACTCAACAACCCATTACAGTCTGACATCTGCTCCAGTGATTTTCCTGAAATTACTTTATTGGAAACCACTGATGACCTCCTAACTGCCAAATCTGATGACATCTTCACTCCTCATCTTGCCCCATCTCTCAGCAATTTGACAATGTTGATCGTTCCTTCCTTCTCAAAGCCATCTCTGCTTCTGGTCTTAATGACAAATTGCTCTTCAATTTCTCCTCTGATCTCTCTAACTCTGTCTTAATTTTCCTCACTGGGTCCTCTTTTTCTTCCCATTAAATACAGGTACTCTCCGAGGTTCTGCTTGTGTCCCTCTCATGTTGCAAGCCTGTTTGGTGTCATTATCTATCCCAATTTCAACTATTAATATCCCTCTGAAGACGACCTACTCCTTCAGTCCCCATCTCTACTCTGATTGACAGACTGTGTTACATTTGTCTCCTTCACTAGAGTATAAACTATCAAGGACTAGACTATATCTTCTTTTTTTTTATCTTCTTATTCTTAATGTTACAGTACAGGCCTAGATATAGTCGATGCTTAACATTTTTTCTTTTTTTTTTTTTGTTTTTGGGATGGAGTCTCACTCTGTTGCCCAGACTGGAGTGCAGTGGCACGATCTCGGGTCACTGCAACCTCCACCTCCCAGGTTCAAGCAATTCTCTGCCTCAGCCTCCCAAGTAGCTGGGACTACAGGCACCCACCACCACACCCAGCTAATTTTTTTGTAGTTTTAGTAGAGACGGAGTTTCATCATGTTGGCCTGACTGGTCTTGAACTCCTGACCTTGTGATCTACCCGCCTTGGCTTCCCAAAGTCCTGGGATTACAGGCATGAGCCACTGCGCCTGGCCAACATTTTTAAAACAAATTTTCTTGCCTACTTCTCGCTGTGTTTAAATGACCATCCAATGTCATGTAAAAAGCCTTTATTTATTCATAAACATTCATCGAGTACCTACCATAGACTTGGCATTACTCTAGGCAAAACATTTCCTTTGGATTTCTGGAACATCCTAGGATCAGTCACATTTAGTTCAACCTTTTTATCTTCCAAGACTACAACTATAATTCTTTATTTTATCCATTCAGATGCACAATTCTTCACATTTTAGTATCTTTGACATCAACATGCACCTTACAAAGGTTTGATAAGAAAGCACTGTGTCATAGTTTAATTGGCAACATTTTTTTGTTTTTGAGATAGGGTCTCATTCTGTCCCCTAGGCCAAGTGCAGTGGTGTGATCATGGCTCACTGCAGCCTTGACCTACCGGGTTCAAGTGATCCACCTCAGCCACCCAAATAGCTGGGACTACAGGGATGTGCACTACCACACCCAGTTAATATTTTATTTTTTGTAGAGACAGGGTCTTGCTATGTTGCCTAGGCTGCTCTCGGACTCTTAGACTCAAGCAATCCTCCTGCCTCGGCTTCCCAAAGTGTTGGGGTTTCAGGCGTGAGCCACCACGCTGGGCCTTGGCAGCATTTTCTAATGGTACATAAAATAATGGTGCATCAAATAATGGTGCATCTTACAGTGACATTTTAAACTCTATGAAATGTAATGATTTTATACTGATAATTAAGGGTTATAAACTTCATTCTATTATATCTTGTCATCTGAGAAATGTTTAGTAATTCTGAGTGTGCTGGACTTTGTAAGGTAAGAAAAATATATTTTTAAAGAATTTTCAATAATAAGGGTTAAAACTAAAGGACAAGGACTTAACAATGGCACAATAGTTTCAAAAATCTAAAAATTTCCTCTGCTCCAAATATTCAGCAATGACAGATGAAATAGAAAAATAGAAAACCAAAAAGAAACAGACTAAAAGCAATAATCATTTCCACAAACCAGGAAGAGCACATAAATGCAGACCATGAGTAGGTTAGCTGCCTTGAGGCAGGCAGTGGTACTTGGAATTTTAGCACCACAAAGAGGTGCTAAAATGGGCTTGGAACTAGGCTCTGGGCTTGGAAGCATCCTACGCTCTACACACAGGTACACACACTCTTTTTTTTTGTATTTTGGTAGTTGGTAGATATTTTAATATCTACATATTACATAAATCAAAATTCAAAACTCGAACTGTAGCATTTTATGATACAGAGAAATCTCAAGTTTACTCCAGTCTCACTTTCCCTCTTCTTTAGGAAATCATTTTTATTGGTTTGTTGTGTATTCTTCCAAACGCTCTTGTCGCAAATATATATATTCTTATTTCTCTTCCTTTTTTTTTTTTTTTTTTTTAGACAGGGTCTCTCTATGATGTTGCCCAAGCTGGAGTGCAGTGGCTATTCACATTCACAGTCACAATCATAGCTCACTGCAGCCCAAACTCCTGGGCTCAAGTGATCCTCCTACCTCAGCCTCCCAAGTAGCTGGGACCACAGGCATGTGGTGTCTCTCGCTTTCTTAAAAGGATAGCATACCCTTTTACACAAAAGATAGCACACCATATGCACTGTTCTGTACCTTGCTTTTGTTGCTTAACTGTATGTACAGAAGATTATTCCATATCAGGACATGGAGATTTTACTTTCTTTTTTATAGCTCTGTGTAGTTCATTGTGTTCGTGAACCGTGGTTTACTTGAGTCCTCTCTTGCTGGACACATGCTATTTACAGATAAATGTTCTCTGTTACTCTCAATATCACAATGAACAGCCTTGTACCTATGTCATTTCACACTCCCACAGTTTTGTGAATGGAGGCTGAGTAAAATTGTGGCCTAACTTCTGCCTAGGGCTACAGCTTTATAGGATGTTGAAGATTTAGCCAAGTAGGAAGACAAAGACACAGTCTTACAACCAGGAAGTCAGTAAAACCGCCCGCTGGATCATTCTCGTAAGATCTAGTTATAGATTAGAAGTTTGAGAAGTAGGATGGAGGTAAATGTAGAACTAGTAAACAGACTGGGTGCGGTGGCTCACACCTGAAATTCCAGCACTTTGGGAGGCTGAGGCGGGTGGATCACCTGAGGTCAGGAGTGGCCAGGAGTGGTCAGGAGACCAGCGTGGCTAACATGGCGAAACCCCATTTCTACTAAAAATACAAAAAGTAGCTGGGCATGGTGGTGTGCACCTGTAATTCCAGCTACTTGGGAGGCCGAGGCAGGAAAATTGCTTGAACCCAGGAGGCAGAGGTTGCACTGAGCTGAGATTGCACCACTGCACTCCAGCCTGGGCAACAGAGCTAGACTCCATCTCAAAAAACAAAACAAAACAAAACTAGTAAACAACAAATAAGAGAGAGAAAGAGGCTTCAAAACAAATATATATATTGGATGGATATAAATATGTATTTCAAAACCGAAATATATGTGTTTATATATTAATGTTATATTTAATTTAAATATTAAATAAATGGGGAATTAAATTTGTATTTAATTTATGTTTAAATTATGTTTAATTTATATTAAGACAATTTATCCTTTATGGAGACACATGCCGCCGTACCCAGACAATTACTTTATTTTATTTTGTAGAGATGAAGTCTCACTATGTTGCTCAGGCTGGTCTCAAACTCCTGGGCTCCAGCAGTCCTCCTGCCTCAGCCTCTCGAAGTGCTGGGAGTACAAGCATGAGCTACCACACCCAGTAATTTATCCAATTTGGCACCTAACCCATCAGGGCATCTGCCAGCTGTGCCCAAGGCCGGAGCATATCTGCTGAATTTCTGCCCATCTCATGAAATTTTCTAGGGGACATAGGGACACAAGGAGCTTTAATAATCCTCTGACAAAGTTGAATGAACAAAAGAACAAGAGAGAACAATCTGCCCCATTCTGGCAAATTGAGGACTGCAGTGCTTTGTGAGAGGGATTGGAAGCACCAATCAAAAGCACTAGCAGTGCTTGGAGAGGGAAGCTTAAGTAGACGAAGGAGTGTAAAATGAGGATGCCATGGGTAACTGATCACACCTATTGAGGAGGGAATAGAGTTATGATAATGGTTTTGTGTGGGTTCCACACCCAGGATTGATCCCAGGCTTGCCTCTCACTGACTGTTTAACCTCACACAAAGATCTTGAAAGCCCCTGTACACTAGGGTCCTCTCCTGTAAAATGGGGATTGCAGTGCTTTCTTAGTGCTCCCTGTATTGTGAGTACTGATAGGATTTTGTGAGATACTTCTGAGATCTCACCAGAAATACCCACAGAAACCAGTTCTACATGTAGGCAGGGCAAGAGCCAGATACAAAAGCCACACAAGTCAGCATCTTGAGCAAAGTAAATAACAGGGAGAATGCAAACTGAGGTTTATTGAGCTATTATTCTTTTATTTCACTTTAGTTCCACAAATATCATTATTCAGAGATAAAAACCCTAAGTCCTTCCTGCAAAACAATCTGAGTCTACTGAGCATTCACCAGTGTGGGTAAAGTGCACATTGTGAAGTACATGTAGATCAGGGGAGCTCAGAGCAGATGCATCTAACTCCTAACTCAGACAGGAATCAGTGGCCAGGAGTTGTTCAGAGCTGGGGGGATGAAGGTGAAGGAGGAGCCTTGGACAGCCACTAGCTTTTTGGGTGGGTGACTGGGGATCCCTTAGGAAGACAAGACATACAAGAGGGAGGTCATGGTAGGAGGTGAGGACCTGAAGATTGTTTGAGTGTAGGACCACTGCTTTCAAATAGAGGGGATGTAGGGTACAGGAAAGGGCTAAATATGCATGACTGAAGCCAGAACAATTGTCCCTAGAACTCATGTTTATGGTTTCTTTTGAATAAACATAGAAATTCATCCTCCCAGTCTTGAAACTTGGGAAAGTTACATATATATAAACTTACATTGAAGCACTAAACATTTATTTTATCTGAGTTCCTTTCTCAGAAAACCAAACATCCGCCCTCCCAGATAGTATCAAGGAAGTGAAACTTACCAGGTCACTGCATCTGGACAGTAAAACACCAGACCCCTCACCTGTCATGAGTGCCTAGCCGGACACCTGCTTCCTGTTGACCAATTCCTCTTCCTTACCCCTCACGAATTCTTGTTTTCCCATACATGGTTATAGTTCTTCCCTGCTATATAAACTTCTAATTTTAGTTGGTCAGGGAGATAGATTTGAGACCAATCACCCATTGCCTTGGCTGCAGCACCTAATTAAAGACTTCTTCCCTGGTCATACTCATTGTCTCAGTGATTGGCTTTCTGCGTGGCAAGCAGCAGGACCTAGACTGAACCCCTGGCATTTCAGTAACATTACCTCAGTTAAATCTTACGCCATTCTTGGGAAGTGCTATGGTTTGGATATGGTTTGTTTGTCTTCACCAAATCTCATGTTGAAATTTGATTCCCCCGTGTGTCTGTGTTGAGAAGTAGGGTGTGGTGGGAGGTGTTTGGGTCATGGGACAGGTCCCTCCTGAATATCTTCGTGCTGTCCTTGTGGTAGTGAGTGATTTCTTGCTCTGGTGAGACTGGTTTAGTTCTCGCAGGAATGGATTAGTTCCCCCAAGAGTGGGTTTCTATAAATCCAGGATGCCCCTCTGGTCTGGTCCCTCTTCATGCTTGCTTCCCCTTTGACCTTCTCCATGTTTCAGTGCAGCACAAAAGCTCCACCAGAGGACAATCTGGAGCTAAAAAAAAAAAACAAAAAACCACGAGCTAAATAAACCTTTTTCCTTTATAAGCTACCCAGCCCCAGGTATTCTGTTATAGCAATGCAAAACAGATTAAGACAGGAAGGAAGCATTATTTCCAATGCATAATGGTCAGAAGGGCTGAGGTTCAGAGAAATTTAGTAACTTACCCAAAGTTACTCAGGCACTGAAATTTGAATGCAGAACCACCTTACATCAGCTTTTCTCACTAAGGAAGGCTGCTCTGACTCAAGAGAAAGAAAACCTAGTGTTTCTCATTGCCAGATAGTTCTGATTGCTACTTACTTTCTCATCTATTTCATATTATGATAATGTTTTCCTGGAATTGGATGATATAATACTAGAAATTGGAGATGTTTATTCGCTACAAAGATTATATATGCAGGCTTCCTGTCATAATCAAGGGAAGTTGCTCACATCATTTATGATTTCCAGTCTTCTCTGTATATGATAATGCTTATTTTAGGAAATCTGTTTTTACTAAGCCTGCTGATCTTCAAAAGTAAAACAGGCAGAGGCGAGGACTGTGATATACTCTTTTGATATTTATCGAGTCTAGAGTCTACCTTAAATTAGTTTGCTGGGAAGCATTACATGTGATGAATGGTACAGTATTTAAATGATGCTGTGGATGTTTTTCCCTAATAATAAAGAAAATTACTCTAACACAATTATTTTGTTTCATTTCTTCATACAAAATTCATGTTTGAATTCCATCTTGGCCCTAAAATTTTAAATTTCCATAACAAGTTTTATACATTATTAAATTTTATACACCACTGCATTATGCTTTTGAAACTGATTGTACAATCTAATTAATTCAGAATATTAACTACAATTTCCATAAAACGAATAAGATAATGTTGATCTGGGTGAGATAGAGGGCTACAATAATCTTTTCCCCTCTCCCCAGCATCCCAATTGTGTACATATATTAAAAACCACTTCTCTGAAAGTCCCAATCCGGTAACTGCAATGTGGAGGAACACAGCCAAGACCAAAAGTTAATTTAAAATACCTCCAAATAGACAAAATAACTGGTTTAAAAACTCGCGCTTCATTCCTAGCCAAACCCTTCCAACCCTTTGTCAAAAGTTAGAACCCCATCTTTTTTAAGCCAGGATTTTCGCAAGAGTTGTGCAATTTCTATATCCAAAGCAGATTAAAGATGAAATTAAAAGGTTAATGAGGGTAAAGTAGATGCCTAGAAACTGTCTCCCTGAGAAAAGCAAGTGTCTATTGACAATGGAGAGAGCAAACCTACCAAAAGTAGATACAAGAGTTCAGGGAGCATGGCAGGATAGGGACTATTTATCTTAGGAGAAAATAGCCCTAGGTATGTCATCAGATCCTGAGGGCCTTGCCATACTAGAATACAAAAAGTCATCAGTGCTCACAATGACTTGGAATCGTTAAATTCATTTTCCCCTCTGTTTGAGAAGCTAGCAAAGTGTACAGTGTATTTTGGCAGACTTTCCATTAAAAACATTAAAATGTTTTAAATCTTAAAGAGCTGTTTCAATTATCTGGAAAATTGACTTACTGGAATATCACATTTCCTCATAATGTGAAATAAGTGAGGTGTCATTATGTATTATAATTTAATCTTCTTTCTTCTGTTAAAAAAATAATCCATATAAACCACCTTGTATCAGATATTCCAGATGTCTCAAAACCTCACTAGCCTCTGAATACAAATCAGGTCAAATTTTCTTCAATAGTCCAAAAGTTCCTATTCCCAGTACCTATCCTCATCATTGCAGGACATAAGCATACCTCATTCAAAGCTGTCCTTTCATGTTTCACTCTGCACAGAGTCACCTGCCATTCCTCTCAGCCAGAAGAAGGCTACCTCCTAGGGCTGTCACAGCCACAAACCCCTGGGCATACCAAACAGTTTCTGGGCCCCTGGTGATCTTGTTGTACTGAGTATTCAGCTGAGCTGGGGAGAGAGTATTTCACTCTGTCACTGTGTTGAAATCTGTCTCCCAGGCCGGGCGCGGTGGCTCACGCTTGTAATCCCAGCACTTTGGGAGGCCGAGGCGGGCGGATCACAAGGTCAGGAGATCGAGACCACGGTGAAACCCCGTCTCTACTAAAAAAATACAAAAAATTAGCCGGGCGTGGTGGCGGGCGCCTGTAGTCCCAGCTACTCGGAGAGGCTGAGGCAGGAGAATGGCGTGAACCCGGGAGGCGGAGCGTGCAGTGAGCCGAGATTGCGCCACTGCACTCCAGCCTGGGTGACAGAGCGAGACTCCGTCTCAAAAAAAAAAAAAAAAAAGAAATCTGTCTCCTGGCCCAGAGACATCATTGCTTGTGCCTCAAGTCCCACCAACGACCTTAAGGAAACTACTCTTTCAACTTTGAATTGTCCCTTCCTTCCCTTGAGGTCAGTTGGAGAACGGACACCATTCTTAACTCTTTGCTCTCTCTTTTCCAGGTACCCACCTCACACCTTCTCAGGTGCCCCTCCCCAACATGCATGACAATGAACAGATTCCTGGAGCTGCTAGCTGGTCAACAGACACACTCAACTAGAACCTGGGTCTGGCATTCGGCTAGAGCATCAAGACTCATAATATGTGTTTTGACATACTTAAGTTTTTTTTTTTGTTTTTTGTTTTTTGTTTTTGAGACAGGTTCTCACTCTGTCACTCAGGCTGGAGTGCAGTGGCTCAATCTCGGCTCACTGCAACCTCTGCCTTCGGGTTCAAGCAATTCTCCCGCCTCAGCCACCTGAGTAGCTGGGATTACAGGTGGACACCACCATGCCCGGCTAATTTTTGTATTTTTTGGTAGAGACGGGGTTTCACCGTGTTGGCCAGGCTGGTCTTGAACTCCTGAATCAAGTGATCTGCCCACCTCGGCCTCCCAAAGTGCTGGGATTACATGTGTGAGACACCGCGCCTAGCCTTAAGTTTGTTTGTTTGTTTTTTAAATCCCAGCATTATATGGAGTAGTTATTTACACACACACACACACACACACACACACACACACACACAGAGTAGCTTAAAACATAGTGTTGTGTTCTCTAAAAGTGCGTACCTTTGGGCTCTGGCCTCTCCCACTCCCTGTAGCAGGCCTCATTTATCTCCAGCTGACAGGATTCAGTGCCAGTTCAGGAGTGGATGCAACACAGAAACAGGGATTACTTGGGCATCCTTCTGTAGGGGGAGCTGCACCTTTCACATGCCCACTGCAGGCATGAGAATCTTCACTCCGTATATTCGGGGAACCCACCCTATGCAGAATCTCTTTCTAAAATCCTCTGTATTGAGTTTCATTTCTTGACTTCACCAAGACAGACAAATGGATTAATTGAGAATAATATAACTAACATCATGGCATAAATTCCCTACAGTTTTCTAAACAACTTAGGCACAATTGAATGTACCAATTAAAGATAACATTCAATAACTACTGTGAAATGATTCCCTTGTTACCTCTCTGGGAATGCCTCTTGATGTGACTGAAAGGAGGATCTGTACCTGTCCTTGTCATCCAGCAGACCCACTTTATATATATATATTCCCCAATTTAAAACTTTTAATTTAAAAGTAAACTTTAATGTCAAAAATGCAAACTTGGGGAGGGCAGAAAGATCACACACAAGGCTGCCACTTCACACTTGGAGAGTTGCACAGTGGCTGGGCAGAGGCACTCCTCACTTCCCAAAGGGTTCCGCAGACCCACATTTAAACCTCCTGGAGAGTGTGCAGAAGTTTCTTACTGTGGTTCTAATGTGCATCCCTCTTATGACTTAGTACATTAACTTTCAGTATGTTTGGTGACTATTTTGTGAAATGCCTTTTTTTTTTCTCTCACTCTGTCGCCTAGTGGCTCGATCGTGGCTCACTGCAACCTCTGCCTTCCTGGTTCAAGCAATGCTCCTGCCTCAGCCTCCTGAGTAGCTGGGATTACAGGCGTGCACCACCACGCCCAGCTAATTTTGTATTTTTAGTAGAGACGGAGTTTTATCATGTTAGCCAGGCTGATCTGGAACTCCCAACCTCTGGTGATCTGCCCACCTTGGCCTCCCAAAGTGTTGGGATTACAGGCGTAAGCCACCGTGCCTGGTCTGTGAAATGCCTTTTTAAGACTTTTGCTAATTTTACCATTGTATTTTCTTATTGATTTGTGAGAGCTCATTACATATGAATACTTTGTTGGCTAGTCATATTGTTTAGATATTTGTTCCCTCCAAATCTCATGTTGAAATGTGATTCCCCAATGTTGGAAGTGGGGCCTAGTGCGGGGTGTTTTGGTCCTTGGGGTAATGAATTCATGCAACATCCAGTTGTTAAAAAGAGTCTGCACCTCCCTCTCAATTCTCTCTCTCTCTCAATTCTGTCACACATCTGCTCCCCCTTTGCCTTCTGCCGTAAGTAAAAGCTTCCTGAGCCCTCACCAGAAGCAGAGTGGATTCTGGTGCCATGTAGAATCCTGAGCCAGATAAACTTTTCTTTATAGATTACCCAGTCTCATGTATTCCTTTAATAACAACACAAAATGGACTAATACAGCTAATGTATTCTAAATAGCTCCTCCCATCTGCGGTTTGCCTTTTTCACTCTCTCAGCCATGTCTTTTAATGAAAAGAAGTCCACTTTTTTTTTTTTTTAGAGACAGAGTCTCACTCTGTCGCCCAGGCTGGAGTGCAGTGGTGCCATCTTGGCTCACTGCAAGCTCTGCCTCCCAGGTTCACGCCATTCTCCTGCCTCAGCCTCCCAAATAGCTGGGACTACAGGCACCCGCCACCACACCCAGCTAATTTTTTTTTTTTTTTGTAGTTTTAGTAGAGATAGCATTTCACCATGTTGCCAGGATGGTCTCGATCTCTTGACCTCGTGATCCGCCCGTCTCGGCCTCCCAAAGTGCTGGGATTACAGGCATGAACCACTGTGCCCGGCCCGTATTCCACTTTCCAATCTTTTCCTTTATGGTATAGGTAGAGTCACCAGCCACTCTAGTTTGCCAGGAATTAAGGGGTTTCCCAGGACATGCGATGTCATTGCTGAAACAAGGATAGTCCCAGGTAAATTGAAATTGTTGGCTACCCTAGGCTTAGCAGTTCTTGTTGTTTTGGAGGAGGATTCCTGTCATGTTACAAATATATTTCCCAATGTTATCTTCTAGAAGCTTTATTGTTTTTTTTTTTTTTTTTCTTTTTTATTATACTTTAGGGTTTTAGGGTACATGTGCACAATGTGACAATGTGCAGGTTTGTTACATATGTATCCATGTGCCATGTTGATTTCCTGCACCCATTAACTCGTCCTTTAGCATTAGGTGTATCTCCTAATGCTGTCCCTCCCCCCTCCCCCCACCCCACAACAGTCCCCGGAGTGTGATGTTCCCCTTCCTGTGTCCATGAGTTCTCATTGTTCAATTCCCACCTATGAGTGAGAACATGCGGTGTTTGGTTTTTTGTCCTTGCGATAGTTTACTGAGAATGATGTTTTCCAGTTTCATCCATGTCCCTACAAAGGACACGAACTCATCATTTTTTATGGCTGCATAGTATTCCATGGTGTATATGTGCCACATTTTCTTAATCCAGTCTATCGTTGTTGGACATTTGGGTTGGTTCCAACTCTTTGCTATTGTGAATAGTGCCGCAATAAACATACGTGTGCATGTGTCTTTATAGCAGCATGATTTATAGTCCTTTGGGTATATACCCAGTAATGGGATGGCTGGGTCAAATGGTATTTCTAGTTCGAGATCCCTGAGGAATCGCCACACTGACTTCCACAATGGTTGAACTAGTTTACAGTCCCACCAACAGTGTAAAAGTGTTCCTATTTCTCCACATCCTCTCCAGCACCTGTTGTTTCCTGATTTTTTAATGATGGCCATTCTAACTGGTGTAAGATGGTATCTCACTGTGGTTTTGATTTGCATTTCTCTGATGGCCAGTGATGATGAGCATTTCTTCATGTGTTTTTCGGCTGCATAAATGTCTTCTTTTGAGAAGTGTCTGTTCATGTCCTCTGCCCACTTTTTGATGGGGTTGTTTGTTTTTTTCTTGTAAATTTGTTTGAGTTCATTGTAGATTCTGGATATTAGCCCTTTGTCAGATGAGTAGGTTGCAAAAATTTTCTCCCATTCTGTAGGTTGCCTGTTCACTCTGATGATAGTTTCTTTTGCTGTGCAGAAGCTCTTTAGTTTAATGAGATCCCATTTGTCAATTTTGGCTTTTGTTGCCATTGCTTTTGGTGTTTTAGACATGAAGTCCTTGCCCACGCCTATGTCCTGAATGGTATTGCCTAGGTTTTCTTGTAGGATTTTAATGGTTTTAGGTCTAACATATAAGTCTTTAATCCATCTTGAATTAATTTTTGTATAAGGTGTAAGGAAGGGATCCAGTTTCAGCTTTCTACATATGGCTAGCCAGTTTTCCCAGCACCATTTATTAAATAGGGAATCCTTTCCCCATTTCTTGTTTTTGTCAGGTTTGTCAAAGATCAGATAGTTGTAGCTATGCGGCATCATTTCTGAGGGCTCTGTTCTGTTCCATTGATCTATGTCTCTGTTGTGGTACCAGTACCATGCTGTTTTGGTTACTGTAGCCTTGTAGTATAGTTTGAAGTCAGGTAGCGTGATGCCTCCAGCTTTGTTCTTTTGGCTTAGGATTGACTTGGCGATGCGGGCTCTTTTTTGGTTCCATATGAACTTTAAAGTAGTTTTTTCCAATTCTGTGAAGAAAGTCATTGGTAGCTTGATGGGGATGGCATTGAATCTATAAATTACCTTGGGGAGTATGGCCATTTTCACGATATTGATTCTTCCAACCCATGAGCATGGAATGTTCTTCCATTTGTTTGTATCCTCTTTTATTTCATTGAGCAGTGGTTTGTAGTTCTCCTTGAAGAGGTCCTTCACATCCCTTGTAAGTTGGATTCCTAGGTATTTTATTCTCTTTGAAGCAATTGTGAATGGGAGTTCGCTCATGATTTGGCTCTCTGTTTGTCTGTTATTGGTGTACAAGAATGCTTGTGATTTTTGTACATTAATTTTGTATCCTGAGACTTTGCTGAAGTTGCTAATCAGCTTAAGGAGATTTCGGGCTGAGACAATGGGGTTTTCTAGATATACAATCATGTCATCTGCAAACAGGGACAATTTGACTTCCTCTTTTCCTAATTGAATACCCTTTATTTCCTTCTCCTGCCTGATTGCTCTGGCCAGAACTTCCAGCACTATGTTGAAAAGGAGCGGTGAGAGAGGGCATCCCTGTCTTGTGCCAGTTTTCAGAGGGAATGCTTCCAGTTTTTGCCCATTCAGTATGATATTGGCTGTGGGTTTGTCATAGATAGCTCTTATTATTTTGAGATACGTCCCATCAATACCTAATTTATTGAGAGTTTTTAGCATGAAGAGATGTTGAATTTTGTCAAAGGCCTTTTCTGCATCTATTGAGATAATCATGTGGTTTTTGTCTTTGGTTCTGTTTATATGCTGGATTACATTTATTGATTTGCGTATGTTGAACCAGCCTTGCATCCCAGGGATGAAGCCCACTTGATCATGGTGGATAAGCTTTTTGATGTGCTGCTGGATTCGGTTTGCCAGTATTTTATTGAGGATTTTTGCATCAATGTTCATCAAGGATATTGGTCTGAAATTCTCTTTTTTGGTTATGTCTCTGCCAGGTTTTGGTATCAGGATGATGCTGGCTTCATAAAATGTGTTAGGGAGGATTCCCTCTTTTTCTATTGATTGGAATAGTTTCAGAAGGAATGGTACCAGTTCCTCCTTGTACCTCTGGTAGAATTCAGCTGTGAATCCATCAGGTCCTGGACTCTTTTTGGTTGGTAAGCTATTGATTATTGCCACAATTTCAGAAGCTGTTATTGGTCTATTCAGAGATTCAACTTCTTCCTGGTTTAGTCTTGGGAGGGTGTATTTGTCGAGGAATTTATCCATTTCTTCTAGATTTTCTAGCTTATTTGCATAGAGGTGTTTGTAGTATTCTCTGATGGTAGATTGTATTTCTGTGGGATCGGTGGTGATATCCCCTTTTTCGTTTTTTATTGCATCTATTTGATTCTTCTCTCTTTTCTTCTTTATTAGTCTTGCTAGCGGTCCATCAATTTTGTTGATCTTTTCAAAAAACCAGCTCCTGGATTCATTAATTTTTTGAAGGGTTTTTTGTGTCTCTATTTCCCTCAGTTCTGCTCTGATTTTAGTTATTTCTAGCCTTCTGCTAGCTTTTGAATGTGTTTGCTCTTGCTTTTCTAGTTCTTTTAATTGTGATGTTAGGGTGTCAATTTTGGATCTTTCCTGCTTTCTCTTGTGGGCATTTAGTGCTATAAATTTCCCTCTACACACTGCTTTGAATGTGTCCCAGAGATTCTGGTATGTTGTGTCTTTGTTCTCGTTGGTTTCAAAGAACATCTTTATTTCTGCCTTCATTTCATTATGTACCCAATAGTCATTCAGGAGCAGGTTGTTCAGTTTCCATGTAGTTGAGCGGTTTTGAGTGAGTTTCTTAATCCTGAGTTCTAGTTTGATTGCACTGTGGTCTGAGAGACAGTTTGTTATAATTTCTGTTGTTTTACATTTGCTGAGGAGAGCTTTACTTCCAACTATGTGGTCAATTTTGGAATAGGTGTGGTGTGGTGCTGAAAAAAATGTATATTCTGTTGACTTGGGGTGGAGAGTTCTGTAGATGTCTATTAGGTCTGCTTGGTGCAGAGCTGAGTTCAATTCCTGGATATCCTTGTTAACTTTCTGTCTCGTTGATCTGTCTAATGCTGACAGTGGGGTGTTAAAATCTCCCATTATTATTGTGTGGGAGTTTAAGTCCCTTTGTAGGTCACTGAGGACTTGCTTTATGAATCTGGGTGCTCCTGTGTTGGGTGCATATATATTTAGGATATTTAGCTCTTCTTGTTGAATTGATCCCTTTACCATTATGTAATGGCCTTCTTTGTCTCTTATGATCTTTGTTGGTTTAAAGTCTATTTTATCAGAGACTAGGATTGCAACCCCTGCCTTTTTTTGTTTTCCAGTTGCTTGATAGATCTTCCTCCATCCCTTTATTTGGAGTCTATGTGTGTCTCTGCACGTGAGATGGGTTTCCTGAATACAGCACACTGATGGGTCCTGACTCCTTATCCAGTTTGCCAGTCTGTGTCTTTTGATTGGAGCATTTAGCCCATTTACATTTAACGTTAATATTGTTATGTGTGAATCTGATCCTGTCATTATGATGTTAGTTGGTTATTTTGCTCGTTAGTTGCTATAGTTTCTTCCTAGCCTCGATGGTCTTTACAATTTGGCATGTTTTTGCAGTGGCTGGAACCGGTTGTTCCTTTCCATGTTTAGTGCTTCCTTCAGGAGCTCTTTTAGGGCAGGCCTGGTGGTGACAAAATCACTCAGCGTTTGCTTGTCTGTAAAGTATTTTATTTCTCCTTCACTTATGAAGCTTAGTTTGGCGGGATAGCAAATTCTGGGTTGAAAATTATTTTCTTTAAGAATGTTGAATATCGGCCCCCACTCTCTTCTGGCTTGTAGAGTTTCTGCTGAGAGATCAGCTGTTAGTCTGATGGGCTTCCCTTTGTGGGTAACCCGACCTTTCTCTCTGGCTGCCCTTAACATTTTTTCCTTCATTTCAACTTTGGTGAATCTGACAATTATGTGTCTTGGAGTTGCCCTTCTCGAGGAGTATCTTTGTGGCGTTCTCTGTATTTCCTGAATCTGAATGCTGGCCTGCCTTGCTAGATTGGGGAAGTTCTCCTGGATAATATCTTGCAGAGTGTTTTCCAACTTGGTTCCATTCTCCCCATCATTTTCAGGTACACCAATCAGACGTAGGTTTGGTCTTTTCACATAGTCCCAAATTTCTCGGAGGCTTTGTTCATTTCTTTTTATTCTTTTTTCTCTAAACTTCCCTTCTCTCTTCATTTCATTCATTTCATCTTCCATCAGGGATACCCTTTCTTCCAGTTGATCGCATCTGCTACTGAGGCTTCTGCAATCTTCGCGTAGTTCTCGAAACTTGGCTTTCAGCTCCATCAGCTCCTTTAAGCCCTTCTCTCCATTGGTTATTCTAGTTATCCATCCTTCTAATTTTTTTTCAAAGTTTTTAACTTCTTTGCTATTGTTTTGAATTTCCTCTCGTAGCTCAGAGTAGTTTGATCGTCTGAAGCCTTCTTCTCTCAACTCATCAAAGTCATCCTCCATCCAGCTTTGTTCCGATGCTGGTGAGGAACTGCGTTCCTTTGGAGGGGGAGAGGTGCTCTGTTGTTTAGAGTTTCCAGTTTTTCTGCTCTGTTTTTTCCCCATCTTTGTGGTTTTATCTACTTTTTGTCTTTGGTGATGGTGATGTACAGATGGGTTTTTGGTGTTGAAGTCCTTTCTGTTTGTTAGTTTTCCTTCTACCAGACAGGACCCTCAGCTGCAGGTCTGTTGGAGTTTACTAGAGGTCTACTCCAGACCCTGTTTGGCTGGGTGTCAGCAGTGGTGGCTGCAGAACAGCGGATTTTCGTGAGACCACAAATTTAGCTGTCTGATAGTTCCTCTGAAAGTTTTGTCTCAGGGGAGTACCCGGTTGAATGAGGTGTCAGTCTGACCCTACTGGGGGGGTGCCTCCCAGTTAGGCTGCTCAGGGGTGAGGGACCCACTTTAGGAGGCAGTCTGTCTGTTCTCAGATCTCCAGCTGCGTGCTGGGAGAACCACTACTCTCTTCAAAGCTGTCAGTCAGACAGGGGCATTTAAGTCTGTGGAGGTTCTTTGCTGAGTTTTTGTTTGTCTGTGCCCTGCCCCCAGAGGTGGAGCCTACAGAGGCAGGCAGGCCTCCTTGAGCTA
This sequence comes from Hylobates moloch, assembly GCF_009828535.3. Taxonomy (NCBI): domain Eukaryota; kingdom Metazoa; phylum Chordata; class Mammalia; order Primates; family Hylobatidae; genus Hylobates; species Hylobates moloch. The sequence goes on from NW_026652283.1 coordinate 66,717,443, forward strand.
TGGTGGGCTCCACCCAGTTCGAGCTTCCTGGCTGCTTTGTTTACCTAAGCAAGCCTGGGCAATGGCGGGCGCCCCTCCCCCAGCCTCGCTGCCGCCTTGCAGCTTGATCTCAGACTGCTGTGCTAGCAATCAGCGAGACTCCGTGGGCATAGGACCCTCCGAGCCAGGTGCGGGACACAATCTCCTAGTGTGCCGTTTTCCAGGCCCGTTGGAGAAGCGCAGTATTAGGATGGGACTGACCCGATATTCCAGGTGCCGTCTGTTTCCCCTTTCTTTGACTAGGAAAGGGAACTCCCTGACCCCTTGCACTTCCCGAGTGAGGCAATGCCTCGCCCTGCTTCGGCTCGCGCACAGTGCGCTTCACCGTCTGTCCTGCACCCACTGTTAGGCACTCCCTAGTGAGATGAAACCGGTACCTCAAGCAGAAATGCAGAAATCACCAGTCTTCTGTGTCGCTGGGGCTGGGAGCTGGAGACCGGAGCTGTTCCTATTCGGCCATCTTGGCTCCACCCTCCATGATCGAAGCTTTATTGTTTTAACCTTCACATTTGCATCAAACGTCCATCTGGAATTGACTTTTTGTGTGTGGTGTAGGTAGAGGTCAACAGTCATTTTCTCCCCATATGGAGGGATATCAACTGACCCAGCACTACCTATCGAAAAGACCACCCTTTCTCTCCTGCTTTTCAGTGACACCTTTGTCATAAATCAAGTGTCATAAGCCAGTTGTGGGGCTTTGTTTCTGTACTCTTTATGTTGTTCCATTCATCCATTTGTCTCTTTCTATGCTATCTAGAACAGTATTTGTTGTTGTTGTTGTTTAGCTTTATAATAAGTTTGGATGTCTGATAGCATAAAAGTCCTCTGACTTCTTTCTCTTTAAGGCTGCCTTGGCTGTCTTGACCCTTTGCATTTTCATACAAATTTTAAAACTAGATTATCAATTTCTGGAAAAAATTTGGTTGGCCTTTTGACTGAGGTGGCATTATACCTATAGGTTAGTTTGGGGATATTTGACATCTTTACAAAACTCAGTCTTCCAGTTCGTGAGCATGTTATATCTCTGTATCTATTTATGTCTTTTATTTCTCTCAGCAATGGTGGATAGTGCTTCTGAATAAATTTTTTAATGAACTTGCTCAGAGGCCCCATTACAAATCTAGTGAGTTAGAATCTCAAGGAATGAGTCATAGTTATCACCGGGAATAGTTTGGTGCACACTTTCCAGACTTGATTCAATGCTTAAACAACTGTAAATGGGTATATTTGTCAGCAGAAGTTACTTGGTCCTTTGAGACTTAAATATAATTGCTTCAAGTCTCCAAATCCACATCATTTTGTGCTAACTCTAATACCTATCCTACTTCCCTCATATAATGCTGCAAATGCTTAGAAGCCCATGATCTCATGGTCACTTCTGGTGCTGAGCCCTACTCTGTCTGCATTCTGGATCTCACTTTTATTTCAATCCAGAGCTTCTTCTCTTCTTCTTTTCTTTTCTTTTTTTTCTTTTTCTTTTCTTTTCTTTCTTTCTTTTTTTTTTTTTTTTTTTGAGACAGAGTCTTGCTCTGTTGCCTAGGCTAGAGTGCAGTGGTGCAATCTCAGCTTACTGCAACCTCTGCCTCCTGGGTTCAAGTGATTCTCCTGCCTCAGCCTCCCAAGTAGCTGGGACACAGGCATGCACCACCACGCCCAGCTAATTTTTGTATTTTTAATAGTGACGGGTTTTTGCCATGTTGGCCAGGCTGGTCTCGAACTCTCAACCTCAGGTAATCTGCCTGCCTCAGTCTCCCAAAGTGCTGGAATTACAGGCGTGAGCCACCACGTCTGGCCTCTTCTTCTTTTCTTCACAACAACCTAAACAACCCACAGGCCACATAAGTGAAAGTAAGCCTCTTTTCCTATTTCCTCTCTTTATTATACATTTAGAGTAATTTCACTCTACACTTTCCAGACTCAACTCTGGTCCACCTTTCCATATCCAAAAATGCGTTCGGGTGCCCTGGTAAAGTAAAAGCCATTCATGCTGAGTTCTACATTTTAGCAACAAAGACTAATGAGGATTTAAATTTTCTGTTTTTCCTTTCTTCCTTCTCATTTTTCCTATTCCCTACTAGTCCCTATAAGTAGAAGATACTAATTAGAGATATATATTTCCCCATTTATAAAAATTATTGTAGAATTATTCCTACTTTAGAGTAGAAGCCTTTATACATACACACACACACATACACACACACCCAAACACATATACATGCAGGGTCTTTTAAAAGTTCACGAAATGTATGTATTATGAAAAAACTATGCATGGATTTCAAAAAATGTTTGTACCAAAATAAACTCATACTAACTTGTTATAACATGTCTAAATGGGATAAGTTTGAGGCACTAGAAAGATAAGACATCAGTATGAAATTAGCCCCTAACAGAGCAACATATTCTGCTAAAATTGAAGCAAGAACAAACATCAAATTTATGATGAAGCTTGGGTGGAAGAATGGTGAAATCACTGATGCTTTATGAAAAGTTTAGGGGGGACATGCCTATTGGGAAACCAGTAGTTTACAAATGGGTAACTCATTTTAGTAAGGGGTGAGAGCATGTTGAAAATGAATGCAGTGGCAGATCATCCACATCAGTTTGTCAGGAAAATATTCATTTTGTTTGTTCTCTAACTGAACAGGACCAATGACTTACAGCACAAACAATATCCAACACCACAGACATCTCAACTGGTTCAGCTTACACAATTCTGACCGAAAAATTAAAAATTAATTGGGAGGCCAAGGCAGGCAGATCACCTGAGGTTGGGAGTTTCAGACCAGCCTGACCAATATGGTGAAATCCCATCTTTACTAAAAATACAAAATTAGCCAGGCATGGTGGTGCATGCCTATAATCCCAGCTAGTCAGAAGGCTGAGGCAGGAGAATCGCTTGAACCTGAGAGACAGACGTTGCAGTCAGCTGAGATCATGCCATTGCACTCCAGCCTGGGCAACAAGAGCGAAAATCTGTCTCAATTAAAAAAAAAAAATTAAAGTTGAACAAACTTTCTACTGAATGGGTGCCAGAACCATTGCACCCAATTTGGCTGCAGACAAAAGCAGAGCTTTCAATGGAAAGTTTATTATTTTATTTTATTTCTTTTCAGGTCTAGGCCTACAAATCAATGGAATTTTAAACAAGTGGGATTAAGATCCTGAAGTATTTCTTTGAAGAATTATAACAGGAAATGAAACGTGGCTTTACCAGTACTATCCTGAAGACAAAGCACAATCAAAGCAATGGCTACCAAGAGGTTGAAGTGGTTCACTCAAAGCAAAAGCAGAGGCCGGGCGTGGTGGCTCAGACCTGTAATCCCAGCACTTTGGGAGGCCGAGGTGGGGGATCACTTGATGTCAGGAGTTTGAGACCATCCTGGCCAATATGGTGAAACCCCATCTCTACTAAAAATACAAAAATTAGCTGGGCATGGTGGCCCAAGCCTGTAGTCCCAGCTAGTCAGTAGAGTGAGGCAGGAGAATCGCTTGAGCCTGGGAGGCAGAGGTTGCAGTGAGCTGAGATTGTGCCACTGCACTCCAACCTGGGCAACAGAGCAAGACTCCATCTTGAAAAAAAAAAAAAAAAAAAGCAAAGGCAGATCAGTCAAGAGCAAAGGTCATGGCCATAGCTTTTTGGGATGCTCAAGGCATTTTGCTTTTTGACTTCCTGGATGACCACAGAACAATAACATCTGCTTATTATGACAGTGTTTGGAGAAAGTTATCCAAAGCTTTAGCAGAAAAACACCCAGGAAAGCTTCTCCAGGGAGTCCTTCTCCACCACAACAAATGCTCCTGCTCATTTCTCTCATCAAACAAGGGCAATTTTACAAGAGTTTCAATGGGAAATCATTAGGCATCCACCATACCATCCTGATGTGGCTGCTTCTGACTTATTTTTGTTTCTTAATCTTAAAAAAATCTTCAGGCTGGGCATGGTGGCTCACGCCTGTAATCCCAGCACTTTGGGAGGCCAAAGTGGGCAGATCACCTGAGGTCAGGAGTTCGAGACCAGCCTGACCAATATGATGAAACCCCATCTCTACTAAAAATACAAAAATTAGGCAGGCATAGTGTCATGCGCCTGTAATCCCAGCTACTTGGGAGGGTGAGGCAGAAGAATCACTTGAACCTGGGAGGCAGAGTTTGCAGTGAGCCGAGATCGCACCATTGCATTCCAGCCTGGGCAACAAGAGTGAAACTCCATCTCAAAAAAAAAAAGTCTTTAAAGGGCATCCATTTTTCTTCATTAAATTATATTTAAAAAGACTACTTTGATGGTTAAATTCCCAGGACCTGCAGTTCTTTATGGATTGACTAAATGGCAGGTATCATCATTTAAAAAAAGTGTCTTGAATTTGATGGAGCTTATGTTGAGAAGTAAAGCTTATATTGATATTTTTATCTTTTTCTTTTAATTCTATTATTCCATGAACTTTTTGAAGTCCTCTTGTGTGTGTGTGTATATATGTGGGTGTGTATCTATGTATATGCATATATACGTATAAGTGTGTGTGTGTGTGTGTGAGAGAGAGAGACACACTTTTACATTTATTTTTAGGCCGGGCGCTGTGGATCATGCCTGTAATCCCAGCACTTTGGGAGGCTGAGGCAGGTGGATCACCTGAGGTCAGGAGTTCAACACCAGCCTGGCCAACATGATAAAACCCTATCTTTACTAAAAATACAAAAATTGGCTCGGTGTGATGATGTGCACCTGTAATCCCAGCTACTCGGGAGGCTAAGACAGGAGAATCACTTGAACCCAGGAGGAGGAGTTTGCAGTGACAGTGAGCTGAGATCGCACCACTGCATTCAAGCCTGGGTGACAGAGCAAGACACTGTCTCAAAAATAAAAAATTTATTTATTTATTTTTAAACTAGTTACCATACTGAATTCAGTTAGGGTCATTTTAAATGTGATTCTCTTATGATTTTCAGGTATATAATCATGTTATTTTCCTACAACAGTAATTTAGAAGAGACAACATTTAAAGGAAAAACTATATTCTTTCTCAAAGGTGATGAAAACTTTGTGGCTCTGAAGGCTGCATGCTCCCCATCTTGCATTTTGATCTAAGTTCATAAAAAGATTAGAAAAAAAACTCCACTGTGCTACTTCCATAATGGGTCTAGATATTCATATTTATTGGCTACAAAGCAGTGTCAATTTTCTCTGAATTTATACCACTTTTACGATGAGAGAAAATATGAAGACATTTTTATTTAGAAAAAAATGAGAGGGTGGGAGGCTATAAACTTTTTATTTTATGTTTTTATATTGGCTTTTATATAAAAAGATTGCTCACCACTGGTAGAATTGAAAGATTAACTATATCCATTTGCATTTTTAAAAACACATCTGCTCAAGAAAATGCTTAAGAATGTCTTCCCTTAATGTTTAAGAACCCCCACATATTGAAAAGATGCTTCTGGGCCTTAGGATTTCCTGTCAGTTGCTAGAATCACAACAGACCATTGCTCTTGGAGAAGGTAAAAAATTTTGCTACAAAAATGGCTACCCCAAAAGCAAGATTTCTCAATCTAGCTGCCCCCTAGCAGATTTTTAACTAAGTAATATTAGCAATTTTTACCTACTTTATATAGTTGTGCCCTCAAATTTTTCTTAATTAAATGGCTTTGCATTCCGAAGATTTTAAAAACTATGTACTGATAATAAACTTGACAGAGGGGAGGTGGATGGATGAGGAATAGTGATGGGGGCAGATGAAAGCTACCAAGGTTATAGTTTCAAAAGAAGTTCTAATCTTTGAGGTGGAAACAGCAGAAGTATCCAGACTGAGCACTGAAAGTCTTCTAATTGAGATACTCAGAACCCTGACACAGAACACTCTGAAAAGCGACACATATACATTCCCAGAGGGATTTGCATAAATCTCATCTACATGATCAAGCACTGTGCATGCATAATATGACAATGTCTGATCTTAGCGCAAAGATTGGAGTATGTTATTTTAAGTCATAGCATTGTTCCCTTACTGAATGTCATCCACACAGCATTAGCAGCTTTTGAGTTATTGCTCCCTTGAAATTTTCTAATTGTTTTAGATAAAAGTCGCAACATCTCATTTGGTAAAAGAGGCAAATCTTTTTTTTTTTTTGAGACGGAGTTTCACTCTTGTTACCCAGGCTGGAGTGTAATGGTGTGATCTTGGCTCACTGTAACCTCTGCCTCCCAGGTTCAAGCGATTCTTCTGTCTCAGCCTCCTGAGTAGCTGGGATTACAGGCGACTGCCACTACTCCTGGCTGATTTTTGGTATTTTTAGTAGAGATAGGGTTTCACCATGTTGGCCAGGCTGGCCTCAAACTCCTGACCTCAGGTGATCTGCTCACCTCGGCCTCCCAAAGTGCTGGGATTACAGGCGTGAGCCACCACCGTGCCCGGCCCTTTTTTTTTTTTTTTAGATGGAGTTTTACTCTTGTTGCCTAGGCTAGAGTGCAATGGCCTGGTCTCAGCTCAGGGAAACCTCCACCTCCAGAGTTCAAGAGATTCTCTTGTCCCAGCCTCCCAACTCGCTGAGATTACAGGCGCCCGCCACCACGCCCAGCTAATTTTTGCATTTTTAGCCAAGGCAGGGTTTCACCATGTTGGTCAGCCTGATCTCGAACTCCTGACCTCAGGCAATCCGCCCGCCTCAGCCTCCCAAAGTGCTGGGATTACAGGCGTGAGCCACCGCTCCTGGGCCGAGACAGGGTCTCACTCTGTAACCCAGTCTGGAGTGCAGTGGAGGGATCACGACTCACTGCAACTTCCTCTGCATTCCCAGCTCAATGGATCCTCCCACTTCAGTCTCCTGAGTAGCTGGGACTACATGCTCATGCGACCATGTCAGGCTAATTTTTAGAATATTTTTGTAGAGACGGGGTCTCACCATGTTGCCCAAGCTGGTTTCAAACTCCTGGACTTAAGCGATCCACCCTCCCCTGTCTCCCAAAGTGCTGGAACTATAGGCATGAGCAACAGCACCCGGCCCTGGAGGCAAATCTCGCAGAGGGAGGACTTGGGCTCCAGCTCTTACCTTTGTTTTGAAAGAAGATAGTGATTTAAGTTAAGTGCAGGTCCTTATTTCTTGCACTAAAGAAATATTGTTTCTGACTGAAAGTGTTTTCTGTCTCTTAAGGTTAAATAGAAAGTGAGTCAAAATTCCTAGAGAACTTACCATAAACCAGTTTTTCAGTATCAGGAACTCACATTTACAGAGTACAGCTTATGAATCATGGTTTTTGCTTCTTATTTTATACATTTCATTGTTTTCTTTTTTTTTGAGACAGAGTCTTGCTCTGTCGCCCAGGCTGGAGTGCGGTAGTGTGATCTTGGCTCACTGCAACCTCTGCCTCCCTGGTTCAAGCAATTCTCTGCCTCGGCCTCCCGAGTAGCTGGGATTACAGGCACCCACCACCACACCTTGCTAATTTTTTTTTTTTTTTTTGTATTTTCAGTAGAGATGGGGTTTCACCATCTTGGCCAGGCTGGTCTTGAACTCCTGACTTTGTGATCCACTCGCCTCGGCCTCCCAAAGTGCTGGAATTACAGGCAAGAGCCACTGCGCCCAGCCTACATTTCAATTTTTTAACAACCCTAAGAGGAGGTTGGTTATACTCTCCACTTCGTGTATGACGAAACAGGCTCAGAGAGGTTGAGTGACAGGCCAACATTCACACGTTAAAAGGTGAAGCCAGGCTTCAAATTCAAGGCAGTATGTCTCCCTGACAGTTTCCTAGGCAGTCCAATATAGTCCTTTTTCAGTATTGTGAAATTGCTTTCATAGTGCATGCTCACCTAAGAAAAGGCTGGGAGCCAAATCTCTTCATACATGCTGTTAGAATAACAGTTATAGGTGGTATAATAGCAAGATACAAGTCACCATCAGCACTTCATATAGTCTAAACATAATATAATCCCAGCTGCTCAGGAGGCTGAGACAGGAGAATCACCTGAACCCGGGAGGGGAGTGCAGCCTGGTAGACAGAGCAAGACTCCATCTCAAAAATAAATAAATAAATAAATAAATAAATAAATAAATAAATAATAAATAAACAAACATAATCTGCACAAATTTTCTGTAACAACAGCTAATGTAATAGTAGTAACAACAACATCTTAAATTTGTATGACATAGAACAATTTGCAAAGTGCTTTCACATGTTATCTCCATGTATTGTAGATTACTTTGACCTGGACTCATATGTGAACTTCAACTTGAGTGCCAACTCCAATGACTGGTAGTGGCTGCCTGGAATTCTGTACTGAAGAGGATTTTGAAGACCATTCTAAGATCAGTAAGAATCAGGGCCATGAATGATTAGTCATGTCTGCCATGTCAAAGGAGTTAGGACTGATGGTACATCTGTCAAATGTTTGCTGTCTCTTATCTATTCTAGTCCATTCTTTATACAAATGAGTAAATGACTTGTGTATGGTCACATAATAAATGGCTAACCTGAGCCCCAAACTCAGGTTTCCTTTAATCTATTGCCATTCCTATTAAACCATGTTATATATGGAGACATGTTAATACTCTGAAGTTTAGTATTCGAATGGATTGGAATTGACTATAAAGTTTTGAGCTCAATAATGTTTAATCTGAAACAAAATGAGATGTTTTCTATAGTAAAATGCAAATAAAGTTTGCATTTTATTTGAATAGTCATGTAGGAATGGCTCAGCCATGCAGGCATTATGGAATGTATATGTTACACAGATAGGGCTAAAGATATGCTGGGCTATCTTCACCTGTGTGCTAACTGATAATAATATCTGGAAGGTCTAAGAAGCTCAAAACTCTATTTCAAAGGCCAATAACTTTTTGAATAGTGCTAATGTGGCATCAATATGACATGAGATATCACACTAAGGCTTCAGGCTGATACAGCAATAATTGTGACTAATCTTCTAGTTAATTTAGAGTCTACAGCCTAAGACAGAAGCACATCCAGCTTCTTGAAGAATTTTACTAGTGCAGAGTCTATGCAACTTAGTACAAAATGGTAAGAGAAAATTAGTAACTATGCAAATGCAAGCAGTGACACATAGATGGCTTTTGGGAATGACAGTAAAATCCACCATTGTTAAGGCTTATTTAGAGTAAAAACCATTGCAAAGAATTTTACAAACTATAAAATCTTTGCAATGAGACTTATAAAGAATAGCTATGCAGCGGAGAGACTGTACTGTCCCCAGTGTAGGTCACGGGTTCAGATACTGTGGTCACACTCTCCTCGGTCAGCAGTGTTATCTTTGAATACAAAAGACAAGAAGGTACATATTATGTAGTCAGCTGTGGCCATCAAAGGCCAAACAGCTTTTTCTTCCAGCTGGAGCCATCTGCCTGACTACACAATACCCAGGACCCAGGGCAGTCTGGTGGCAGGATATCCCACCCCACTACTTAGCCTGAGTCACCTCTGAGAGAGCAGACAGGGATTTCTTACAGCTTTACACACTGGCTTTGTTGGTTGTTTCCAAGGTGACAAAGTGTTCTATCCTTTGCTGTAAATAAAGACAGGAGCAGAGGGATCTAACCCTTTCCTCCTCCTCTATCAGCCTCTGTCACGTTCAGTTGCATGCTTCTTGTAAGGCTGTATGTGAAAGCCCCGTTTCCCAGATTCACGCCTGCCTTGGGTTTTTTTGTTTGTTTTATGTGCGTGTGGAACTTTGCTGTCAGTCACAGAGCCTTGTAGCTGGCATTCAAGGTCCTCTGGTTTTTACTCCTACCTCACTCCAAAATGTTTTCTCATCAGGAGAGGAATAAATTCAAATACTGTTGAAGATTGTATTATATATTTCCAATTAGTCACCGAATCTCCCTGTGATTATGTTTTCCCAGGCCACTGACATCAGGTTTCGCATGTAACATGCTTTGACCAGATGTGCTCTCAGTGGAAGTAACATGTGCCATGTCTGACAAGGGTTTTAAGAGCCATTCTCACAGTTCTGCCATTATTCTTTCCCCTTTGGTCTTGAGAATGGTCCATCCTAGGCAGGGGCTGCCCCTGCAGCCTGGATCCCAGAGTGGAGAAGACATGCAGAGCATAGGCATAGCCAACTGTAGCTGATACATAGGAAGTAGAAATAGAACTTTGTAGTGAGTAGGAAACATCTGAAATTTTAGGAGTGCTTGTCACCACAGCATAACCTAGCAAAAGCTGACTAACAAATACTTGTAAGTATGGGACAGGGGAGCTACATGAGCGAAGGGGCCAACTGGGGACGGCGTCAGCATGGAACACTCACTGTCATCTAAAGGGTATAGTAGTGACTCAGCTTCAAGTGATTATTGCCTCCTCCTGGGCATGTAGGCCCATTGCTACCAACATCCTTGTTTTTAAGATATTATCAGGGATCCAGATTTTCATGTGAATGCTACCAGTGTTTTAATGTTCACACTAAGTTCAGGCCAAATAATACATGTTCTACAGCCCAAAAGTGGGCATCAGGCTCTAGTTTGTAACCTCTGTTCTATGCTAACCTACCACTCTCACAAAACCAGTGTATTCATTGTTCTTCAACACTACTTATATTTCCTCATTCCTGCTGTTACCCATACTGTACCCTCCCATCCTCCCACTCTTCTCCATAAGTCTCCTAAATTCAAGGCCTTTGTCAAGTTCTCCTTCCCGTCTTTCTCCAGCCAGGATCCCCATCCATGAACTTACAGTCTGTATTGTATTTTGCATCTTGCCTGCACCTCTGATGTCATTTATTTTCTTATGCACGTACTTCACTCTTTGAGAGTCTACGTGCCCAGTGAAATAGAAACCATAACTTATACATTTTGGCATCCTATTGCCTCATAGACATAAAAGACACAAAATTAATGTTGTTTTAATACTGATAGCTTGTTGGTTCAGATGAACACCCACTGTCAATTATCTGCTTCTGAGGTTTTTGAAAACAAAGGATGAAATCCAGAAGGAGCCAGATTCTAAACATTTACATGCCATTTTTGTCATACTAAAGAGTACAGCTGGTTAAAAAATAACACAAAGCAAAACAAAACAAAACTTAGGTTTGAACACTGCACACACAAATCTTGAGAATATCTGGGCTTCTTGTTGAGTTCTGTCTGTTCTGATATACTCAGTTAGGGAAATAATGTCAAGGTTAATCCAATTCACCTGGGATTAAATTTTGTATTCGCTAAACTTGTAAGACCCCTGGTATAAGTTGTTTTATGACTCAGCCACCAAAAGGAGTGACAGCATTCAGCTGAGTTCTTAAAGAAGGACATTTAATTTTCCAAGCTGTTGAGACATCCTTTCAAGCCCTTTTTAGAGGGCTCTGTGGTGCACCATAACATTGTAGTATTTTTGGTGAGCCTCAGTATACGTTTGTGGAATGAACAAATAAATTAATGAAATGCTCTGATGCTGCAGTTGTTATTTCTCCAGCTTAGAAAGATTAAATTCTCACCACCATCCCCTGTCTGCTCATCATCCACATTGGTTTAACTCCTATAATTTTTTGTCTCTTATGAAGTAATTCTCTTCTAATAGTTCTCCTAATTTTCCTAAAAACCTAATGTAAACACTAGGAGAATCTAGTTCTTTAATTAGCAAGTGCTTATAAGTGTTTTGTTATCTTTTAAAAGTGAGTTGTTCAGTGCAAAATGTGAAAAAGGGCCAAATAACACCCAAAGGTATTAAACCAATTACTAGAAGACATAAGATGAGATCTGTGCTAGGAGAATAATATCAGAGTCAAAACAAATCACTTGGAAGTGAATCACTTCCCTTTGGCAATTGAAATTAATTTAAGCAACTCCCCTCCAACCCCCTGTGGTTTTGTTTGACATTTCTTTCAAATGCCAATGAGTACCTCACTTTGTCAAATTAGATAAATCCAAGCTGCTGGTATTATGCTGCTTGGAAGCCATATGGCCATATGTCTAGGATGTTCCAGGGCACCCTGATTTCATGTAATTTTAATGTTTTTAATAAAGGCAATTTGTTAAATGTATAACTAAATGGGAAGTCATTTTATGTATTTGCAAGACTTCATAGAATTAAATTCACAAGTAAGAAAATGCTCTTTATTACCATTCAATCCAATCCAACTAACATTTACTGGCTATGACACGTCAGTCCCTAAATTAGGCCAAAGGGACCTGGAGATGAATATGTCATAATCCCTGGCCTCAAGGATCTTACAAATTAAATAATAATTACAGTTTAGTGATTCATGTGTAATAATCAAAATATGTTCCAACCACAGTGGATCATAAGGGCCAGTGATTAACTTCATTTAGTCTGGAGGTGGGACAGTGGCCAGGAAGGCTTCCCAGAAGGAGTGACACCTGGGCTGGATTTTAAAGGATGAGCAGGAGTTCATTATGTGCACCAGAAATAGATCTTGGCATTCCAGGCAAAGGAAGAGCCTGAATGTGTCCTGACTTCTTGCTTAGCAAAATTGGATCACCCTGTAGCAACAATAGAACCAAGAGCCTAAAACAAAGCTATTGGTCTAATGATACATATATATATATATATATATTTTTAAGTAGAAATGGGGTTTCACCATGTTGGCCAGGCTGGTCTTGAACTCCTGACATCAGGAGATCCACCCACCTCAGCCTCCCAGAGTGCCCGGCTTGTGTGCCATTTTGTTTGTTTAAAACCTATGTAAATACCACTTTGGTGATTTTATTTTGTTGACAGTGGAGAAGAAGGATAATTATTTTCTTATTTTTAAAAGAAAAATATATATCCTGGACAGTAATATTAAACATTGAAAGAAAACATTTCTCTAGGAATCTTCATTTATTCATCTACCATGCATACACTGGGTGTCTGCCATGGACAAGGCATTCTGTCATATGCCAAGTTGTATGTGACCTTTTACTGTCCTTGAAGAGCTTCTCATCCAGGAGGGAGGGAGGATCCCCTTAGGGAGATGAACTGAATCTGTGCACTTTGGGTGGAGCTCTTTCCAAGTTTCTCAAGTTGATTAGAGAAACATTTCTAGACAGCTCTTTGGAGATCTTGGGTGATCATGAAAGTCTTTCAGGTCTGTTCTCTCTGACAAGATTGAGAGGGGAAGGCAGGCCCAGCTTCGGCAAGTGCTCATTCACACTGCTAGGAGGACTAGGACTGTGAATGTTTCCCTGCCTCACTGTAAAGGCTTCCTAAAAAGCTTTCCTGATGCATCTCTGACTGTGAAAGGACTCAAGAAAGACCAAATTACTTGCCATATTTCCCTCTCCTCCTTTTGTTATCTCTGGCAGCCCCAAGCCCTTCTCAGCCCATTGCCCTCCCGGATGCTCATCTCTGAGCTGCCCCTCTTAACTGGGATATTTTTAGAGCCTGAGCTCAAGCCAAGCTTAGTTGACTTCCATGCCATACAGTGCATGCATCAAGGGGTCTCTGAACTGAGAGGAAAACTACATGCTGGCGGGAACAAGATAAACAGGAAGGGGGAGCTTGGTTTGCTGGAAACCCCTAGTTTGTGCCTTTCTCTTTCCAGAATCTTGTCAAGCTTGTCATTTGCTCTTACACTTTTTTAAAGGAAAGAATGGCCTATCCACAGTGTTGATGGTGAGAGTGTCGGGAGCAGGAGGAGAAGGAATCTTTTCAACATGATCTGGAGCTGACAATAGCCCAATAGGCCATTAGCTGCAGGGGTCATGATCTCAGATATGGAGGAGAATCTGAAAGTTTGGGAAAACTTCCAGCCTGGAAATACACAATATGCCTTCTTGACTAAAAGGAGAGTCTTTTGCTGTACAAACCCAAAGTAACTAATAATTACAGGGGACTTCGTGCAGTAAAAATGCATCAGAATGGTGCCTTAATGGAATGAGTCTTTGAAAAGTGGTAAAGGAAAAATGAGGTGTCTGTCATTGAAAAGGAAAATTAGGATGATCTTGGCTATAGACAAGCTACCTAGACTGTAACAGATACTATCCCTCATCCCCACATAACACATTCTTAAAAATATGCCTGGAAAGTAGATGTGTAACAGATAATAAATAGACCTATGTCTATATGAGGGTTTCATTTTCAGATTGCTAAAAACATGGTAAAGATCATAATTTTACCCTGCCTTTTAGATAAGATCTTTAATTATCTATTTCAAGCATTTTACTTTGGTAAGTGTTTTCTTAGCCTTTATAATTTAACACATCATTGACTACATTGAGCCCAGTGGACACTTGACTTAGGCTAAATACTGACCACTTCAGCACACCAGTGATTTTCTTCTTAATTAAAGTCCATTAAATTATTGAGAACTTTGCCTCCTATCACGAATAAAAGCACTTTCATTCTCTATTCTCCAGTCATTAAAAAACTTTTTATGTATATCAAAGTAAAACATATCTGCATATATACTCAATAGTACTGTAACTTTTATAATTTTAAAATATATCAATATACTTCATATCTCCCCATTGTAATGCCTGCTCCCTGAGGCAACCATATAAAAATCTTTTAGCTATTCTTCTGTTTTTTACTCCTGTATCTCTAAATATGCTCATACTGCTAATGTGTTTATGTCTCTATTTTGGACATTGCTTATTCACTTCCAGTTATAGATGGGGATTTAGTTCTCTTACATCACCTTCCTACCGCTATACACACACACTTCCTTGCTCTCTATCAGTAGAGCTATGTCGCTATTATTTGTATTAAATCAACATTCAAAATTATACTAAACAATACAAAATCAGAATTTACATTTTTATTGCTAGGTAAACATAAATCACAACTGAGCCACTTAGTCTACTTTGATCAAATTTTACTGTCAGGTACCATTTCTTACCATTTCTTTGTTTTTCTTAAAGTAAATAATTGTCTTTATTTATTTGCTTAGTTTTTCATGTAACTATTACTAATATATCTTCAATTTTTTTTTTTTTTTGAGACACGGTCTCACTCTGTCACCCAGGCTGGAGTGCAGTGGTGTGATCACAGCTCACTGCAGCCTGCAACCTTGACCTTCCCTTGACTCAAGCCATCCTCCCACCTCAACCTCTCAAGGAGATGGGACTACAGGTGTGCACCACCATGCCCAGCTAATTTGTGTAGTTTTTTTGTAGAGATGGGGTTTTGCCATGTTGCCCAGGCCAGTCTTGAACCCCTGAGCTCAAGCAATCTGCTGACATCAGCCTCCCAAAGTGCTGGGATTACATGTGTGAGCCACCATACCTGTATAATATCTTCAAATTTTCTGAGAAAAATATGATACTCTTTCTTCTCAGTCTGATTAACACCAGTACAAATGTCAATTCTATTTTTTGTTTTTTTTGGAAGCTGTTCTTCCCAGAGCCCTGCCCTCCTGTCTGGCCTGCATTGATTGCTGTTGAGGTCAGGGGCTCCTAGCCGTTCTCCTTACCAGCAGCCTGAGAATCACCTTCACTCTTCTGTATTGGAGCCCCTCCTTTTATCCCACATTTTCCTCTTTCTTGGCTTATCTCCTCATTCTGTTGGACTAAATCAACAAGAAACTTCTAAAGAAAGAGTACACAAGAAATAGTATTGTTTTGAAATCTTAACCAGTCTCAATCCTACTTCTCAATTAATATTTAGCTAGGAATAGAAATCCAGGTGGAAAATGATGTTCCTGCAAAATTGCTCTAATAACTGGGCTTCCAGCATTGCATTTAAGAAATCTCGTTCCTGATCCCTTGAATTTGACTTTTTTTCCTACCTAGAAACTTTTCAAACCTCTTTCTCCTTATAGTTTTGGAAGTTCTCTTTTATTACTTTGTTGATAATTTCCTCTCTTTGTTCTTTCTTTCTCTTTCTGGATTTTTTTTGTACCTCACAAATTAATCTAATTTTCTTATATTTTTCTTCTATTTTCTATTTGTATTTTTATTTCATTGTTTGGGATATTTTCTCAACTTGATTTTCCAACTCTTTAACTGAACTTAAAATTTTTGATATCATGTGTCAGTTGTTTTATTAGTAAGAGCTCTTTCTCATCTTCTAAATGCTCTTTTTCATAGCATTGCATTCTTAATAGGTTTAATGTCTTTTTATCTCTTTTAAAATATTACTCAGAGCTTTTTTTTTTTTTTTTTTTTTTTTTTTTCTGTCACCCAGGCTGGAGTGCAGTGGCATGATCTCAGCTCACTTCAAGTTCTGCCTCCTAGGTTCAGGCGATTCTCTTGCCTCAGCCTACACTGTAGCTGGGACTACAGGCACGTGCCAACATGCCCAGCTAATTTTTGTATTTTTAGTAGAGACTGGGTTTCCCCATGTTGGCCAGGCTGGTCTCCAACTCCTGACCTCAAGCGATCCGCCCACCTCGGCCTCCCAAGGTGCTGGGATTCAGGCATGAGCCACTGTGCCCAGCCAGCTTTTTGAAATTTACTTCTTTTTCCTGCAATGTCATTCTTTCTTCCAAAACTCTTTTCTTGGTTATTTTGTTTTTGGCCTTTAATGTTAGAGGATTTCCTCAAATGTCTGGCAGTTAACTCATATTTAAGAATGAGGCATTAAAAATTTGATTGAAAGTTTATATGCATGAGCAGGGATTATTAATGAGCTAACCATAGGAAACTACTATTCTTCAAGAGACACCACCCCCCCTCAGTTTCTGTAGGGTTATTTTCGGGGAGATGATGGTTAATTTCTCTAGAGGAGAATCTTCTCAGTTTCTTCTGGGAGCAGTGGGTAGACCCAAGATACATATCTAGCTGACAGCATTCTGGAATTCAAGCCAGAAATATAGGGGTTCTTACCTTTCAGTAAGATGAGCTTCGATTAATTTTTCTGTTTTCAATATGCCACTTCCTCCCACCTTTAGCAGGGCCAGGTGTCCCTAAACTCAGAGATTCTCTGCTTCCACTTCTAGGCAGTAAACCACCTCTCTGCTATTGGGGTGAGAGAAATTCACAGCTACATAGACTGAGCAGAGATATCTAGGGATCTGACTGCTTCTTATACAGAATTTGAACCAATGCTCTAGTTGAGTTCCATCCCACATTTAAACCTTTAGAAATACCTGCAGTCTTGAATTGCTTAATTCTGTCACTAGAATAAGCATGCTCATTTAATGGATTTGCTCTTGCTAAGTCAGAAACCACTTATTCTTTCATTGTCCCTCTTTCAAAGGTTTGTTGACTCTCTAACTTGTTGTCATCTTTTCTTACATTTTCTTTCTGTTTGTTTATACCTTTTTATTTCTGCACTGCCATTTTAGTTGGATTTTAGGAGGAAACAGAGATGAAACGGTGTTTTCAAATAACCATGTCTAAGTAGAAGTCTCTAATGTTCTATTTTTTAAAAAATTAACAAAAACGAAAAATTCAAAAAATTGCATGACCCAAACAATCGCAGAGCTAAAAATGCTGCTGCTAAAACTGAATGAATCGGCTGGCCAGCAGTACCACCACGTGAGTTGTCAAAATGCACTACTATTGCAAGGTTCAAAAGTTTGAATTCCACATATGAAGAGCTAGAGGTATGAGTATGTCAGCTGTATGAAAGTCACCATGATGTGAGGATATAAGGAAGAGAAGGCTATGCCAAAGTAATATGAATTATTTCCATAATGGAGTGATGGATCATATAAAGGACAAGGAATGAATATACAATGAAGACTGGAATTTTATTAAGTTTTTCTTATAGCCAAACTAGGAAGATGTGGTCTATACGAACTATACTCAACATTTTTGTTACTTTAAAAAAATCCACAAGAATGAAAGAAGAAAGTAAAACAAAAACCAAAATGTCACCACCCTCATCATTTAGGCATTTTTCATATAAATAAATATAATTGTTTTTAATAGTTGCAGGGTATATCATTGTATTATATACTGTAATTTGTTTCACTAAACTTTAGCCAGGTTATCTCCAAAATCTTGGATATTGTAAATAAAATTGTTGGCCAGGCACAGTGGCTCATGCCTGTAATCTCAGCACTTTGGGAGGCCGAAGCAGGTGGATCACCTGAGGTCAGGAGTTTGAGACTAGCCTGGCCAACGTGGCGAAACTCCATCTCTACCAAAAATACAAAAATTAGCAGGCTGTATTGGCATGTGCTTGTAATCCTAGCTACTCGGGAAGCTGAGATAGGAAAATTGCTTGAACCCAGGAGGCGGAGGTTGCAGTGAGCTGAGATTGTGCCACTGCACTCCAGCCTGGGGTGACAGAGCAAGACTCTGTCTCAAAAAATAATAATAATAATAAAGAAAAATTGTTATGAACAACTTTGGGCATATACACTATTGCTTAAGGATTTCTATAAAATAGCAAATATACTTCAGGATATCTATTGATGGAGAAAATACATAATAACTAGAATCTAACAAGAATTAATCATTTTAAACGGATTTATGATTTATGCTCATAGCATATATTTATGCTCATAGCAGCCTTAAGACACATTTTAAATACGGAAATGCACATATGAATGACATATTATTTACCAAAATCTACAAACAGAGATACACAAAAACCTAGGAATAACTCCATGCTCCTTCCTCCAAAGATCCATGGCTTACTGATTTGGAATTATTGGGTAGACTAGCTTAGATGGTACCTGACAGGTTTGAAATCATCTGCAAAAGGGTATAATGTTGAGGCCTGTCCCATAGAACTTAGTTCTGGGGATCTAATATCATCATCAACAATTTAGATGATGAACTTTTAGAATGTTCATGTTTTCAAAGGGAAAGCTGGGTAGGGTTGTTTGTGAAACTTTGAATAGAAAGCAACATGTTCTAAAAATGGGGAGGGGAAGGCTATCGAACAAAGTAATCTCCCGCTCATTAAGAAGGCAGACATGCACAGAAGAAAGGCCTGATGCCTTTTGTGGGCCATAGGCTGAAGACAGGTGTTTTTTTTTTTTTTTTTTTTGAGATAATTGTGGTAATAGGATAGGGTAACAAGAGTAAAACATTAAGACCAAGGTGTAACCCATCCAGCATATTTCCAGTGACCCAACAGGGGCTAGTGGGCATGAATTTTTACATCTATACCTGACTCTTTCCCCCAAAAATACATGGTCAAAATAAATTAACACTAATGATTTTATATATTTCCATATGTATAATTCTTTCAGTTATGGGTCTTATTGTAGTGGGTTAAAGTAATTGGCTCTTATTCCACCCTTCTAATCATACAAATCAATATTTTAAGCTAAACATTCTCTTTCTCTTTGTGTTTCTGTTTTGTTTTTCCCCTTCAGACTGATGATAGTAACCGGCTCTGAATTGCTGCTTCTGCCCAACTTCCTGGATACTAGCAGTACCCAGGGATGTAAAGACCTTTCAACTAGAGCTCATAGGTAAGTGACACAATATGTAAATGAAGAAACTAATTCTAGTGTCTGTTCTGCAGTTAGCTTCCTTTGGGAACTTGGTTAGGCCACTCCACCACTCTGAGACACAGTTTTGTTTTGTTTTTGAGACAGAGTCTCGCTTTGTCACCAGGCTAGAGTGCAGTGCTTGCCATCTTGGCTCACTGCAGCCTCCACCTCCTGGGTTCAGGTGATTCTCCTGCCTCAGCCTCCCGAGTAGCTGGGACTACAGGCACGGGCCACCATGCCCAGCTAATTTTTGTATTTTTAGTAGAGACGGGGTTTCGCTATGTTGGCCAGGATGGTCTTGATCTCTTGACCTCGTGATCCACCCGCCTCGGCCTCCCAAAGTGCTGGGATTACAGGCGTTGAGTCACTGTGCCCTGCCAACACAGTTTTACTTTTTGTCAGTGTGGATGATAATCTCTTCTTTGAGGTAAACATTTTTGAGGGAAAAAATGAAATAATAATGATAGCTAATATTTACCGAGCACTTACAACATGTTTCCATGTCCCTTTCTGCTGGTTTTAACACCTGTGTCTGTTCTGAGTTGGGAAAGTCAACTTTAATTGATTAATTATTCTCTTCAATCTGAGTCAATGATTTCTTGCCTCTTTGCCTGCGTAGTTATCTTTGATTGGATGCCAGACATTGTGAATTACATATTGTTGGGTGATATTTTTGTATTACAGTAAATCTTCTTGAGCTTTGTTACTCAAGAAGGGATGCAGGCCAGGCGTGGTGGCTCCCCCCTGTAATCCTAGTACTTTGGGAGGCTGAGGTAGGTGGATCACTTAAGCCCAAGAGTTTGAGACCAGTCTGGGCAATATGGTGAAATCCCATCTCTCCCCTGCCAAAAAAATATATATATATATGCCAGGTGTGGTAGTGTGCACCTGTGGTCCCAGCTCCTCAAGAGGCTGAGGTGGGAGGATAGCTTGAGCCTGGGAAGCAGAGGTTGCAGTGAGCTGTGATTGGGCTACTGCCCTCAGCCTGGGAGACCAGAGTGACACCCTGTCTCAAAACAAAACAAAACAAAACAAAAAAAAAACAAAAAGAAAGAAAGAAAAAGAAAAGACAAAGAAGAAGCAGAAGGAATGGAAGGAATGCAGTTACTTGGAAATAGTTTCATCCTTTTGGTCTTGCTTTTATGATTTGTTAGGTGGAAACAGGGCAGTGCTCAGCCTAGGGCTAAATACTCCCCACTACTGAGGCAAGACCTTCTTCCTAAGTACTCTACCCAATGTCAAATGAATTAAGTTTTTAAAATCTGACGGAAAAAACACAATTCAGGCACAATTTCTGGCCCTGTGTTAAACCAGGCACTATGCCCTCTAAAACCTGCTCTTAAAGGTGGTTCCTTCCCCATATTCAGCATTTCGATCAGTATTTTCTCTGCAGAGCTCTGAGATTCTCTTTCTGTGCACCTCTCTCCTCTCTCATATTCTGTCCTCCCCTCTCTCATATTCTGTCCTCTCAACTTAGACTGCATTGGTCTCCCCAGAGTCTTAGTTTTGTGTCCTCAACTCAGTGAGATCACTAGTCTCTGCCTCAGTTTCCCCTCCCTGAGCCATAGCTTGGAAAATGTCTCAAGGCAGTAAACTAGGGTAATTGTAGGGCTCATTAATTTTATTTTCTGTCTCTGCAGAATCATATCCTTTGTTACCTGATACCCAGTGTCCTGAAACTACTGTTTCATGTATCTCGACCCTCTTTTTGCTATTGTTTTAGGCAGAAGGATAAAATCTGCTTCCTGTTATTCAATTATAGCCAGAAGCAGAAGTCAGAACTTTGTGTTCGATGTCACCTCAATTTGGATTAAATTGCTAACTTCGTTCCTTAAAGCTTGTGTGATCTCATCAAGTTATAGAAACTGCTTGAGTCTTAGTTTATTTTCTGTTAAATGGGATAAACAAACTCTTTTTCAATATGGTACCACAAGAGAAGAATGAGAAAATGTGTGAATCACAGTATGTGCTGATGAAAGAGAGGATGAGCAGCCAGGAAATATGGAAAGAAAAAAATCTCGATGAGAGATTGAGAAGGGAAGACAGTAAGAGACATGGAGTAGAGATAGACTGGGAGGGGCCACTTGGGTAAAGGGGACGGGGAAGAGATGTGGGGGAGTAAATGACCAGTGGAGGAGGAGATGGAGATGGCATAACAGAAGTGAGGTAAAGGGAAGGAATTCTGTAGCTGCTCAAAGTTGTGTGGTTGGGGTTCTGCATGGAGATGCCCAGCCTAGGGGTGAATGAGGCTGGAAATCTATGCAGCAATCCAGGCCATTTTCCCAGAGAAAGGCACTTTTACCTCCTCTCAGAGGCTCCTTCTGCCACCAAGCTATGGCTTATGGGTACATCTGCCTGGAGGCATGTGCTTTTCTAATTTGCACAAAGGTGCTGTGAAGGCTGAGAGGCCCTGTCAACAAACATTGGATACGCTGGATATAGGGAGACTTATCACCTTAGAGCAAAACATCTGTTTTGGCTGGGAACTTTGGACAGTAAAGAGCTTAATGCCATTTATTCATTCATTTATTCACTTGTTGGGGCATTCATTCATCCAACAATCATTACAGTCAGTACCACAATGGCCAGGCACTATGTTGGGGGCTAGGGATAAAGTGAACAGGGCACAGTTTCTGCTTTCTGGAATAGAGGTGTCACAGGTTATGTGCTGTGGTACCTGTGGTCTGACAGTGAGAGGCGAGAAGTCAAAGTGGGGACCAAGAGACCACCTGGACTGTAGAGCTGACCAGGTTACCATCACCACTGGGACAGGATGACTTCTGGTTTGCACTCCCAGTGCATCCAACTTTCTCTACTGCCTATCAGCCTTGGGGAGAAGGATGTTGGCATTAGGTTTGGGGATAGCAGAGCCAGTCTGGTGAGCCTGAGAGAAGTGTTGGGAGCTTTTGTTGGAATGTGGAGTGCTCAGCACCTGGCATTCTCTCTGAGTACCAGTCAACATCTCTTACATTCTCCCTGTGGGGGTGTGTTCAACTATCACAAAAAACTATTATCCGCACAGGCAAGAAAGACTCTGTCCAGATTTTTAAACCTAACACCCACAGGTTGTTCCTGACTCCTTTGTGGCCTCGCTATCATAATTCCATTTTTGTCTTTAGTGTTCAAATCCAGGAATATGTTTAAAATGCTGTACCTGGACTTAGAAAAATAAAATCTGAAGGGACTTGCAGAGGGTGATTTTTTAATTTTAAATTTGCTGAATAGATAAAATAGTCATATGATACAACATGCAAAAGCTACAAAATGATATTTTGAAAGTAAGTTTCCCAAATACCCAGTTACCTTCTCCAGAAGCAACTGTTATTACCTGTTTTGTATTTCTTTCCAGAGACTCTTTATACAAAAGGAGGCAAATATGTACATACATAGGGGCATAGGCTTTTTTATTAATACACAAATGCTGACTCCATATATAAATATAGATGTACATATAGTTCTGCAGTTTGCTTTTGCACTTAAATATATAGGAAATCTCTCACCAATTTTAACTTGTTTATTGAGTAATATTAACCCTATGAACATGAAGTGGTTTATTTTTCTCTAACCATTGCTTTCATATGTATCCCATCAAATATCCCTTTCTGATCTGGTTGTACACATAGTAGACTTTCCATGCTAACTTTCTGACTTGAATTCATCTTTCTTTCTCTAGTACAAGGTATCAGTCCTATGCTAGCAATGTCCCAAATGAATTGCTTTCAGAAAGTGTAAGACTTAAGGAGAATTTTTGTTTTAAATTAGGAAATACAAAACCCCTTCTTGGGTCAGATTCATTTTAATTCTCCAAAGTTACTTGGGCTGCCAAATCACAGACCTTCCTTTCTTTTTGATTGAAGCTTTGGAGCCTGTATTAGTCCGTTTTCACACTGCTGATAAAGACATATCCGAGACTAGGCAATTTACAAAAGAAGGAGGTTTATTGGACTTACAGTTCCACGTGGCTAGGGAGGCCTCACAATCATGGTGGAAGATAAAAGGCAGGGAGGGGCAAGTTATGTCTTACATGGATGGTGGCAGGCGAAAAGAGAGATCTTGTGCTGGCAAACTTCCATTTTCTTAAACCATCAGCTCTCGTGAGATTCGTTCACTCTCATGAGAACAGTTCAGGAAAGACCCACCCGCATAACTAAATCATCTCTCACTGGGTTCCTTCCATGACACGTGGGAATTGTGGGAGTTGCAATTCAAGATGAGATTTGGGTGGGGACACAGCCAAAACATATCAGTGCCAGGATCCCATTTACTGGGGCTAGGTCCCCACAAAGCTAAGGAAAGGGAAGTTTAGAGGACTCCCAGCCTCAGAGGCTCAGCGGCTTCAGAGAGTTCAGGTAGGCAGCGAGAGCAAAGGAGCCAGAGGTGAGAAGCAAAAATGGGGGATTGGGAAAAGGAAGGAGGGGGGAAAGGCAGGAGTCACAGGGTCCCAGAGGAGTGACTGCCTGGCCCAAGTGGGGCTGCTCACTAAATGTTTGTCATTGTAACCTAGATCCTGCCAAGCTGCTGTCCCATGTTGGGAGAAATGATGCAAAAGAGGGCCAGGGGGATTTTCTGGGAGTTTAGTAGTAAGAGTTGCTCTGGGGAGTCTCAAAGGTGGCCCATGGACCACCGGCACTAGAATTTCTTGCAGCACTTATGACATGCACAGATTGTTGACCTTTCTTCCAAACCACATCTCTGGGGAGAGGATTTTACGACTTCCCAAGCTTACAATGTTCCTCCTACTAATCTAGAAGCACGCTTATGTGTTGTCCAAGCTCCATATCTGACCTGACCTGGGAGAATACAGCTAGAGAAAAACCCAGGACTAAGGAAAGGAAAGCAAAGAATTCAACTAGAAAACAAAGAATGCAAAAAAGCAGACCCCACCCTCACCCCATGGAATCTCCTAGAAAGAAGGATTCCCCTAGAAAGAGGGAGTCCCCTAGAAAGAAGCATGGTAGGATGGGGGTGGCTAAGGCAGAAAGCCCACTGAGCAGCCTATAGAGCCGGAGAAGCTTCAAGAGACCTTCCTGGCCGGGCGTGGTGGATCACACCTGTAATCCCAGCACTTTGGGAGGCCAAGGTGGGCAGATCATGAGGTCAGGAGTTCAAGACCAGCCTGGCCAACATGCTGAAACCCTGTCTCTACTAAAAATACAAAAATTAGCTGGGTGTGGTGGCGTGCACCTGTAATCCCAGGTACTTGGGAGGCTGAGCAGGAGAATCACTTGAACTCGGGAGGTGGAGGTTGCAGTGAGCCAGAGGTTGCAGCCAGCCGGAGATTGCAGCGAGCCAGAGGTTGCAGTGAGTCAAGAGCGCATCACTGCACTCCAGCCTGGGTGACAGAGCAAGACTGTGTCTCAAACAAACAAACAAACAAACAAAAACCTTCTTAGCTTCCTTTTGGGGTATGTTTCCGGGTATAGGGTTCTAGCTGGCTGACACAAAGAATATGAGAAAAGGGGCAGATAGTAAGGTAATTCCTGAGGTGCTGGGTCATTGCTTTTGACCCTTAGAAAGTCCTGTAACCACTGCCATCTCTCCAGCTTGTTGCTGCTATCAGTTGCCTGCTCACCATCTTTGGATTTCATTTTGGGGTCTTGTGGTACAGACTCCAGTTCTCAGCATCTTATTAACTTTCTGTTCTGTCTAAGCACTAGTTCACCCACCCTTGTGGATGTGGGGTAAAGTTTACTGAAAGTGAGGTAAAACACTCCCAGCTTCCAGCACTGGTTGTCCTTACATATTTATTTTAATGAAATTGAAACCTAACCATTGACTGTGCTCAGAATAAACTGCATAGTGTATTGTATAACTTGATTTTGATCACTGCCTGAGAATGCCAGTGACCTTTGAGAGGCCATGCTCTGAGGCTCATGTGATCAGCATGTACTACATTGTGGATTCACCAGCATCATTTGAAAATGTGCTGTGCCATGATGACACCCATGCAGGAGAAGGCGGTTTTTTGCCTTTGTACAAACAGCAGGAGACTAACTTAGGGCAGATTAATTTTTTTAGCCTGAATATCTATTCATACTTATTTAAAGCTTAATACCCCCTGTACAAATGTTCAAGAGAAAAGTCAATACATAATCTTGGTAGCCATTCTTAGACAATTATTATAACAAGATGACTACCTGAAAATGAAATTTTTCCAAATTATAAAGTGGCTGCTTGATTTTTCACAATGAAAATTGTACAAATTGTTTTCAAAGGAATTTTAAATCCAATTTGTGCTAATTCAGCTTGTGCTAAGTAAATAACATTAGCTAGAAATACTTTTAACATATTTGAAAAGCTTCAAAATGTTTTCCTCTATTTCCTTTGTTTTCGATTTTTCTGTTTATCCGTTTTTCCTCTGCCTCTCTCCCTTCCCCTGGTTCTTTAATTATTTCAGATAATTTTGTTAAAGAATCTGAGACCATGCAAAGATCTTAGTATTTTTGTTGTTTGTTTATTTGTTTTTAAAAACAATCCCTGTTCATCAAAATCTCCTAGTATGCTTTTCCAAAAATGTAGACTCCTTGGCCCTACCTATGGAAATGAGTCTGTACTTCTTTTTTTTTTTTTTTTGAGACAGAGTCTCACTGTGTTCCCCAGGCTAGAGTGCAGTGGCATGATCTTGGCTCTCAACAACCTTTGCCTCCCAGGTTCAAGCAATTCTTGCGGCTCAGCTTCCTGAGTAACTGGGACTACAGTTGCATGCCACCACACCCAGTTAATTTTTTGTATGTTAGTATAGACGGAGTTTCACCATGTTGCCCAGGCTGGTCTCTAGCTCCTAAACTCAGGCAATCCACCCACTTCAGCCTCCCAAAGTCCCCAAGTGCTAGGATTACAGGTGTGAGCCGCTGTACCCAGCAAGTCTATACTTTTAAAAACTTTCAACTGGGCATGGTGGCTCACACCTGCAATCACGGCACTTTGGGAGGCCGAGGCTGGTGGATCACCTGAGGTCGGGAGTTCGAGACCAACCTGACCAACATGGAGAAACCCTGTCTCTACTAGAAATACAAAATTAGCCAAGCATGGTGGCGCGTGCCTGTAATCCCAGCTACTTGGGAGGCTGAGGCAGGAGAATCGCTTGAACCCAGGAGGCGGAGGTTTTGGTGAGCTGAGATCTCACCATTGCACTCTAGCCTGGGCAACAAGAGCAAAACTCCGTCTCAAAAAAACAAAACAAAACAAATCATCCCAAGTAATTCAAAGAGGCACTCCAAGCTGAAAAACGTGGCTCTTCAGCATATGACAGAGACTCAGTTCATTGATTCACTTGCTCACTCCATGTGTATAGGGCACATCTGTGGATTAGATACTATTTGGTGCTTGAGATCAATCAGAAAACCAAGCTTACAAAAATTCTTGCCTTTGCAGAGCTTACGCCATAGCATCTCTTAAAACAAAACAAAACAAAATAAAAAACCCATTCAGACCTCTGCACTGTCCACCAACTCAGATTACACCCATAAACTCTGTTGCCTATCTTGCACAAGATGTTTGGGGCTTGGTCATAGAAGACTTATCTATGCCCAGATAAAATATGGAAAGATAAGAGCATGAATCCTAAAAGTGAAACCAATGGCAGGTATACAAGAGCCATCGTCAATGATTTCCTCCCTCCCCACACTGTCTTCTTGGAGAACTTGCCCTCACTCCCATCTCAGAATTTCTGCTCCCGTAGTTTCTACTGAGTGGGTCCTGAGCTACATGCATCCTATCATGGCTGAACTGCTTGGACCAGGGGCAGATACATGATCAAGCTGGGTCAATCTAATTTTCTTCTGGGAAGTTTAGAATATATACTCAGAAAATTCAGTGGGGTTGCTAATTAAAATGCTTGCAAGGGTCTAGCGGTAACACAATGAGTGATACAGGTATAAGGAAACCAATAGCACAACTGCTATGGTAGACAGCATCTGATCCATGATCTTGGGGTCTGGGATCCTGCTATGAATTGGATGTTTGTGTTCCCCTGGCTTAGTTCATTTTGTGCTGCTATTACAGAATACCACAGACTGGGTGATTTATAAAAAATAGGAGCTTATTTGGCTCATGGTTCCGGAGGCTGGGAAGTCCAGATGGTGCCAGCATCTGGTGAGGGCCTCTGTGCTGCATTATCCCGTGGTGAAGGGCAGAAGGCAGAAGGGCAAACAAGCATGCAAGACAAAGAGAGGATGGGGGCCAGAATATATCCTTTTATCAGGAACCCATTCCCACAATAACTAACTGCTCCTGTGATAATGACATTAATCCATTCCTAATCACTTCTTAATACTGTTACTCTGGCAATTAAATTTTCACATGAGTTTTTGAGACCATAGCACTCCCCAAAATTCATATGTTGAAATCCTAATCCATAATGTGATGGTTTTTGGAGATGGGACCTTTAGGTGGTAATTAGCTCGTGAGGGTAGAGACCTCATGATAGAATTAATGCCCTTGTAAGAAAAGACATGAAAGAAATTCCTTCCTCTCTCTATTCTTTGCCATGTGAGAGAACCAGAAAGACAGCCCTCACCAGAAACCAACCATGCTGGCACCCTGGTCTCAGACATCCCAGCCTCCAGAACTGTGAGAAATAAATGTTTCTTGTTTGCACCACCCAGTCTGCAGTATTCTTGTTAGAGCAGCCTGAGCTAAGATAGATACAATAGAGATAGTGGCAAACTGGAGAGCACAGGCTCTGTGCCAAGGAGGTGGCCATCATTCAACTCCAGCCAATTGTTGTCACATGTAATCCTAGTTTGCCAGGTTTTCTGATATTTACAGAAGTCCAGAATTTATGTTTTCATACGAAATCTCAAAATAATTATTTTATATTTGAAAAAAATTCGTGTCGTCCAAAGCAAACACAGTTGCAGAGTTGCAGGCCATGTCTGCTGTAGCACACCAGTTTGCATTCTCTGGCTGCTCTAGCCAGTCTCTAGACTGTCCTTGTAGGAAACAAGGACAAGAAAATATGGCAAACCAGGGGCTGAGGATGCTGTGTTTGGTACACGTGTCCAGGGAAGCGGAGAGAGCCACATTGCAGATATAAAATAAAAGAGCGGTAATGACAAAAGCCGAGATTAAAAAACAACCAACCAACAAAAAACAAACTAAAAAGTGGTAGAAAGAGAGACCTGGGTCCTGACAGCATAGTTTTTATTCTAGTTTTTTCTTCTAGTATGTAGCTCTGGACCTTGGTTTCTGTAAGATATCCTTGTTTTCTTATTATTTATTTATTTATTTATTTGTTTTTTGAGACGGAGTCTCGCTCTGTCGCCAGGCTGGAGTGCAGTGGCGTGGCCTCGGCTCACTGCAGCCTCCACCTCCCAAGTTCAAGCAATTCTCCTGCCTCAGCCTCCCGGGTAGCTGGGACTACAGGTGCCTGCCACCATGCCTGGCTAATTTTTCTTTTTTCCCTCGAGATGGAGACTTGCTCTTGTCGCCCAGGCTGGAGTGTGGTGGTGCGATCTCAGTTCACTGCAACCTCCACCTCACAGGTTCAAGCAATTCTCCTGCCTCTGCCTCCCAAGTAGCTGGGATTACACATGCCCGCCACCACACCCAGCTAATTTTGATAATTTTAGTAGAGACGGGGTTTCACCATGTCGGCCTCAAACTCGTGACCTCATGATCCGCCCACCTTGGCTTCTCAAAGTACCAGGATTATAGCCATGAGCCACTGCGCCCGGCCTCTTGTTTCCGTATAATAAATCACCTTTTTTTTTTGCTTAAACTTCTGTTACATACACACAGTCACTAATAAAAGTTGTGGGTGTTTGTTATCTTCTTCCTAGTCAAAGGGTAGCATTGTTACTAAGCATTAGCATAACTACTATTGACTCTTCTGTGTGTCAGTGGGTTTGGTATATATCAGTAGCAACATATGGTCTTGGCATGTGGTTTTGATTTATTGAAATGAACCAATGTTCACCTAAACCAGTGGTTTCCAGACCTGGCTGTGCATCAGAATCATCTGGGGAGGCTTGGGGGAAAATATACATCCTCTGGATGACCCCAGACCTGAACAATCAGAGACTTCTCAGGTGCATCCTGGAGACCACATTACAAGCTCCCCAGGGGATTCTGATGCAGCCAGCCCAGCACTTGTCTGAGAATCAGAGTTTGGGAACCACCATGAAAGACCACCATCAGGGATGGACCATGCCTGAGTTGGGGTTGTCAGTGTCAGGAAGAATCAGTTGCTTGGCTGTTGAAAAAGTATCTCTTCTTTACCAAGAAGTTGAAAAAGAAAAGGGGAAGAAAAAAATGATCTCAAAGAGATACCAACTTCCAAATTAGATTATCCTATGTTATAGTCCAAAAGTTTCCCACCATGCTCCCATATCCTCTCTTGAATTGAGGTAGTAGGTTGGAAGTAAGAGACTCTGGAGCCTCTTGGTTAAATTCCATGTGGGAATTACAGTTGTTTAATTTCCTTTTATTACATGGTGGTGAAGGAACATTACTGCTGAAAGAGCTATGAAGCTTCTTTGTAATGTGACAGAAGGGCCCAGATGAGTGAGTGGACCCTCAGATCTTGGGGCTAATAACAATAAAGACACTTGTAACCACAGCCCTCTTACTTAAAACACTCCAAATACCTCATAAAGGCAGGAGCTTTAGATGCTAACATGATTTCCAATACTTAAATAAGCATTATATCTTCTAATATGCACTTCTGGAGTGTGTGAGCTGTTGCTCAGCCAGAGCAGGGGTCACTTAGTTGTAGATCTGGTTACTTTTTTGAAGCTATTATTGTATATGCAGGCAAGACCCGAATTGGCCGAGAATCAGTTCCACCATGCTCTGTTGATCAAAACAGCCAGGCTTTCCCTGATTTAAGGAGAAGAGAAATAAACTCCATCTCTTAACAGAAGGAATGTCAAAAAATTATTAGCCATCTTTAACCTGCCTCTTCAAGTTTCCTTTCATTAATGAGGTCATCTGTTTTGGTTACTGAGGGAAACTCAAAACTCTCAGGACCTAGATACCTGATAATGCTGAACAGCTACATTTTCCCATATATTTTATTATATGGGAATAGATGGCAATAGTTAACTATCAATAAACATTTATTGAGCACTCATGGTAGACGGAACTTTGCACTGTGATAACAATTATAGAAATCAATTTTGTAGTAACAATTGTAGAAATCATGATCTTGGTTTTGGTAAATATACTTGGGCTATACTAAATGTGAATGGGACACATCTAGAAGATAAGGTCAAGGGCAATATGGTTCTAAGAGCTGAGGTGGGAATTCGTCTCACAACCAAGGTCTCTGTGGTGCTGTGAATCTCTGGTTCTTGGCCTCCTTGACTCTTGACTTCCTGATGTGACACAAGAACATTGGACTTGGCTTGGCCTTCAAGGCTTATGTCCTCCTGGTTCCACCTTTTTGTACTCCTGGTGTTTGATTTGCTGCTTTTTCCTACTCTGCACCCTGTGATCCCTGCCTCACTGCTCTTGACCAGCTTCTGACCAACACATTGCCTGAAGTCTGACTTGGGTCTATTTCTAGCTCCCGAGGCTCTACCTTGAGGCTCTGCTAAAAGTGTGCAACTGTTCTACACAGACATAGCTGATCTTAGCACACTTTCTCAAAACCTTGACTTACTGGAAGAGACTTAAGAGTCATCATACCAGTGATCTTTAATCTCCTTCATTTCATTGAAGACTTTTCAATTTTACGTTTCCATGGCATTCCTGAAAGTGGTCCCTAAGCCCATTGAAGAAAATTGAGCAGAATTAGGCTGTGCTATTGGTGGAGGCAAGAACTTTGAGAAGAAGTAACAGGAAAAAGAAAGCTCTTTGGGCTAGTGATGTGTTAAAGAGTCTTCATCTATGAGCCATTATGATAGATGGTATTTCAGCTGGCTAAATACTTCAGTTTCCTTTCCATAGGAGGGTTGTGCATTGCCATTTCACTGAAGTCAGGTTTGGTCACAGGACTTACTTTGGCCAAAGAAATGTGAATGAGGTCACCAAATGGCCCCTAGGGATCCTCTTCTTCAGACATTCACACCCTAGTGTAAACCCCTTCTACACTGAGTCAGGGATGGCCCTGTGGTCAATAGAATATGGCAGGAGTGACAATATGTGATTTCAAAGACAAAGCTATACAAAGCTTCTGACTTCCGATTTAGGAGCATTGGTCTGGGAAAGTCATGAACTATAGTATGAGGACACTAAAACAACTCTGTGAAGAGACAAACATGGAGAGCAACTGAAGCCCCAGCCAGTAACTAGCAACAACTTGCCAGCCTTGTGAATGAGCTACTTTGAAAGTAGATATTCCAGCCCTAGACAAGCCTTCAGATGAGGCAGCCTCAGCTACAATCTCATGAGAGATCTTGAACTAGAGCCATGCAGCCTGAATTCCTGACACACAGAAACTGCGAGATAATAAATGACTACATTTTGAAGTGATTTGTTATACAGCAATATGTAGCTAATACCATGAGTATAAGTAATATGGGTTGCTTCCCACAATGTGAAAACATTGAGCCAACTTGTGTTTTCCCAAGTTCTCTTTCCCTTCTAAAATGATACCTGTTATGCTCCAGGCAAAGATTGCTTTATCAATTTGGGTCCTAGAATAAAGGCAACATGGAGTGCAACCATAGCTGATCTTAGATGAATGTGGTGCATTAGCAAGAAATAAGTTTTGTGGTTGTGAGTCCTTGAGATTTTGGGGTGGTCTATTACCACAGCATAACCCAGCCTATTTTGGCCAATATAGCTACAGATCATCCATATTCTAAGTTAAATTCAAATTGTATCTGTTTTTTTTTAGATACACATTAATGGGGGATTACTGGAGGCAGAAGAGATATATGATATATATGTGGACAGTAACTGCAGGGAAGAGGGAACTAGAGATTCGACAGTCCTGTCCTGAGCATCCTGCCCTGTCCTCTCTTTCAGCAGGCCCTTGTGTCTGAGAATGACTGCTTCTGTGATCTGATGAGCACACGTGGTGTGCATCCAGTGGCTCTGCCCTTAAACTAGGCCCATGACTACCAACAGTCATTCTTCCTGGGCTGCTGAGACCAGAAAATAAAAGTGCCTTCCAAATGGTGAGTGGGCATTGCTCAATGACTGCTAATAGCTATTCTACATGCTGGGTAACAGTTTTTGGATGAGTTAGAAAAAATCCAGATTTTATTGACTTTATCGCTAATTAGATCATCTTTGGAAAGGAACCACCTGGAGGAAGGGAGGAGAAAAGAGTTCAAACTGATTTGCAAAGTTGTATGTCTTTTCCCAGTTTGGGAGTCATTACTTACATAATCTCTTGAGACAGTAGCCTGGAACACCATGTGTGGCATTTTTCTAATTAACAGATGCAAGGCAGGGGAGAAGTATATGAGCATTACTCAAGGCATAACAGAGAGATACAAAACAGGGGAAAAGTATATGAGCATTACTCAAAGTATAACAGAGAGATACAAAACAGGGGAAAAGTATATGAGCGTTATTCAAGTACAATTCAGAGATACAAAACGGGAAAAATGTATTCAGAGATACGAAACGGGAAAAAGTGTTACTCAAGTACAACTGAGAGATACCAAATGGGAAAAGTATATGAGCGTTACTCAAGTATAACCAAGAGATACGAAACAGGGGGAACATATGTGAGCATTGTCTCGAGCTGATTTGTGAGGTGCAATGGGCATTGTCAGATTCAGGCTCCCAGCGTTCAGGTACCTTGAGAGAGGGCCAGACACTAATGCCCTGAGAGGACACAGAGAGAAACAGGAAGCCATTTGCCCCTTGATATGATGAATCCTTGGGTAATTTTGGAAGTTATCTGGCCTTCTGTGGAGAAAGACAAAGAATCAGTCCAGTTCTTCCTTTGCCCTCCTATCCCCAGAGGGGACTGAATTTTATCTCCCCCTGTCCAGGGCACCTCATTCTTATAACTTCTGTGGTCATTCTGGTGCTCTTCTCTTAATGTTTTTCCCCAGGGCTGACCTCAGTTGAATTCCAGGCCTGAATTTGAAGCTTCCTCTGGGTATCTCCCTCCATGTATGTCTTTCTCTCTTACATGTACCTCAAACCCCTCCATCCACCAAGCCAACTGGCTTCCCATCCTTCATTGCCAATTTCCTTTAACCTCTCTTATAGGGACCCAGGCTAGAAACTTTGCAGTCTTTTCTGACAGTTTCCATGTAGGCTCAGCCTCAAAAAGCCTGTCATGCCTGCAGCCCTTCCCCAAAACATTTCTTCTAGCCAGGGTGCCCTGCTCAAAGTGACCTTGCCTCCCTGTCCACAGCTGACTGGACTCGAAGCACTGGCAGCCAAATTACTGAAACTGTTGCCTCACAGAGACAATGGGTATAAACTGAATCGTCAAGACCTTACCTCTCAAAGTTCCAACTAGAGATTCAGAGAGCAAGTCGATTAGCCAGTGGGGAGTAGAAGTTAAAAGACACAGAGAGGAAAGATGAGAGGCAGATATAAAATCATGTGCCACAAGACTGCAAAAGCTAAGGGGAAGCAAGTTGTGAGACAAGAGAAGTCCTTAGTAGCAAGCTACGGAGCAATAGCAGATAGAAGACCAATGGCGTGCTGCTGCTGACGGGTGGCAAGGCAACCTCCTAATAGCACTTCTTCCAGTGCCTGAATAGCGCTTGCGGAGGGCCTGGTTTATGGCTTCTCCTCTGTCGTCGTTCCCCTTGTTTGGTGCATTTGAGTGAGAGTCTGTTTTGCACAATTCAGATTCTAACACCTCCCCCACCCTCTCAGACCCCCAGTTCAATCAGTGAACAAGTCCCAGAAATTCTAACTCCAACGTATCTACTAATTGCCACCTCCTCTCTCTTCCCTTTGGCACTGCTCAGTCCAGGCCCTTGCTTTTTGTGGATTTCTTGTTTGTTTGTTCTGTTTTTTGTTTTGAGACAAGGTCTGGCTCTGTCACCCAGGCTGGAGTGCAGTGCTACAATCTTGGCTGACTGAAACCTCCACCTCCCAGGCTCAAGCCATCCTCCCACCTTAGCCTCCCAAGTAGCTGGGACTACAGGTGCACACCACCACACCAGCCTACTTTTTGTATTTTTTGTAGAGACAGGGTTTTGCCACCTTGCCCAGGCTGGTCTCCAACTCATGAGCTCAAGCAATCTGCCTCTGCCTGCCTCGGCCTCCCAGAGTGCTGGGATTACAGGTCTGAGCCACCACGCCCGGCCAGGCCCTTGTTCTTTCTCATCTAGCCTGCTGTATGAGCATCCTGACGTGTCTCCAGTTCCTCCCTCACACAGCCTTCAGAGATCCTGTTTAATGCATGTTTCAATGCTTTGGTCCTTGATCATCTCTAACAGGTCCCTATTGCTGACAGGTCAGTCCACATTTCTTGACAGGGCATTCAAGGCTGATTATGATTTGGCTTCAAATTTCTCTTCAGCTTTAGCTTCCACTACATCTATCTTAGTTATCTCTTGCTGCATAACCTATTACCCCCGAATTTAGCAGCTTAAAACAATAAACATTTATCATTTCACATGGTTTCTGGGTACCTGAGAACAGCTTGGCTGGGAGGTTCTAGCTGAGGGTCACTCTCAAGGTTGTGGTGAAGTCGTGATCCAGGGCTGCAGTCATCTGAAGGTGATGGAGGATCTATTTCGAAGGTCACTTATGTGCTGCTGAAACTTTAGTCCCTCAATACGTGGGTCTCCCATAGGGTGAGTGATTCAAGACAAATAAGGCATACAAGACAGTGACCAAGATGGAAGCTGCAGTGTCTTCTATAACTTATTTCAGAAGTGGCACACCATCCCTTCTACTGTGTTCCACTGGTTGCACAGACCAACCCTGATACTGTGTGGAAGAGGACTATAGAAACTTGTGAGTACTGGGAGGTAGGGGTTCCTAAGGCCATATTACGGGCTGGCTAGCTCAGTCTCCCTCTACAACTTTTGCTTTCTGACCTGTCATACCCTAGCATGACTCTGGGCCTTAGTTCAAGTCTATTCCCACAGTCCAGGAGACTTTTTATATATCAAAATCCTATTCATTTTTTAATGCCCAGAACAGTCACCTCCTCCTTGAATCTTTGATTTCTATAGGCAGAATGAACCACTTTTCTCTTTGAACTGACACAGTCCTCTGCTTTCTGTGTTTGGCTCCATCTTGTGCAATAGTTACCTGTTTACATGTTCATCTGCTTTCTAGAGGAGCAGGATCTTTCTTTACTTATTATTTCTATTATATTCACTGAAGAAAACCCAGAATACCAATAGGAACGAAAAAAAGAAAAAAAAATGACCTGAAATCTCAGAAATTACCCAGAGACCATCATCCTACGGCTGGAGCCTGGGCCAACACCATGGAGGGCAATACAAATGATGGGGCCTGATGGGCAGGAAGGTGCCAGGGCCCACTATGCTTTACAGTTCCAGCAGCTAGGCCCTTGCTGGAAGGGCCTCTCCTGTGTGTTCACCAGGACCACGTCTCCTCTCAGGTGGTATGCGCAGAGGGCTGCTCCAACGGCCTGGCTCACCTGTGATGGGTGCAGTGTGGAAGAAGGAGCACACACAGCCCTGGGATTTCCTGATCTCACATTGACCAGCTTGCAACTGGGAAACTTACTTCAACTCTCAGAGCTGCAGGTTACTTATCTGGAAATCGAGTATCATCTTATCTGCCATTGAGTTTTTGAACAAGGCCTGGCACATCATAGTCACTCAAAAGTGACAGGTTTCTGCTCCTTTCCTCAGAAACAAATTATAGTAGCTGGTTCCTGTTATAGACTGCACATGTTTGTCCCTGCCCAAATGCTTGTGTCAAAATCTTAACCTCCAATGTTGTGGTATTAGAATGTGGAGTCTTTAGGAGGTAATTAGGTCATGAAGGTGGAGCCCTCTTCTAAGAAGAGACATGAGAGAGCTTGATCTCACTCTGCTCTCCACCATCTGAGGATACAAGGGAGGATGGCCATCTACAACCCAAGCACTTCTTGGGCCCTCCCCAGACACTGGATCTGCCAGCACCTTGATCTTGGACTTCTCAGCCTCCAGAACCGTGAGAAATAAATGTTTATTGTTTCAGCCACCCATTCTATAGGAAATTGTTATAGTAGCCCAAACTGATTAAGACAGAAATTGGTACTGAGAAGTGGGGTGCTGCTGTAACAAATATCTGAACATGTGTAAGTAGCTGTGGAACTGGGTAATGGGTAGAGGCTGGAAGACTTTTGAGGTACATGCTAGAAAAAACCAATATTGCTGAAAAGGGACGGCTAAAGGGAGGTCTGTTGAAGGTTCACAAGGAGAGGGGAGACCTGTAGAGAAAACGTATTTTTGGGAGAATATGTAAGTTATCATGAGCACAATATTGGTCGAAATATGTATGGTAAAGGCCATTCTGATGAGGTCTCAGATGGAAATGAGGAGCACATAGGACAATGAAGAAAAGCCCATCTTTGTTATAGAGTAGCAAAGAGCTTGGCTGAATTGTGTTCAAATTCTAGTGTTTTGTGGAATGTAGAACTTGCAAGCAATGATCCTGGATATTTAGCTGAGCAGATTTTTAAGTAAAATGTTGAAGGAGAGGCATGGTGTCTCCTGACTGCTTGTGGTAAAATGCAAGAGGAAAGAAATGACTTAAGGACAGAATTGTTAAGCAAACAGGAACCAGAACTTAAAGATTTGGAAAATTCTCAGCCTTTTCATAACACAAAAGTGAGAAAGTATGTTCTGAATAAAACACTAAGGAGGTGGCAAACTGACACTTTAATAAGGAGATTAGTGCAGGTGTGAATCATGGACTTAATCAGCCATCTCAAAAAAACATCAAGAATAGAGATGAGATTATACCAGCAGAAACACTGCCAGCTGGGACTAACAGAAACAGAGAAAACAGGAAGGGACAAGGGAGGGAGGGAAGGAAAGAAGGAAGGAAGGAAGGAAGAAAGGAAGGAAGGAAGGAAGGAAAGAAGGAAGGAAGGAAGGAAAGAAGGAAGGAAGAAAAGAAGGAAAGAAGGAAAGAAGAAAAGAAGGAAAGAAGGAAAGAAGGAAGGGAGGGAGGGAGGGAGTAGAGGGAGGGAAGGAAGGAAGGACATGGGAAGAAGGCCCCCTGAAGGTGATTCACAGAACATCGGGCAATTCCCTAGGTTTCAACAGGGTAGAGGGCCTTCAAAAGAAGCCATGACAATGTGCCTCCCAGAGCTTTGCAGGTGATATTGCCACCCCAGTGGGCATGGAGGACAGATCATCAAGCCAAAGAGGATTATTCTCAAGCCTTAAGACCTCATGGGATTTGCCTTACTGAGGCCCCATCACCTTTTCCTTCTCTCCAACTTCTCCCTTCTGGAATGGGACTGTCTATCCTCTGACTATCCAACCATATTGCACTTTTGAAGCACATTACTTGTTTTGTTTCCCAGGTTCACAGATGCAGAGGAATTTTGCCTCAGGATGAATTGTGCCTTCAGTCTCACCCAAACCTGATTTAGATAATATTTCAATGAGACTTCGGATTTTAGACTTTACAGTTGATGCTGCAACCAGTTAAGGCTTTTGGGATTGTCGGAATGGAATGAATGTATTTTGCACGTGAGAAGAACATGAAGTATGGGGGGCCATGGGCAGAATATTACGGATTGCATGATTTTGTCTCCCCAGAATACATATGCTGAAATTCTAATCCCCAATGTGATAGTATTATGTGGTGGGAACTTTGGGAGGTAATTAGGTTATGAGGGTGGAGACCTCATGTAAAGGATTAGTGCCCTTATAAGAAGAAACACAAGAGTTTGCTTCCTCTTTCTGCTCTCCACTATATGAAGATAGAACAAGAAGATGGCCACCTGCAAACCAGGAAGAGAGCCCTCATCAGACACTGATCTGCCAGCACCTTGATCGTGGACTTCACAGCCTCCAGAACTGTGAGAAATACATATATGTTTTTTAAAGCACCCAGTCTGTGGCATTTTGTTATAGCAACCTGAACTAAAACAGTTGCTATTGAACTCTGTTCAGAGCTCCAGATGTCCTGTGCTGGCACTGGGCAGGGTGCTCTCCTGGGCCATTTCATCAGCTCAGAGGCCTCACCTTCCACCATATGCTGAAGACCTCAAATCTACATCACAGTGAGACCTCCCCTGAGGTCTAGGCTATTAAATTGTAAGATCTATAAAAGCTTTCATCACCTCGCTTCCCTACTGGCCTTTACTCACCCTTCAAAATGATAATTGTGTTAGCCATTGAAAGATGTGGCTGGGATGAGAGTTCAGTATACAGACTCTGCAGCTGGACTGCCTGGGTTCTGCCCTGGTTCCACCATTAACTAGCTGGTATCCATGGACAAATTGGTATCTTCTTGGTGCCTCAGCTCCCTCTTCTCTAGAATGAGAGGTAATGACAGTGTCTCCCTCATAGATTGGATGTGAGGATTAGATGAGTTTAACAGATGTAAAGTACATACAACAGTTCCTGGCACATAATAAGCCCTTACTATATCAGGAACTAGCTTATTCTGTGCTTGTTAGTGTTTTAATTTAATCCTCAGAGTAGCCCGATGAGGCTTTGAGAGAACTTGCCCAGTTCCAGAGCTTAAGCTCTCAATTCCGTGCTGTTTTCTTGTCTTAAGGCATAAACACTACTGAGCCTTGGCCGATTCCTGGCAGAGCCAGGCGCTCCCTCCTCCATGTTGTCACTCTACTCCAGGCTTGCTCACACTACTCTGGGCTTGTGCATCAGCTCTCCACAGCTGCTTCTCACCTGTAAAAAATCAGGCTTCGTTTGTCTCATTCTTGCCATAGAACACCTTGTCCAATTATATGCAAGCTTAGTACATGTTGTTAAATAAAAGATTCAATAAATGAATTCATAAACGTATTCATTGAAATAGCTGCTTTACCTCCTTTCTTCTTCCAAATAGTGTATAATATGCAACTTATTTTAAATTATTGTTTCATTACAAAAGTATTACATGTTCATCATAGAAAACTTATCTGTTTATGTACGCGCGTGCACACACACACACAGCATTATCTTAAATGTGGCCCTTCCAGAGGCCATGTCCTCATCTTTGAGTCCACACTATAAGATAACTCACAGTTTTTAAATAAATTTTTTTATTTAAGGGTATTTTAGATTAACAGAAACATTGTAAAGATAGCACAGAGAGTTCCCATATACCCCACATCAAGCATCCTCTATTATTGGCATCTAACGTTAGTATGGTACATTTGTCACAATCAATGAACCAATTTTGACAAATTTTTATAAACAGAGGTCTGCACTTCATTCGGATTTTCTGTTTTCCCCAATGCCTCTTTTCTGTCCCAGAATCCCATTCAGTTTACCACACTCTACTTAGTTGTCATGTCTGCTTAGGCTCCTCTTGGCTGTGACAGTTTCTTAGTCTTTTAAGATCTGAAAAAATACCTAGTGGGTTATGTAGATCAAGCCATTCTCCCAACCACGGCTCTAGCTGGTGTGCTTTCTCTGAAAGGAATATTCAGATGAAGCTTCTGGAGATTAAACAGGAGCCACAGAACTAGTTGGTGGAAGAACTGAATTAAACTCTATACTTCCTGACGTCCCGGTGGTGAGAATGTCCACCCACATGGGAAAGATGGGGCCATGGCCAAGGAAGGAGGGAGACACAGCATAGCTCAGAGCCACCCCACGGCAGTGACTTGTTAGCTGGTTAGGCAAATTTTTTGGTGGTTTCTTCTCCCTTTTCTTGCATTAGGTCTTCCCAAGCCAGGGACTACGATCTCTCAGGTGAGAGTTTTTCTCCTCCTACCGTGGCAACTCTCTGCTTTCCTCTGGAATCAGACACTTGCTTTCCATTCCCCACTATCTAGCCCCTGCCTCTCAACTATGTATTTCATGGCAATCCTAAGTCTGGGAGATCAAAATTAATACCCTATCTTGTCCTTGGGCCAGGGTTAGCCACATTAGCCACACTCCTTGGTGTCGTCACATCCTCTCTTTTTAATTTGTATTTATTTATTTACTTTTTACTGATCCTCCGCACATTAAGACTCCCTTTCTTTTTAAAATCTCTTTTTATTTATCCTTCCTTTCTCTCTCTCTCCACTCTCCTTACCGCAGCTCCTCTCCTAACACTGGACTAGGAGAGGATTGGGAACAAACCAAAAAAAAAAAAAAAAAAAAAAAAAGGAATTTTTAAGCCTGTCACCTCTGGTCTATTTCTTTTCATCTTCTAAGCTAAATTCCAAATGGGTAATTGCATTAGTCATCCCCCAATCGAGCCTTCCCTGTGGAGCCAGCCCCTGAGCTCTCTCTCCTTCATTCTTTCATGGAGTTGGGGCACAGTTTATAAAAGTCCCCACCCCTAAATTCTCAATCTGTACCCTCTCTGGAACTTGTCTCTTCCCAGAAACTAGCTATTCTAATCTTACCCGAAGCTGCAAAGGCTTCTAGAACATAACCTTTCTCCTTGTCACATCTTGCAGCCAATGAAGGACACAGAAAGCTAGTTGCTACTGCTGCTGCTGTCAGGAAAATGAGTCAGAGAGCACTGGGGGAGTCCTGCTGAGAAAGGGGCCAGGGCATGGGCTAAGACCGGATAGAATGTGCCACGGGATTTAGGAAAGTGTGGGCTGGATGTGAAATTGGGCACAACCAAACTGAATTGCAGTGCTGATTATTACAAATGAAATAAAAGTTTGTCAATTTTCCCTACAATTTTGACATTTTCTCCAGGGTAGCCCTAGCTTTCTGTTTTGTGGACAGGGCCTGGACAATTTCCCTAGGACCATTCATCATATCTTCCTACCTGGCTCCAGCCCCCAGATACACATTGAGATACATGAAGAAGCTACCATCTCTCCCT
This sequence comes from Hylobates moloch, assembly GCF_009828535.3. Taxonomy (NCBI): domain Eukaryota; kingdom Metazoa; phylum Chordata; class Mammalia; order Primates; family Hylobatidae; genus Hylobates; species Hylobates moloch. Next base: position 66,758,557 of record NW_026652283.1, read on the forward strand.
GGGGAGTTCCCTCTTATTGGACTTCCTTGTTGTATTTTGTATTAGTCTGCTCTCACGCTGGTAATAAAGACATACCCAAGACTGGGGAATTTATAAAGAAAAAGATGTTTAATGGACTCACAGTTTCATATGGCTGGGGAGGCCTCACAATCATGGCTGAAGGCAAAGGAGGAGCAAAGGCATATCTTACATGGTGGCAGGCAAGAGAGAGCATGTACAGGGGAACTGCCCTTTTATAAAACCATCAGATCTCATGAGACTTATTCACTATCACGAGAACAGCACAGGAAAAACCTGCCCCATGACTCAATTACCTCTTACCAGGTCCTTCCACAAAATGTGGGAATTATGAGAGTTACAATTCAAGATGAGATATGGATGGGGGCACGGCCAAACCGTATCATTCCACCCCAGCCCCTCCCAAATATCATATCCTCACATTTCAAAACCAATCATGCCTTCCCAATAGTCCCCCAAAGTCTTAACTCATTTCAGCATTAACTTAAAAGTCCAAGTCCAAAGTCTTATCTGAGACAAGTCAAGTCCCTTCCACCTATGAGCCTGTAAAATCAAAAGAAAGTTAGTTACTTCCTAGATACAATGGGGGTACAGGCATTGGGTAAATACAGTTGTTCCAAATGGGATAAATTGGCCAAAACAAAGGGGCTACAGGCCCCATACAAGCCCAAAATCCAGTGAGGCAGTGACTAAATCTTAAATCTCTGAAATAATCTCCTTTGACTCCATGTCTCACATCCAGGTCACACTGATGCAAGAGGTGGGCTCCCACAGCTTTGGGCACCTCCACCCCTGTGGCTTTGCAGGGTACAGCCCCACTCCTGGCTGCTTTCATGGGCTGGCATTGAGTATCTGTAGCTTTTCCAGGCACATGGTGCTAGCTGTCTGTGGATCTACCATTCTGGGGTCTGTGGGATGGTGGTCCTCTTCTCACAGCTCCACTAGGCAGTGCCCCAGAGGGGACTCTGTGTGAGGGCTGTGACCCCACAATTCCCTCCTGCACTGCCCTAGCAGAGGTTCCCCATGAGGGTTCTGCCCCTGCAGCAAGCTTCTGCCCAGATATTCAGGTGTTTCCATACCTCCTCTGAAATCTAGGCAGAAGTTCCCAAACCTCAGTTCTTGACTTCTGTGCACCCACAGGCCCAACACCATGTGGAAGCTGCCAAAGCTTGGGGTTTGCACCCTCTGAAGCAGTGGCCTGAGCTGTACCTTGGCCCCTTTTAGCCACCGCTAGAGCGGCTGGGACGCAGGGCACCAAGTCCCTTGGCTGCACACAGTAGGGGGCCCTGCCTGAAAAAGGCCCAGATAATAGGGGAAACAGACCTCTCAATAGAAAAATTACGTGTGTGCAAAAATATGGTGTGTGCTATTATGGATATATTAACAGAATAAAAGGAGAGAAAGGGAGCAACTAATTCTGGGGAAGTCAAGGAAGGCTTCACCAAGGAATGATATTTTTGCTAAATTGAATAAGTAGGGTATTCTAACACCCACTAGTGTTCTGCAATTGAATTCTGGCATTAACCACCCAGAGTTAGTGCAGATCTCATGTGACGGTTAATTTTACGTGTCAGTTTAACTGGATTTGGGGCTGCCTAGATGGCTGATGAAGCGTTGTTTCTGGGAGTGCCTGTGAGGGTGTGAGTCAGTGGACTGAGAGAGAGCGGAAGATCCGCCCTTAAGGGGGCAGTCACCATCCAATCGTCAGAGGCCCTGGCTGGCACAAGCAAGCAGAAGAAGGGGGCTTGTTCTCTCTCTCCCTTCTGGGATGGAATGCTTTTTTTCCTCCTGACTTTGGACATAAGACTCGGGCCCTTCTGCTTTTGTACTCTGGGACTTGTGCCAGTGTTCTTCTGGGGACAGTCAAGTCTGTAGTCTCAGATGATGGGGGCCTGCGCTGTCTGCTTCCCTGTTCTGAGGCTTCCAGACTTGGACTGAACCATTCATGCTACCGGCTTTGAAATGTGCTACCGGCTTCTCCAGTTCTCCAGCTCGCAGACGACTATTGTGGGACTTCTCCACTCCATGATTGTGTGAGCCAACTCCCCCTAATAAATCACCTTTCATATATCCCACTGATTCTGTCTCTCTGGAGGACCCTGAGTAATACACCCCACAAATGAAGGGCACAGTGCCCCTCACGATGGTCTCAACTTCAGACACCAGCCACGAGTTCAGGGGGTCTCCAGGCCACCTACACTTCAGACTTACTAGATATTCAGGGATTCTCATGACCTGGTCAGGTTAGATAATTCACTGGAACGACTCACAGAACTCAGGAAAGTGCTCTACTTCCAATTACAGACACTTATGAGAAAGGATATAGGTCAGGACCAGCCACATGAAGAGACACATGGGGTGAAGGCTGAGAGAGTCCCAGGAACCTGGGAAAAAGACCAGACAAGTCCTTTATTATATGACATAAAGTATGCTGGATAGAAAATTCCATCAAATGATTAAGGATTGCTGGAAGTGAAGATTTGAGGGTCATTGCCCTAAACTGATCAAACCCGAGCTGGAGATTTCTTGGTCCCCATAGACAGGGCAACAAGTGAGCTTGGCTCCTTTGTCTCTTCTCTCCCCCTTCCTCACTTTTGCATCTCCCCCCACCTCTCTTTCTTGTGGTTCCTTTTCATCCATTCCTTCAATCTTTCCTGCCTGAATTGCTTAAACTATGACACAAAGCCCCAAACCCCAGTGGGGCCACCATTACTTCAGGACAGTCCTCCTTTCTAACTGCCCTCCTCCCAAGGCTGCAAGTCAAATATAACAACCATGAAGTCCCATCACTGTGTCTCACATCAGTTGCCAGAGGTGAAATCATGTGGGGGTTCACAGTATCTCAGATTTTATATTCTTTAAAGCAGTCACCACTCAGAAAGAAAAATCTGGAGCTTTTTATGGTGTCTTTAGAAAGGAGAGGGAAAAATAATGTTCCCTGGGATCTCTGTGATGTTAGCTCTGCCTCACATCACACTCTTCCCATTATCGCTGGATTTATTCTCATCCTCTTCTGGGAGGTGGGAAAGAGACTGTCATTGTTGTTGCCTTACAGGCTTCAGGTTTGCTCCAAAGGCATTGCCATGAAAGAAAGGTTGATTCCTTTGATGGCACACGAACTGGCACGTGTCCTCCCGCTCTCTTTCTCTCTCACTCTATAGGAGGTTAGGGTGTTGGTAGGAAAAAATTATGAAAAGGAGGGGAAGGTTCAAACTATATGTGAATAAAAACAATTTATCTCCATGAAATAAAGATATGAAATAAAAATGATCATTCTTTCCAGGGACATTGTGAGATTGGGTGGGGAAAGAGGAGGTTTTGTTGTTGTTGTTGTTGTTGTTGTTTTTTCTTAAGGAGCCCTGGGACCTCCCATTTATGTATTCAACAAATGTTTACTGAACATCTACTGTAATGGTTAATTTTAGGTGTCAAACTTGACAAGATTAAGGAACACCTAGAGAACTGGTACAGCATTGTTTCTGGGTGTGTCTATGAGGGTGCTTCCAGAGGAGATCGGCATGTGAGTCAGTGGACTGAGGGAGGAAGTCTGCCCTCAATGTACACAGGCACTGTCCAATCAGTGGGGACCTGAAGAGAACAAAAAGGTAGAGGAAAGGCAAATTCTTTCCCCTCCCTTCTGGAGCTGGCACACCCTTCTTCTTCTACTCTTGGACATCAGAACTCCAGACTTACTGGCCTTCAGGTCAGGTCAGGACCTGCACCAGTGGCCTCCCCCTGGTTTTCTTGGGCTTTTGGCCTTGGATTGAGAGTTACACCACCAGCTTCTCTGGTTCAGAGGTCTTTAGACTTGGACTGGGTCATGCTACCAGCTTCCTGGGGTCTCTAATGTAGAGGTAGCCTGTCATGGTACTTCTCAGCCTCCATAATCACATGAGCCTATTCCCCTAATCAATATCCTCTTATGTCTTTCTACGTGTCTGTCCATAGCCTATTTGTTCTGTCTCTCCAGAGAACTCTGACTAATATACCCGCTCTGTGCCAGGCATTGTACTAGATGCTTAAAATATAGCAGGGAATGAAATTGAAAAAGTCTCTGTACTGGTGAAGTTTACATTCCTTTGAGGAAAGACAAACCAATAAATGTGTAATATACTAGGTGGTGATCACTGCTATGAAGAAAAGTAGAACTGGTTAAGCAATTAGTGAGTGATGGAAGCGGGTGGATTTTACTAGGGAGTCCAAGGATGGCGTCACTGTAAAGTGATGTTTGAAGTGAACTGAGGGAGTGAGATCACTGAGGAGAGAGAGTTACTAGTGGAGGGAGCAAATGCAAAGGCATTGAGGTAGAAGTCTTCAACCTCACAGCATTATTTCTCCCCACTTTTTTTTTTAACTCTTTGTTTCCAGTTTCCCCATCCTCTTCCTCCTCTTTTTCTAATCTCTTTCCCACCTTTTCTTCCCTCTCCTTCCCTTATTTTTTCCAACTTAACTTAACATCAGTTTTTCTAAGCACTGTCTTATAGTAAGCCTGATCTTGTCCAGAAAATGCTAAATTTTTACAAAGATGGGTGAGGGGGTGGAGGGAGGAAATGTGTCTCAGTGAGTGACACCCAGGCTACATATTGCCGTTGCATGACCATGGGGTGCTATGTGCTTCAAGAAAGCCCTTCACTGGCTCTGGGCCGCCTGCAGAGCAAAGTCGGTGCTTCAAACCATGGGTGCCATGTCCTGTCAGTGACTCTTGCCGGCTCTGAAGAATGTGCACAGTGGACGTGGGATGGAGAGGAAGAGACTATAGAAAGCACATTTCTCTATCTGTCAGCAGCTAAACTGGAAACTCACCAGGATCTGCCAGAAAGATTTCCTGCTTCATGAATTGAAATCAGAAGGCTTAACTCTGTTCAGCTCCGTCTGTGATAGAGGAGATAGAAGCTGGTTAGCTTACATACAGTTTCAGAAAATACATTATATTTTATAAAACAAAGTGAAAAATATCTCTTAACAATGTCAGAATTTCTACACCTTCTTCTCTTTAACCGTATGCCAAAAGATATGCAATGATAAAGTCCCTGGCCCTTTAACAAAGAACTCCCCATCATTTGTGCAAAGATCAGGTCCGCCACAAATATTAAAGTTTAGGGTGTCTTCAAAGACACAAAGAGGGAAATGCCTGGTGGAGGTAGTGTCTGCCTCACAACAGAGACTGAAGAGGGATTAAGAAACAATTTCTCTCAAATGTGTTATCTCTTCTCTATGATTGAAACTGCCTTTGCAAAATTACGACTGAGACAGTGAAAGAGATCTAACGTAACCGACTCCATCTTGCTTTGTGTTTTTTTTTTTTTTGAGACGGAGTCTCGCTCTGTCACCCAGGCTGGAGTGCAGTGGCGCGATCTCGGCTCACTGCAAGCTCCGCCTCCCGGGTTCACGCCATTCTCCTGCCTCAGCCTCTCCGAGTAGCTGGGACTACAGGCGCCCGCCACCACGCCCGGCTAATTTTTTTTGTATTTTTAGTAGAGACGGGGTTTCACGTGGTCTCGATCTCCTGACCTGGTGATCCGCCCGCCTCGGCCTCCCGAAGTGCTGGGATTATAAGCGTGAGCCACCGCGCCCGGCCTCCATCTTGCTTTTAAACTCCAAGCTGTCCTTGTTCATTCCTGGGCATAGCAGGAACTTAGTTTATAGTTTAAAACAAAGACGATAACAGCCCTTTCCCCAAACAAGACTGCCTTTGTAGGACTCACATTAGCCACAAGATTAGAAATTATAGTTTAGGAGTCATGCAGCTGGACACTACAAGATTCTGACCCTCCCTAAACTGCTAAGATCAGTGCTTGAGATATTTTGCAGATGCTGCACTTGATGGATCAGCTGATACCACCCAGATCAATAAACTGGCTCATCTGATCTTGTGGCCCCACCCAGGAACTGACTCAGTGCAAGAAGACAGCTTCAACTTCCTAAGATTTCATCTCTGACCTGACCAATCAGCATTCCTGGCTCACTGGCTTCCCCCTGCCCACCAAGTTGTCCTTAAAAACTCTGATCCCTGAATGCTGGGGGAGACTGATTTGAGTAATAACAAAACTCAGGTCTCCTGCACTGCCGGCTGTGTATGAATTACTTTTTCTCTATTGCAATTCCCCCATCTTGATAAACTGGCTCTGCCTAGGCAGCAGGCAGGGTTACATTGGGCGGTTACATTCTTATAACCTGAACTTCCCCTTCTGATGTTGACTCTATTCTATAAGACCCAGACTGAGTCAGGTCATTCTTGCTAGGAATCTCCCCATTGCCTCCTCTGGGGAGCATCTCCCAGCACCACCTGGACGTGATGTCTCTCCTGCAGCCTTTGCCACTTTGTAAGGTAACAATTCATTTCCACATCAGCCTCCCCTACTAGTCTGCAGGCCCCTCACAGTCAGCCTGTGGTCTCATTCATCTCCATATGGTCTTGTCCACTTTGTAGGCACTGAAATGTTAAATGAATGGATGAGCAGGGGCTAATTTCAAACGAGAATGTGTGGTCCCACCTCGGTTTTACTTCTGACATTCTCATGTCACTGCAATGGCTTTTCTTGAGACAGTTCTTGACCTTGAAGACTCTTCTGGGCGTTTGTGTTTATCCACCTCTTGGCTTCCTCATGATCTTCTCCTTATCTTTGCATTTGTCTGATTTAGATGAGGAGGTCACTGCTTTGCATCTGTAGAGCACTCAATATATCTAAAAATTGCAAAACCCAACTCTGAGTTTACAGTCAGTAGCAAGCTGTTAACTCCCAGCACGTGGGGAATCATCTGTTAGAGCTGGAACAGTGCCCTGGGAAGTTTTACGTTATTTGTGTGTCAAAGAACAGGAAGGAAGAAAAGAAGGAAGGAAGGAGATTTTAAAAAGAGTGGGTATTATTTAAAAAGGAAACACTTGGAAAAAATTACTTCATTTGTTCATTCCCTCACTCATATATTAACTGAATAGGAAACTTTATTGCATGGGTGCATGAAATGTTACTTGAGCCCTCCTTATCACAGACACTGTCCTGGGTATGAGGAGCATAGGAGGGAGCATGACATCTGTGGTTGTAGGCGTCTCAGTGTTTATGGTCTGGCACCCCTCAGGAGGCTGGGTAATATACATGGCCCAGGTCACATAGCTGGAATACCTAGCAGCTTTCCCCCTGTTGCCATGGAGACCCTGGAGAGGGGAAGAGGAGGGAAGTCCTTTCTGGTATCTTCCAGCAGCTCCCAACATCCTTTTGTTTTGGCCTAGGCCTTTTCTTCAGCTGCAAACACCCACACTGGACCTCCAGGAGAGGGAAATGTGCAGCTGACCTCTGGAGGCCCCGGGCTGAGGGTGATGTATGCCACAGAGGAGGAGGATGTTGGCGCTGCCTCAAGGCTGCTGAGCAGACCTGCCATGAAGAAAATTATGAGGTGAATTAAACTTTAATTTGATTTTTATTTGGTTTCAGCAACCAGTAAAGACACAGCAATTTCCCCAGCCCTCTCACTGGTTGGAGGAATGCTTTGAGAACATCTGTTTCATTAGCAGCAACAACAATAAAAACCAATCCTATATTTGCAGAGGGGCTGTCTTCCAAGGCCCTCCAAGTACTTTCGTTGATCTTATCTACTCTCCCTTCCACAGCAACCCCAGAGAAATTATATTTACTTGTAATTAAGCTTAACCGCTGACCTCTCCTGCAGCTCTCCCCACTACTGTCTGCTCAACCATTTGTACCGCAAAAAGGAAGACTAGCAAGGTGGAGGTGGGGGGAGGCTTCGGGGAGAAGAAGGAGCAAGGTGGCGTCTTTTATTCGCTCTTCATCCACCCTTTATTCAACACTTACTGGGGATTCAGTACCAAGCCAGCATAGCACTGTGTTCTGGGTTTTCAGGATTAGGAAGGTGTATAGAGACGTGTAGGCACAGGGAAAAAGTGAGAAAACATTTGTAGCTTGCATAGAATTCTGTTTTTCTGAAAGAATAGAAAAATATAGAAATTTCCTAGGTTTTTCCTAAATATCTTCTCTTCTTTTTTCTATTCATTTGCTAAGATGCCTAAGTTATTATTATTTTTAAAAAGACATAATTATCCTAATTACTTGACAGAAATTGACTATACTTTAGGTACTAAAAATGATGCTGCTTTAAATTCTATAAGCCCAATGGATAAACAAAATATGGTATATTCATGTAATGGAAGATTATTCTGCCAGGAAGAAGAATAAAATACTAAATGAAATACTACATTGTGGGTGAAATTTGAAAATCTTATGCTAAGTGAAAGAAGCTAGTTATAAATGACAACATATTGTATGATTCCACTTATGTGAAATGTCAAAAGTATGCAAATTCATTGAGACAGGGAGTAAAAGTGGTTGCCAAGGTTTGGGAGGACAGATGAATGGGGAATAACAGCTGATGGATTTAGAGCTCCTTTTGGGGGAGATGAAAATATCCTGGAATTACCTAGTGGTGATAGTTGTATGACCTTGGAGTATATTAATCAAAGTGTGCCTAGCTCTTTGTGAAGATGACTCTTTATTACCATTTTGAATCTGTTCCCTATAACAACACATATAATCAAAAAGTCATTAATGTGATGTTTATTAGGAATGTGTAATAACATGAATAAATGCTTCTTATAACATGAACTTTAAAAAGTGGGTTATAATGTTGGGTTGCAGTGTGCACATAACCTCTGAATTGCACCATTTAAATAGGTGAATTTTGCACTATGTGAAATATATCTCAATAAAGCTTTAGAAAACATTCTACAGGCCTTCTAGCAGAGTGTAATCTCAGGGTGAAGGTCACTCAGAAATTTAATTCCAGACGTTTCATAGTCTGTGTAAGGGGTTGGAGATGCCTCACTATTCTTTGAGACGGGAAACAACAAGGGTTTGGTGATGGGAAAAATCCTGAAAATAAGGCACTGGATGAGCAAAGTAAGAGATGGTTGGCATAGGATGGCACTGAGCCTTCATGCACACTGGAAGCATGTTTGCACATGGATCAGCAATATATATGTAGTGAGTGAGGGTGCACACGTATTGCCAGACAAGTAATGCATATGGGGACCTGGGGGTTGGGTAGAAATGAGGATCAGGAATGTAGAGAGGGGCTCTTCACTGGGTTGATAAAATAATAATGCACCACAGCTGGGCACGGTGGCTCACACCTGTAATCCTAGCACTTTGGGAAACCGAAGCTGGTGGATCACCTGAGGTCAGGAGTTCAAGACCAGCCTTGGCCAACATGGTGAAACCTCATCTCTACTAAAAATACAATAATCAGCCAGGTGTGGTGGTGGGCGCCTGTAATCCCAGCTATTCAGGAGGCTGAGGCAGGAGAATCGCTTGAACTCAGGAGGCAGAGGTTTTAGTGAGCCAAGATCGTGCCACTGCACTCCAGCCTGGGTGACACAGACAGACTCCATCTCAAAAAAAAAAAAAGAAAAAAAAAAAGCACCACAGCTGAGGAGTTCAATTGCTTTTGAAGGTTATTAAAATATTGCAAAAAAGATTCTTAAAGCAGATGCTGGGGAGATAAACCATCAAAAAAATAATATAAGGCAAAATGTAATCAAGACTAATGTGTTTCCCAAGTTATAAGTCAATAGGGAAGTACAATCACTTTTTAAAAAAATTAAAATTATTTTTCTGTTAAAGAATATTATATAAATTAAAAATATAAACAGATGCATTTATTTCTATTGTTTTTCCTAATCCCAGACTTTTTGTTGTTATTTTAAAAGTTATACGCATACTGCAACCCAACATCATAACCCACTTTTTTCAGTTCGTATTATAAGAAGCATTTATTCATGACATTACACATTCTTAATAAACATCACATTAATTGAGTGACTTTTTGATTATGTCTGCTGTTAGAGGGGAGCAGATTCAAAATGACTAGTAATTAAAAAGTCATTTTTACAAAGAGCTAGGCAAACTTTGATTAATCTGAATGCTTAGAGAATTAATTCTTCTTTATAAAATAAAACTCAACCTTAAAAACCATGTAATGTTCTAGCCAGAGAGACAGGAAATACAATTAAAAAGCTGAACAGCACAGAGGCAGAATTATTATCTTTTCCTCACCAGTCTCTCAGCAATGATTTAAAAAAAAAAATTCTCAGGACGAGGGCAGATATAGGCTGGAACAAAGGAGTCAGTTGAATTGTTGAATGGGGTTGTTTGAAACTCATAGCTGAAACAATAGTCTTGAAAGACAAGGTACCAGAGAGTGGAAGGGTTTTTTACATTCCCAAAGCTGGCTTTGAACATCAAAAGCCAAAACCGGAAGGAAGCTGGGCATAAGATTTATCCACAAACCACAGAATAGGTAGGAATGTACAACAAACTCGGCTGCCTCCTGAGACCTGTTTATTACTGAGATAAGAAGCCTATTCCAGAATGTAAATCAACTTTATCACTATGAACACTGTTTAGTTCAGTTGGCACTGTTGTTGGTTTTTGTGTGTGTGTGTGTGTTTTTTTTTTTTTTGGTAGCAAGACTTTCTTGATGAAGGAAGCAATACGGTGATTTATGTGCTGACACCAACCAGACTTAGTTTGTTGCCAGCCAGCACTTTGAGTAGCTCTGATGTAAGAGATAGTTTTGCATTTCAAAAGGGGAGGGACCTGAGAGTTGGGAAAGGAAAGCAGGAGAGTAAGATATTGATATTCTTGAGCTTCCCTGTGAGGATGTTCAGAGTCCTAATCCCTCTCCCCCACCCCTGTTGGCTTCATGCCAGCAGTGGGGTGTAGAAAATGTGTGTTAGAACCTCTGATAGGGGCTCTTTTACCAAGGACCAGCCAACATGGGCCGCATTCACACCCAAACCGTGAAGAAGGCGGCCCAGGTCGTCATAGAAAAGTACTACACGCGCCTGGGCAACGACTTCCACACGGACAAGCGCGTGTGAGAGGAGATCGCCATTATCCCCAGTGAGAAGCTCTACAACAAGATAGCAGGCTATGTCATGCATCTGATGAAGCAGATTCGAAGGGGCCCAGTAAGAGGTATCTCCATCAAGCTGCAGGAGGAGGAGAGAGAAAAAAGAGACAATTATGTTCCCGAGGTCTCAGCCTTGGATCAGGAGATCATTGAAGTAGATCCTGACGCTAAGAAAATGCTTTTGGACTTCAGCATTTGGCAGTCTGTCCAACCTGCAGGTCAGTCAGCCTACAGTTGGGATGACTTTCAAAACGCCTAGGGGACCTGTTTGAATCTTTCTGCAGTACTGTAATATTTTCAATAAACCTGGGACAACGGCACAAAACAAACAAAAATAAACCTCTGATAGGTTTGGTGGGAGTGGGGCCTGAGGCAAGAGGGCACTCGTGCCTTGCTCCCCAAGGTGTAGCCTAGGCAGACAGTGAGGCCGTTAGAGAGGCACACATGATGCCAGAGCAATAGTCACTGTAATTGCATGAGTTACTCGAGGACTACCTCACAGTGTCCTAGCAGCCTTGAGGTCCAGAGATCTGGTGTGGAGGAGGGAGAAATATTGTGAGAGGGCTAGAAACTTTAGAGGCCTTGGGTTAAGATGAGGAGGGGCAGAGTGGCGTGCCTCATGTTCAGAGGCCTTGGCAGTGTTGCAGGCATCTGTTACTGGAAAGGGGTCTCTATCCAGGCCCCAAGGGAGGGTTCTTGGATCTTGCACAAAAAGAATTAGAGGCGAATCCATAAAGTGAAAGCAAATTTATTAAGAAAGTAAAGGAATAAAAGAATGGCTAGTCCATAGGCAGAGCAGCCCTGAGGGCTGCTGGTTGGCTATTTCTTGATTATATGCTAAATAGGGGGTGGATTTTTCATGAGTTTTCCGGGAAGGGGTGGGCAATTCCTGGAACTGAGGGTTCCATCCCTTTTTAGACCATATAGGGTAACTTCTGGGCATTGGCATGGCATTTATTAACTGTCAAGGTGCTGGTGGAAGTGTCTTTTAGCATGCTAATGCATTATAATTAGCGTATAATGAGCAGTGAGGACGACCAGAGGTCACTTTCATCATCATCTTGGTTTTGGTAGGTTTTGGCTGGCTTCTCTACTGCATCCTTCTATCAGCAACGTCTTTGTGACCTGTACCTTGTGCTAACCTCCTATCTCATCCTGTGACTGAGAATGCCTAACCTCCTGGGAATGCAGCCCAGTAGGTCTCAGTCTTATTTCACCCAGCCCCTATTCAAGATTGAGTCACTCTGGTTCACATGCCTCTGACACATCCACCACAAAGGTAGAGAGGAAAGAGCCATGTGGCTGTGATGGCTTGCAGATGAGAAGACAGCCCTGGGACAAAGGTAACCTCCAGTGCCTCTCTGTGTTATGGGGCACTTAACTGCTCTTGGCCAGGCACTGTGGCTCATGCCTGTAATCCCAGCATTTGGGAGGCTGAGGTGGTCAGATCATTTGAGGTCAGGAGTTCGAGATCAGCCTGGCCAACATGGTGAAAACCCCATCTCTACTAAAAATACAAAAAATTAGCCGGGCGTGGTGGTGCATGCCTGTATTCCCAGCTACTCGGTAGGCTGAGGTGGGAGAATCGCTTGAACCTGGGAGGCGGAGGTTGCAGTGATCCGAGATCTTGCCATTGCACTCTCCAGCCCGGGTGACAGAGCGAGACTTCATCTCAAAACAAAACAACGAAAAAAACCTTAACTACTCTTTTTACCCCCTTCATTACCCGAAACTTAGATATACTCTGCCATCCCTGTTCCAAGGGGTGGAACTTGGAATTGACTAAGTATTCTCTCCTCAAAAAATGGTGGAGAGCTATACTCAAAGTGAGTTGAATGGGCAACACTGAATTTTCTACTATTGGTGGAAGTGGGGGCTTGAGAGTTGAGTTAGTTACGAGGAAATAAAAATACATTTCTGCACTCTTTAGGTTGTGATCCTGTCAGTTAGGATAGGCTAGGTTATGCTGCAGTATCAGATAATCCCCAACTCTCAGGCACATAACATATCTACCATGGGGCAGCTGAAGCTTGGTTTGAAATCATCCTCACTTCAAGACCTATACTGATGGAGCTGAAACTTGCCTTTTTGCAGAAGGAAAGACAGCTCTGGAGAGTCTCCTGTTAATGATTAAATGCCCCAGTTCAGAAGTGACACACATCACTTCTATTATTTCCACTCACAACATATTGACCTGTATCAGCCACAGTGTCCCACTCATGAGGGGGCTGGAAAATATTGTCCTTCTCTATGTTCAGAAGGTGGCAGTCCAAAAATATTTGATGAACAGCACTAATGACTACCCTAGTAGCTGTAAAAGTCTTACCCATTTCACATTTAGGGCTTCAGAACAAAAACAAAACAAACAACAAAAACAAGATATATAAAGTGCTGTGGTTTGGATGTGGTTTGTCTCTGACAAAACTCATGCTGAAATCTAATTGCCAATGTAGCAGCATTGGGAGATGGCGCCTTTAAAAGGTGATTAGGTCGTTAAGATAGGTTAATGTCTTTCTTCCAAGACTGGGTTAGTTCTACTGGGAATGGATTAGTTCCCACTAGCACGGTTTGTTACAAAGCAGGGTTGACTCTCAGGTTTTGCCCTCTTTGAACACACCCACTTGCCTTTCTGCTTCTCTGCCATGTTGTGACATAGCACATGGCCCTCACTAAAGGCAGAGCAGATGCCAGTGCCATGCTCTTGGACTTTCCAGCCAGCAGAAATGTGAGCCAAATAAATCTCTTTTCTTTTTAAATTACACATTCTCAGGTATTCTGCTATGGCAACACACGACAAAACTTAGGCATATGGAATAGCTCTGTAGAGCACAGAACCTGAGGTTGAGTTTTGACTCACTTGTACATGGAGGTACGCTCTTAGCTAGCTTACTTAACCTCTTTGACATTTAGAGTTTCCCCAGGGTTGGTGTAAAAAGTATATGAAGTAACTTCCTGGCATATGGAAGTGACACAATAAATAGCTATTATTTTTATCTTTTTTTGTTATCATTTGTTTCTTTTCCTGATAGTTTATAGTCCTAATTAAGTCAGAGTGCTGGTTAGTGGATTTCCAGCTAATTAAAGTCTTTTTTTCTTTTTAAAGTTTATCTTGGCCGTGCACAGTAGCTCATGCCTGTAATCCCAGCACTTTGAGAGGCAGAGGTGGGTGGATCACTTGAGGTCAGGAGTTCAAGACCAGCCTGGCCAACATGTCTCTACTAAAAATACAAAAATTAGCTGGGTATGGTGGTGCACACCTGTAATCCCAGCTACTCAGGAGGCTACGGCAGGAGAATTGCTCGAACCCGGGAGGTGGAAGTTGCAGTGAGCCAAGACTGTGCCACTGCACTCCCTCCTGGGTGACAGAGCAAGACTCTGTCTCAAAACAAAACAAAACAAACAAACAGTTTATCTTAAAAATATACAGTCAGACACTTATATTCAGCCAACCACATATATTTCCCGCCATGGCCCTCTGGGCTCATTTTGAATGATAGATATCTCATCCCCCATCCTAGAATGTCCCTGTGCCATCAGAAACAGTGGGCAGTGACTGAGGAGTGGTCTACATTTCGTTTTGTGTGCTATGTGGTTGGTAGTAAATGGAAATGATTGCTTCTCCTGCCCTACCCAAACCAAGACTAACAAATGTGAAATTAAGTAAATAACAGAGAGGGCTATGAGGGAAGTATAGCAAGAGCACAGGCCCCTGCAACCTCCGTGGTGTTAACCCTACACCAGCATCAGTGTGATTCACAGCTGACCCTGTCAGGATTTCCGTGAACAAATGGACCTGACACCTCTTCAGAACAAATCCAGACAGCCCATGTCCCATATTTTGGTTTAGGATGTGGAAAGGTGCCCACCAGAACCTGGAAACAGCAGGACTGCCCATTTCCACTTCCTGCTGGTGTACTCTGGGGTTTTAGCATGGACTAAGGGGCAGAGGGGAGTGGAGGGCTGGCTTTCTCCCCAGCTGTCTTTCAACATAGCTCTCTCCTCTTCTCTCTCCCACTCCGACTCTAGGCCTCCATCAGGAAGGTGGGGGAAACTACAGGCCCCCGACTCAGAGAAGGGTTCAGGTACCTTCTTTCTTGTGCCCTTCCCTTCCCAAAGAAGAGGTTTGGATTTGGGCAGCAATGAAAGGAATACTTCTGGAAGGCACACTTCTCTCAGTCAGAGTCTGAGTGTGTGTGTGTGTGTGTGTGTGTATAGGTAGACAAACCCTGTGTTCTTTTTAATCACTGGGGACTAAGTACCATAGTTGTACACAAGATACTAGACACTGTCTAAAAGTAACCATGAAGGTGAATAGGCTTGGCCTGAGGCAAAGTGATGTTTTGTATAGAGAGGGTTACTGCTGTTCCAGGATATCCCTTGCCAAGCCTGATTATGTTGTAAATTGAACTCCAACAGAGAAGGAGGACGCTTTGTGAGGTCAGTTGTGTCATCACATCACCCATCCTCCAAACCATCCTAGGAATAAAATAAAACAGAGGCACAGAAGATTTTTTTTCTATAGCCCAATCCCCAGTACACATTTTGCCAAGGGAATAAAAAGTGTCCTTCAAGGAAGGACAGCCTCAGAAATTGCGTTCTCTTTTAAAATTAATTTTAAAATCCACTGGCAAGGGTGCGGAGAAAATCCTTTAGCATACCTTACAAAGCGCAGGGTAAGGTCAACCATAAATAGCAGAGTCCCTCTCCTAACTTAGTTTGAAGGAAGGGTGAGACTGAGAGGGCAAGGCAGAGAAAGACACATGGAATAAAAGAAAAATTTCACAGAAAAGGGACAGCTGCATGCTGAAATAAATTAGACATACCTGCAGAATGGGAGGTTGGACTTCCCACAGGACACAGATGTCCTTGGTGAATCCTGTCTGGAAATGATTTTGGAAAGGTAAGATTCCAGCCTGCGCAGAGGTTCTCTGCCTCCTAAAGCAGCAGAGCAGAACCAGGGACAATTCCTTAGGTTTACAAGGTAAAGCCTGGAGTGAGCAACTGTTAATCAGGAAACCAGCACCAGGGTTGACCAGCAGCCTTGGAAATTGTCTGGGCCGGGATGAAATTGTGTGTGTGTGTGTGTGTGTGTGCGCGCGCGCACGCGCGCGCGTGCCCGTGCGCACACACGTGCGCACACATGCGTGTGATTATTCATAGACACATGAAAGTTAGGGAGTGATTGAAAAGTTCTTGATACCTGAAATGGAACCTGGGGCAGGCTCAGGTAAGGCTAACTGCCCCCTCTTCCCACTGAGGCCCTATTCTGAAGGTATGGGAAGAGGGAGAGGTGTATAGAAAGCTAATTTTCTGACCTGCCCACTCAGGGTAATGAAATGTTGCATGTCATTTAGTTGGGTCCGTTTGGATCTGGTGTCTTTCCCTACACTATCTGAAGGCCTTTGTTCACCTGTGACTTTATGGAGACAGCAAAATGATTCATTGAGAGTAACTGTACCCACACTATTGAGACCTGTGACCTGATGGCAATTTGTATAATGTGACTATAAGCATTGAATTAAATAAATAAATGTATTATTTTATTACAATGATGGTTTGAAATGTCACCATTTTTTTCTGACTACAAAATTAACCTATGTTCTTCAGCATGGCTTAATGGTAATCCTCACTTTCATCTCCCTCAGGGTGAGCAGGACAGGCCAGGGGTAGATAAGAGCCCATCACTAACCTTGTGTACATGGCCTCTATCTTTTTTGGTTAGGTGTTTCTGCATCACTTTCTGATTCGCTGCGGCACCCTGAGCTTCTTTATGTTCCGGTTCTGCATAGCAATGATCACTCCCTCATCTAATTGACTGTAGACTGATGTGAGAACTCTTGGGAAACATGAGGCAGCACTGCAGGGCCCTGTGTCTACTGTGATGCAAAGGAGAAGGGAGAGATGCTGCTCACATGCCTTTTTCTGCAGAACATGTCAAGTCAGGGGTAATGGCAAGTGAGGCCCTGCATTGGCACTTGGAGATCCAGGGCATTTAGAGGGCCTGGGGTTGTGCCCAAAGCTCTGGCTCCAGCTGGAGAAGCAGCGGGAAGAGGCCCAGCAGTAGAAGGCTGCCCTTGGCATGGACAGGACCACCTTCAGTGCCAGCCCTTCCTTGCTTCACAAGGAAGCATAGATAGAATTGAAGGAAGTTGTTGCGGTTTGAACATATGTGTACCTCCAGAATTCATATGCTGGAACCTAATACCCAATGTGATAGTATTAAGAAGTGGGGGCTTTCCGAGAGTGATTAAGTTCTGAGGACTCTTTCCTCATGGGTTAGTACTCTCATAAAAGCAGTTGAAGGGAGAGCCCTACTGCCTCTTGTCCTTCCATCTTTTCTGCTATGTGAAGACACAGCAGCAAGATTCCAAGATTCCAAAATCTTGGAAACAGAAATCACCCCTGACCAGACACTGAATCTGCTGGCACATTGATCTTGGGTTTCCCAGCCTCCAGAACTGTGAGAAGTAGATTTCTGTTCTTTATAAATTACTGAGTCTCAGGTATTTTATTATAGCAGCACAAACAGACTAAGACAGGAGTGAAACAGGGAGGACAATGGTAGGAAGAGCTGAGAGGACCTCCTTATCAGAACATAAGAACTCCTTGGCACCTCCCCTAAATAACTGGTGGGATGAGGGCTGCTGTGGGGGGTGGGGGGTGAAGCATGGAAAGGTGGAAGGCCCACAATAGCTGGTTCAAGCTGGAGCCAGAGAAATACTGCTTATGTCTGTTCATGTGACCTGCCTGAGCGCTCCAGGCCGAGGGGGCTTTGGATACACAGGCTATCACTTCAGGGCTTTTATATAAAATATGTAACAAAAATATTTAATTCTCCCTGTTCGCAATTATTTTAGGCCCACCGTTTACATGCAGAGTCTTCCTCCACTATGTTTTATAGATGGTAGAAACATAAAGTAAAGGTGTGGAGCCAACAGGGATGAATTCAGAACAGACCTGGGTCTGGCCATTACTCACAGATGCTGTAAAAAATTAATCTTACCAGGGGCTGGGCACGGTGGCTCACGCTTGTAATCCCAGCACTTTGGGAGGCCGAGGCGGGCGGATCACGAGGTCGGGAGATCGAGACCACGGTGAAACCCCGTCTCTACGAAAAATACAAAAAAAATTAGCCGGGCGTGGTGGCGGGCGCCTGTAGTCCCAGCTACTCGGAGAGGCTGAGGCAGGAGAATGGCGTGGACCCGGGAGGCGGAGCTTGCAGTGAGCCGAGATTGTGCCACTGCACTCCAGCCTGGGCGACAGAGCGAGACTCCTTCTCAAAAAAAAAAAAAAAAAATTAATCTTACCAGGGTCTTAGGGGTGATCAGACTCAGTGGTGCTGATCCACACTTACGAAGCTCATAAAATACAGATGTAAAAACAAAGATGCTCATTTATTAATGCACATTGAGATTTATATCCACCAACGTGACCAGTTATGCATAACCCTTGGACTACAATTTCTCTGACAGAAAATGACTGAGGAAGTTCATTTATAATCAGAAGCATTCCAGGTGAGTGTAAAATCAGAACAAGACTTGGTTATGGGATTCACCTGTTACTGGCAGCTGGCTGAGCTAGCCCGAGGCATCTGTCTCCACAGTGGGGACATGCATGCAGGTCAGAATGGAGAACGGACATCATCTCTACTGGGCCGTGCTAAATTGGGCACACCCCATGCTTGCTTCTGTTGCTCTTTTATTTCCAACTCCCTGCCTGCCTACCACATTACTTCTCAAGGAAGGCAAGCTAATGTTCCAAAAGACGGTGCTATCCCAGTTACTAAAATATAATGTAGCAACTCATCAATTCACCAAATAAACAATTTACCAAATTACTGATTTACCAAAACCTTGATTCTATTAACTGCCTATGGAGCTTATAACAGATTGTTTGTATGAAATTGCTTTAATAGTCTTTGAAGATTTATTTTCCATTTTTGTTTGGTGTGGCTCACAGGAGCTGCTTCACCTCAGCTCTCTCCCTAAGAATTTATCAGGGCAGCTTATTTGAATGTTCATTTCATGTTTTTCACCTTTTAGGGCCTTGCACTTCTTGTATAGCATTTTATATGTGAATGGGTGAGCGTGCCCTTCAACACAAATTATGACCTTCTCTAGTTTTGAGGCCTTATGCCTAACTTGGATTTTAGCCGCATTCCTAAATTTGTATATAGGCCCCATTTCATGGAAAGAATTTTTGCTAGTTTCCACATATTTTATGGATACATAAAAATTGACATGCAGACAAAAACTTTGTTCAAAAGACTGACAAAGTCAGCACAAATAGGGAAGGGCAAATTGATATAAAACTGTTTAAAGGGCAAACTCTTCTTTCATGTATATGATATGAAATGAAAGAGTTTGAAATTTGAAACATGCACAAAATATGTATTTGATTGAGCTTATTCACAAAGCCATGATTAAGAGTAATAGGGAAGGCACGCAATGCACTGGCAAAGAGAAATCTACCTTATTTTTCATAAATTCCTTGACATTCGAGATGTGCAAAATGCACAACATTTGAAATACCGAGGATCTTCTCATTACTTAATGACATAGACCAAAAGTGCCAAATACACTAGGATTTGGCCAGCCACAGTGACTCAATGGTAGCAAATTGGCTTATGGTGAAATTGCTGCAGTTCTAGACATGGCTTAAAGTACTAAATTTGGCAGTTTGGGGTGAATTAATCTTTCAGCAAGTTAATGTTTGACACATTGGCTTTTGGTGAATTGGTCATTTAGTGACTTGACTTTTGGAGAATTGATCTTTGACAAATTGGCTTTCATCAAATTTAATTTTAGTTCTTCTTTGGATTTATTATCCTCAGTTAAGTTAACGTTAAATCTTCTCTAGCCTTGGGCATTCCTAGTTCTTTTTTTTTTTTTTTTTCAAAGCAACAAAGTAATCAATTAATTAATTACAAAGTGATCAAGACAGTGTGGTATTGGTACAAAGATAAACAGATCAATGGAATAGAATTGAGAGTCCATAAATAAAATCTTACATATAGGGTCAACTGACTTTAACAAAGATGATTAGGCCATTCAATGGGGAAAGAATAATCTTTTCAGCAAATGGTGGTGGGACAACTGGATAGTCACATGCAAAAAGAATGGAGTTGGATCCCTACCTCACACCATATACACAAATTAACAAAAAAAAATTGATCTAAATATAACAGCAAAAACTTTCATGCTTAGTAGAAAATATTGGGATAAATCTTGTTGACCTTTGTATTTGGCTGAGGATTCTTAGCTATGACATGAAAACTATAAGCAACAAAATGGAACATTGATAGAGTGAATTTCATCAAAACTAAAAACTTTTGTGCTTCAAAGGACATTAGCAAAAAGGTGAAAAGACAATCCACAGAGTGGAAGAAAATATTTGCAAATCATATATCTAAGGGACTCAAATCCAGAATATATAAAGAATGCTTACAATCAAATAATAAAAAGACAAATAACCCAATTAAAATAGGCAAAGGTTCTGAATAGACATTGCTCCATAGAAATACATAAATGGCCGATAAACACAAGAATAGATTCCCAGCATCATAAGTCATCAAGGAAATGAAAATCAAAACCACAATGAGATACCACTTCAGAATTATTAGAATGGCTGTAATCAAAGAGTCAGAAAACAACAAGTGTTGGAGAGGGTGTGGTGTGGTTGGAGTCCTCACATACTACTCATAGAACTGCAGAATGGTGCAGCCCCATTGGAAATGATTACACATAGAGTTACCACATGACCTCCAATTCCACTCCTCAGTATATATCCAAGAGGAATAAAAAATATCTCCACACACAAACTGCACTCAACGGGCTTAGAGCAGCATTATTCCTAGTAGCTAAAAAGTAGAAACAACTCAAGTATTCATCAAAAGATAAATAAATAAACAAAACGAGGTCTGTCCGTACAATGGAATATAGAATACCTATGAACCACAGAAAGAAACTGAACACTGACCTATGCCACAGCGTGGATGGATCGTGAAAACACAGGGCCAAGTGAAAGAAGCCAGACACAAAGGCCACATGCTGGATGATTCCATTCACATGCAAGTCTAGAGTGTGGATGAATAGATGAGACATCAAGCAGATGAGTGATCGCCGGGGACTGGGGAGGGCTGAGGAGAGGGGATTGGGGATCATAGGTGGAGGGTACAGGGTTTCTTGTTTTTTGAGATGGAGTCTCACTCTGTCCCCCAGGCTGGAGTTCAGTGGCGTGATCTCGGCTCATTGCAAGCTCCGCCTCCTGGGTTCACGCCATTCTCCTGCCTCAGCCTCCCGAGTAGCTAGGACTACAGGCGCCAGCCACCATGCCTGGCTAATTGTTTGTATTTTTAGTAGAGACGGGGTTTCACCGTGTTAGCCAGGATGGTCTCGATCTCCTGACCTTGTGATCTGCCCATTTTGGCTTCCCAAAGTGCTGGGATTACAGGAGTGAGCCACTGTGCCCAGCCCAGCGTTTCTTTGTGAGAGGATGTGGTGTCCTAAAATTAACGATGGTGATGATTTACAACTCTGTGAATATACTAAAAACTTCTAAATTGCATACCTAATATGGCTTAATTATGTGATATGTGAATAATATCTCAATCAAGCTGTTAAATAGAAACATACGGCTATGGAACACCGGGGAGCACACCGTCAGCTTGTTTGGACAAGAATCTTTCCAAGAAGTGATCCCTGCCTATTCTTCCAACAGCCTCTTGACTTTGGTTATCAACCTAATTTTAATGACTTTACCATACATGGATCTAAATGTCAATTCTGCCCTCTTTGATTTCAAAGCAACTTTGCACCCTTGCCCTCAGGAGCATGAGTTTTAGTGGCCATGGCTCCACGACTTCACATTTGGCTTTCCTTTGATGGATAAGAAATGCAGGAAGACAACACCCTTGACTGAGTTTGGGAAGAGTTGCCTGCTACCAGGAAGCCTCCTATGCCTCGAAGGGTGGGCTGGGGACTCTCGCTAGAGACCCAAGAGGCGAACACCACGTGTCTGAAGTCACTGTCAGCAGCGTGGCTGCTGATGATTTAGCAAACTCTGAATGAATCTTACTACACTGATCTTCCTGAGGGCAAGTATTTTTAACTTCTTGAGAAACACGTCACTAACACTTGCCTATATTGTTTATCAGTATTTTGCCCTCCATTTCCTTGATGCTACTGAGCAATTCATGCCATACAGAGTTAAGGTATGCGATCTTACCGCTAATCATTTCCTGGGTTGACCTCAGACATTGATTTTCAGTGGGGGCCATATTTCTGAGGGGTGCGTATTTTGGACATTTATGGAAGTATTTTTGTCACAATGACTGGAGGGTCAGCTAGCATTTTAGGAAGTGGGGGCCAAGGATGCTGGACTTGCTGAAACGCAACTGTTCTTTGTCCCATATGCCTTTGGAAAATCACAATAGACATTTGTGTTGATGAAAATCTTACAGATTACCTGTGCCTGGAATGTAACTCTGTTTTACATGTAAACATAATGTGTTTTTTGCACGGTTTAATATATACTGAAATTTTTAGGATCATAACTATTGTGGGAATCAAGGCAAGGTGGTATTTTGTTTTGTTTAGAACTTTAAGCTGGGCTCAGTCACTCATGCCCATAATCCCAGAGTTTTAGGAAGCCAAGGTAGGAGGATTGCTTGAGCCTGGGAGTTTGAGGCCAGCCTGGGCAACATGGAGAGACCCCATCTCTACAAAAAATTAAAAAATTAGCCCGGTGTGGTGGCATGCACCTGTGGTACCAAATGCACAAGAGGCAGAGGCAGAAGAATCACTTGAGCCCAAGAGGTTGAGGCTGCCGTGAGCCACGTTTGTGCCACTGCACTCCAGCTTGGGTAACAGAGTGAGACCCTGTCTCAAAAATAAAAAAAGAACTTTACCAAGAATTTTGGAAATGCATGTTTCTGACAGCAACCCTTCTCATAATATCGAATCACCAATTTAACTGCAGCTATATCCCTTGTGTTCAAAATTATTTTAAGTAAAGATACGGGCCCTTTACTATGTCTTCTAGGGCAGCTGTGTACCAGAATTCACATATTTAAATATGTTTTATTATCCACTACTCTGCTTTTATTTTTCTTTACACTGTAGGTAGGACACTATATTTATTTTAAAAATTATATGTGTAGGTAGGTTATATATCTAAGAACTTCATTTCTAGATAGCAAAATGAAGAAATTATGAAATATTTCTTATAAAAGTTAAGTATTATCTGTGAAAGGGTTGAGAAGCATGGTCTTACACTAGCTTTCTCTCTGCACTGCTCCATTTTCAGGTCCTGGTACTCTGCTTCTTTCTGTTTCTCTAATTGCTCTGAAGGGCGGAAGGAGCTTTGTAGTCAGCCTAGGCTTTGGGGCAGGAAAGAACAACCTCCGAGATGAATTGACCTGCCAGAGTGGTCAGAGGCCCCAAGGTCATTGACTTCCCGTGTTGTAACATAAAACATCTTCCCCTCCGGCACCCACCCACTGACACCTCCCCATCACAGCCTGGCAGCCAGAGGGAGGTTTCCCTGTGAAAACATTTCACTCCCACTGGTGAAGCAGCAAAGGGATGGTGTTCTTTAAGAGAACACCAAAACCCTGGCCAAGCCCAGTGTGTCTCTACTTTGGGGCTTTTGGCTAAAAAGTACAATATCTCTCAAAAATGCCTGTACAAGCATGTCAACCTGGGAGGAGTAACCTGCTAAAGCTTCAGCATTTATGACCGGAGATGATCAGGCTAGCCAGGCTGTGGGCAAGAGAGGGCAGGCCTCTGCAGAAACAGTCTCTGTGGTGGGAAGGGAGAGGGGCGGGCCTGGGGACTAGTCAAGAAATCTTGCTGGTATGGGCCCTGCAGAGGTCATCTGAGAGGGTAGCATGGTGGGGTGTGGGAGGGAGACACAGACTTCATCAAGACGTTGCCAAAGGCTACTTCTGAGACATGCCACTGCCAGGGAGGGAGACAGACTGTTTCCCACAGGAATATGCCTGGGAAGCTGATGTCACCACCACATTAAAGTGGGGTTTGCATAAAGATAGCAGGTGGGGAAAAAGCAAATAGTTATCTCTGTTGCTGGAGTCAGAGGGGATTTTTATTCTTTTCCTTTTCTTTTCTACATTTCACAGACAACAGTGAGTAAATAATACATACACTGGCTAGAGTCTGGCTCTACGGTCACACTGCTTGGGTGTGAATCCCAGAGCTACCACTTAGGAACTGTGATCTTGGACAAAATACTAAACCTGTATAAGTTGTTTCCTCCACTGCAAAATGGAGATAATAATAGAACTGATGTCATAGAGGAGGTTGGAGCACAAATGAGCCAACACATATAGAGCACTGCGGTCTTCAATAGCTAAAATGACTACAGTGACCATAACTTTGAGGGAGTGAGTTTCTCTGGGAATGTTCTGGCTGAGCCATGCCTTGAGTGGAACCTTCAAAGTGGTCACTGTGTGTATCATCTTGGGCCTGACTCTCCTACTCTAGGGAGCCACAGGCATTTGGTGCTACAGACACCTGGTCAAGTACTTTCCTGCCCTGAATAAACAAATAAATGGTACCAGCCCAGCACTAGAAGCCCGGGAAGTGGGTGGCAAAAGCAAAGCACGATAGAATGGGAAGCCAATCTGGAGAGGGGTCACT
The DNA here is from genome assembly GCF_009828535.3 of Hylobates moloch. NCBI lineage: Eukaryota > Metazoa > Chordata > Mammalia > Primates > Hylobatidae > Hylobates > Hylobates moloch. The sequence continues at coordinate 66,783,156 of NW_026652283.1, forward strand.
GAGGAGAGAAATGGCCACTTTGGTACCAGAACAGACCTTGGGCAAACTTGTGGCTCAAAGAAGTTGGTCATCAGCGTCCTCTCAATAACTCTTTCAGCCCTACCTTCCACCTTGTTTCTTTTAAAATGATGATTTTATGGGCCAGAGTAACAGAATATTTTTATATGGGATTTTTCTCTTTACCTTCCAACAACTATCAACACAAATCCTAACTATAAGTTGGCCACATTTATTTTTTTATTTTACTTTATTTATTTATTTATTTTTTTGAGACAGAGTTTTGCTCTTTCACCCAGGCTGGAGTGAAGTGGTGCGATCTCGGCTCACTGCAACCTCCACCCTCTGGGTTCAAGCGATTCTCCTGCCTCAGCCTCTCAAGTAGCTGGGATTATAGGCACCCACCACCACCCCTGGCTAATTTTTGTATTTTTAGTAGAGACAGGGTTTCCCCATGTTGGCCAGGCTGGTCTCGAACTCCTGACCTCAGGTGATCCGCCCACCTCGGCCTCCCAAAGTGCCAGGATTACAGACATGAGCCACCATGCCCGTTCAGCTGCATTTATTTTTAAATATCATTCCCCTCAACTTTTTCACCTGAAATTTTCAGACTATTTTACTTTGGGGATTATAATTTTTTTGTCCTCTGTTAAATCTAACTAATATTTACTGAGCATGGGTTATGTGCTGGATGACAGTAAAGTTCTAGAACTGAACCAGTATGGGCTCTTGGGGTTTACTTCAGGCACACCAAATGTGGAATTCAGATGGCAAGAAGGGAAACTTGCTTCCAATTGGGCAAGTCAGTGGAGGCTGTGCTACCAAGTCCTGAGACTAGGGAACATGCATGAATTCTAGGCTTACAGGGATGTGTGAGTGTGGGAGTGATGGATGTGGGGAGAGATAGGCAGCTGAGATTCGCATAGAAAATGCTGAAATAACTCCTACCTTCATCATTCAGAACTCTGCTGCCTTTTGAATTGCTTCTGTTTCATCTTCAGACTTCTCGCAGAACTTTCTCTCTACCACTTTCTCTTAACTGAAAGCTGATCATAGTTAAGGACCCATTTCCTTTATTGCTCTCTTAAGTAGAAGCTTCTTATCTCAGACTCCACACACTGCGAGACTCAGAAATTTAATTTTGTAGTTTACTGGGTGCAGATATCTTCAGGGGCTTGTTTCCTACTAACCAAACTTGCAGGAGATTGCTGTACAAATCTGTATCACAATTTTTCCTCTGCAATGACCAGTGACTTCTAGGGCATCCTGCCTGGCACATGGGGTGTTAGTAATTGTACTCATCAGTAAGAGTGGCTTGCAGAATATTGAAGTTATTGAAGTTTCTGTTTCTCTCATGTAAATGAAATTTAGATATGGATAATTAAAGGCTGATATGCTGGCTCTGTGGAATCATCAATGCCCCTGCCTCCTTCAATGAGCCATCGTTATTGTGTGGCTTCCATTTACAAACTCACTTCAAGTTCACATGTTAGACATTGCCTCTCTAGCCATTGAATCCATCATTCTGGCAGGAAGAAAAAGGAAAGGAGAGGCCAAAAAGGACACCCAGCTGATTCAACACTCCTTTTTCAGAGTTTTTCCCCGAAAAGCCCTATGTATTAGAAGCTAGAATTTAGTCATAGAGTTACCCAATCGGTTTAAGGAAAGCTGAGAAATTCAATTCTTCAGCCAGACATATCATCACTCCCTCTTCTCTCAAAATCAGAATTATGCTACTAAAGAAGCAGGAGAGAGAAAGAACATTGGGTAGACAGCTACCAGTCTCAGTCATTATTATGGAAACAAGGTTGAACAATTTCATAGCAAATGTAGAATCAGAGATTAGCCACTTAGATACCCTTGAATGATGTTTCACAGACAGATGGACATCTCTGCCCCATCTAGGAATATTCATTCCTGGAATGCTGTATCAATTTTCCTTTTGTGGGGTTGAATAAACACTGATAAAATGTTAATAACATTCTTCCCCTCTTATACATTCCATGCAGACCACTCTACTGTAGGACTGGTCGGCGTGCACTGGTGTTGCTGGGCAAATGTTTCCACTGAAATATCCATATCCATTATGAATGGAATGCTGAATTACTAATCAAGGCCCCTGAAGTTTTCTCTCTAGCTGACAGTTTCACCCTAGAAAAGAGGGGGAAAAAAGCAGTGTCTTATGGCTTTTAGGGAAATTTTATTCCTTCTTTCTAACACCCTTTAGCCCAAAGACCGGAGAATAGGGAAAAGAAGGGAGATTGAGTGGACTTGAAAGTGGCCCTGGGAAGGTCCAGGGAAGAGAAGACTCCAGAGAGCTCTGGCCTCCTGGAATAAGCTAACAGAAGCAACACTCCTTGCAGTCCTTTGAGATGAAAGTTGAGAAGCTGTTTTAAGCTTTTGTTTCTTCAATTAAGGTGGCTTTGATATAATCTGTAGCAAGAAGCCCAGTCTGTAAGCCCCAGCAGTTTGACCCAAGTTGGGGATCCTGCCCTTCCTGCTTGCCCTACTGGGGAGTGCTTTACGTGCCTTTTCAGTAGCAGGAACTCTGCCTTGACACTGGGTTGTTACTTAGAATTAGAACAAATGTTCTTTGGCTGATATCTAGATTGCCAAGTTGGCTTCAACCTCAGAATGTTTCAGCTAATGCTTTCTGGGACAACTTCTTAGGTACTGAATAGCAATGACTTGAGAACTTCCCACAACCACATAAGATTATTACAAAGAATATCCCACTCATATGCCACAATTCCACAGCAACTTGCTTAGGTAGAGTGAATAAAGGTAACTTGCTAGGAGTTTTGGGGATAGCTCAATCAACCCATTGCAATCAAGAGGAACATCATGTAGCAATTTGCTTTATCTTAAAAATGTATACAGATTTTACATTTTATTCCTTGGTATTGCTGTGTTTACATTCATATTTTAAACTCAACTATATTCTGGAAATACTGATATTCCAGAAAGTTGAAAAGTCTGACTTTCCAAATTTTTTGAGTACTTCAGGGTATGCATGATTCAATTTGAGCTTTCTTTGGTTACCTTCTAGTATTGAGTAACGGTCATTTTGATCGAAGTTGGACACTTTCCAAGATTACTTGCAGCAGCACAATTTTGGTGGTGGTAAATGCTTTGATAGTGTTTTATGTATTTATTAAACTATATTTTATAGTATAATTTATATTTATTTAGAAAATAGATGCCCTATTTGTAGGCTATTTTGTTAGTTTTCATACCCTACATTCTCTATTCCCCCATAGTGATTGGCAAACTTTTTCCATGAAGAGCCAAATAGTGAACATTTTTGGCTTTGCAGGCTATACAGTCCGTGTCAAAACTACTCACTTCTGGCATTGTAGTGTGAGAGCAGCTATCAACAATGAATAAATGAACTGGGTGTGAGTAGATTTTAATATAATTTTATGTATAGTAACAGGCAATGGGGAAAGAATTCTGGGAAGGTGGCAGATTAAAAAGCACCAGGAATCTGTCTCCCCACCTAACGACAGCTGTATGCCAGTGTCTTCCTATTTTGGAACTCTGGAGTCTATTAAAGGCTTGCAACTTCCAGGGGAAGAATAGGATGGTAAATTGCAGTGACTTTTGGCCAATTTCAGCTTTTAAGCACAGTAGAAACTACCATCCCCCATCCCCAGCCCCCTGGCAGGCAGCTGGAGCAGCTGGCTTGCAGCTTGTGGGAGCCAGAGTGAGTAAAAAAAAAAAAAAATTCCTTGTCTTCTAACATCAGGGATCTGTACTCCAATCACGGATTACTGATTCTGATCACAGCCATTGTTGTTGCACCTCTCCCCATTGTTGCATGCCCCTTCACCTCTGGCTAGAGTGATTTTCAGGAGACTTAAAGGGCCAGTGTCTTTTTCCACATTCATTTTTTTTTCATTTTGTCTTTTTGAGAGCTAAACTAGGACATTTAAAAGTAACTGCATGTATGGTATAATTAGAAAGTGACTGCGCATATTCAGGGAAAGGTGTAAGCTCAGCAAAGACCTGAGAAAACCTTAAGTTTATATACCTCAGGCTGATCCTTGGCACAGAGAGAACCTAAAAAAATTTTTTAACCCCCAAAACAATGAATAAGTTAACAAAACCCAGAAAACCCTGAAGAAGGGGGAGAATCTGATTTTCAGGGTTACCACATTATTAGCTTCCAATGTTTTCAACAGAAAATCATAAGGCATGCAATGAAAAAAAAAACAAAACAAAACTACGGCCCATTTAAAGGAAACAAAATAAACAGAAAGTTAATGAAAAAAATCTAACGGTAGACCTACTAGGCAAAAATTTTTAAAACAACCATTTTATTTTATTTTGAGACAGAGTTTCACTCTTGTTGCCCAGGCTGGAGTGCAATGGCACAATGTCAGCTCACTAGCAACCTCCGCCTCCTGGGTTCAAGTGATTCTTCTGCCACAGCCTCCCAAGTAGCTAGGATTACAGGCGCACACCACCACAATCAGCTAACTTTTGTATTTTTAGTAAAGGAGGGGTTTCACCATGTTGGCCAGGCTGGTCTCGAACTCCTGAGCTCAGGTGATCTGCCCCACTCGGCCTCCAAAAGTGCTGGGATTACAGACATGAGGCATCATGCCTGGCCCTAAAACAACTGTTTTAAAGACACTCAAATTACTAATGGAAGATATGGGGAAAGTCAAAGAAATAGTGTATGAACAAAATGGAAATATCAATAAAGATATTGAAAACTATAAAAGAAACAAGTATTCAGGAGATGGAAAGTGTCATAACTGAAATAAAAAATTCACTAGAGGGATTTAGGGGCAGATTTGAGCAGTTAGAAGAAAGAATCAACAAACATGAAGACAGGACAATGACAATCATAAAATCTGAGGAATAGAAAGAAAAACATTTGAAATAAAGTGAAGAGAGCCTAAGGGACCTGTGAGACACAAATGAGTAAACAAACATATGAAGTCCCAGAAGGAGAAGAGAGAGAGAAAGGGGAGGAGAGAATATTTGAATAAATAATGGCTGAAAACTTCTCAAATTGGATGAAAGACATGAAAATAAACATCCAAGCAGCTTAACAAACTCTAGGTAAGATTAACTCAAAGAAATCCACACCAAGGCACATTATATTCAAATCTTGGCAAGATAAAGACCAAGATAATCTTGAAAGCTTCAAGGGAGAAATGACTCATCATACACAAGGGATCCTCAATAAGATTATCAGTGTATTTCTCATCAGAAACTTTGGAGGCTAGAAGGCAGTGGGCTAATATGTTCAAAGTGCTAAAAGAAAACATTGTCAACCAAAAATCCTACATCCAGCAAAACTATCCTTAAAAAGTGAGGGAGAAATTAAGGCATTCCCAGATAAAAGCAGAGGGAGTTTCAGACCCTTAGACTTGCTCTACAAGAAATGCCAAAGGGAATCCTTCAGGGTAAAGTGGAGAGACACTAGACAGTGACTTGAAACCATCTGAAGAAATAAAGATCTTGATAAAGGTAAATACGTAGGGAATTATAAAAGTTGATATTATTATAGCAATAGTTTGTAACTCTACTGTTTGTTTTCTACATGATTTGAGAGAGTAATGTACTTTTAAAAATTATTAGTCTAAAAACTAGTATTATTATACTTTGGTTTGTAACTTCACATTTTGTTTTCTATATAATTTAAGAGACTATAATAGATTTATTAGTTTATGGTTTGGGGCACAAAATGTATGAAGACATAATTTTTTGACATCACCAACCAAAAGGGGTGGGGATGGAGCTGTAAAGGAACAGAGTTTTTACATCTTATTGAAATTAAGCTGGTATAAATTCAAATTAGGGTGTTATAATTTTAGGATGTTAAGTGTAATCACCATTGTAACTATTAAGAAAAGAGCTATAAATACATGCAAAAGGAAATTTAAAAAGGAATTTGAACACTTCAGTACATAAAATCAACCAAATACAAAAAGAAGATAGCAATGTTGGAAATGAGAAACAAAAAGTTATAAGGCATATAGAAAACAAATAGTAGAAATATAGAAGTAAGCCCCTCCTTACCAGCAGTTAATTTAAGTCTAAATCATTAAACTCTCCAATCAAAAGACAAAGATTGGCAGAATGGAATAAAAAAACCCACAGGATCCAAATATAGTTACAGTCATGTGTTGCTTAATGTCAGATACATTCTGAGAAATGTGTCGTTAAGTGATTTCATCATTGTGTGAACGTCATACAGTGGACTTACACAAACCCACACAGAATAGTCTACTGCATACCTGGGGTACCTAATATATAGCCTATTGCTCCTAGGTTACAATCCTGTACGTCATGTTACTGTACTGAATACTCTAGGCAATTATAACACAATTGTAAATATTTGTATACCTAAACATATCTAGAGAAGGTACAGTAAAAATATGGTGTTATAATCTTATGAGACCACCATCCTATATGTGGTCCATCATTGACTAAAATGTCATTATCCTGCATATGACTATATAGTCTGTCTACAAGTGACTTACTTTAGATCCAAAGACACAAATACATTGAAAGTGAAAAAATGAAAAAAGATATTCCATGCAAATAGTGACCAACAGAGAGCAGAGGTGACTATATCAGAACAAACAGACTTTAAATCAAAAAAGTTTACAAGAGACAAAAAGGTCATTGTGTATTAATAAGAGGTTTAATATAGCAAGAAGATACACCCATTATAAACATTTACATAGCCACCTAATAACGGACCACTACACTATGTGAAGCAAAAACTGACAGAATTAAAGAGAGAAATAGACAGTTCTAACAGAACAGTTGGAGACTTCAGTACACCATTCTCAGCAATGGATAGAACAGACAGAAGACAACAAAGGCAGTAAGTACCTTAAACAAAAACACAATAAATCAACTAGATCAAACAGACATATCTAGAGCACTCTACCCAACAACAGCAGCATACACATTATTCTCAGTTGCACATGGGGCATTTTCCAGGATAAACCATAGGTTAGGTCATAAATTAGGTCAAAATGTGGTATATACATGAAGCAGAGTATTATTTAGCCTTAAAAAGGAAGGGAATTCTGACATATGCTACAACATGGATGAACTTTGAGGACATTTTGCTCGGTGAAATAAGCCAGTCACAAGAAAACAAATATTATATAATTCCACTTATATGAGGCACATAGAGTGGTAAAAATCAAAAAGACAGAAAGTAGAATAGTGGTTGCCAGGGGCTGGAAAGAAGGGATAAGAAAGAGTCATTGTTTAAGGGGTATAGAGCTTGAATTTTACAAGATGAAAAAGTTCCAGGGATGGGTAGTGGTGATGATTGTACAACTTTATGAATATATTTAATATCACTGAACTGTACACTTAAAATGGTCACGATTATAGATTCTGTGCTATATTTTCTCTTTCTTTCTTTCCTTCTTTCTTTCTTTATTTTATTTTATTTTATTTTTCTTTTTTGAGACAGAGTTTCATTCTATTGCCTAGGCTGGAGTGCAGTTGTGTGATCTTGGCTCATTACTGCAGCCTCAACCTCCTGGGCTCAAGTGATTCTCCCACCTCAGTCTCCCAAATAGCTGGGAGTTTAGGAGTGTGCCACCACACCTGGCTAAATTTGTTTACTTTTTTGTAGAGATGAGGTCTCACTATATCTCCCAGGCTGGTCTTGAACTCCTGGGCTCAAGTTATCCTCTCATCTCAGCCTCCCAAAGTGCTGGGATTATAGACATTAGCCAATGCTCCCAGACTATGTCATGTATATTTTACCTCAAAAAAAAATCGAAGGAGAAAAAAAGGCTATTTGACTATTTTGATAATTGCATTATGGCCATAAAACATGTTAAAATAAGAGTAGGAGACATAAAGGAAGTCTTTACTACTTTTTTTGCAACTTTTCTGTAGGTCTAAAAGTAGACCAAAATAAAAAATGGCCATTTGAAAGTGCTGCTGATAATAGAAATATTATTTATATATCATGAAATATGGCAACATGGTGAAAATCTATCTCTACAAAAAATACAAAAATCGGCTAGGCATGGTGGCGCGTGCCTGTAGACCCAGCTACCGGGTGAGGGGAAGAGGGGGCTGAGGCAGGAGGATCACTTGAGCTTGGGAGGTTGAAGCTGCAGTAAGCCGTGACTGTGCCACTGCACTTCAGCCCGGATGACAGAGTGAGACCCTTTCTCAAAAACAAGAACAAAACAAAAAAAGAAATGAACAACATTATAAACCCATTAGACCTAATGGATACTACACACAACAAAAGCACAATGCACATTGTTCTCAAGGGCACATGGGACATCTCCTAGATAGGCAATGTAGTGAGACCTCATCTCTATAAAAAATTTAAAAATTAGCCATGTGTGGTGGTGTGTGCCTGTAGCTTTAGCTACTTGGGAGGCTGAGGTGGGAGGATCACTTGAGCCCAAGAGTTTGAGGCTGCAGTGAGCCATGATCATGCCACTGCAGTCCAGCCTGAGTGACAGAGACAGATCTTCTCTCTAAAAAAAAAAAACACATAAAAATAAAAGAAACTGAAAAAAAGTACAAAATAAATACAAAGCAAGAAGGGAAGAAATAAAGATTAGAGTAGATATAAATAAAATGGAATGGAAAAGCAATTGAGCATATCAGTAAAAAGTTGGTTCTTGGAAATGATCAACAAAGGTGACAAACCTTTAACTGCACTTACCAAGAAAAAAAAAGAGAGAAGACAGAAATTACTAAAATCAGGAATGAAGAAAAAAGAGGCCAGGCATGGTGGCTGTAATCCCAGCACTTTGGGAGGCCTAGGCAGGGGGATCACTTGAGGTCAGGAGTTAGAGACTGGCCTGGCCAATACGGTGAAGCCCCGTCTCTACTAAAAATACAAAAAATTAGCTGGGCATGGTGGCGTACACCTGTAATCCCAGCTACTCAGGAGGCTGAGGCAGGAGAATCGCTTGAACCTGGGAGGCAGAAGTTGCAGTGAGCTGAGATTGTGCCATTGCACTCTAGTCTAGGTGACAGAGCAAGACTCTGTCTCAAAAAAAAACAAACAAAAAAAACCAAAAAACAAAACAAAAACATCATTACCAACCTTACAAAAATTAAAAGGATCATAAGAGTATATTATGAATAACTGCATGCCAACAAATTTGATATCATGGCCGGGTGTGGTGGCTCAGGGCTGTAATCCCAGCACTTTGGGAGGCCGAGGGGGGTGGATCACAAGGTCAGGAGATTGAGACAATCCTGACTAACAAGGTGAAACCGGTCTCTACTAAAAATACAAAAATTAGCGGGGTGTGGTGGCGGGCGCCTGTAGTCCCAGCTACTCGGGAGGCTGAGGCAGGAGAACGGCGTGAAGCCAGGAGGCGGAGCTTGCAGTGAGCTGAGATCCTGCCACTGCACTCCAGCCTGGGCAACAGAGTGAGACTCCATCTCAAAAAAAATAAAGGAGATCGATGGTGAAACCTCGTCTCTACTAGAAATACAAAAATTAGCCGGGCATGGTGGCATGTGCCTGTAATCCCAGCTACTCAGTAGCTTGAGGCAGGAGAATCGTTGGAACCCGGGGGGCAGAGGTTGCAGTGAGCCAAGATGGCGCCACTGCACTCCAGCCTGGGTGACAGAGCAAGACTCCATCTCAAAAAAAAAAAAAAAATTGATATCATATATGAATGGACAAATTCCTAGAAAGACACAAACTACTGACTCAAGAAGAAATAGAAATCCTGAATAAATCTATAAAAACTAAAGATGGAATTAGTAATTTAAAAACTCCCCCCACACACAAAAATCCCAGGCCACATGGTTTCACTGTTGAACCAAAGTTTAGAGAAGAATTAATACCAATCGCTCACAAACTCCTCCTAAAAACAGAAGAGGAAGGAACACTTCCCAATTTATTCTATGAGGCCAATATTACCCTAATACTAAAACCAGACAAAGATATCACAAGAAAACGCCATTAAAAAATGCTTAACACACTAGGAATGAAATTTAATTTTAATTTTTATCCAAATAATACATGTACATTGTTTTACATGTATGTCAATTTGGATGGTCAGGGTGGCTGACATTATCAAATAAAAGAGGATTAAAGACATTGGGGTTTTAATTTTCAATCTCTTTGAGAGCAGCATACAATGGCCTGGGACAACAAGGTTTGCCTCACTTGGCCGGGCTGATGGAGGATCTAAAAATGGCTGACTTGCACATGCTGTTAGCATTAGCACAGTGCCTGGCACACAGCAAGCCTTTAGTAACCTTAGCCGTTATTCACATTATTATTGGCCGAGGTGAATGTATTTGATAATGCCAAGCACAAGTGGGAGTATGGAGAACTGGGTATTATTGCTGATGCTGAATTTATACATACCTTCTAGAAGGCAATTTGGCAACATGTTACAAAGGAGTTTTTGTTTTTTTAAGTATGTATGCATTGAGGTAGTGACTTCATAGAAATTTATTCTGAAGAAATAACTTGACAGATACACAACCATGTGATTCATGCCAGTGTTGTTTATAACCAAATTATTCATCTCTGTGTTGTTTTTTGTTTGTTTGTTTTTTAGAGATGGGGTCTCACTATGTTGCCAGGAGGCTGGTATCGAACTCCTGGGCTCAAATGAGCCTCCCCCTCCTGGGCCTCCAAGAAGCTGAGACTACAGGCGTGTGCTACCATGCTCAGCTTTAGTGTTGTTTACAACATGAAAAACTAGAAAACATAATTTGTTCAGTAATAGAGATTGGTAAAGTACGGTAGTCCCAGCCAAAAGACAGAGCATTATAAAGTTATTAAAACTCATGTTACAGAAAAATGTCTTCCATGGGAAAATGCTAAGTGAAAATTAACTTTAAAAATCGTCTGTATCATATTATTTCAAATATATAAAGAGTGAAATGTTATATACTTAGAAAAATATCAACGGTGATTCTCTCCCAATGGTATGATTACAGATAGTTTTAAATCTAATTTCTTTTTTATGTTTTTCTGCATGTTCTGTGTTTGCTTTTTTCTTCTTTTTGTTAATGGAGGGGGGAAAGTCAATAATGTTATTGAAAAAAGTATAATGGTCTGTAGCATCCCAGTTCACACTTCATTACCTACTCTTTTAATATTCTTTAATTGATTCTGTAATTGATCCTTGGGTGTTAGTTTCATCTTTTCCAACCTGGAAACTGTACATCTTATAAGAAACTCTTTTGACATGAAGAGTTTTCTGTTATTCCCAATGTGTCTTTCAGACCGGAGCAATTAAACCCTGTTTAAACAGTGGCTCTACTCTGAATGGCGGCAGAAGTCTGCACAAGTTACTAATCTCGCCAACATCCTTGCACCCTTGTAATACACTAATAGAATTATTAATCATCTGTAATAGGTACAGATCTTTTTTCTTGGCACTGTGAAGAGGGCACCTCAGCTGCAGAACACCATTAACAGAGGATCCGTTTTTCTTCTGTCTTCTTCAAAATACCTAGAACATCAAGTACCAGCAACTTAAGAAAGCTGACAGCGGCATTACTAACAAAGGCCATTCTCCCTTCCCACGAATATTCTGAAGCCATAGGTAGTAATAATGTTTGTAGTGTGCACCAGTAACTCTGATACCTACAGTAAGCATAAAGCAAAATGAGAAAATTGTTCCAGAAAATAACAGATGCTCTCAGATCAAATTTATTTCCCCAGAGGAAGACGAAACAAACAGAAAATAACCCCAGACATGATAAGGACATCCAACTGAGGAAACATCAATATTATAGACCACTCAATTAAAAGTTATGTGCCCAGGGTTTATTTATGATATTAGTCCTCAATTTGGGGACTTGGGAATGGCAGATAAAATAAATTAGGAGTATCACAGAAGTCTCTAAACTTCCAGAATTCCATGTTGTACCTGTTGGAGCACTTTGTAACTGGGAAGCCACATAGGTAGGAGAGAGGGTCAGGCAGAAATGTATTTTAAGGTTAGCTCTGCTAATCTAGACATGTGACTTTGAGTAAGTAATTGAACTTATCTGAACCTATTTTCTCATCTGTAAAATGGGTATAGACACATCTGTCTCATAGGGTTGTTGTGAATATGAAATAAAAGAATGTACAAGAAACATCTGGGATAGTGCCCACAGGAAGTCCACAAATGGTGGCACTTAGCATTACTGGCAGCATGCAGGGACAGTGCACAATATCATATAGAGATGCAAAACAGATTTGGATAAACAAACAAATACACACAAATGATTGGGTGCTTTAAGGAGGCATCTTAATTATTTATTGGAGAAAATGGCAGAAAACTTTTGTTTAAGACTAATAATGAGGTTAGATCACTGAGTAACCATGGACTGTAACCATATCTAATGTAACCAACATTCATTTGTTTATGGGAATCTTGAGTCCAACTCTTCCACATTAAAGTCCACACTAAAATGTGGCAAATAGATACCATACCAGAAGAAGTTTGGAAGAAAAGAAACTGTTGTCTAGAAATTTTAAAGAGATTCTTGTGGAAACCCACAATTTCATTTTAAAAGGAAATTAAAAACAACAACAGACTCACCTCAAGGAAACATAATATTCTGGAAAGTTCCTAACAACTGGAGGATGGAGGTAGATGTGAAAAATGTGTAAAATCATTTTCCTAATCCATAACATTATATTACAAAATACCTACAATGTTGTAATAGACACACTTAAATTATTAACTAATTATTTTTAATTAAAAAATTTAAAGGCCTTTAAATATTGCTTAGGATCTAGAGCTCAAATCAATAAGGGTAACACGGTGGAAATATCGTGGCAGCTGGGGTAGAAGGTATAGCATAGATTCCCTACTCTGCCTTTCCTTAGTTGATTGACCTCGGGCAAGTAATTTAATTTTGAAACTGTTTTTGCGTCTCTAAAATGATGATTACAAACACTTAGCTTTCGTTATTGTGTGACCACTGAGATTATGCGGAGTCACAAAAGCTGAGATGTACTGGCGTCAGCTGACTTAAAGGCCATGGAGAGTCCTGGAGACACAGGGTGTTTCCAACACAGGGTGTTTCCAACACAGGCTGTCGGAGATGAGCTGGGAGATGTTTGTGGAGAAAGAGCGGGGAAAGCTGGGGCTACAGCCAAAGCAGCTGAGTCCTAGAGTAAGTCAGAGAGGAATTTCTGAAAACTTTAGACTTAGAGGCACATAATTATATTTAAAAACAAAAAAGATGAAAGTATAATGTGTGATGCCATTTTATTGTAAAGATTTTCTTGATCATTTCTTAACTTTACCACACTGAAACAAACACACCATGACAGGCATCTTACATAGACACATGCACAGGTTAATGAAATAGTATTTTGGGGCTAAAGGGAAAGAACTTTTGAATGATCTCCATGGAACTGAACTGTCCTGTTTGTTTGCCTTCCATAGTAAACCCCACTTGCTTGGCCAGGTGTATCTGAGACAATGCAGGTGCTGTAAGGATCTTATGGCCAACCCATTCACATTCATCTAGCATGATTTCAAACAGAGCTTGTTCTTAAAGCTGAGATTTCATTGAGGGTCAGGCCTGCAAATCCAGAGTTTTGAGTATTTAGATCATATTGTTTATTATGAGAGGGTGAAAATATTTTATTATAGTAGTTGCAATTTTGAAAAATCATCCAGTTTATAATAATATCAGAACCAATATATTTTGTGTCCAGTAAACATTATTACCGAAACTCTACAATTTTCTTGATCAAATAAAAAAGCGTTGATGAGCTTGACTGAACTGCTGGCATATGGGATTTAAGAAAAAGAAAATTTTTTTGTAGCGGAGGGCCAGTATGTGGAAAGTGAGCTGTGCTATGTCTTGGAATTCACTGTATCTCTGCACTGAATAGGGAGGAAAGGAGGTCCGTGTCTTGATTTGCAAATAGCCCCATGTTTGCCCTTGTTATTCTTCTGACACAACTTGTAGGCTCCTGGACCTTTTGATATTCCTCCATCAAAACTTACTGTCTGGGTGTCCTCTTTTCAAAGAGATCCTGGCTAATCCATGCCACTGAGTTATCCCTAATTCACAGACTTTTTAACCACAGCTGAGGCTTTAACTCAAAGGATTGAGTGTAACACTGGGATTTAAAGCCAAAGTAGCCCCTGGGCTTCGAGTGTCTCTCTTTGTTAGCAAACTCACTAGACTTGTGTTGGAACTCTTCAGAGGAAGACATTGCATTTCCATCAACTAGAACAATTCTTGTCCCATGATTAAGTACCCCATGAATGCTTGTTGAATGAAAGAAAGAGTAAAAATGAAGCTGATGAGGGAGATCTTTTATGGCAGGTCTCAAATTATTGTCATTAATATATTTTAATAGGTATTTCTTAATACTTATTAAAATTTTCTAATACCTATTAGAAAATACCTATTAAATACATTAATAGTAGGTATTAGAAGATACCTGTTAAAATATATTAATAACAATAATTAATAGGTCTACTTTTAGACCTAATTGTCTAAATTTTGCCCTTGTCTGAAGTCCTCTTTCATCCTGACCCCATTGCTCTCTAATAGGCAGCAATTTTGCTTCTGTTTGAGAGACACTGTTGGGATAAGTAATTTGCCTAATATCTCTCTCTCACACACACACCCCAAAATAGATCTGGGAACAGATCCTGCCTCGACCCAGAAAAAGCCTGCTGAAACTCCCCTCCTCCAGCTCTTTGCCATTCCCCTCCCTGCTCCCCACACCAGCAGCCTTTGTAATAAATCGAGAGCTACATAACTACCTGCACTGTGCAGCTTTAAAAAGAGAACGCTGTCTGAAAGACGCACAAATATTGTGACTCCCTGGAATGAAAGCTTCTCTCCTGGGAGTCAGGAGGAGAGAACGCACAGAAATCTTAACCTCTTTGAACATCCCGTCCTTTAAGTAAAGCTCCTATTTAAGAGCAGTCCCTGAGGGCTCCCTGCTTGTCATCTTCCTGACACTCTTTCGCACAGGACTGTTTATTAGTGAGACGGCTTAACACAGACGATGGAGGAAGGCCAACTGGAGCACAGGCTTTGTTCAGGGACTGTATCTTCTGATGGCCAATCCATCAGCAGCCCTGCACTCTGATTCCAGATTTCTCTGCAACTGCAGTTTTAATCTCTCCCTGGGCATAGATCTTTTTAAGGCAAAATGGTGTGGTAGAAAAAGTGGCTTTAAAATCAGATATAGCTAGGTTCAAATCCTTGCTTGCCTATTTATTATGTGATTCTGGGCATATTACTTAACCCCTTGTCTTAGTCTGTTCATGCTGTATAACAAACTACCATAGACTGTGTAATTTATAAACAATAGAAATGTGTTGCTCACAGTTCTAGAGGCTGGGAAGTCCAAGATCAAGGCACTAGTAGATTTGGTGTCTGGTAAGGGCTTGCTCTCTGCTTTTTAGATAGTGCCTTCTTGCTGTGTCCTCACATGGCAGAAAGAGAAAGGAAGATCCCTGGGGCCTCTTTTGTAAGGGCACTAATCCATTCATGAAGATGGAGCCCTCAGGACCTAATTTTCTCCTAAAGACCCCACCTCTTAGTACGGCATTAGGGATTAGGTTTTGATATATGAATGCTGGGGGGACAGAAACATTCAAGCCATAGCACCCCTCTGAGTTTTCCCATCTGTAACAAGGTGGTATTAACACCTGCTTTGCAGAGGTGCTGTATTGTTCAGCAGAGTTGAATGGAACCTGGCTGAGAGGTGGTCAATCAGCTTTCCAAATGGAATTCCAAAAAGAAAAGTGGTCGAATTCTGGGGCCTGTTTTGCTCCGCCCCTCTCAGGGGCCACCAAGGCTGGGAGCAGGAAATCACTTGCCTTGTCTTCCTGTTTAAGGGCTTGTTTGCATTGCATTCTTGTTTGAGAAACGTTAGTAAGAGAAAGATCCATTTAAGCCACATGTTCTCAATGTCCTGCAAAGGCAGTGAGTCATGCCTGCTGTCTGCCCTTTTGCTTGCCACAGGGGTTTTACTCACTCTGTGTTCCTTTGAGGAATGTCTGGGTCCCCCAGAACAGCTCTTAGCCGTTTCGTATGAATGAGGTCACAGCAGGCTGGTTGTAGCTGGCATGGCACAGGGCAGGGCTAGGACCAATTATTACCATGATGGCCTTTGGAGCTGCTTTCTTTTTCCCTCCCTTCTGCCCCACCCCAGCCTCTTCTTTGCCTTTGAGAGCATGGACATTTGTCAACGATGGCTGTACTGAAGCACTCACAGCATCCCTGTGGCTTGGAGAGAGATGCTTTCAGTAACTCTGGCCCAGCAGTCAGTGTAGGTGCGGTAGGGGCTATTCTTCCAAGCAGCTGGCTAAACTCTTGCACCTCCCAAAGATGCTTGGAATTCCCTCCAACCTCCAGTATCCTGTGACACTCTCGATCCCATCACACCCTAACCATCTTGCTCACTCATGAGAAATTTTTTAAAAAGGAAAAAGATTACTCTGAAACTAGACAGAAACGAACTGGCTTCTTTGGGTCCTAAATATGATCCATGCTGGATTAATTAGCTAATCCATACTTCCATGCTTTCAAAATAAGAATAATTTTAAAACTTAAAATGCAGTAGAGGATGTAAAAGATAGCTTCCTGGGCAATTATCATGTGCCAGGCATTGTCCTAAGCACTTTACAGACATTACCTACCTTGTAAGGTGTATGGGCTCTGAAATCAGACTCTCAATTTGAATTTTGGCTTTGACATGGAGTAGCCATATGGCCTTGGATAATTTGTGATTTCACCTCCCTAAGCCTCAGTGTCCTTGTCAGTTTCCCAGTGTTGGCTCTGGGTCCTTGCTTGGCTGGCTCCTTCTCCTTCTCCAGGTTTTAGCTTAAATATTACGTCCTCCTAGAGATGTCTCCCTGATCGCCCTATCTTAAATAACGCCACACCCCATCTGCCATTGTTATCTATCAGATTAACCCGATAATTTCCTTCTGAGCACTTATTGTCTTGAACAAGAGCACATGTTTGCTGCAAGTCCTGCTTAGACCAGGCCTGGTTTCTAGTTGCAGGGGATACAGCAATGAATACCAACTCCTCCTATGGAGCTTACATTCTAGTAGGGAGAGGCAGAGAAGTAGACAGGCAGGGCGAAAACAAATAAATAATATTCCAAATATTCTAAATTACTTGTTTACTGCCCATCTGCCTTAATAAAAGTGTTAGCTTCTTAAGAGCAAGTTTGATTTGTTTTTATTTCTGATGAATGCTCAGAGCCTAGCCCAGTGTTTACCACATCTTATGCTTAAAAAGGACTTTTTTTTCTTGCTTAACAGGAAACAGCACACCCAAAGTGACTGATAAGAATTTAATGCAGGGATCATTTACAGAGGCATAGCAAGCGGCAAGGGAGCCAAAAAGATATAGTAAAGACACAGAGGGCTATGTGGGAAACAAGGTCTCCTTTATATACCACCTGGCTACTGCAGTAACCTTGTTAGCCAGTTCCAGCCTCACCTCCTTTGCATCTACTCTAGGACCAAACTAATTTCCCAAGTGCCCAATTCTGGTTCTTTTTTCCTCTGCCTAAAAACTCTAACAGTTTCCTATTACCTATGAAATGAATCTTAAACTCCTTCGCTTGGCATTCAAGGATCACTTTCCCCTCCCTTTCCAGCCCTACCGCATTACTCCCTTCATGCACCTCACCTTCTGGCCATGTGTGAACCGCACAACATTTGGAACACCCTTCTGTGCCCTTGCTCAGGCCTTTCCCCCTGGCTCAGCTTCCCCACCCCAACCTACTATCTCCCTGCTGAGATCCCCCCACCTTCCAAGGTTCTTCTAGGACTTCTCCTCTGTTAAACCTCTTCCAGCCACCTTGGCCACATGAGGCGCTCCCTCCTCTCATATCGCACAGCACTTTGTTTATGTCTATCCATGCTTGCCACGGTCTGCTTCTTATTATAGGAATTTGGTGCTTAAGGATAAGAATGTCTACCCCTCAGGATTATTGTGGGGTTGTAATTAAACAAGACATGACTTTAATGTGCCTAGACAGTTCATATCATTAAGCAGAATTCAGTAATTGTACATTGTTATATATAATTCTATAATATTTGTCAGTTATTTTGGACACAATGTGGTAAAGTTGTTGAGAACACAACTTTGTAATCCAATTGAAAAACAACTAACACTTATATTAAATGTTTACCACGTGCCAGGCGCTACACCAAGAGCTTCAACGCAGCTACCTTTGGAGACACAGAAAGTGAAGGCATTTCTTGAGGGCTTCACTCTGAGACCTGGTTTGGGGAGGTGGTAGTGATAACAGAATGGAGAGAGCAAATGCAATGGGCAGAATTACCTGGCCCAGGTGCAGGCAAGAGGCAAAGGAAGGTTTCAAACCTGACTGTGAGGTTTCAAGTGTGAGTGGTTGATGCTCTTCTGATATACTTGGCACACTATTAAGTTCAGACCCAGATAGCTTGAGGGTTCTTTAACTCAGACAATTTTTCAAAAATTCTTTCTCATGAGGGAGTGGGCCTTTCTCTAACTTGAGATTGTCTCCACCTTCCATGACTTCATGTAGCATGCGCTCTTGATAGCACAGTACCCTGGTGCAGTGCTAGTGCAAGGTTGGCATTCAAGAAACGTTTATCAAGCTGAGCTAAATTGAGTCGAATGATTGGTTTGAGGCCACTTTCTTGGTTGCCACCAAAGGTGAATCCAACTTCTGTCTTCAGGAACCTAGAGACAAATGAAACTAATCCAAGTGGGTCTGCTCCCTGCTCTGAGGGTCTTCCACTCAGGATCCAGGGGACTGAATGGCAGGCAGTGGTGTGGCCTGGCTACTGAATCGGCTGATCTATATGCACAGCTTACTTACAGACACTGCAAGGATCACAGTGTCTGAAAATGACTGCTGAAGTGTTTGGAACCTATGAGATTAAAATTATAGAATATTGTTAATTACCTCTATGAGGCAAAATGGCTGGATGGGTTTACACTACATCTGGCAGGTATTTTGGGGGATGGTGTGACTTAAAATACAGGTTTTACATGAAATTCACTTGTGCGTGTATGTGTGTGGGAGGGTGGTGGGCAGGTGGTTTCTGTGTGGCACCTGGGACAGATGGCAGGCATCTTGCAGAGCAAGTGGAGCTGAGGGAAGACTTATTGCAGTGTTCACAAAATAGGTGATGCTTTAAAGCAAGAGCCTTGAATCAGAACTCCAAAGAGTAGATGTTCCTAAGAACAGGTATAGATTTGTATTCAAGATTCTTCACACAAAGGCAATTCTATGTAGCATGCTTTAAGGCAGGTTACTAGTTATTCGATTGTCCTTGGTTGATAATTCTCCCAAACAACGCAAGAAATAAGTTTTAAGAGTCCAGAAAAATCAGTATTTTCTCTTCTGTCAATATTCAAGACACTAAAAGCAGGGCCTTCATAACTCAGCACCAACAACATGTCACCAGCCTGAAATTTCGCCCTTGTTGTATATCTTCTGTTTGCCCTTTCTGATCTACATCCACCCTTCTCCCCACTCTCCATGGGATCCCATGGGGCTGACAGAATGGACTGCACACACCAACTCTCTTCCCTATGGGTTTTGGTTGGGTTTGGCCTGTGGGGAGATTGATGGAGGTCGGAGTTAGAGGGGCTAAAGTCCTCTGCCTCCTTTCCTGTGGGGTCACATCAGGCTGGCTCCCTAGACCCAAGGTCTCAGCTCTTAAGACAGCCCCTCCACATAGCCCTCTGTGTCTCTAGGGTCTCAGTAACAACTCCTCCCTTGTCTCTCCAGACCTAGGAGAGGCCCCTGGCCTTGGAGTGTGCACTGTGCCTGGTGGTTTCCCTGTCCCTGTACCCCGTACCCTGTACCGTGTTCACTCCTTTGTAAATAGCTCCTTTAGAAAACGCCCCCTTTGAATCACCCTAATTTGGGCATGCCTTCTGTTTCCTGCTGGGATGCTGCCTGATATCTTATTTCTTATTGCTTCACAGCCCCCACATATCTCATTTCCTCCAGGGCCTTACCTTTGGATGAACAAAAAAATCTGTTTTCCCTCTCTCTGCCTCTCTCTTACCCAGCCCTCACCTCAGGAGTCAGAGCAGGATTTTCATCTTGTAGGGCCCCTTTCAGTGCACGGTTCTCTGTGCTGAATAATGTGGGAGCTTTCTCCTGGTGAACTGTTTCTATGACTCGGGAGTGGGCTCCAGTAATTCAAATCAGTTTCCTCTTTTTATTTTCTGTAAAACAAAATCATTGACTCTGATAGTTGGTTTTATGTAGCTGAAACTCTATTTGAATTGTTAATGAATTCTTTTTTTGTTTTTTGTTTTTGAGATGGAGTTTCACTCTTGTTGCCCAGGCTGGAGTGCAATGGCATGATCTCGGCTCACTGCAACCTCCGCCGCCTGGGTTCATGATTCTTTTGCCTCGCTAGTAGCTGGGATTACAGGCATATGCCACCATGCCCAGCTAATTTTGTAGTTTTAGTAGAGACGGGGTTTCTCCATGTTGGTCAGGCTGGTCTCAAACTCCCGACCTCAGGTGATTTGCCCACCTTGGCCTCCCAAAGTGCTGGGATTATAGATGTGAGCCACTGCAACTGGCCTGTTGATGAATTCTTAACAGAGAGTCAATTTTGTGTTCATTGTATAGTGTTTCTGGTCATTTAAGACAGACATCAATGGAAAAACTCCTACAGAGATGGCCTCTCCATTTAAACATATTGACCTCTGTGCTGGTAGTTTTCTGTTTGCCTCCAGATCTACTTATTGTCCTTCTCCAGACTACTATGCTCTCATACCCACTTGCTTCCAGTTAGGTTTAGTCCATGGAAGTTACTAGCATTGAACAGAAAACCAGGAGCAGAGAGAGTCTGGGGTATTTATTCCCCCTACTCCTCTGCCAGGTTGTCAGGTGGCATTCTCCATGGTGATGACTCTTGCTGGGCTCTGGAAACAGCTTTGTCCCTTTGTCCCTTCAGTGCTAGGGTGGTATCAATGTTGCTAGTACATGTGTGCTTTACTATTTCTTTTTGGCTCCCTTGTTCCTTCCTATGCCTCTGTAAATGGTCCCTGCATTAAATTCTTATCAGTCACCACTTTGGGTGTGCCATCTGTTTCCTGTGGGGACTTTTACTGAGATATCTTTAATTGCCATTCGGAGGCTGGAAGGCTGGCTTGCAACCTAACACGCAAGGTTAGGTAGAATTCAGAAGTCACCCTTGGGATTCTAACACTTCAAATCTCAGATATTTCTTCAAGTTCATGATAAATCCAATACATTTTCTATTGATGTGATTTCCCAAAATATACTCTAAATTCCAGGAATAAGTTAAATTAAGAATTCTGAATTCTCTGGCAGACACCTCCCTGAGTACAGGATCTCAAGGCAGCTATCTTTAGAGACACAGAAAGCAAAGGCATTTCTTGAGAGCTTTACTGTGAGACATCTGGTTTCCTCTGGTGAGCCAAACTGGTCTATATGTGGTCCATGGAGGTCATTATTGCCCCTCTAGCCTAAGAGCTCAACTAAAAGCAAACTAGGCAGTCTTCATGGTCTGTTTCCCCAGACTCACATCCAGGGCTGGAGAAAAACTGGGATGACTCTTCAAACCAATATGCTTGAAATGTTTGTTCAACATTTATTCAGTGGGGTATGAGTTGAGATTTACTAAGAATAGTTTTTTTAAAATTTCTTGTCTACTTTGACATGAGTGAGATCAATTTATATATTTTGTTAGTTATAGTAAAAAAACAAAAAGACATGTATAGAGATCTGAGCTAATTGGCTCCTTATGGGTGGGCACAGGGGACCCATCAAAGAATATTCCAATTCTTCTCTCTAGAAGGTCAACCTTCTAGAGTAGATGCCCAATTAATTGTGCCTATATCAGAAACTTCTCTATAGGAGTGAAACGAGAGCTCGTCCAGAAGGTAAAATGGACCACAATCAGCCTTCTTGCTGTGGGGCGTATAGAACAACACTTTTTTAAAAAGAGATGGGGGTCCTGCTATGTTGCCCGGGCTGGACTCAAACTCCTGGGCTCAAGTGATCTTCCTATCTCAGCCTCCCAAGTAGCTGGGACTATAGGCACGCAGCACCATGCCAGGCTAATAACACCATTTTCTGTGGTGGGAATGACCCGTCGAGCGTTGGAAACTAGGGGCTGAGACTGATTAAAGATGAACAAATGAAGAAAAAGGGGCAAACGGGACAAAGACTGAGCACTATTTTTTTTTTCCCAAGTCCTCTTTTTCCCCCCTCAATCAGTAAAGGAGAGATGAGTACCATTAGCAAATGAACGGTGGGCTAAAGTGATAGAGGGAAGGCAAGCAAATTAATTCAGTTGCTTTAACAGCAGCTATGTGGCATTGTGAGTTTGTGTTCAAGTCAGCTCTTGTTTGCTTTGATATATTTATCTTTGTGCTCTTTGAAATATGTGATGCTGAACTAATCTACATAGGAAGGTTACATAATGTCCATGTCCCATGAAACTCCGTTTTTAGAAAAAGTGATCACATAATTAACACGTACTATTTGTCTCATTGGTGGATTACTCCTTACTCTTCTTCCCTCTCATTAATCATTTCACCACCATTTGTGTCGCCTGAATTGGATTTTTTGATTGATCAAGACATCTCAGACCCCTGCATAACACAAAGTTGTTTTCAAATCCTTCAAGGTGCCGCAGCTTGAAAGGAACTGTAGAAACCAGTCCATCAATCACTGTTGTAAAGTGCTCAAAGTGTCTCCCTGATTTGGCAATTCAACCTGCATTTTAGGGGAAGAAATGCCTTGGGAACAAAAGGTAAAACATTCTCACCAACTTAGCCCACTCAGAGCGCAGGGAAGAATCAAGTGTACTATCCACTGCATTACCCAGTGATCCTCCTAGGAATAAGAAGAGAAGGCAACCACTAGATTTTATAAAAACATTTCTCCATCTCCTTGTACTGGGTTTATTTTCTTCTCTCACCATGCTCTGTTTTTGTTTTTCTGCCTTCCAGAGAGGCCTTCTCTCTACTTTACATCTTTCCATTCTCACCACAATAAAACTCATTCTCTCTTTCTCTAGTTCCCTCTGTTACTCTCAAGGGTTTTCCTAGTGTAGTCTCCTGCTATATTGTATCATAGGCCAAATACTTGTTTGTTATTTTTTATAATGAGACAATGATGGCATTGTCTGGAGGCACAGCTTTTGTGAAACAAGGTGAGACTGGCTCAGGATAACACATTTGTGTCTTTTAAAGTGGTTTTCTTCCAATATCCAAAGAGCTAAACGTGACCAGAATAAAGAAGAACTATTTGCCAACATACCATTTTTAATGGAGACTCAAAACATTAAAAAAAAAAAAAAAATCAGAACTGAGCATTGCCAGGAGAGGTCAGACTTGCCATAGGATACACTTTCTGGGTCTCATATGAAACCTCCATAGACAGAAGCATGTCCTATGTCCATGGCCTTTCTGGATGTAAACTGGAGTCTCTGACAAACCATAGCGCTTTTCCAAGCTCACCTCTCCAGCCTGTGATGAACACTATCAAATACATGAAGTGAAACACCAAAGCTTAGAGGGTGCTGGGCAACAGAAAATGGTGTCAGTTGGTCCAGCATTCGGACCTCGTATTTGTATTGATGGTTCTCCCCCTCCTTGCCTCCTCCCTACTCCACCTCTGCTGCCCTTATGCTTGGTACCTCTCATTTTGGCTCTGCCCCTCTGGAAGATCCTCTCTGTATCCTCATCCTTTGATGAGTGGTGGCAATGCGTGCCCTGAGCCCTATGCTAAGGTGAGTGGTTTCTTTCAGTGTTCTCAGATTTTCCCCAGCTCAGTCCTCCCTCCTTCTCTGCAGCTTGGTCCTGATTTCTTCTTGCCGGCGTCTCCAAGCAGCAATGATGGCTTCATCGTCCATTTCTTCCTCTTCCTCCCCGTCAGTGCTTCTCCGATACTGGGACCGCCGTCCAGATGCAAACCTCCCTTCTTCTCTGTTTTCTGTCCTCTCTTTCTCTCCCTCTTCTTCAGACCTCATAAAGCTCTGGGTGAACTTCCTCTTGGCTCCAAATTCAGAGAAGTCTGACTTGGATGACTCTTCCACATCTTCCCAGTCCCTGGACCTGGCCCAGTTTGGGCGTTGTGGCTCTGGGGACTCTTCCGTTTCTGAGGGCTCTGGGGTCCGGCGGAAGAAATAGGGCTCTGGGCTCTCCTCTCGGGAACTTGAGGTCTCATTGTACGTGGACCTAGAGAACTTGTGCATCTCTCTGCCCTCCCTGGTGGAGGAAGATGAGAACCGTGAAGTGCTTCTTACAGAGTTGCCATTTGCCTCGTGGTAGGAAGAGGTGTCCTGTTCCTCTGACTGGGATTTGGAAAACTTGTAACTGGAGGATTTAGACTCTGTCTCCCTGAGCAGGGACGATCTGGTGTACTTCCCCCTGGAACTTCCAGACCAGTCACTTTGGAAAGGAGGTTTTTCCTCTGTCCTGAGGCCACTGAGCCACTTATTAATACTGCTATCCATCTCTTTGCCAACTCTGCTGCCACTTGCATAGTGATCACAGACAGCCAGGGAGGAGGATGTGTCTGTTTCAGGTTTCTGGGAATTACTGCGGGAAGAATATCGGAAGCTCCCTATGGCACTGTCAGTGTCCTCATCCCCATCACCCACACCATCATCCTCATCTTCCTTGACCTTCTTCTTCTTGAAGAGGGAGCTGCGTTTGTTGTCTGAGGCCAGCTTTTCCATTTTGTACTCGGACATCTTCTCCCTAAGCTCCATCTGCAGCTCCTTCTCCTTCCGGCCAAGTTTCTTTAGGTCCACATTGTCAGCAAAGAGGCTGTAGATGGGCTTGCTGGTCCCCCTCACTTTGCTCCTGGAACTTTCGGCGGGTGAGCTCAGTGTGGTGTTGCAGGACAGCACAGACTGCATGTCAGAGCTGGGTCTTGCCTGGCTCTGAGGCAACAGGCAGCCACCCAAGGAGGAGCTGCTCTGTCCACTGAGCATGGAGACTTGGTCATCCCCCAGGCAGCTGGCCGCTGGTACTGCCTTCGTGCTTGCAACAGATGGTGAGCGGGACAACAGCAGCATTTCATTTTGCTTCTGAGCAAGGGTCTCGCTGACTACGTTGGCAATCCAGTTCTGGATACTGGCAATGGAAATGGTGTCTCCAGGCCCCACTGGCAGGTTAGGCAGGGGTGTGGTGGAGTTGGAGGTTGAACACCCCGCTATGCTGCTTGCAGCCTGAGACAGGTGGGAGCGGTGGCTCTGGGTGCTCAGTACTGACGCCGTGTCCCCATCAGCACTGACTGAGGGGGCTGCAGACCAGAACGCCGACAGGGGAATGCTCCCGCTGGCGGTGGAGCTGTCCGCCTCCCAGCTTGCCATAGACTGGCTCTCCTCCAGCGTCTGCCGGCTTCTCTCCAGCAGCTCCAGCCTCCGTTGCCTCTTCTTAGCCAAGGCCGAGTCCTCCCCCTTGCTGAGCTCCACCACCTCCTCCTTGTTCTCACTGCCCACCTTCTTCTGGTGTTTCAGCTTCCAGGCCTGGTAGGCTGTCAGGCTGACATCGGAGGGGTTCTTCTTCTCCCCTACTGCCTCCTCTGCACCAAGCTCACTGCTGCTGTCTCCCGCTTCCAAGTCTTTCTTGTGAAATCCAAATTGGATTCTCTTGATCTTCCATCTTTCCAGGGCAGTGAGCTTGTCCTTGTTCCTGCTGCAGAAGTTGTAGAAGGAGCTGGCCTCAGAGCCCATGCTCTCCTCATCATCTTCCCGCACCCTGCTCCCTGCTTCTGAGCTCCTGTCCGCCGCCTCCTCTCTCTTGCTCTTGGCGTGGTACCTCCGGGAAGCCTCCTTCTCAATCTCCAGCAGCCTCTCGTTCCACGCGTCCCAGGTGCTCTCCGAGGACATCGAGTCTGCGCGGCGCCTCCGGCCGCGGTCCGGGCGGTTCAGCTCCAGCTGCTGCTTCAGGACCCAGATGTCGTGGCTGCTCACACTCTCCCAGGCGCTGCTCTCGCTCAGGGTGCGCCGCCGCCTCCCCACCGAGGAGCCAGCGTCGCTCTCCTCCTCCTCCTCCTCCTCCTCCCTTCCCCACTTCCGGTGCCCTTCTGCTTGGTACCTCTCGTTTCGGCTCTGCCACTCCTGGATGATCCTCTCCACGTCCTCGTCCTCGTCCTCTTCCTCGAGCTCCTCCCCACCTTGGCCAGAGGAGGCCGAGCGCGGGCCACCTCCATCTTGGGGTACCTTGTCCGAGAGGAGGCCCTGCCCCTTCTTCCACTCCTCGTACAGTTTCTCCTCCTCCTCCTCGTCTATGAGGGTGAGGGGCTTGGAGGCCTGAGTGGCCTTCCCCAGGGAGGAGCCACTCAGGTGGCTGGCGCTGTCGTCCTCCTCTTCCACCGTCAGGGCGTGCACTCTGGCCCCAAGCGTGCTCCCAGTGCCCTCGCCCTCCTCAGCCTCAGCTGATCCCCCCTCCCGGCCATAGTCCTCTTCTCTCTCCTCCATCAGCTTCTCATTGAGCTCCCGCAGCTGCTTCAGGAAGCCGTCGTTGGGGTAGATGGCCCGCTTCTTACGCACGGTCATCAAAGCCTCCAGGATGGCCATGTTGTGGAAGATCATCAGGTAGGCGACCACCAGCACTGCTGACCGGCTGATGCCCATTTCGCTGCTGACCAGGACTTTCCCTGAAAAGAAAACACAAGAGAAAATGATGTAATGACAGTGGCTTCCTTGTAGTGTTCTTGTTTGTTTTCTTTGGTAAGTGCTGTTTTAATGTGCTGCACTTAGGGTGTTTACTTTGCCTCTGAAGTTCATCCCGGCTCAAGACACAGGAGGGCTGAGCATCACTGACCCCATATTACAGATGGGAGACACCACAGTCCCCACTGGCCCTGTATTTGAAACACTGGAGTGCATTTCTACTTTCTCCTCACAAACCGAGCAACAGGGGGAGGAGAAATACAAGAACAGGGGGAAGGGTGATAAAGCAGAAAAGGAATGAGAGGCTAAGGTAAATGAATCACAGAGAAATAGAATCTTGATGTTGGGAAGCATCATAAGTCACATCCTAAACTTGAGAATTCCCTTTACAACATCCCTGATGCTGGATCACCTGTCACACCTGTTATCCAGCCACTGCTGAATGCTTCCAGTGACGGGGAGCTCATTAGCTCACATGGACACATAGACACAACTCACTCCATTTTTGGATCACTCTGGTCCTTCAAATTTTTTTTCATATGTTAGGGAAAAGTATAAATTTCTGTAACAAGCATCCAGTACTCCTGCTCTGACATTATAAAGTCAACTATGAATATATTATATGAAACAGGGCTTTTATACAAATATCCTTAAGAAGATTGCTATCATATTCTTCCCGAAATATATATATATTTCTTTTCCTGGCTATTTTGAGTACTTCAAACATTATTTGAACATCTTCTCACGTTCCCTTACTATTCTAGCTACTTTCCTCTAGGTCAAAACTTGAATTTATCAGGATTTTTTTTTTTTTTTAGGATTTTGTATTCAGGATGGAGCAAAATATTTCAGGTTTGGACTGACTCACTCACATAGAGTAGAGTGGGCCCTTCCCCACCCTTGTTTGGGTCACTGGAGCTTTACTGATGCCATATAAACTTGCAAAGATAACTCAAGTTATCTTTTACATCTGTCAACTGAAACCTGTAAAATGTTTTTTAAAAACTGCAACTAAGTCATGTTCCTTTTAATGTGCAGTCATTTTTAAACTTAAGGATAATTTCACAAATTCCTACTAACATCTTTTGGTGGATGTCTGTTTTTATAGCCTTCAGGAGCTTTTGCAAGTCTTGACTCTACCATTCAACAGATCATTTACCTGCTCCTGGCCTCCTTTTCGGCTTTGTATCCTTCATGAACGTGACAAATATGCCTCCTGTGCTTTCATTGTAATAGCTATTTAAAATGCAGACTGGGACCACTGGAGACCTTCCTCCCTGCTCTCATCAATCTACTTGCCAACAGCCTTTGGGGATGTTTGCTAAATCAGTTAAAAATCCTCTCTGACAATATGAGATGGGAGGTGACTCTTTTATTATTATATCTTTGCAGCAGTTAAGGTCATGTCTTGGTCACACAGGAGGTCAGAGACAGAAAATTCAGGGGACTTGAGGCCCAGTAATGATGAAAGGTGTTATTGCCAAGAGCCAGCAGCCACTAGAGGGAGGTAATTCAGCAGAGTCAAAGCCACAGGCCGGGGCGTGGTGGCTCATACCTGTAATCCCAGCACTTTGGGAGGACAAGTTGGAGGATCGCTTGAGGCCAGGAGTTTGAGACCGGCCTGGCAACATAGCGAAACCTCATCTCTAAAAAAAACAAAAACAAAAAACCATGGCAAGCGCCTGTAGTCTCACCTACTTGGGAGGCTGAGGTGGGAGGATCACTTGAGCCCAGGAGGTTGAGGCTGCAGTGAGTGGTGATTGTCCCATTGCATTCCAGCTCAGGCAACAGAATGAGACCCTGTCTCAAAAGTACACAAACAAGGGTGTGGTGGCTCACATCTGTAATCCCAGCACTTTGGGAGGCCGAGGTGGGCGGATCACTTGAGGCCAGGAGTTCAAGACCAGCCTGGCCAACATGGCAAAACCCTGTCTCTACTAAAAATACAAAAATTAGCTGGGCGTGGTGGTGCATGCCTGTAATTCCAGCTATTCTGGAGGCTGAGGCAGGAGAATCACTTAAACCCAGGAGGCAAAGGCTGCAGTAAGCTGAGATCATACCAGTGCACTCTAACCTGGGCAACAGAGTGAGACTCTGTCTCTACAAAAAAAAAAAGAAAAACAAGCAAAAGCCTTATAAGGAGCATCTACAGAAGCACTTGTCTTTTTTCTCCTCTCATCCTCAGCTCAGGGCTTAGCTGTCCCTTACAAGGACCTACCCTCCACCCTCTCACCAGGCTACCATATACTGTGGCTAGTCTCTAAGTCTCACTGGTTTTCTTTGGAGATGGAATCACGAGACCAGCTCACTTCAAGACACTTCAGGACATGACCAGCCAGTCTTCTTCATAGGGGCATCAAATACTACTTAGACTTAGTCTGGCGGAGACCAGATTGGGGTGCCACATTTTTCCTGCTGTGTTCCTAGCACACTGGGACTCCTCTGAGGAGCCTAAAGGGCAGCCAGAGAGACAAGAGAGAGGCTGGGTGGGTGAGACTCAGGGATGTTTACCCACTTCACCCAGAGCAGCAACAGGATTTTCTGTCTTCTCTGTTAGAGGCAGGCTGATGCTGTATAGATTCTTCTCTGCACAACTCTAGGGGGCCTTTTCACATTGAAATCAAAATATCGAAATATACTTGGGTTATGGTGAAAATTTTCCAACAGTAAAATGGTTTGAGGAAGGTAGTGTTTTTCTAATTAGCAGAGCTACCATTTTGATTACCAGCAGGGCTGACTGTGAAGAGGGTCCCAGTTTTTAAAATTTGAAAAGTACAGGCCGGGCGCAGTGGCTCACACCTGTAATCTCAGCACTCTGGGAGGCTGAGGTGGTGGATCACTTGAGATCAGGAGTTTGAGACTGGCCTGGCCAATGTGGTGAAACCTTGTCAATACTAAAAATACAAAAATTAGCTGAGCAGTAGTGGTGCGTGCCTGCAGTTGCAGCTACTCAGGAGGCTGAGGCCTGAGAATCGCTTGAATCTGGGAGGCTGAGGTAGTGAGCCGAGATCACATTACTGCATTCCATCCTGGGTGACAGAGTGAGACTCTGTCTCAAAAAAAGGATCTTCAAAAAAAAATTTTTTTTTTAAGAGTACAGCTACTGGGGAGAGCATCAGACTTGAGCAAGACTGGATTTGAATTCTCTACACTCTCAGTATGCCTTTATATGGCAGGCAATTATGCTATACCCTCCCAATTCGTAATTCCCCCTTTCCTCAGAAGGTACCCCCCTCCACACCCGTATTTGCCCAGAAGCCACCCCACTTGCCACTGTTGATGGAACTCAGGGTACACAAAAAGACCAGTATCTGACAAATTCACCAGGAAATTTGGAAATAGGACTGAGGCAGGAAATTAGCTAGTTTAATGTCAGGCCTGTGGATGGCCATTTGCTATCTGAAGCAGAAAAGAAAGAAGAGGGAAACCAAGAGCCCTGAGATTGTCCAGTCCTTGTTCCAGGCCTGCCCGGCGTGCCACGCTCCTGTCTTTGGCTTCTTTCCTGCATCTTCAGAATTAATGCGTTTGCTGCTTGTGAAGGAGTTTGAGATGGTTTCCACCCACTAGCAACCAAGAGAATCTTGATTATTACACAGTGCACCATACAAAGTCACCACTTAATCTTCCATGGGTCTCAACTTCCCAGTGTGTACAATGTAAATAACAACACCTCCTCATAGGCTCTTTGTGATTATCATGTAAAACGCCGGCGCCAGGTGTTTCTTTCCCGGTTCTCCTCGTCAAGAACTGACTCCTAAGCATCCTAAAGTAGAGAAAACCACAGGACCTAAGGCTCAGGGAGTAATTCTAGGGATGCCACGAACTCTCTGTGGTGGAGTAGGAAGGACCCACAAAAGCAGCAAGCACAGCAACAATAAGGGCCTTTCGCTGCCTGGCAGGGAGAGTGAGGCTGAATCGGGAGGAGATGCCCGCAGGGCGCACTGGCCCTTGCAAGGGATCTGGGCACTCAGCGCTCCGACCTACGGTCTCTGGCCGGGGTAGCTGACGCGCTGGCTCCTGGCCAGCATGACCCAGCCCGCCTTGGGTATGCTGCAGGGAAGGCAGCGCCTGGGTTACACCCGCGACAGGAAACTTCCTGCTGAGCCCGCGCGGCTCCTGGCACCGACTCCGCCTCCGCGTTTGGGCTCGTTCTTCCTCCCTCCACCCCCAAGGCTAGCTATCGCTTCTGGGATGCGTTCCACATTCTGGGATCTGCCTCATCCGCCCTGGGATGCTGCGGGGGATCGCCGGCTCGTGGCCGTGTCCACACGCTGGAGCTATTGAGCGCGTACCCGCTCCGCCTCGAGGTCGGCCGGTGAGCGCCAGGACCAGCGAGCGAGGTGGGACACATTCCTTACGCTGCAGACGACCGACAGACCCATTCGATCCCACATTGGTCAAACGTCCTACATTTTAAAAAGAAGGAGTTTTTTGGCCGGGCGCGGTGGCTTATTGTAATTCCAGCACTTTTGGAGGCCGAGGCGGGCGGATCACCTGAGGTTAGGAGTTCGAGACCACTCTGGCCAATATGGTGAAATCCCGTCTCTACTAAAAATACAAAAATTAGCTGGGCGTGGTAGCGGGAGTCTGTAATCCCAGCTACTCGGGACGCTGAGGCAGAAGAATCGCTTGAACCCAGGAGACGGAGGTTGCACTGAGCCATAGATGGCACCATTGCACTCCAGACTGGGCAACAAGAGCGAGACTCCGCCTCAAAAAAAAAAAAAAAAAAAAAAAAAAGGAGTTTTTAAGCATTGAACAAAGGAGAAAACTGAAAACTATTTATATGTGAGTGCGTGTATGTGTGTATATATGTATGTGTGTATATATGTATATGTGTATACATCTGTGTATATATACACATACATACCTCTCTCTATATATATATGTAATTTACACACACACATACATATACATATTTAAAATATGTGTATTTGGCCAGGCATGGTGGCTCACGCCTGTAATCTCAGCACTTTGGGAGGCCGAGGTGGGAGGATCCCTTGAGCCCAGGAGGTCAAGGCTATAGTGAGTGCTCCAGCAGCCTGGGCAACAGAGCTGCATCCTGTCTCTAAAAATAAAAAAGTAAAAATAATAAAAAAAGAAAATATGTGTGCTTGTATTTTCCATTAGAAGTTACCCAACCTGGCCATTGGTGGTGACAGGCAATGCCCTTTCCAGGAAATCATTAACAATATTATTATAGCAATGGCTATAATTTTTAAAGCATTTATTGTGCCAGGTATTGTCCCAAGGGAGTTATTTTATATACATTTTTAAAACGTTATTCCTCACAGCAACTTTAGGATTTGATATTTTTGTCTTTGTCCTCTGCAGTTCCCAGGGCAAAAGGAAATGGCCCAAGGTCACATTGTATATACAGTGTAGCAAATCCTGGACTCAAACCCAGGTTTCTGGACACCATATCCTGAACTCTTCCCAGCCAGGCTGGCGGCCTCATTGTGTGGGCTCCATCCCTCCTCCCTGAGGCCTATGACCTCTGCAGACTAGTCTCATGTCACCTTTCACTTGGATATAGCAACAGCAGCCCCAAAGCACTACTCTCTACCTTCCCAACTCGGTCTGTTCTCCAAGGCGGAGGGAGGGAGTTTTCTAAAACACAAATCAGATCAAGGTGCTGCCCCAACTTCTTACCCTGGCTTTTAGCTTCCTGTTTGATGGGGGGCCTCTGCCACTTCAACCTTCATCCACCATGCTCATCCACACTGGCCTTTGATTCCTGAACACACCAAGCTTTCCACCTTTGGATCTTTGCACTACTAGTTCTCTTCTGCAGGAATGCTCTTCTTCCAGTTTTCCCATGGCTAGCTCTTTGTCACTTGGCTTAAATGTCCCATTGTCAGAAGGCCTCCTCCCCCATACTCTCCAAGGAGCTAGCCAGTCACTCTAGCACATTGTTCTAGTTAGTCTCTGCCTCACACTTGTCACCATCTGACATTTTTTTCTCTTTTTTTTTTTCATTTTCTGTCCCCTCTTACAGTGTAACAGTCAAAGGCTGGAAGCGTTGCCTGTATCTTTCTACACAGTGCCTAGAATAGTAGCTGGCACATGCTAGGCACTCAGTAATTACTTACTGGATGAATGATTGTCCTGTCTTTTCTCCTTTTCTCAGAGAAAACAGCCCTCTTAAGACAGATACCCCCCAGACACGCCAACTAATCAGGTTTTCATAACATTCCCCACATTGCTTTTCCCCCTGTGGAATTCCAGCAGCCTGGAGCGGGCAGACCCCTCTCACCTCTGTAAGTCAGTAGTGCCTCATCAAGGAACTCAGCCGCCTTCCGGAAATGCTGGGAAATGTCCACTTCAGGAAAGTCATCCACCTCTACACCCAGGTACTGGATCTCCAGGCCGGTGTAGAATTCGGGGCCAGTGTAAACACCGGTGCCATGCGCAGCATTCAGAATGTGGGTGATTCCCAGCCTCTTCAGCCTCCCCTTGTTCACAGCGACACTCCTGGGGGAAGAGGCAGGGACCCGTTTGCCAGAGTCGGAACTAGAAAAGTGTGTCACCACTGTGATGGCGAGCCTGCCTCAGCCAGTCTGGGGCCACAGCTGGGCAAGTGCCTCCTTTTCTGCCCCTGGTTGTCTGGGGATCACTGCAAATACCTTTATAGAAAGAGTCGATGACTTGGCCTCGGCAAAAGGGAGAAAAGACAGGGAGTTAGGTGAGGAAGGGCGAGATGAAGAGGCCAACAAAGTGATGTGTAAGGAAACCTTTGAATGATCTAGAGACTTCTAGTTTAAAACCACATGCCTTGGGCATGGACATTCATCAAGGCACAAAAGTGGTAGGCACAAATAATAAAATTAAGTATATTCTACATTGATATGGCATGCTTATAATTGTCAAAATCCTTTCACATGCATTATTTTATGTTATCCTAACAATAAACTTAAGAAGTAGACAGGGACTCTTGTTTTATTCCCATTTGAAGATTATAAAACTCAATCTGAGAGCTCTTATAACTTCCCAAGATTGTGAAAGGAGAAAAAGACAACAAGAACCAGTGTTTTAGATTTCTAGTTCAGAGCTCTTTTTGCTGTAGCTGAATAAGTGCAGCTTAGTTTGAAGAGGCCCTGAGGACAGGTTGTCCGAGTAGGAACAAAAGCTTTTAGCTGAGGATACCTGGCAATGCCTGGGTTCTTAGTGACCATAAGATGAATGCTCCTGGATCTGAAGATCTATTTAAAGATCACTTAGGACTTGGTGCCCAGCTCTGAGGATCAAGTTCTAGGCAACTGATTACTCCTTGGTGAAGATAAGACCCACTGTTCAAAGCTGTTTTCCCTACTCCCTCCCCTGAGGCCAAATTTCCTCCTTTGCTTCCGGATATCTGGATAATTACCCTGGGAAAACATCTCATTAAGTATTCGATGAGTCAGCAAAAATTTGTTTCACTAATTAACCTAGTGGTAGCAATTATGCACTGGCATCCTAAAGAAATAGGATGTGAGTGAGTTGTTTTTGTTCTGGAAACCGCTGATAAACTTTTAGAAAATAATAGTTTTTGGATTATAAAAACAATGTCTACTTTAGGAAACCTGTACAAGTCAAACGAAATCTAAAGAAGAAAATAAAAACCGCTTGTAAAAACACCTCCCAGAGAGAAACATTGTTAACATTTTCTCACATTTCCTTCTAACTGTTGTCTATGCAAAAACATGCACACACACACACACACACACACACATCTATTGCTCAACTAGCAGCACACTGTACGTGTCTTCTCTTGTAATCTAATTCTTTCTTACTGTATTGTGAATATTTTCCAATGTTGGTAATTACATATGCATGTCAATATTATTGTCAATGGCTCCTAGTGTCTGGTTCTGTGGTAGCTACAGATGTTATGAGATGGTGAAGTTGGCAAGACTCTGTGGCAGGAAAGGCGGCCCAAGGAAGGCCTTTGTGAGGGACAAGAGAGTCCTGGCAAGAAGGCAAAGGATAAGCAGTCATGGCGGCATCTTGCCTGGAGACCTCTGAATGCAGGTGGATGGAGGGGCCTTTCTCTGGGCTGGGGCAGCGTAAGTGGCTAGGCAGCCTCATTGTGCTGGATGGACCTATGGGTGCCTTTGGTGAAAGTTGGGGGAGTTTCGTCTGTCTCAGGCACTAACCAGAGGGGTGGGACAAAGGGTCATGAAGAGCAGTCAGACTCACTTCTCAGCTATGAAGACATTGGGCCAGACCTCATCCACCTCATTCCAGGGAGCCTCTTGGCGATCCTGAACCAGGGCCCGCTGTAGGTCCAGGACACAGGGCGTACTATAGAGGCTGGTGTCATCCATCTTCTCCCTGACGCGGTTGTACAGGTCCTCCACCAGCAGCTGTTCAGCAGACTCCAGCATGCCTGGACACTCTGCGTCTGCTCTGACCCCCCGTGGCTTGAGTTCTAAAGGAGACAAGCGGCATTCTCATCAGAGAGTTAGGAATATCATGGCCTTCCTGGTTCCTGGGGAGAACATGCTCTTGGCCAGTTTGCTGCCAGGATTCTGGGCATGGACTGAATGCCAGCAGGATCTTCCAGGAAGGACTTTAATTGGGCCCAGGGTACCTGCTGCACTGGCCCAAACACTTTTAATCAGGGTCAGCAAGAAGACTGTATAGATGTGGGTAAAGGGGATCCAATTTCTTTTACTCCCTCCCATGCTTCTCTGAAGCTGGTCGATAATTTTTTAGACCAAGTACCTTAAGTACTAGGTGTACTTTGATTCATACTTAATAACTCCCACAGTGCCCAGTACAAAGTGGATGCTCAGAAGTATTTAGCGGCCAGGCATAGTGGCTCACGTCTGTAACCCCAGCACTTTGGGAGGCCAAGGTGGGCGGATGACCTGAGGTCAGTTCAAGACCAACCTGGCCAACATGGTGAAACACTGTCTCTACAAAAAATACAAAATTAGCCAAGCGTGGTGGCAAGTGCCTGTAATCCCAGCTACTTGGGAGGCTGAGGCAGGACAATCACTTGAACCTGGGAAATGGAGGTTGCAGTGAGTTGAGAGCGCACCATTGCATTCCAGCCTGGGCAAAAGGAACGAAACTCTGTCTCAAAAAAAAAAAAAGGTAGAAGTATTTACCAAATGAATGAATGGCATTCATTCATAGTATAATTCACTCTGTTAGCTTGACTCTTTTACATATGGATTGCAAATAACCCTGGGAAAAGTAAAACTTTCAGCAGTAATTTATGCAATATTACCTTCTAATATACACCTAATTTACTAACTTATTTCTT
The DNA here is from genome assembly GCF_009828535.3 of Hylobates moloch. Taxonomy (NCBI): domain Eukaryota; kingdom Metazoa; phylum Chordata; class Mammalia; order Primates; family Hylobatidae; genus Hylobates; species Hylobates moloch. The sequence goes on from NW_026652283.1 coordinate 66,819,018, forward strand.
GTATTGTCTTCTTCCCCCTACTAGAATATAAGGACCTACGATTCTCAGCCTCCCAGCCCACAGATAGGTGGCAAAGGTTGGCCATGAGCTCTCATTCTAATCTCAAAATGCGACTCAGGGCCTTTCTGACCACAGGTCAGAAAAGCTCAAACTCCAAATGAACTCAAACCCCAATTCACTCACATCTGGGGTGAATCTTTATCTTCTTCTAATAATATATTTGCTCACAGTTTATCAAATTTGGGGAAATGTAAGATGTTTTCTTTCTTTAAGTTAGACAAAAATAAGAAAGAACAAAATCATTCCTCTCACGTGGTAGCCAAAATACTGAATAGAGAGAGAGAGAAAAGAAGCTGAAAAGATGTGTCCTCTGTGTTCCCCATAGCCTCTTACTGGCACCATCTCTTTCCCTGATGGGCAGTCTCTGGGTGGGGGCTGCAGAGAGTCCAGCCACATTTGGAAGGTAGACTTGGTCCAGCCCCTCATGGAATCTGCTCCTCCCAGGGGTAAGCAGGGCTTGTTGCTCATGGACTGCAAATCCAGGGAGCCTTGGGTTCTGCCTAGGGCTCAGGATTTCATTTCCCTTCTCTCTTCCCTCCTTTAACCCCCCTGAGGGACCCCCACATCCCTGCATCAGGGCTCAGCTCTAAACGTTCTCTGATCTCCGTTTCAAACGCAGAAAGAAGAAAACTCCTGCAATCCCAGAGCTCTATTTTGTTTAAAAATAGATGAAGTGTTCCTATTTTCTCCACTACCCAGTTTTCTCCCCTGGCTCTCCTGGGGTCTTTCATAGCAAATTCAGCCCGCTCTCCTTCCCTTGTCTACTTAGATGTCTTTCCCTTACTACATATAAAAAATGGGACTCCTGACACCTCATTAAAATACACAGTATTGTCTTCCTCGGCTATTTATCTAGCAGGTTGTTGTTTCCATTTCTTTTCTTTGCAATTTAAAAACAAATGTCCCAGCCCTTCACCCCTGATGGCAACTCCTGCTTTCACTAGGTCTCTGGTTCACACTTCAGCCTCTGTAGACCTTGCCTCTCTCCCTGCATCAATTTCTTTCTATTACCTGACATTTCTTCAGCAGAAAGTAAAGCCCACACATTTCTCCCCTACACTCACGGATGTGTGGCATATGCAGACTTTCATGAAAACGGAAGGTTTTCAGCACACATTTTTACCCCTGTAATCACTAGTGAGCATATATTGTTTTTTCTCTCCCTATAGCCCTTCAGCCACTAAGGCTAATGAAACTTAGGTTTGATGCCCCCAGAGAAGGGAAGAATAGAAAAGAGCCAAGATAAAAAAGGCATTGCACATCTTTTGGTTTCAAACTAGACTGAATGTCCATAGCATTCTATAGACTTGAAAGTGAAGCTTTCAAAGAGATAAAATGTTTTTTTTTCTCTCCCCACAATTCCTAAAGCTGGACTTTTACTTATCAAGAACCAAAGCCTGGAGAATGGTCCACAGAATGAAGCACAAAGCAGAGATGATGCAGAATGGAAGGTTAGGGAAATTTCCAATCACAAAAGAGGAAGAAAAGACTTTCTAGAGCTATAGTGGTGCTGGGAGCAATTCAGAGAGAACTGGACCAGGGTGAAGACACTGCCTGGGTTAGCGGGCAAGATATCTTGGGACAAGATAACAGACACCCCAGGTATGGAAGAAAAAGAAAAAAAATCCCCCAAAGCAGATGGGTCTTTGAGAAGATGGGGCCTCCTAGAGTGCCCAGAACAGTGAGCAACAGCAAGTCAAATTTCTGGTTCTATGTGAAGTGTGGAAGAAGTCCAAATGTCCTCTAGAGACCCTGGTGGAGACCCAAATGGGTCAGGGGACCAAGACCAGAGTTTGAATGGACAAAGAGTAGCATGTGATTCTCATATTGAAAGACCAAGGAAAGGATTGTGGCCACCAGCGGTGGTTGTGAGATTAAGCCCAAAGGCCAGCTGGGCCCTGCTTCATCAGTGTGCACCTTATCCCACTCCACCCCATCTCACCAGAGTTGTGAGGCTACCCAGGGAGAAGGGAGAAGAAAGGGGAAGAAAGAAATTGCAAAAGATTATTTACTTAAAGTTGATTAGAAAAAAATTCATCTAATCCAAATAAGTATCTTTGAATGAAATATAATAATATGTTGTCTGCTTCAAAATTTTACTGTGTAAATATTAACATATTTAATATTGGGTGCTCCCCACCCAAGCTTTTCCCTCCTTCCCATGCACCCTTCAGTTTGAAGCATCTTTAAGCACTGGTGGAAGTGCAGGTCTAAGTCTAGACTCCCTTGGAAGAGAACCCTCTGGTGCTTCTGGCCATTTCTTGGGCTCTCAGGTCTGTGCCTCTGCCATAAGCCACCTCAGGACCACTGAGGTAACCAAAAATGGAGCAGGAGGCCCTAGGGACAGATTGGTGCTGCCTCTCTGGTTGTCCCTGTTCACACTGATGCATAATTATTTCCACTTCCATCCTATCAAAGTTGAGGGGGTGGGGTTGGCAGAATTGCCTTCTGCAGATCTGCTCTTCCTAACGTGATGGGCAGCACCTGAGAGGCACATTGACATCTTCTTTTTTTTATCCCCACCTCTAAGGGTCTCCAGATGACCACTGGACTTTGCTTCCACCCAGCTTTTGATTGCATTACCTTCATTGATGATCTGTTTGGCTGCAATGGCTGAGGAGAGGTGAATGGGTTCCATGAAAATGCTTTCTGTTTCTGCATCTGAGACCATTGAATACCTAAGGGAAGAGGATATTCATGTGAGATAAGCCTGCAGCATCTGAATTGAAGGCATTCTTTTAGATGAGAAACCTGGTTTTGATTTTAGCAACAAGTGGGAAACAATGAGTGATCAAGGCAAAGCCTTCCTAAGTTTAAGGACCCAAGAATACAGAACACTGGGTATCATGTGACTCAGATGCCCACCTATTTTCAGATCACAGTTGGCACTGATGGTGTGTGATGTTTAATGACATGGTGGTCTATGTTGTGGAGGCAAGAGCGTACGTCTATGCTTGGCGGAACCCACCCTGATGCGGCTTCACTTTCTTGGATGTCCCGCTGCTCATTTTAAAAATTTTGTCTCCTTTTCCTCTGCTATCGATCTACAGGGTGTCCTTAATTGTGCCTCTGCCAGTCTTCTGCTGGACTGCTGGGCTGAATAGGTTGCCATCACTGTTTCTGTTCCCTCTGTTCTCCATTCCTTCTCCCTGTTTCTAAGGGAATGGGCTAATGATGAAGAACTGGCACAGCACCAAGTGAAATGCTAAAGATGAACTCAAATGCACGGGTACTGATTCTGAGCACATGAAATCAAGAGTCAGGTTGAGCCCAGGGATGCAAAGAAAGTAACTTGGGTAAATGTCAAGGCAATTTCCCAAAAATAATTCAGTGCAGTTGTCAAAAGAGACCTTTAGGAACATGGAGAATCTAGAGCAGAGACAAGACTTGGGACTGCACTATGGCGGTGGGGATGGGACCACACCATAGTTCACTAGTAAACAACTTTCTAGTGAGTTGTCCTGTTCTCCAGGTGTTCAGATGAGATTTGGGTCATTTTCTTTTTTCTGCTTAGTCTTTCCTTTATGTCCATAGAGGGAGGATTTAATGGATACCATTTGTGAGTGCCTTCTGTGAATTTAATTCTGACAAACCCTCCACAAATTAGGTATTATTTTTATTCCTGCATTACTGATGAGAAAATTGCGGCTCAGAAAGGTTAAGAAAATTGCCTAAGGCAGTAAATAAATGGCAGGGCTAAGTTGAGAACATAGGGCAGTCCTGCTGTAGGTCCAGTGTTCTCTCCACAATACACAGATACCATTTAGATTAGAACAGGGAGGTGGATTGGTTGGTGGAAGCAACCCCAGCTGGATTCCCAGACTCAATGCAGGCTTTGACAGGTAAGTACTTAAGAAATGTTTTATGGGAAGCCTAGATGCATGGATGAATTACGCTGAGTAAAGTTAAGTTGAGCAGAATCCAGATGAGCTGAACAAAGCTAACTTGAGCTGAGACAAGTTGAGATGGAATTAAATTGAAATGATTAGCAGAACAATTCTCTTGTGCATCCACAACATCAGAGTCCACCCTAGGGGGAATGGTGTGCTCAGTGTCAGCAGGGCCAATGCTCTTGCTAGGAGAAAGAAGTAGCCTGGAACTCTACCCAGGGCATGGCCAGACCTGCCTAGGCCACCTCAGGGACAGCATGCTGTGACATCATCATCCATAGTATCTGAGAGTTTTCTGATAGCAGTTGTGCTGGCTCATTCCTATTCTAGCACCAAGTACTCCTGTGACCAAAAATGCATATTCAAATATGCATGACCCGGGAGTGGGGGTGGATTAAGGGTGAACTTTGTTCACTAGAGGCTGCATGGGCAGGTCTGGCCATATCTTGAGTAGATTCACAGGCTACTCCTTTCTCCTGGCAAGGTTATTTCCTTCTCCATGGCCTGGCTGACACTGGGCACAGCATTCTCCTGAGGTTGGACAACAATTTGTGGATGGTTACTACAAAATAATTGTTCTCCTAATCAACTCTTTTTTTAAATTTCAATAGGTTTTTGGGGAACAGGTGGTGTTTGGTTACATGGACATGTTCTTTAGTGGCGATTTCTGAGAGTTTGGTGCACCCATCACCAGAGCAGTGTACACTGTATCCAATGTGTTATTTTCTATCCCTCACCCCCTCCCATCCTTCCCCCCAAGTCCCCAAAGTCCATTGTATCATTCTTATGCCTTTGCCTCCTCATACCTTAGCTCTTACTTATAAGTGAAAACATACAATGTTTGGTTTTCCATTCCTGAGTTACTTCACTTACAATAATGGTCTCCAATTCCATCCAGGTTGCTGCAAATGCCAGTATTTTAGACCGTTTTATGGCTAAGTATTATTCCATAGCATATATATATGTGTGTGTGTGTGTGTGTGTGTGTGTGTGTATGCGCTACATTTTCTTTATCCACTTGTTGACTGATGGGCATTTGGGCTGGTTCCATGTTTTCACAATTGTGAACTGTGCTGCTATAAACATATGCGTGCAAGTCTTTTTCACATAATGACTTCTTTCCTCTGAGTAGATACTCAGGAGTGGGATTGCTGGATCAAATGGTAGATCTACTTTTAGTTCTTTAAGGAACCTCCCTACTGTTTTCAATAGTGGTTGTACTAGTTTACATTCCTACAAGCAGTGTAAAAGTGTTCCCTTTGCACCACATCCATGCCAACATCTATTATCTTTTGATTTTTAAATTATGTCCATTCTTGCAGAAGTAAGGTGGTATTGCATTGTGGTTTTGATTTGCATTTCCCCGATAATTAGTGATGTAGAGCATTTTTTAATGTTTGTTGTTAACCATTGCATATCTTCTTTTGAGAATTGTCTATTCATGTCTTTAACCCATTTTTGATGGGATTATCATTTTTTTTCTTGCTGATTTGCTTGAGTTCCTTGTAAAATCTGTATATTAGTCCTTTGTTGGATGCATAGTTTGCAAAAGTTTTCTCCCACTCTGTGGGTTGGCTGTTTACTCTGCTGAATATCTCTTTTGCTGTGCAGAAGCTTTTTAGTTTAATTAAGTCCCATCTATTTATCTTTATTTTTGCTGCATTTGCTTTTGGGTTCTTGGTCATGAAGACTTTGCCTAAGCCAGTGCCTAGAAGGGTTTTTTTTTTTTGATGTTATGTTCTAGAATTTTTATGGTTTCAGGTCTTAGATTAAAGTCTTTGATCCATCTTGAGTTATTTTTTGTATAAGGTGAGAGATGAGGATCCAGTTTCATTCTTCTACATGTAGCTTGCCAACTAGACCAGCACCATTTATTGAATATGGTGTCCTTTCCCCACTTTATGTTTTTGTTTGCTGTGTTGAAGATTGGTTGGCTGGAAGTATTTGGCTTTATTTCTGGGTTCTCTATTCTGTTCCATTGGTCTATGTGCCTATTTTTATACCAGTACCTTGCTGTTTTGGTGACTATAGCCTTATAATATAGTTTGAAGTCAGGTAATGTGATGCCTACAGATTTGCTCTTTTTGCTTAGTCTTGCTTTGGATATGTAGGCTTTTTTTTGGTTCCATATTAATTTTAGAATTGTTTTTTCCAGTTCTGTGAAGAATGATTATGGTATTTTGATGGGAATTTCACTGAATTTGTAGTTTGGTTTTAGCAGTATGCTCATTTTCACAATATTGATTCTACCCAACCATGAGCATGGGATGTGTTTCCATTTGTTTGTGTCATCTATGATTTCTTTCAACAGTGTTTTGTAGCTTTCCTTGTAGAGGTCTTTCACCTTCTTGGTTAGATATATTCCTAAGCATTTTTTTTTTTTTTGCAGCTATTTTAAAAGGGGTTGAGTTCTTGATTTGATTCTCAGCTTGTTCACTGTTGGTGTATAGCAGTGCTACTGATTTGTGTACATTGATTTTTTATCCTGGGACTTTGCTGAATTCATTTATCAGATGTAGGAACTTTTTGGATGAGTCTTCAGGTTTTTCTAGGTATATGATCATATCATCAGCGAACAGTGACAGTCTGACTTCCTTGTTACTGATTTGCATGCCCTTATTTCTTTCTCTTTTCTGATTGCTCTGGCTGGGACTTCCAGTATTATGTTGAATAGAAGAGGTGAAAGTGGGCATCTTTGTCTTGTTCCAGTTCTCAGGGGGAATGCTTTCAACTTTTCCTTGTTTAGTATAATGTTGGCTGTATGTTTGTCATGGATGACTTTTATTACCTTAAGGTATGTCCGTTCTATGCCAATTATGCTGAGGGTTTTAAGCATAAAGCAATGCTGAATTTTATCAAATACTTTTTCTGCATCTATTGAGATGGTCATGTGATTTTTGTTTTTAATTCTGTTCATGTGGTGTATCACATTTATTGACTTGCAGATGTTAAACCATCCCTGCATCCCTGGTATAAAAGCCACTTGATCATGGTGGATTATCTTTTTATTATGCTGCTGGATTCAGTTAGCTAGTATTTTGTTGAGGATTTTTGCCTCTATGTTCATCAGGGATATTGGTCTGTAGTTTTCTTTTTTTGCTATGTCCTTTCCTGGTTTTGGTATTAGAGTGATACTGGCTTCACAGAATGATTTAGGGAGGATTCCCTCTTTCTCTATCTTTTGGGAAAGTTTCAATAAGATTAGCACCAATTCTTCTTTGAATGTTTGATAGAATTTAGCTGTGAACCCATCTGGGCCTGGACTTTTTATGTGTGTATGTGCAATGTTTTTATTACCAGTTTAATCTTGCTGCTTGTTATTGGTCTGTTTCAGAGTTTCTGTTTCTTCCTAGTTTAATGTAGGAGGGCTGTGTATTTCCAGGAATTTATCCATCTCCTCTAGGTTTTCTTTTTTTTTTTTTTTGAGACGGAGTCTCGCTCGTTCACCCAGGCTGGAGTGCAGTGGCGTGATCTCGGCTCACTGCAGGCTCCACCCCCCAGGGTTCACGCCATTCTCCTGCCTCAGCCTCTCCAAGTAGCTGGGAACTACAGGCGCCTGCCACCTCGCCCGGCTAATTTTTTGTATTTTTAGTAGAGATGGGGTTTCACCGTGTTAGCCAGGATGGTCTCGATCTCCTGACCTCGTGATCCGCCCGCCTCGGCCTCCCAAAGTGCTGGGATTACAGGCGTGAGCCACCGCGCCCGGCCTCCTCTAGGTTTTCTAGTTTGTACATGTAAAGGTGCTCATAGCAGCCTTGAACAATCTTTTGTATTTCTTTGGTATCAGTTGTAATAGCTCCTGTTTCATTCTAATTGAGTTTATTTGGCCCTTCTCTCTTCTTTTCTTGGTTAATCTCACTAATGATCTATCAATTTTGGTTTATCTTTTCAAAGAACCAGTTTTTTGTTTCATTTATTTTTTTGTTTGTTTGTTGGCTTCAATTTCATTTAGTTCCGCTCTGGCCTTTGTTATTTCTTTTCTTCTGCTGGGTTTGGATTTGGTTTGTTCTTGTTTCTCTAGTTCCTTGAGGTGTGACCTTAGATTGTCTATTTGTGCTTATTCAGACTTTTTGATGAAGGCATTCATTGCTATGAACTATCCTCTTTGCTCTGCTTTTGCTGTATCCCAGAGGTTTTGGTAGGTTGTGTTACTATTATCATTTAGTTCAAATAATTTTTTAATTTCCATCTTGATTTCATTGTTGACCCAACTATCATTCAGGAACAGGTTATTTAATTTCCATGTATTTGCATGGTTTTGAGGGTTCTTTTTGGAGTTGATTTCCAATTTCATTCCACTGTGGTCTGAGAAAGTATTTGATGTAATTTCAATTTTCTTAAATTTGTTGTTACTTGTTTTGTGGCCTCTCATATGGTCTATCTTGGAGAATGTTCCACATGTTGATGAATAAAATGTATATTCTGCAGTTGGTGGGTAGAATGTTCTGAAAATATCTGTTAAGTCCATTTGATCTAGGGTATAGTTTAAGTCCATTGTTTCTTTGTTGACTTTCTGTCTTAATGATCTGTCTAGTGCTGTCAGTGGAGTACTGCAGTTCCCCACTATTATTGTGTTGTTGTCTATCTCATTTCTTAGGTCTAGTAGTAATTGTTTTATAAATTTGGGAGCACCAGTGTTAGGTGCATATATATTTAGGACCGTGATATTTTTCTGTTGGACTAGTTCTTTTATCATTATATAATGTCCCTCTTTGTCTTTTTTAACTGTTGTTGCTTTAAGGTCTGTTTTGTCTGATATAAGAATAGCTACTCCTGCTTGCTCTTGGTGTCCATTTGCATGGAATATCTTTTTCCACCCCTTTGCCTTAAGTTTATGAGAGTCCTTATGTGTTAGGTGAGTCTCCTGAAGACAGCAGATACTTGGTTGGTGAATTCTTATCCATTCTGCCATTCTGTCTCTTTTAAGTGGAGCATTTAGGCCAGTTACATTCAACATTCGTATTGAGATGTGAGATGTTATTCTATTAATCATGCTAATTGTTGCCCGAATACCTTTTTTTTCATTGTGTTATTGTGTTACAGGCCTTGTAAGATTTGTGCTTTAAAGAAGTTCTATTTTTGTGTATTTTGAGGTTTTGTTTCAAAATTTAGAAACCCTTTTAGCAGTTCTTGTAGTGCTGGCTTGGTAGTGGCAAATTCTGTCAGCATTTGTTTGTCTGAAAAATATTATCTTTCCTTCATTTATCAAGCTTAGTTTTTGCTGGATACAAAACTCTTGGCTGATAATTGTTTTATTTGAAGACGTTTAAGATAGGAACCCAATCCATTCTAGATTGTAGGGTTTCTGATGAGAAATCTGCTATTAATCTGATAGGGTTTCCTTTATAATTTACTTGATGCTTTTGCCTCACAGCTCTTAATATTCTTTCCTTCCTCTTGACTTTAGATAATCTGATGACTATATGCCTAGGTGATACTCGTTTTGCAATGAATTTCCTGGGTGTTCTTTGAGCTTCTTGTATTTGAATGTCTAGATCTCTAGCAAGGCCAGGGAAGTTCTCCTTGATTATTCCCTCAAGCAAGTTTTCCAAACTTTTAGATTTCTCTTCTTTCTCAGGAACACCAATTATTCTCAGGTTTGGTCATTTAACATAATTCTAAACTTCTTGGAGGCTTTGTTCGTCTTTCAAAAATTCTTTTTTCTTTGTCTTTGTTGGATTGGGTTAATTTGAAAACCTTGTGTTAGGAAAATAAAAAGGAAGAGAGCAATGGAGAGAAAGCAACTCAATGGCCAAACAGGTTTATTCACAGGAATAAGCCTGCAAGGGGTCTCCGTCAGGAATCTGGTTGAGACTCTGATAGCTTAAAGCTGAGGTTTTTATAATAAAGTTTCTACAGGAGAGGGGTTGGGGAAGTGCTGGCAGGTTGGAACTGTAAGGGGCTGGGAAAGGATGTGGTAAGGGCCAGTCAGGCTTTGTTGTGGTCAGGGTTGTTATGCTCCGTTAAAGGTACCGGTGAGGTTGACATTTGCTTTGTTTCTGGGAACACTGTCACCAAGGTAGAAAACACAATCACCAAGGTAGAAAAATGACATTACTATTGTTAATTCTCACACCTTGTCTTTGAGCTCTTAAGTTCTTTCTTCTACTTGTTTGATGTTGTTGAAAGTTTCCAGTGTATTTTGTATTTCCCTAAGTGTGTCTTTCATTTCCAGAAGTTGTGATTTTTTTTTTTATTGATGCTATCTATTTTTCTGGAGTTTGTTTTGCTCATATCTCGTATTATTTCTCAAATTTCTTTAAGTTGATTTTCACCTTTCTCTGGTGTCTCCTTGAGTTGCTTAATAATCGACCTTCTGAAATCTTTTTCTGGCAATTCAGAGATTTCTTCTCGGTTTTGATTCATTGCTGGCGAACTAATGTGATCTTTTGGGGGTGTTAAAGAACCTTGCTTTGTCATATTGCCAGAATTGTTTTTCTGGTTCCTTCTCGTTTGGCTAGACTATGTCAGAGGAAAGATCTGGGGCTCAAGGGCTACTGTTCAGATTCTTTTGTCTCATGTGGTGTTCTCTTGATGTGATGCTCTCCTCCTTCCACTAGAGATGGGGCTTCCTGAGAGCTGGACTGCAGTGACTGTTACTGCTCTTCTGGGTCTAGCCACCCAGTGGAGCTACCAGGGCTTCAGGTTTGTACTGGGGAGTGTCTACAAAGAATCCTGTGATGTGATCCACCTTCAGGTCTCTCAGCCATGGATACCAGTACCTGCTCCAGTGGAGGTAGTAGGGGAGTGAAATGGACTCTGTGAGGGTCCTTAGTTACAGTTTTGTTTAGTGCACTGGTTTTCTCAAATGCTGGTTATGGTAGCAGTGAAGTTGTCATGTGGACAGACTCAGGACCTCTGGTTAGCCAGGATGTTACAGGTAGTAGAATTAGCTGTTGTTTTCTCCTTTCTTAGAGCAGCATTTTTCTTTTATGAGTTGTTGTAATGGCTTGAGCTGGTTGACCTCCAGCCAGGAGGTGGCACCTTCAGGAATGCATCAGCTGCGGTAGTATAGGGGGGAAACAAACTTGTCCTAAGGTCTTCTGGATAAATATTCAGGTTTCTCAGGTGATGGGTGAGGCCATAGAGCTCCCAAGAGATTATGTCTTTTGTCTTTGGCTATCAGGGCATGTACAGAAAGACCATAAGGTGGGGGCAGGGTTAGGTGTGTCTGAGCTCAGACTCTCCTTGGATGGGGCTTGCTGTCGGGGATGGAGGGTGTGGTTCTCAGGCCAAAGGAGTTATGTTCCCAGGGGGATTGTGGTTGCCTCTGCTGCATCATACAGGTTGCCAGGGAAGTGGGGGTAAAGCTGGCAGGGGGCGCCTCACCCAGCTCCCACACAGCCAGCAAGGCCAGTCTCACTTTCACTGTGCCCTACCAACAGCACTGAGTTTAAATTTAGGCAGCCGGTAAGCAGGGATGAGATCTTGCCCCAGGCTACAAGCTTCCCTGAGGAGAAAGCAAGCAGAGCTTTCAGGCCCCACCACCACCCCCCTGTGGTGGCTTCTGTGCTGTTGTTTGCACTTCCTGTTTGCCATTCCACCATCCCCCATTCTGCCCTGGACAATTTACGCTTGGTTGAAATTATTACAAAGTTCAGCTGGAAGTTTCCTTCTCCCTGTGGTCCTTCCCCAATACCCCTGGCTGCCCTCCCCAAGGACCCCTGTGAGATAAAGTCAGAAATGGCTTCCCCGGGGACTGAGAGTGTTTACAGGGCTCTTCCTGCTGCTTCTTCTACTTTTATATGTTTCTCAGCTCTCTAAATTCATTTCACCTCTAGAAAAGGTTAAATCCTTCTCCTGTGATCTGGATTTTCAGGTTCCCCAGTGAGGATGTGTGTTTGGAGGCAGACTTTCCCCCTCTCACACTATGGGCATTCACAGTTCTTTGGCTATCTCATGATGTTTGCAACAGCAAGCTGCTTCTTTGAAAGGGTCTGTGAATTGTTTCAGTTTTCCTGGTATGTTTCTATGGTAGTTCTTGGAGCAAAGGTTCATGATGTGAGTCTCTATATGCTGTTCTGTTCATCCACGTGGGAGCTGCAAGTTAGTCCTGCCTCGTATCTGCCATTTTCCCCCCATAAATCTAAGCAACTCAATTTAATTCATTTCCAAATTATCTTGGATGTTAAAACTAGAGAGGCCTTTAGAGATCTCATTGCTTGGTGAAGATAATAGAGTTTTATGCTAGCAGTTGTGTTAGCTCATTTCCATTCTAGCACCAAGTACTTTCTGTGACCAAAAGATGCATTTTCAAATAAGCATTATTGGAGAGTGGGGGTGGATTAAGGGTAAAGTTCGTGGGACATTATCTTTGGGTGTTAAAACTAGAGAGATCTTTGGAATCTCATTACTTGGTGAAGACAGTTTAAGACTTAAACACCTAGTGGGGGTGGCAGTGAGCTCTGTAAAGGTACAGATTAGGTGGATTACGTGGTCTTATTTACCTGTGTCTCTAGCAGATGGAAAGTGATCAGTCAGGGTTTGATGACTGAGTGAGTAGATGTACAGACAGATGGGTAGATGGATGAAGAGCTGGATGTCTGGATGAATAGATGGACTATGGTAAGGCTGGGCCAGGTGTCCACATACAACCTAGGGGATCAAACCTGATGATTTCCAAGGCCCTGTAGTCTCTAGCCCTTTCCTCCTCCTCAGCCTCAACTTGCACTGGGTTCTCTTTGGCTCACTCCTTTCCAGTACACTGGTCTTCTTTGGCTCTTGTTCTCACCAAGTTCCTCTCTGCCTAGGGACTTTGTAGAAGTCCATTTCTGCAGCCTGATGGTTAGTCCTCTCCTGCTTCCCTCATTTTTCAGATTTTAGTTAAATCATCCCTTCTTTAGGGAAGTCTTCCTTGATCTTGCACCATACACCTGTTTTTATGGCACTTCTATAAGATGCAATTTTACACTTATTTATGAAATCATTTGATAAATATTGGTCTCCTATACTAGATCATACCCTCTATGAGGGCAAGGACCATGACTGGGTATTTTGTTGACCATTGTGTTCCTCGCACCTAGGAGAATGTCTGGCACACAGTAAATGTTTAATAGATAATTTCTGACTCACTGACTGAATTTGTCTTCAATAGTACTATACTTAAGGGAATGTGGCAGTTACAACAATCAGCAATAAGATCTATCAAGTGTTTGCTGCATGCTCATCATTTTACTGGGACACCAGTAGCAAGCCTCAAAGCAAAAGCAGGATCTTGGCTGTGTCCTCTCCATGCCTACTCTCTGCCCTTCAGAGGCCAAGATATATACAATATCTGAGGCCTATGTTAGCAATTAGCAATTTTTTCTTATGGTAGAGTAATGGTCAACCCAGATCTGTGATACTCCTTGCATAGAGAGGTGGGGTCTATGTCTACTGCCCTAGAATCTGGGTAGTCTCTGTGACTACTCTGACCAATAGAATGGAACATGGTGGAAGTGATAATTGATCAGTTTTTGAGCCCACATCTTGAGGGAAGCTTCCCTTCTTTGGGTCTTGACACTCTCTCTGGGAACTCCTGAGCTGCCATATAAGAAGTCCGACTACCCCCAGAACACCAAGCTAGAAAGGGCACTGGTCAACAGTCCCTGCTGAGCTCCCAGCCAATAGCCAACCATGTGAATGATCCTCTTAGAAATGGACCTTGCCGCCCATCAGGCCACACCAGCTGATGCCATATGAAACAGATAAACTGCCCGGTCAAGTCCTGTCCAAATTCCTGACTCACAAAAAGGGGAGCAAAATGAAATTATTGTCCTTAGTCATTAAGTTTTAAGGTAATTTGTTAAGCACCAATAGATAACAGGAATAGTGCTATTCCAAGGGCTAAGAAGCAAGTTTTAAGCAAATGCTTAGGCACTCTTCTCCTCAATAGTGATACACAACTTACTAAGTATCAGTGACTGAGCCAAATATGTTACGGATGGGAAGCAACAACAAAATAATGCCAATATGGTAGAGCAAACCTTGCCTCTATAACAGACCTGGTGGACATTCTGAACTCCAGGGGTTCAGGACAGTTAGTTTTCATATAACAATATTTCACAAAACTAGAATCAAAGCCCCAGATTTTATATAAATGTGAGTAGTCATATTTTCCATTTCAACAATATTTATTAAGGAAGTTTTATTATTTTATTTTTCAGTAATTAATACTATTTATAGTCCTATTAACAAAACATTAATCATTTTATTTATTAAGGGTCAGTATTATGTAAAATGAGGTTTGGGGCAAAACTAAACCAAACAGATCCATGCTGAGAATTATTGTATTACTGTAGGGATTACAAGGGCTTCTTCCTTGCGCAGCACCACATTTCTCTTACTTGGTCAGTTTTCTTTGTTCCTTTGGGTCCCAAAGAGGCTTTCTCACATCTGTAATCAGTAGTCCAAGCAACTGACACAGACTAAAAATAGACACAGGAGGCGCCCTCACCTGTCAGGTGTGCAGAAAGGCCTTGCAAGGAACTCAGCAGGTGGGATTGCCAGGATCCTGGCCTGGGATTACCCATCCGAGAGCCCTCCATCCTGCCATTTTCCCTAAAAAACGTTGACTCTAAATTGTGAGGATTTGGTTTTAAGTAACAAATACTGAGAATCAAGAATCTGTCCTAAATATACCTACACTCTGAGGCTGTGGGTTTGATGGGGAGAATTTGAAAAGAGAAATCGCTGTGAAACATCTTTCCTTCTTCTGGGTGGTAAAGATTGAAGTTCGGCTAATGAGTCAGCAAACCTGAGAAATCATACGTGAATAGCCTACCCGGTACACTCTTGAGAAGCTGGCAGCTTTGTAATTGAGAAAAGAGGGGGGATTAAGAACAGATTTCCTCCTCAGCCCCACGATGTTTCTGTCTTTGGCTGCTAATGCTAAAATGTGAGCAACATTAAACTCTGCTCCGTATTACCCAGTGTGGAATGTACGATGTAGATTACAAATGCTTTTACGAGTCAGCCGCCATGAGCAGGAGATGTAAACCTAATAGTCACAAAACTGTTTGCCACAGACACGTTTTATTAAGTCTAATAAAGAAAGCTGTGGGGGCGAGACCTAAAACGGACGCTTGTTTTCCACAGAGAAGGACTGCAGAAATAGAAACGAGAAAGGAGGGAGAGACCAGAACAACTGGCCTTGTTTATATTTGCAAGGTCAGTGAGATGGCGGCCCTAGAGGTTTTGATTTATGACTATGTGTGTGTCCTAACCGGCATACCTGAGATGGAGTGAGATGACACTCACACCCTGATTAGAAAGCAGTGAGGGCTGGCTGTTCAAGAAAGACAGGCAGGGAAAAAAAGGATCTAGGATCGATACACACCTCATCATAGGATCAGGAAGCAGCTGCTAAAAAGCCTTGAGGCTGAATTGAAAGAGGAACAATAAAGGGGAGTTTGATGGACTTCCTAACCAAAAGCAGGAGAGTGGTGCAGCTTGCTTTAGACTTGCGTTTTTCAAAATTGCAGACTGACCAATCCATGTATCATAAAATCAATTCAATGGGTTATGTTCAGCATCTGGGACAAAAAGAAAAAAAAGGAAACAGAAAAAAGGGAAGGAAGGAAGGAAAGAACGAAGGAAGGGAGGGAAGGGAGAAAAAGAGGAAGAAAGGGAGGGAAGGAGGAGGGGAAAGAAAGGGAATAGCATCACCCATTGTAAGGATAAGTGTAGTTTTGTGAACTTTTAAAAATTTATATATACATGTATATATCTCTGAGTTGAGATGCAAATGGCATTGTCATACTGCAGATTATAGTCAGCAAAGTTTGAAAGCCGTGCTTTAAACTAGTTGCCTGCTGTTCAGACACGGATTGTAGTGGAATTGGGGTCCTTCAGCCCAGACTTTCCTATAGCTGATCACTTCCTGTCAAGGAGTCCCTTGGAAGTGAAATGGAGGTAGAGGCCCAGGAGGAGGTGTCTTTCTTGATATGGCTTTTGCAAAAAAGGACAAGGTTTCTGGGCTCTAAGTGTTCAGTGACTTCAGAGAAAATGACCACACACAGGCAAAGTTCAGGCTCTAAGGAAGAAGAGAAGTCAGTAAACGAAAGAAAATAGATTTTTAGCAAGCTGCTTCCAACAGGCTTAGTGAAAGAGCCGAGGTGGAGAAATTTTCACTGAAAAAGAAATGTAAAGGAGAAAGGATGGACAGGAGGAGCCATTTCCCAAAGAAACATAACGAAAACACAGAGAAATTACACTTCATGCGCCTGTCTCCTACCACACCCACCGCAGATGCTTGCTTGCCACAGGAAGGGAAAGGAGAGCACAGTTAAGGAAATTCACTGAAGGTCAAGGGAAACTGTCACCGTGACAGGAAGCCTGATCGAGACTTACCAAGCAGTTCTACAAAACTGGGAAGTCTTGAAAAGTTCAGATCTAAAAACCAAAGCAAGAAATGGATTTTGACTTGGAAAGATACAAAGTCAAGTAGAAAAACATTCTTCAAATCAGGAACAAGAGAATGATAAAAATGTCTTTGCTCCTTTAGTTGGAAAGGAAGAGAAAACTGATGATAATAGCTAAGAAGGAAGAGACGGGTGGTGGGGGGCAGAGGTTGATTTGCACTACAAGAGAACTTACTTCTTCTACTTCTTTTTTTTTTTTTCAAGGAGTCTGGCTCTGTCGCCCAGGCTGGAGTGCAGTGGCGCGATCTCCGCTCACTGCAAGCTCCGCCTCCCGGTTCATGCCACTCACTTGCCTCAGCCTCCTGAGCAGCTGGGATTACAGGTGCCCACCACCAAGCCAGGCTAATTTTTCTATTTTTAGTAGAGACGGGGTTTCACCGTGTTAGCCAGGATGGTCTCGATCTCCTGACCTTGTGATCCACCCGCCTCGGCCTCCCAAAGTGCTAGGATTACAGGCGTGAACCACCGCGCCCGGCCGTGCACTTACGTCTTAGGCTGTATTTATTTAGGTGACTGGGAAGGCCTGACGGAGACTATAGGTAAGGGAGAAGTCCCCAGCAAGCTCCCCCACCGACAGGGGGCTTTAAATTTTAGTGTCAAGTCATGAATCACTTAGGGGAATTTGCCTAGCTGTAAGATGGATGAATCTCTAACCGCCCATTTTCTTCCAGAGAGTGACTCATAGTGGCTAGGTTTGAATTTAAGGTGTTTCAAGCTAGTGCCTAACTCAGGCAAAAATGAAGATTTGATACCCCATCCATTGTCTACACCCCTTTCTCAGATTCTTAATTCACCCTAGGATGAGATTTACAGATGAGACTTGAAATGTTAAGACTCCCTGCCAGGACAGCAAGCAGGGTACATCCCTGCTAATTCTGGCTGGCTGCTAGTGGCTGTTTGGAGCACTGGGTGAAGTTCTGCAAGGCTCTGTTCTAGTTCCACAGGAAAGAGTACAATTCTGTTTCCTAGGGGCTGGATATAGGGCTGTAGTGAGTTGAACGGTGGCCCTCCAAAATGGTATGTCTTCCAAAACCTGGGAATGTAATCTTTTTTGGAAAAAGGATCATTGCAGGAGTAATTAAGTTAAAGCTTTTGAGATGAGATAACCCTAAATTAGGATGGACTCTAAAGCCAGTGGCAGGTGTCCTTAGAAGAGAAGAGAAGACAGAGCAGAAGGCCTTTTGAAGGACGGCAGAGATTGGAATTATGCTGCCACAATGCAAGAAACGCCCATAGCCAACAGAAATGAGCAAGAGACAAGGAAGGAGTCTTCCCTAGAGTCTTTGGAGGCTGTGTGGCTCTGTCACCACCTTGATTTCAGACTTCTGGCTTCCAATATGTGAGAAAATAAATTTCTCTTGTTTTTGAGCTGCCTAGTTTGTAGAATTTGCTGTGGCAGCCCTAGGAAACTAGTACAAGGACTAAGAGTCCGGTGGTGAGGTATTTGCTGACTTGGTGCATAATTTAACTTAAAAGACTTAAAATTTAACTTAAAGACTCAAACCTTTATCTGAAGTCATAAAACCAGAAGGATGGAATTTCAGGCACTTATCAAGTACAAGGAGGACTGTTCAGGACGGGGACAAATATCAGTAAGTGATACTCTGCTTCTTAGAATACGGGATTTGCTCAGGGCAGAATTAGAGAAGCATGATGTCTTAATCAGTGTGTGTGGGACTCTGGATAAATAAAAATTTCTTGACATGATAAGTTACTGAAAAAATTTTATTGTCAGATATCTTTCCCTGAAAGGAAAAGGGAAGAGAACCATCATTTATCAAATACCTAGTATACCTTTATATATGTTATATTATTTATTCTCTACTACTGGGTAAAACTGGTATTCTGATTTTTTTATTAAGTAATTTAAGCAAGCTTTCAAGGGTTTATAAGTAGGAGGGCAGATATGACCTCAATTTTGGTCTCCACTACACCACTTAATTTCTTTCCACAGTACCATACTGCCTCCTAAAAGAGGGTTTTATCATATATATATATTTTTTTTTTTTTTAAAACAGCTTTATTATTGATACACAAACTGCACAAATTTAAAATATACAAGATTTGACATACATCTGTGAAGCCATCACCGCAACCAAGATCACATCATCCCTTGTGCCCCTTTTTAAGCCCTCCCTCTCACCCCCTCCCTGCCCTATGCCCCCCAGGCAACCATTAAACTGCTGCCACTATAGAGATGTGTTTGCATTTTCTAGAACTTTATATAAATGGAATAATATAGTATGTACCCTTTTTTGTCTGACTTTCAAGCAGTGTAATTATTTTGAGATTCATCCATGTTGTTGTATGAATCAATAGTTCATTTCTTTTCATTGCTGTATAGTATTCCTATGTGTAAATGTGACACAATGTGTTTATCCATTCACTTGTCATTGGACATCTAGGATGTTTTCAGTTTTTTGGCTATTACAAATAAACCTGCTATGAACATTCATGTACCGGTCTTTGCATAGACATAGGCTTTTTTTTTTTTTTTTTTTGAGATGGACTCTCACTCTGTTGCCTAGGCTGAAGTGCAGTGGTGCAGTCTTGGTTCACTGCAACCTCTACGTCTCTGGTTCAAGCGACTCTTTTGCCTCAGCCTAAGTAGCTGGGCTTACAGGTGCCCACCACCACACCCAGCTAATTTTTGTATTTTTAGTTAAGATGGGGTTTCACTCTGTTGGCCAGGCTGGTCTCAAACTCCTGACCTCAGGTGATCCACTTGCCTCAGCCTCCCAAAGTGCTGGGATTATAGACATGAGCCATTGTGCCCTGCAGACATAGGCTTTCATTTCTCTTGAGTATATCTCTAGGAGTAGAATGATGGGATCATGTAGATATAGGTGTACATGTTTAGGTAGATTTATGTTTAATTTTATAAGAAACTGAAAATCTGTAAAATGGACTATTTTACCTTCCCACCAGCAGTATATAAGATTGTCCCAAGTACTCTACATTTTCCACCAACATTTGGTATGGTCAATCTTTTTAATTTCAGATATTTTAATAGGTATGTAATGGTAACTCATTGTGGTTTTAATTTCTGTGTCCCTAATGATTAAGGATTTTGAGCATCTTTTCATGTGCATATTTGCCATCCACGTATCATTTTTGGTGAATATGTATTCCAATCATTTGTCTGCTTTTTAATTGAGTTGTTTGTTTCCTTATTAGTAGGTTGTGGGAGTTTTAAAAAATCTATTCTAGATAGAAGTTCTTTATCAGATATGTAATTTGAAAATATTTTCTCTAAGTCTATAAGTTCTGTTTTCATTTTTTAAAAAGCACTGTAGACTCATTCATCTGAACTCGTTTAGGTGTGGTTCTGTGTAGTAAAGTGGGATTGATTGGATGATAGCTTCAAAGCCTGTGCAATTGTAATAGTTTAGAGTTCAGATTTTATGAGGCCATTGTGGGAAGAGATAGCCTATGAAGTGTCACCACATGTTTGCCTTCCTTGAGAATTTCTGAAAAGGGCTAGATGATTTGGGATGTTTCTAGAAATCAGTTGCTGAGTAGTAGACACAAACCAAGAAGGGCATTAAAACCAACAGGATTCAGCAGCAGTCACTGCAAATCCAGAGAACATTTGCTCTGGATGTGGGGCCATGTTTTAAGGAAGTTCAGCCCATTGTACAGGAAAGTGGGTCTTTCAGGTTGAGCCTGTTTTTGCCTAGGAAGGGAGAATGGCTGTGGAAAAGGCTAAGGACTGAATGCCTTTGCTTCAATGCTTCTGTCTTGTGGTAGGCTAAGGTGATGTAAAATTGTGAAACCAGCAGAATTAGTCTTCCCTGCCTCCTATTTCCCCTTTTGGTGACTCCCTTCACCCCTGCCCCTTTGTGTCATATTTATTATTTGCCATCCTCAATCAACAATCTGAGAAGCTCAATCACTCCAAAGTGATAGGCAGTTAATAAAATACATATTTCCTAGGGCAATTCTATGGTTTGTCCTCACCAAAACTCATATTGAGGCTTGGTCTCCAATGGGGTGGCATTGGAAGGTAGTGTCTTAAGAGGTGATTAGGTTGTTAAGAGAGAGGAATGCTTTTCTCATGGGAATGAGTTCTTGCTCTTTGGGGACTGGATTAGTTACCATGAGAGGGGGTTGTTATAAAGTGAGGCTGCCTCTTGCATTTGGTCTCTTTTGCACATGCCTGCTCTCCTCTTTCACATGCACTCATGCTATGTGATTCCATCTGCCGTGTTATGAGGCAGCATGAGGCCCTTGCCAAATGTGGCCACTTGATGTTGGACTTTCCAGCCTCCAGAGCTATGAGCCAAATAAACCTCTATTCTTTGTACATTACCCAGTCTCAGGTATTCTGTTATAGCAACAGAAAAGAGACCAAGACAGGCAGTTTTTAAAATAAATATATATGCCAGACTTTATTTATCTAGCCTACTGCTAATTGGACAGTTCATCATGTTGTTTATACATCCTATATTCTTAATGACTATTAATTGCTAAACATTATAGTATTTATCTTCTGGTGCACATATGTAGTTATTTTTGTCAAGTATTTACGAAGAGTGAGCCTGCTGGGTCAGAGGACAACCATATGTTTAGCTTTAGTAGATACTGCAAAATAGTTCCAAATGGTTGTACTAATTTACACTCTCACCAGCAATGAATGGGAGTTTTGATTGCTTCACATCTTCATTAATATTTGCTATTGTTGGTCTTTAGTTTAAGATATTCTGGTGAGTATGTAGTAGTATTGAATTGTGATTTTAATTTGAATCTCTGTTTTTTAATTGATCTCTACCTTTATTCTTCTATGTTCAGATAACATGTTCCATATTATTTCAATCACTGAACATTTGTTGATATATGTATGGCCCAGTATATGATCTATTTTGGCAAATGTTCCACATGTACATGATAAGAATGTGTATCCTGTACTTGTTGGGTGCATGTTCTATAAATGCTAATTAGGTTAATTTTATTTATTGTTTTGTCCAAATATTCTTGATAATTTTTTGATATTCTTATTAAAAATTATTCTTTTGATAATTTTTTTATCAGTTGCTGAGATAGTTTTTAAAAATATACATACAGTTGAGGGAGATTGTGGCTTTTAATTTTTCATTCAGTTCTGTCAGTTTTTTGCCTTATATATTTTGAGGTTGTGTTATTAAACATAGAAATTGAAAATTATTTTATCTTTCTGGTGAATTGAACCTTTGATCATTATGAAATGTCTCTTTTTGTCTCTTTGTATCTAGTAATGATTACTTTAAAATCTGCTTCACTGGTTTGCTTTTGCTTACTTTACAATATTACCTTGGTACTTCTCTGATGGAGTGATGAAATTTATGTTGCCTCCCCTTGAAACTTCATGGACATTTGTGACAGCAGAGTACAGCAGAAGTGGTGCTATGTAACTCTTGAGGCTAGCTCATGAAAATTAATACACATCTATCTTATTCTCTCGGATGCAACTCTTGGAATTTAGCTACCATGCTTAGAGAAAGCCCAAAGTAGCCCACATGGAGGGACTATCTTAGGTATTCTGGCCAAAAACCTAGGTAAATTTCAACATAAACTGCCAAACGTGAAGATGCCTCTGTGAGTCACCCTACAGCCTTAAGTCATCCCTAGTCTTCAAATCTTTCTAGCTGAGGCCTTGGACATCATGGAGCAAAGACAGGCTAACCCTACTGTGCCTCATCCAGGCTCTTGATTATGAACATAATAAAATGGTATTTTATGCCACTAAAATTTGAAGTTATGAGCAGTAGTAACTGGAACAGTGTAATATAAATTTTTTATTCTTCGTTAACTTTTGTATATCCTTATTTTATTTTTTGAGACAGGGCCTCCCTTTCTCACCCAGGCTGGAATGCAGTGGCATGGTCATAGCTCACTGCAGCCTTGAATTCCTGGGCTCAAGCAATCCTGTTGCCTCAGCTTTCTGAGTAGCTGAGGCTACAGGCATGTGCAACCATGCCTGGCTAATTTTTTTAAAAAAGTTTGGGCCAGGCACGGTGGCTCACACCTGTAATCCCAGTATTTTGAGAGCTGAGGCGGAGGGATCACAAGGTCAAGAGATCGAGACCATCCTGACCAACATGGTGAAACCCCATCTCTACTAAAAATACAAAAATTAGCTGAGTGGGGTAGCATGCGCCTGTAGTCCCAGCTACTCTGGAGGCTGAGGCAGAAGACTCACTTGAACCCTGGAGGCAGAGGTTGCAGTGAGCCAAGATCATGCCACTGCACTCCAGCCTGGTGACAGAGCGAGACTCCGTCTCAAAAAAAAAAAAAAAAAAAAATTTGTAGAGACAGGGCTTCACTATGTTGCCTAGTCTTGTCTGAAACTCGGGGCCTCAAGCAATCATCCTACCTCAGCTTCCCAAAGTGCTAGAATTACAGGCATGAGCTACCATGACAAGCCTATATCCTTATTTTTAAGGTGTGTCTCTTGTAAACAGTATGTAGCCTTTTTAAAAAAATTGAATTTGACCATCTTTGTCTTTTAATTGGAGTATTTAGTCTATTTACATTTAACGTAGTTATTTATATATTTGAGCTTAAATCTACCATCCTACTATTTTCTTATTATACTTTTTCCTTCTTTTTTTTTTAACCTATAGTTTCTTGTGGAGAAAGTTGTTCTTTTTCTGTATTCTTTTTCTCTACTTTCTTTTCTTCTTTTGGATTGATTATATTTTATTATTTTATCCACCCTTCATTAGCTTGTTAGCTATACATTCCATTGCAAAACTTTCTAACAATTACACTACAAATTACAACATGCATCCTGGACTCCCCACCCAAATTTACAGTTTCAGATAACCTCCCAAGATAACTATCATTAAACAGAGACAAAGAGGCAAATGAATGAATCAGGACTGAAAACTATACCTAGGAAAGAACTTTGAGTGTGGTTAGTAACACATGGAGTTGTCTAAACTACATAGATCATAAACCTATTGAGTTTTTGAAAGGGTTGTATTTTCAAAGAAACCAGGAACTTCCAAAAGCCTTTGGGCAGCATAAGCCTTAAAACAGCCCCCGAGCCACCGAAGTTTCATAAACAGGACACAGTCTGCAAAAGCTATACAGCCTTCAAGGAAGACATGTCTTCAACCTGGCTATGGAGGATAATGGACAAGCAAGACAGCTAGGAGGGCAGAGCTAGAGGTCAAAGAGAACAACAGACAAAGGTATTCCTCTCAGAGAGACAAATCAAGGTCGAATCTAGGAGGATTCCTCACATCCTGGGTCAACATGTTCATTAATTATATGACAGCAGTATTTCCTCTTCCTCCTTTTCTAAAATGGTAGCTGTTTTTGGCAGTTATCCTGATCCGACCATAATGTGTTGCATTCAGGCCTGAGGGACAGAATGAATACCCATTGGAGAACCTAGCCTGGAACTACATATGCAGCAGTTGGTAAGTGGGATTTTGAGTTGCCTCACTTGGGAGGCAGTAAACATGTTCTATAGGTGGGAAAAAAAAGGTAACATGGATTGACTGACTAGAGGAGTACACTGTGGCTGAGACTACTATTATTGACACACTCATTTCCTCTTTTTCTTGGGCTCATGGGCCTTATTTCCCATCCTTCCTTGCAAGAAAGCATGACCTTTCTGAGTTCTAGACAATGGAATATGAGTGAAAATGAAGCGGCCATTTTCAGGTCTGGATCATAAAACCTCCTGGGAAATTCTCCACACTCATCTCCATTTTATGTTGATACTGACGAGCATTGTGACTTTAGAAGCCATGCTTTAAAGTGGTGAACCTTCAAGATAGAAGGAGTCTTAGTTCTTGAATCACTGCTCAGGTACCTGTTTTCGAACTTATTTGAGCAAGAAAGAAATGTCCTTTAGATATAATAGCTAACATTACCCTTAGCAATACATGAAACTGTCACCTATCCCAACCACACGCGAAGCGACCTCTGCCTTATCGGGGGTATACAAGAGAGGAGGACATATGTTAAATCTCTCAATCCTGAGAGTTTTCCTAAGTGAGACCATAATGCTGAATTTTCTTTTCTTTTTCTTTTTTTTTTTTTTTTCTTTTTTTTTGAGACAGAGTCTCGCTCTGTCGCCCAGGCTGGAGTGCAGTGGCGCGCTCTCGGCTCACTGCAAGCTCCGCCTCCCGGGTTCACGCCATTCTCCTGTCTCAGCCTCTCCGAGTAGCTGGGACTACAGGCGCCCGCCACTACGCCCGGCTAATTTTTTTTGTATTTTTAGTAGAGACGGGGTTTCACCGTGGTCTCGATCTCCTGACCTCGTGATCCGCCCGCCTCGGCCTCCCAAAGTGCTGGGATTACAAGCGTGAGCCACCGCGCCCGGCCTCTTTTTTTTGAGATGGAGTCTCGCTCTGTCACCTAGGCTGAAGTTCAGTGGTGCCATCTCGGCTCACTGAAACCTCGGCCTCCCGGGTTCAAGTGATTCTCCTGCTTCAGCCTCCCGAGTAGCTGAGATTACAGGAACCTACCACCACACCTGGCTAAGTTTTGTATTTTTAGTAGAGATGGGGTTTCACTATATTGGCCAGGCTGGGCTCGATCTCCTGACCTCATGATCCTCCCACCTTGACCTCCCAACATAATGCTGAATTTTAAAGGAGAAGTCTCTAAGCTCCATTTGGGCGAAGGCCCTGGCCCATGAGTGCCGAGCACCTGCCCTCGTTCCTGTCTTACTCCACTGGGGAAGCCTTTTGACACAGGAAGCAGGAGCCAGCAAGATCCCAAGAGAATCAAAGAAAAGTGTAATCAAGCAGAATGATAAATTCTTAGAGGAGAAGTTAATTTCAGATGTTTTAGTTAGACGTTTCCAACTAAAGGCTCAATCATTTAAGTTATTCTTCACACCAATTTGGTGACAGAGATATGATTAAAAGTCAGGTCTCCTGTTATGATTTATGACAGAAGAAAATGGACAGGCACACACAGTATTGTTTTAGCAGGCAATTAAGCACGACATTTCTCTAATGTCTCATGGTTTGTCCTAAAACGTTATGCACATTTTTTTCATTCTACATGATAACATAACGTCGATGATTTTAATGTAAAAGAAAGTTTCAAATTACTTGTGATAAAAAGAGGACTCTCCAGGAAGATGCCTCATGTCCCTTGGCATCTTGCCACTTGCCCCAGGCATGCACATCTCCCAGTTTAAAAGACACAGCTTGATTATAGATAAAAAATTATTTTAGTGCTAGGGAATGCTTCCATGGGCTTCTCCTCTCCTCATCCCTTTTCTTATAGCCTATGGCCTGTCATCCCCATATCCAGCCCCGGTCCTAGTGAATCAAGAAGGGCCAAATTCCTACTCATGCTTTGAGGTTCGGGTCCACCATCATCTCTTCCAGCCAAGCCTCCTATGACCTTCCAAGTCCAGTTGTTCTCTTCCCTATTGTCTAGCCCACCACATACCAGATCCTGAACATATTAATATCTAGCACACACCTGCCACATTGCAATCAGTCTATTTGCATATTTACCTCCTCCAGAAAGCAGGACACATACGAGTACTCAATAATATTTGTTAAATGAGTGAACCGAGGTGATGGCTGCAGGCTCCCAGCTGAGGCTGTGAGGGTGGGAGATAAGTGGTCACTTACTGGCTAGGGGAGGGGCTTCGGAGGTAGTGGGCCTGCACCGCCCTCACGTTGGCTTCGTCCTCCTCGCTTGGGACTACCTGCTCCTCCTCTGGGTCCTTGCTGGTCGCCATGACAACCTGCCAACCTCTGAAAGTTTGGCAAGGAAAAGGCAGTTAGGGAATTAGGTTCCAGAGGTTTTGTCGGGGGAGAAGGTGTGTTGGTGATGTCACCTCAGTGGAACTGGGAATAGGAAGGTCCCGGTGGGCAAAGGACCGGCAAGGAAAACCCAGTCAGACCTGGCCCAGCCACTGTTACCGGGACACCAAGAAGTGCACCCCACCATATTAGGAGCCCACCTTGAAGTGACAACATGGAAGTGCCATTGTGGCTCCTTCCACAGATGCCAACAAGGGATGAGGCAGAGGAGCCAGCAGGTTACCTGAACTCAGCTCAAGATGTTGAAGAACAATGACTTTCCCCGGACCAGCAAGATTTTTCAGTTGAAATTATAGGGTGTGCATACACACACACTCCTCACCTATGCCCACGCACACCCATTTGTCTCTGCTGGGGAAGACGCAGCTGGCCTTCGGTGACTCTAACCAAGGCCACAGGAGGCAGGGCCTTTGGCTCAGGCGTCATCCTGGAGCCTATTAAGGGACATGAAGTATACCAGCAGCTGGTCCCAGTCATCATGGCTGTGCCCTGACACTCAGGGCAAAGCAGCTGCCCCTTGTATTGTAAGTCCTGGGCTCACCAGGACTGATGAGGGGAGAAGCACACTCACCTCTAACCTGCCTGGATGTTCCCCACCACGGGCTGAGGGACCTGGATGAAATGACCGAAGCTGAAGCTCCAGCCAGTGAGACAGGAACCAGCTACCTCCTCTCTTCAGGGCTTCTTCTCCTAGGGGCAGGACAGCTGTTAACAGGAAACCTTAGCCACCCTCTAAATTTAGCCTCTGGCCCCATAGGCTGGCAGATCTCTGGGAGGAAGGAATGCAGGCTCTGGACCCAGGCCCCAAAGCAGTCCTCACTTAACTCTTTCCTTCCTGGCTGATTCTCCAGACACTGACATTTAGCAGCAGAATTGGAAGACGTTTGTGCTTGGTAGATGGAGAACCTGAAGAATAGCTTTTCTCTGGGTTCTCTCTTCAAACCCTCTTGCCTGGGACCGCCGATTCAAAGTTCTTCCAGAAGAGAGTCTAAATCCAAAGATATAGAAGAATAAACAAACTTGCCACAGCCGCATGTCAACTAGAGAGGCCTAAAAAAGGACCAGATATATAGAATGGAAAGGGTCCTTAACAGATAGATATTGGAAGAGCACTGTTGTGCAATTAAAGAGTAGTCATTGCTTGTGACCAAGATTACATTTCTTTTTCTCTTTTTTTTAGACAGAGTCTCACTCTGTTGCCCTGGTGAGAGTGCAGTGGTGCCATCACAGCTCACTGCAGCCTCAACCTCTCAGGATCAGGTGATCTTCCCACCTCAGCCTCCTGAGTAGCTGGGAGTACCGGCACATGCCACCACACCCAGATAATTTTTAAATTTTTTGTAGAGATGGGGTCTCACTATGTTGCCCAGGCTAGTCTCGAACTCCTGGGCTAAAGCGATCCATCCACCTCGGCCTCCCAAAGTGCTGGGATTACAGGTGTGAGTCACCGTGCCCCGTCTACATTTCTTTTAATAGACATGTCTCTGGATGGTCAACTGGACAGTTATGCTCGCCCTCCTCCACGTTTCCTCCCCTCTACTCACACCCCAAGGTGATGATGGATTGGCAACCCTGGGTGACATAAGAATTATGTGAGCTTCATAAATGTCAAATAAGCTGTCTTACCCCACTACCCCCTCTACCATCACAATGATCAAAGCAAAGCCAAATAGCCCACACCTCTCATCCCACACATACTATAGTCATCCTTTCATCCATTTATCCATCCATCTATTTACCCACTTACAAATATTCATTGATTACCTACTACATATGGCACTGTACTTGACCAAAGTTGGTAAGACACATAGCTTAAAGTTGTCTTTCTTCCTAGTTAGGTGGAACGATGCCTGGTATATAGTATCATTAGAAATGGCTGAATGAATGAGCTCACCGTTTATTAGGAGGAATGAGACACAGACCAAAAATAACTCAAGCATAAGACAGAATGTAGTTAGTGTCCTAAAAGAGATCCAGAGTGCTGTGTGAGTTCAAAGGTGAGAAAGAGCCCTTCTGACTGAAGAAATCAGGAAAGACTTCATAGAAGCAGTGGTGATGCATGACCTGGCTTCTAAAGGACAAGTAAGATTATAATAGCAGATATAGTAGGAGAAGGGAATTACAGAGGGGTGGCATCGACAAAGTTTTGGGGGTGAGGAAGTATGAGTTTTGGGTATGAAAAGATGTCTAACTTGGTCAGAGCATAAATTATGTATTCTGGAAGGTAGACTGTGTTTGAGAACAAATGCTGGAATACCTTAAAAGCCAATTTGTTAGGTTCTGCAGAGTGAGTGATAGGACCCGAGCAGACACGTAATATCATCAGGGCTGTGTGTTAGGAAGACTAATTTGGCAAAGATATTATAAAATGTTGGGGCTGAACAATTATTACATATAATAAGAGAATTTAACAAGGTGCCTGAGTGAAATGCAATAAACAGAAAACAAAAAATTTTGTATGTCAACTAAACCTAGCAGTCAAAAGGATTGATAACAGTAATTCATGTAGGATATTATGAATTCATAACACAAAGAAATGCTAGGGGAAATATTTGCAATGCTTATCACATCCAAAAGTTCCTTTCTCTAATATACAAAGAGCTGCTAGAAGTCAACAAGCTAAAGATCAACAACTCAATAGAAATATGGCCAAACAGCTGGACGTAGTGGCTCATGCCTGTAATCCCAGCACTTTGGGAGGCTGAGGCAGGATTGCTTGAACCCAGGA
This sequence comes from Hylobates moloch, assembly GCF_009828535.3. NCBI lineage: Eukaryota > Metazoa > Chordata > Mammalia > Primates > Hylobatidae > Hylobates > Hylobates moloch. The sequence goes on from NW_026652283.1 coordinate 66,847,882, forward strand.
ATTCAAGACCAGCCTGGTCAACGTAGCGAGATTCTGTCTCTATATTTTAAAAAATTTATTAAAAAAAGAAATATGGGCAAATGAGCTACCTAGTCTCAGAAAACAAAATATATATGATGTGCAAATATATTAAAAGATTTTCAATTTCACTAATAATTTTTTTTTTTTTTTCAGACAGAGTCTTGCTCTATCACCCAGGCTGGAGTGCAGTGGTGCCATCTCATCTCACTGCAAGCTCCGCCTCCTGAGTTCACCATTCTCCTGCTTCAGCTTCCCAAGTAGCTGGGATTACAGGCACACACCACCAGGCCCAGCTAATTTTTTGTATTTTTAGTAGAGGTGGGGTTTCACCCTGTTAGCCAAGATGGTCTCGATCTCTCGACCTCATGATCAGCCCGCTTCGGCCTCCGGAAGTGCTGCGATTACAGGCATGAGCCACCGTGCCTGCCCTAATTTCGCTAATAATTTTAAAAAGTAAATTATATATACGTGGGATATCATGTTCACTTAGATTGGCGATGAGCAGAAAGTTTGATAACTGTGTCATAAACATTTGGTAACTGTGTTAGTGAGTGTGTGGGGAGATAGGTATCCTTATATGCTGCTAATAGGAGTGTAGGCTGTAAAATTCTCATGGTAGCTAGTTTAGCAATATCTATAAAAATTGGAAATACGCATAACTTTCAGTGAGTCATTTCAGAAATCTTACTTTTAAGAATTTATCTTACGTGTATAATCACAACATGTGTGAAATATCGTACACATAATAGATATTGGTTGCAACCTTTTCATAGCTGTGAAAGATGAGGAAAAACAATCTTAAAAGTAGTTTGGTTAAATAAATCATGTCACTCATATACAGTGAAATATCATCCCCATTTTAAATAGATGATGGTGGTGATGCTATACATACCGATACAGAAAGCTTTCTGAAACCTTTCATTAAAAGAAAAATGAATAAATCATTGCAGAGCGGTGTATATGGCACACTATCATTTGTGCATATTCTATCATACATCTAGAATATCTATGAAAGAAACCAGCAACAGCCGCTGCTCCTGGAGAATTATGGTCCCACACCACTCATCATTCTTTTTTTTTTTTTTTTTTTTGAGACGGAGTCTCGCTCTGTCACCCAGGCTGGAGTGCAGTGGCGCAATCTCGGCTCACTGCAAGCTCCGCCTCCCGGGTTCACGCCATTCTCCTGCCTCAGCCTCTCCGAGTAGCTGGGACTACAGGCGCCCGCCACCACGCCCGGCTAATTTTTTGTATTTTTAGTAGAGACGGGGTTTCACCGTGGTCTCGATCTCCTGACCTCGTGATCCACCCGCCTCGGCCTCCCAAAGTGCTGGGATTACAAGCGTGAGCCACGGCGCCCGGCCTCATCATTCTTTCAGTAGGGTGACCATCATTCCAATTTGCTTGGGACTGAGGGGGTTCCTTTTGGTTTGAAAACCAGGACAGTCCTAGGAAAACTGAGACGAGTTGGTCACACATCCCCGAGATAATCTTCTTTCACTTATGAACTTGCTACTTTCCCAATCAGAATATAAACTCTGAGGGGAGAGACTTCCTGTTTTCTTCTTGACTGTGTCTCTAGCGCACTGTGGGGTGGAGGTTGTAGAAGAGGAGAAAAGTACAGAAACAGATCACATTGTGTCTTGAAGTGTTTCAGCAAATATGGGCAACACCCTTCTTTTACTAGCTTGGAACCCTACCTCTGAGGGCTTTTCCCGTTTTATTATTTATTTCCTGTCAGTTATAAGAGAGGCCTACCCCTTTGTGAGCAGTCTAGGACTTTGTACACCTGCTAAGTAGGGAGAAGGCAGGGGAGGTGGCTGGTTTAAGCGGAACTCGAGGGAAGTAGGGAAGACTCCTCTTGGGACCTTTGGAATAGGTGACACATGAGCCCAGCCCCAGCTCACCTGCCAATCCAGCTGAGGCCGGGCAGAGGTGGGTGGGAAGAGGGAAAACTGCAGGGACCTCTAGTTGGGCCAGGCCAGAGGCTGCTGCAGCTTTAACCAGACAGCTCAGACCTGTCTGGAGGCTGCCAGTGACAGGTTTGGTTCAGGGCAGAGAAGAAGCAAGACCATGGTGGGGAAGATGTGGCCTGTGCTATGGACACTCTGTGCAGGTGAGTAGGCCCCTTTTCTGTCCAGCGCCCAGGGGTGGGTGAGACATGGGGACCTAGGGCTGAAGGAGAGGCTCTCCCAGAGCCTTCCCAGGAAGGGCCTCCAGCAACACAGCTGTGTTCCTGCTGGGCCAGAATTACACATTCCGGGCTACAGCCCAGAATCAGAATGGTTTTTATTTGCATATGAGTAAATAACATTCTAGCCCATTGCTGAAATGAAGAATTCAAAGTACTCTCAAGACCATATTTTCTTATCCCAAATTAGATTATAGGATCAGACACAGGATTTGACAATGTGGACAAAGGATTTGAAATCCGAGTTGTCCTAGAAAATCCAGGATGTGTGGATCTAGATACATTCATTATCTAGTATATTAACGTTTGTGTTAAAACCAGAGAAAGAGATGGGAACTGAGGCAGAAGAGACAATGCAACTTATCCAGTATCATTCACAGAGCAAGAGAAGATTCAAACCCTAAAAACAAACAACAAACTAGAAGGGTCTTTTCCAAAGGCCAAAGCTCCTTGCCACTTCTGGGACCCTGGTCATTGAAAACTCTGGGACTTTGAGCATTTCCCTCTGGGAGGGAAACCTCCCAGAATAAAATCAGACATTCATGAGTATATGGTTGAATCCAAATCAAGTGCTTAATAGCACAGTGTTGTGTGGGGACCTATGGAGCATCTAAGGGTTAGAATGGAAGTCTTGGCATTAAGGTACCAACCATTTTGCTGGGCATCGGAAGGAAATAGAATGGAGAGAGGGAAGTTGAGAGATGCGGGGTTTGGCAAAGTTTAGGAATATCTTTAGTTTAGTGTATTTGGCCGTCACCTTGCAATTCAGACACTGTTGAGGGCCTCCAGGATCCAGCAGCAATGGGGAGGAGAAGAGCTATACCAGGAAACTCAGGAGCACCAAGCCTCGGGAAGTGGAAACCAGGAGACTGGTTTAGAGCTCACTTTTTAGCATACACAGGAAAGCCCCGGGCCACGTGGCCTACAGCTCATCGTGGTTCTCCCAGGCCCTAGACATGCTCATCTCTCAACACCTGGCCTTGGGTCTCTCAAGGGAAGGGCAGCCTGCTGCTGGGGAAGGGCTGGATCACACGGTTTGGAGGAAGATCTGGGTAAGATCATGAAGCTCAGGCTGGCTCAAGTCCATCTGACTGAAGGCAGAAAGCCCCTCATCGTCCACCAAGATGGACTGGTTGGCTCATTTCTTTATCCAAACAACTCTTTATTGAGTACATAGTTTGTGCAGGCACCATAGAAGTGAGGAGTCTGGAATGATTAGTCTTAAGTGGGCCTGTGTCAGCCATCAGATTCAGGCAGGGAGGATGCTCCAGGGCCTGAGAGAGGGAGGCTGAAGGAAACACCCATCCTTCCCTGGCTGGGCCAGTGATTCTCTCATCTTCTCCTGGTAAGCCAGAATCTCCTCCACGCCTGCACCACCCCAACCCCCAACACATATCCCCACACTTGTAGACTGGCTGCGACCCATGCATGAATAAAAAGAAGAAATTTTGGCTTAGAAAAGCGATCTTAAAACAAAATGCTCACCCAGCTTGGAGGGAAAAGTGGCCTTAACTCTGAATTGCCTGGAGCAGGACATTTTGCTTCGTCCTATGAGAAGGCAAGTGACCCCTGGGGAACTCATCCGGCAGAACGAGTCTTGGGCATATTTTCAGACACACTGATGAAGTGTCTTCTACCTCCGCCCCATCCCTCCCACCACAGCCTGCCCAGCCCAGAATCATGTTCCCACCACCTTTTCTTCCTCCATATCTTACATTAAGAGGAAGAAGGGGCCAGAGCAGTGGGGCAGGAGAAGCCAGGCTTGATGGTCAACACGAGGCATATAGACAGAGTTTACCAAATAGTGAAATAGCCATTGCAACTGCAGGTGAGCAAGGAAGACCTTCAAAGGTTGACCAAAAGCAACCAGGCAGCCCTCCCCACCATGCCTCATGAGAGGACACCACCTCCTCCTTTGCACAGGTAAGGGAGACCCAGGTAGGAGCAGAGACATTAGGAAAGGCTTCCTGGAGGAGGTGGAGCTTGACTTGGGTTCCAGAAGACCTACTGGGCTTTTCTCCTCTTTCTCTTCCCATCTGACCTTTCTGAGGAATTGATTCTGCTAAGACCTGGGCAGGGAAGCACTGCGCTGATGAATGGGCCCCAGGACTCAAGTGGTGTTCGAGGAAGCAGAAGCTATTCATAAGGTCTCATGCGGGGGGCACAAACGTAAGGCTGTGCTTTTAAACTAGGGAGTTAAAAAGCAATCATAAAACCGACTAAGAGTTGGTCGGCTTCTTTTTTTTTTTTTTTTTTTTTGTGAGACAGAGTCTCGCTTGCACAGGCTGGAGTGCAGTGGTGTGATCTCAGCTCACTGCAACCTCTGCCTCCCAGGTTCAAGAAATTCTCCTGCCTCAGCCTCCCGAGTAGCTGGGATTACAGGCATGCACCACCATGCCCGGCTAATTTTTTGTATTTTTAGTAGAAACAGGGTTTCACCATGCTGGCCAGGCTGGTCTTGAACTCCTGACCTCGCGATCCGCCTGCCTCAGCCTCCCAAAGTGCTGGGATTACAGGCGTGAGCCATCGTTGGTCTGCTTTTTATGGTTATCATGTGCTGACAATTCTAAACAGAGTCAGTGACAAAACAGACCTCCATGCCTGGGAAATGTTCCACCCATCCCTCCTGACACTCCACTGCCATCCCAGGGGACCAAAGGGGGCTGATCCCAGTGCCTCTTAACTGACTATGGTGTGGGCAAATGACTTCACCTTGCTAAAGTCTTCTTGCACAGTCTTCTAGTCTGAAACGGAGGGGTGTAAAATTCACACTGTGCCCCAACAGGGCTATTATAGGTACTAAATGAGTTTGCACGTGTAAAAATCTTAGAAGAGTACCTGACACATAATAACCACTCAATAAATGCCAGTTATGAGTGCAGTTATTATTATTACTGTGGGGGAGTGTAAGTTACAGAAAATTAGTAGACTTTGGTGACCAATCATCCGAGAGCTCTGAGATGGCAGACATGTGCCAAGAAAGGGAGTCAGAGGTCACTGTGGATGAACCCTAAATTATCACCCAAAAAGCCACCATGTGCTGCCCCCTCCACAAGGCTGTTAGAGAAAACATTCCAATGTGTGCACAAAATCAAGGCACTTCCATTCCAGGATTTTTTTTCAGCCACCAGACTTCATGAAAGATTTGATGTGCTGCAATGTGCCACTGCATGAAAAGGGATGCATAAAGAGGAAAGCTCCAGGAGAAAAAAGTCACTGAACAGCTCTGCTCAGAGCCAGTGAAACCTTTGAAGACCCAGTCTCTCTCACACACACACTTACTTACACACCCCACCTTCCTAGAATGAGAGGAAGCTTCCTTGTTTTTCTAAGTTAAATGAGAAAAACTCAGGAGAACTTTAACCTGGGAAAGGTGTAAAAGCTTTTTTCTCTCTAGAAAAAAATATTTTTTCTCCCCCCATATAAAAAAGTTTCAGAAAACCCACAGATGCTTGATCCATGAAGGGTTTTTGAAGGGAACCAAGTTTGCAAGTTCTGACATTTTGAGGCTGATTGTGCCATTTTAGAACCCTTCCCTGGCATCTTTGTTAGAGGCACAATCCCGGCAGGAAGATTTTTCCTAAATGTGGTGCCCTACACTTGTCTGCTCTGAAGTGCCATGTTCCTGTGGATCACACAGGCATGGGTTGCTCCCTGGGGTCTGCCCTGTCACAATGGCCTATCTGAGCCCAGTGTCATATGTCTAAGCTCTGTGCAGTGGCCTAGCATAAGATATGTGGTTTAGGGACTCAGCCTCAGATGTGCACTTCTGATGAGACCCTGGACCTCAAGAGGGTAGTATTTGGGCCAGAGCTGGGGTGGTGTCAGCCTGCAAATGCAACTGCAAGATAAGTGGCCTGCCCACCATCTGCTCTGTGGCCCTGGGTCCTGTTGCCATTCCAATCCCTAAATTAGCCTGGCTTCCCGCTGGGGCTTGGGCACCTGAGCACAAGTCAGAAGCCAGTGTTGCAGGAAGAGCTTATGCACCTGGAATGAATCACACTGCCTCCCTGTCAGAGATGCAATCAGGATTAAAATGTCCTACTCTAGTCTCAGTCCCAGCCTCGACGGAGAAAAGATGTTACGAATGGTCCGTCTAAGAAGGTTAGGTGTCCAAAAGAGGAAGAGTAATAGTTTAGGCCAGTGGCTGTCAATCCTGGTTGCCCATCAGAGTCACCTGGGAAGTGAAAATACAGATGCCCAGTCTCCCCCATACCTTCTGAGTCAGAATCCAGAGGGGCAGGATCTGGGTTTCTCTCTGGTTTTTGAAAAGTTACTCAGGTGATTCTGATGTGCAGTCTAGGTGTAGAGACACAAATTGGAACTTAAGGAAAGGTCGGTTTAATGAACAGTTGCCTCTAGTACACTGCATGTGACTTTCAGCTCAGTTTTGCATCATCCAGCTGCTTCTCTGAGTTACTGTCCAACTCCCTCAATTTAGGGGGCTCAATTGTATGCATTTTCTCACCTTAGTGTGCATACAAGTCATCTGGGGATGTTAAAATGCAGATGATTCAGTAGGTCCAGGGTAGGGCCCGAGATTCTGCATTTCTAATGAGCTCCCAGGGGATGATACTCCTGGTCCAGGGACCAGAGTCTGAGAAGCAAGGCTTTAGGGAAGAATTGGTTCGTGGGCACAGGTATGATCCTCATCTTGCCTTTGCCCACCAGAGTCCCCTCTCAGGGCTTTTCGGTAATACAACCATGCTGCCTATTGTGATGCTGGTCACCAGGAAGCCTGGGGAAAGTGTGCCTGGCCCAGCATGTACTTGTAATCCTGGCAGTGTTTGACCTGGCTAATCTCTCCCGTGTTTCTGAAACACTCTGTTCTGTTGGTTCCCGTGAGACTTCCTCTCCTTGTTCTCCTCCTACATCTCTGGCCTTAATCTTTCCATGTCTCCTCAGCAGCCTCATTCTCCTCTGTCCTGCCATGAAATGTCAGAGTCCCTCACCCTCAGTCCCAGGCTCTCCTGTTGTCACTCTACATCCACCTCCACCTCCAAAGCTTTAGTTGCCACCCATTCCCAGCTGACTTACAAATTTCTGTCTTCAAACCCAACATCTCTCCTGAGCTATTGTCTCACAAGTCCAACAGCCCACATGACTTCTCAACCTAGATTTGCAGAACACTGAAAACCCTCAAACTGAAAACAAAACTCATGATCTTTGTCCCCAAACCTGGGTCTTTCCCAGTGAGTTCTCTCTCAATAAATGACAAACTGTCCATTCAGGAATGAAAGCCAGAAGCCTAGCAGTCATCTGTTACATTTTCTATTGCTGTGTAATAAACCACTCCAACATTTAGTGACTTAAAACAATAATAATCATTTATTTTCCTCTTAAATTAGCAATTTGGATGGTGTTTGGCAGGGACAGCTTGTCTTTGCTTTATGCAGTATCAGCTGGGTTGGCTTAACCAGCATTGGAAGACCCACTTCCAAGATGGTGCACTCACTGGCTAACAAGTTGGTATATAGTCTAGTTCCTCTCTCCAGGGGCCTCTCCACAGACAAGCTTGCGCCTCCTCATAACATGATGGCTGGATTCAAGAGTAAACATCTAAAGAGACAAGAAGTTAAAGCTGCTAGTTTCTCAGGGCAAAGCCCAGAAACTGACCCAGCATCACTTCTGCCATAGTGTATTGAGAAGAGTCACAGAACCCAACTCAAGGGAGAGAATAAGAACAGCTTTTGATGAGAACAGTTTAAAAGAATTTTGGGACAACATTTTAAAACCACCACATCACCGTCGATCTCTTTATCCCCCACCTACAAATTCAGATCATCACTTTGTGTGATGATTTTAGCTCTCCAGCATTTCTTCAATCTGCCCGTTTTTCTCCATTTCCTCTGCCACCTCATGCTCTACACTGCCTCTCCTAAGCTACTGCCAAAGCTACCTCACTTGCCTCCTGAGCCTGTTTGCCCTTCTCCTAACTGCTCTCCACCCTGGAGCCAGAATGATCTCGTAAAATAAAATAATGACCATGTCACTACCTCTGCTTAAAGCCCTTTGATAACTTCCCATGACTATTAGGATAAAGACTCAAATGGTTGTCATGGCCGATAAGGGCCAGGCCCAGCCCACATTTCTGGCTGCACTAGCCATGTATGGTGTGATTTGAGTTGCTTGTAGGAGGGTCTTGGTGGGGGCAGGCAATCTGGCTGAAAGGGCGGATAGCAGGATTTGTCCTCAACTACTTGGATGAGACAAGGACACTGTTTTTACTTGTCCTGTATTTGGACAAGTTTATTTGGATTGACAGTGGGAGGCTAAAGGATATCATATGGGGAATCATACATCCCCAAGAAACCTCCCTGGTGCCATAGCTACACACTGGCTTGTGTTAGTTTCTGGAACATGCCTCGCCTTCTGCCACCCCCTGACCTCTGCATAATGCCCTTCCCTCACACCTCTTCTCCTATTTTCTCATGGTTCACTCCTGCTTATATTTCAATCTCAGCTCAAAAGGCCCTTCCACAGGGCACCCTCTCTGTTATATCCTCCCATCAAATGCATGACACTTGTTACTATGGTGGTTTTACATTTATTTCTATGATTATTTATTTATTACTGTCTGACTTCCCTGGAACAGTGAACACCGTGAGAGCAGCAACTGCGTCTGTCCCTGCCCCACGTTGTATCCCCAGAGTCTGGCATAGTGCCCAGGACACAGGCACCCAGCAGCCGTCTGCTGGATAGGTGTTAATGAATAAGTGCCGACCCTTCTGAACCTCCCCTAGCAGCAGGCTGGCTTCACCATTTCCTATCTTGCCTTTCCTACTTTTCTTCCTCCTCCAGGCTGCCCCTGCTTGTCTCCAAGCTCTGCGTTCCTAATCTCACTTGCTTCTCTCAAAATGTTCCTGTCTCACATTCCTTTCCTAGGTTTGATAGATAAGGGGCACTAGCTAGTTAGGGAGATGGATTAATCCACAGGTTAAAGTGACTTAGAGAAAGTCACTTAGTGTGTCTTCCCTGCCTCTCAGACATCACCTGCATTTTAGCAGGAGCTTCTGTGCCTTCTGTCAATGGTGGAAGTTTCAGTATCACATGAGCTGGTGGAGGACATAGTGGACTTGGGGGGAAGTTCAGTTGCCCCTCAAGCCACCCCGGGTTGGCAGCACTCAGATTTTGCCCTCCATCGTCTTCTCTCTGCCTGCTCTGTGGGGCTTGTCTCTGTTCCCAGATCACCCTGTCCCCTTTCTGCCTGGGGCACCAACCGTCAAGCTTGGAACCTGCCTCCTTCCTGAGGTGTTTCCCTCTCCTCTGCTACCCAGTGGCCTTTGGCCTGCTTCCTCGTTTTCTGCCCTGGTGAATCAGGGATGCCATAAACACCGGGCATGGGCAGAACATGGCGACAGACAGACGCTTCCCATCAGGGCCGTCACAAAGTTCACTGGGAGAGGAACATAAAATGTATACCTGTTGGCTAGAGCTCACGCCCTGCACCTGCCCACCGACGTAGCTCCATCTGCACTTGGGGAACAGGTGACACTTGCCATGAGCAAAGCTGGCCTTCCACCTGTGCCCTGGCCCTTCCCCTCCTCTTGGGTCCCCTCCCAGGCTAAGATCTTGCTCTATCTGGTGTCTCCTGCACTTTCAGACTCTTCCTTGCTGGGAGCACCTTCCCTATAACCTACAAACCCACCTTCTTTTCTCCTTCTTCAATCCCAGAGGGGCTAAAGAAATCTGCTCAGGATCCTCTGTGCCCCTCTGGTCTCAGCTTTCTCATCTTTCAGTGTTAGGTGAGCTCCTGACAAAATAGGCTGCCCTCACTGTCTCTACTTCTTCACCTCCTAGTTGGCTTTATTGTTAAAAGAGGGCTGTATGTTTGTTGCAGAGCATTTGGGAAATAAAAGTACATATAGAAGAAATCTCAGATTGCCCCATGATCTCAGAATCCACAGATAGCTGTTATTAATACTGTATTTTGGTATATTTTCTTCTAGAAATATTCTCTCTCTCTCTGTCTGTGATTGTGTGGGACTGGGACACTGTTGTATGCACAGTTTTGCATCCTGCTTTATTCCCTTATATACGCAGTCCAACACCGTGAATTGAATCCCTTGGGAGCTATGTCAAGTTCTACCTCCTCAGTAAGCCTTCCCATTAAATCTCTTTTCCTGGTTTTAACTCAGCTCCTCCCCTACACACCTCACTCCCTTAACACTTGCACTTTAACACTTAATTAGGCTCTATTAGGATGCTGGCTGACAGTAACCTCTGACTGCTTCCTGAGCAGGGATTGTGCCACAAACCATTCAATCAACAAGGCCTTATTAGGACCCAGCTCAGTGTAGACACCTTGTGGGTAGAGCTGGCGGTACAGTGGCGGATATAAGAGAAGTCTGAGACTCAGACCCTGCTCCAAGGAGCCTGCCATCTGTTGAGGGAAGGAGCCTGAGGCACATCCCATATCAACACGAGAACTACATGTGCCTGGGATACATCTGCCTGAAGTGGCTCAGGAAAGCCAGCCAGCAGGAAGGGCTGGGGTGGTCCTGGTGAGCTTCCAAGACGGGGTGTGAACACACCTCTGATCATTTTTCCGGTGCCTTGCACTAAACTAGGCTGTTGGGAGAATTGTATTGGATTGATCTGAATTTATAGATGTCTAAAGAATCATGTTGAATGAACGGTTCAACATTTATTGAGTCCTAAACCACCTCCCTCCCTGCCTCTAAATTTCTCCTCTCTCAGCTGCCGGTTTGAGAGCCTGCAGGGGCTGTTCCCCCTGCCTATAGAGGAAGGACAAACCAACCTGCGTGTGTGAACTGCCTTATTCTCCCTAGAGACCAGCACTTTCTCAACACCAGAGCATGGTACTTGCTCTGGGGCTGGCTGGGTCCCTTCTGGCCTCCAGAATCTCCTCCCTAAGAACGTAGTTTCTCTGAGCAAATGGATTTTCCTAAGTGGAGGCATTACTGCCAGTTTCCCAAGGGCTCACATAATGTGCTATGTATGCCTCAAGCCACCGGTTCCATCAAGCATTTCATTATCCTCCAACGTATTACTTTCCATTTAGTTCTCGAGAGACCGTTTATTATCTTCTTAATAAACCTTAATTTTTTACAAGCAATCATCAAGACCTCAAGCTGCCTCTCCATACCAACCCCCTTAGGGAGGGGAAATGACCTCTCCCATTTCCAGCTGAGGTATCTTGCAGACTCCACTTCCCATCTCTGGGGCTCCTTTGGTCCTTTATTTTACTTTTGGTCACTTTCCAGCAATTCATTGAATAGGTTCTTCCACGAAGTTTCTCTGGTTTTAGATCCTACCCATCCTGTAAGCTTAAATTCTCTATAATTCATTCATTTGCTGTCAAAAAGCACGTATTGAGACCTTTTATGTGTTAGGCACTTTGCTGAGCTCTAGGGACATGAAGATGAAGAAAACACAGGGCAGCAGAGGAGAGAGACATGAAAACCTACATTGCCTGTAGAGTCCTTTACGTCCCAGGGTAAAGGATATGCACTTTATGTGAAGTCATTCAGCCCTCTCACAACCTGGAGTTAGATAATATGATGATGCTCACTTCACAGTTGAGGAAACTGAAGCCCAGAGAAGTTAATTCAGTTGCCTAAGATTACACAGTTAGGAAAAGTAAGAAAGAGGATGCCAACCCAGATAGTTTGGCTCCAACGTTTGTGCTCTTGGCCATGCTGCTATATTGTGTAATAAAGTTTTACGAGAGAGAAGCAGTAGGAAGCAGGAAGCCATGGGTAGTAGGTGACACAGAGGACAGAGTTATCAATTCTTCTTGGGAAGGTTGGGGCATCTTCTTTAGGACAATGCATGTGCTATCATGCAAGAGATTGTTATGATTCCTTCATTGCAGGTAAAGGCGCTTGCACTTCCAACCTGTATACCCCTGGAGGTTAACACATTGATAGTTACTATTACATATATTTTTCATATTGAGCCACTTCTGCTTCCTTGTCTTATACTCTGTTGTGGAGGTGCATCCTTGGTAGAAGTTAATCACAAGAGGCAGCACTTAGTTAGTAACACCTTACAGTAAATTAGCTTATCCGATGGATGCTCTTCTTGAGCATCAGAAGAGCTCAGCCTTGACAAGGAGAGTAGGGGAGAGAGGATGGAAGAAAGAAAATGTCTAGAGCATGACGGGCACAGGGCAAAGGGAGTGACTGGATGGGAGAGCCACAGCTACTGGGAGGAGGGTGGGTTCTGGGCAACTGGGGACGTGATATTCAATGCCAACCTATACAAGGAAGCAGAAAGTGAGGTAGCTGGAAGACTCTAAAACTGAGCTTCACTTCTCAACTTTCTAATCCCAGCTTAGATGTCCTACCTGGTGCTTTGGTCTCATTCACTGAGTACAGATGCAAAGACCCCCCCAGGAGAGAAAATGAGGGATGCAGTGCTAATAAAGATAAAGCCTGTGGAAAAAAGTAAAAGAAACTGGATTTATTCCAGTTGGAGGTGAAAAAGCTGGTGACTGCAAACATCAGAAGCCTCTAAAGCTACAACGGCAAATTATTAAAAAGTCCAGCCAGATGTCCGCATTGCCAGTAATGTCAGAACAAGAGGATATTGACTGAATGGGTGGAAAGGATTTAGGCTAGCTATGAAGGATTCCCAAGATGGCTGTTGGCATAAAGTTCTTAAACACGGAATAACTTCTCGTCTCAAATTATGGAAAATGTAAGTGTGCCTCAGGGCACAGGATGAGCTTTTTAAGATCCTTCTCAGGTTTACAAATAACATTGAAAGAGTGCTCCACATTTGTGCAAGTTTTCTTTTTTTTCTTTTTATTTTTTTTGGAGACGGAGTCTCGCTCCGCTCTGTCGCCCAGGCCCTGGTGTGATCTCGGCTCACTGCAACCTCCACCTCCTGGGTTAAAGCAATTCTCCTCCCTCAGTCTCCTGATTTGTTGGAACTACAGGCGCATGCTGCCACACCTGGCTAATTTTTGTAGTTTAGTAGAGACAGGGTTTCACCCTGTTGCTCAGGCTGGTCTCGAATTCCTGAGCTCAGATGATCTGCCCACCTCGGCCTCCCAAAGTGCTGGGATTATAGGAGTGAGCCACCATGCCCAGCTGGTTTTTTTCTTTATGAGCTCTTTCTTATTCATTCATTTCTATTTCTTCCTTCACAGGTCTAATAACATAAAATGGATTTTAACTCTCTGTTATAATGATCTCTAAAACTGATCTATTCTTTAGTTATAATCATTAGCAATTACTATTCTTTTTTGACAGCTCACCCATGGTGATGGTGAGTGCTGCCTCTTGTGATTAACTTCTACCAAGGATGCACCTCCACAACAGAGTATGAGACAAGGAAGCAGAAGTGGCTCAATATGAAAAATATATGTAATAGTAACTATCATTTATTGATTATGAGTTAGGAACTATTCTAAACAAAGTACCCATTTCATGTCACTTAATTCTCACACAGCCCGTTTCTCAAAGGAAAACTCTGTGGCACAGAGATCTTAAGTAAACTGTTCACGGTTATATGTATAGTAAAGAAAGGAACCAGAGTTCCAACGGGGGCATTCTAGTTCTAGAATCTGTGCATTCAAATTCTATGCCATGCTGCCTCCTGAAATGGCCATGGAGAAGTTGTGCGATACAGAGTGGTACACGCTCTGGGATTAAAGTATCGAAGGGATGTTTCTGAACCAGAAGAAAGGGAGAGTTGGGAGACAGAATGAACAAGTGGTAGGAGTGGTTGATGGGAGTATATTGCCCTCCTTGGAAGGGGATGTTCAGAGAATCAGAATACAGCCAATTCGGCCATTCCGTTTGGCAGAGTCTCGCCTCTCGGACTCCTGAGAACTGTGAGGTGCTAGAGAATAGTGGGTGTTGTTTCTATGCAGTTGCCAGCCCTAGTTCTTTTCCTACATAAAGATCACACTGAGTTCTCTTCTATGAGCAAATACTTTACTTAGCATTCGGTTAAGAGGATCTAAGCATATGTGTGAAGCTAGTCTATGTCCATTAATTTGCCAGGGTAAGAAGATGACTTTGTGGGCGTCTATCTTATCTCCCTGAGTAGAGCAGGGGGCTGGTTTTATATGCTAGGCACATATTAAATACTTGTTGGTTGACTGAAGAAAGCAGAAGAGTTTCTGTGGCAAGATTGGGGGGTATGATGTGGTCAAGGAACAAAATAGGAAATAGATTCTGTTGACAGCCAAGGAAAACACCATCCTCCTGTCCCTGCAGGCAAAAATGAGCACTTTTCCCTGACAGCTGGGCAGCAGCCCTACACCCTCACTAGGGCTGCCTCTATCTGAAGGACTTGCCAGCAGCTCTGCCATTTGTTAGCTGTCATATCTAGATAGAGCAAAGTGTTTAACCTTTTGGAACCTCAATTATGTCACCGGTAAAATAGGGAAAATACAAATGTCTATCATTAAAGAGAGTATGAAAATAAATGAGAGAATATCTGTAAAATACCTGTATGGTGCCTGTACCATTGAGATGTAATTAAAATAACATGAGATTAACAGGAGATGAGAATGATTAACTCAATAGAGTGACTCATTTTTCATCCATTGATGGTTGACTTAATCTTGAGTGAGCAGGTAATTAGCCACTCCATTGTCTTAAGGAATGACTTAGTGGGTTGGTTCTCTTTGATTTGAGAGTGAGAATTGTTACTATCAGATAGAATGTGCTTGAGTTTGGGGGACTAACTGTTCATGGGCCATTTAGGTTCTGCCAGTGGCAGAAGTCCCTTAATGTGTAGTCTGTGGCCAGGGTGATAGACAAGAACAGAATCAGTGTAAAGGTCATGGAGAGGCCCGAGAGTGGTCACCGTGAGGACAGGGCTCCAGGGAAAATGCCCTGGTCCAGGCAAGGACAGAAGAGGTGAAGTAAAGATCGGTGGCAGTTGCCATGACTACACCAGGCATATGAGAAATGATATCTAGATGGGCTGTCTGCTATAGCTGGGAGCTGGGCAGATGGCACTGGAGGGCTCCATTCAAGCAAATAACTTTCTGATGAAGGGTGACTTGTTAGTAATGATGACTAATGTGCTTTCTTTTCTTTTCTTTTTTTCTTTTTTTTTTTGGAGATGGAGTCTTGCTCTGTCGCCCAGGTTGGAGTACAGTGGTGCGATCTCAGCTCACTGCAGCCTCCACCTCCCAGGTTCAAGCGATTCTCCTGCCTCAGCCTCCTCAGTAGCTGGGACAACAGGCGTGCACCACCACAGCCGCTAATTTTTTGTATTTTTAGTAGAGGCAGGGTTTTACCATGTTGGCCAGGCTGGTCTTGAACTCCTGACCTCAGGTGATCCATCCACCTCGGCGTCCCAAAGTGCTGGGATTACAGGCACAAGCCACTGCACCCAGTCAGCGAATGTTTTCTGATAGATGAAGGTGGTGGAAAGACACCAGTCACATGGAGGGTCATTTGATAAGTCTTGGCCACTTTGGAATCACCTTCTGGAGCAGCATCAGTGACTCAAGAAGCCAACACGTGAACGAATTTTCAGGGGCTTCTGGCACTGGCATCACCATGAAGAAAATATGCAAATGCCAAAGAAGGGAAACCTGTTTTTTTGACATCTTCCTGTCTCTCACTCCCAATATCCAATGCTCCCTGATATTATAAACTCACCCCAGGAGCTCACATGGCCCTCACTGCACAGTGCCCATTTCAGGAGGGTGGCTGACTTTCACCTTATGAAATACTGCATACTGAAGTATGAACAACCGAATGCTTCACTGTTCCCCAGGAGCGATGTGCATTTTGAAAGAGAAGTGTGTTAATCCAGCTGGAATTTGCCTGGATAGTGGAGTCTTCCCAGCTGGGGAGGTCTTCGGCAGGACATTTTCCTTCTTTATGCTGCAGCCTCTTCATGGCAACATTCAGAAAGAACTTGCTCACCCTTCTACCACCAAATCTGCCAGCCCACTTGCACCTTTAGCCATATCCCGTTACAGTGGGTGGACAGCCCGGGATCTCTTCTAAGGCCTGTCCTCCCCTAGCACCGTACCCCCAGCCCCACTTGCCCTACAAGGACATCGTTTCTGTCCCCATTCTCTCTTGGTTCATTCTCATCATCAACAAACAGTGTAAAAGTAGTTTTTAAATCATCATACACATATTTTGGAAAAAAGGGCATAAACTCCTCTTGACCCTATAGCCTCCTTTAGCTGCTACAGTCCCCCTGCTCTCTCCCCTTTCCAGCAAACACTGTCTGCTTCCTCTTGTCCCATCAGCTCTTGAACTCACTCCTTTCAGGCTCCATCCCCACTACTCCACCACCTTCATCTATCAGAAAACATTCGCTGGCTGAGTGCAGTGGCTTGTGACTGTAATCCCTGCACTTTGGGAGGCCGAGGTGGATGGATCACCTGAGGTCAGGAGTTCAAGACCAGCCTGGCCAACATGGTAAAACCCTGCCTCTACTAAAAATGCAAAAAATTAGCGACTGTGATGGTGCACGCCTATAGTCCCAGCTACTGAGGAGGCTGAGGCAGGAGAATCGCTTGAACCTGGGAGGTGGAGGCTGCAGGGAGCTGAGATTACACCACTGCACTCCAACCTGGGCGACAGAGCAAGACTCCATTTCCAAAAAAAAATAATAAAGAAAAGAAAAGAAAGCACATTAGTCATCATTACTAACAAGTCACCCTTCATCAGAAGGTTACATCCACTCATGCCAAGGCCACCTCCATGTGGCCACATCCAGTGACCATCTCTCTGCCCTCAGCTCCCTGGTTGAACATGTCAGCAGCATTTGAGTAGCTGACCTCCTTTGCTTTCAAGAAACTTTTCCTGCTCTTGGTTCTCTTCCTGTCTCCCTAGCCAGATTTTCCTACTTCTCCCTTACTGATTCCTCCTAATTTCCTCCATCTGAAGCACTGGAGTGTCCCAGGGTTCAGTCCCACAGGTCTTTCCTGTCTTCTTGCACTTCCTTAGTGATCCTCAACATCCTCTGACCTTAACTGATGGAGAGCCGGTGACTCCCAAAGTTGTGTCTCCATTCTGTGCCTCTACAGCACTCCAGACTTACATAACTGCCTCATTGCCACCTCAACCAGGGTGTCAAAGGAGCATCTCAAACTTTGCAAGTCCTCAAACAAACTCCTGATCTGTCCCCTGAAACTTCCTCCTTCCTTAACTGTTGTCATTTCAGTAAATGACAATTCCATTCTTCCAGTTGCTCAGGCCAAATCCTTCTATCTATTCCTGACTCCTGTTTTCCTCTAACACGCCAAATCTAGCCTGCAGTCAAATCCCATTGGCCCTACCTTCTAAATACATTCCAATTTGGATCACTTCTCACCACCTTCCCACCATCACCTGTGTCTAAGACATTAGCCCTCATCTGGACTATTGAAGTCAACTCTTGCATGATTTCCCTGCTTCCATTCTTGTTCCCCATCCCACTTCTATCTGTTCACCCCACATTAGCCAGAATGATCTTTTAAAAATGTATGTCAGGCCAGGCATGGTGGCTCATGCCTGTAATCACAGCACTTTGGGAGGCCGAGGTGGGCAGATCACCTGAGGTGAGGAGTTCAAGACCAACCTGGCCAACATGGTGAAACCCCATCTCTACTAAAAATACAAAATTAGCTGGGCGTGGTGGTGCATGCCTGTAATCCCAGCTACACGGGAGGCTGAGGCAGGAGAATCACTTGAACCTGGCAGGAGGAGGCAATTCAAGATCGAGCCACTGCACTCTGGCCTGGGCAACAGAGTGAGACTCTGTCTCAAAAATAAATAAATAAATAAATAAATAAATAAATAAATGTACGTCAAATATATTTCTTCTGCTTAAATCTCTCCAGGGCATTTTCACTTCATTCAGAGCAAAATACAAAGTCCTGAATAAGGGCTACATTGCTCTATGCAATCTGAGACCACCCCCCCTGCAACTTTTCCATTTCATCTCTCCTCCTCACTCACTTCTCTCCCACTACACAAGCTCCCTTGCTATTCCTCGTGCATAGACTAAGCTGACTCCTGCCTCCCTGCCTGATCCTTGCTTAGCCTCTGCCTGGAAAGTTCTCACCACCGGGATCCACATGGCCCTCCGTGCCAAGCATCTATTCTGTATAACAAACCACCCCAAAACTCAGTGCTTAAAACAATAACAATTTTTATTTTACTCTTGAGTCTTCAATTTGGGCAGGGATCTGCTGGGTAGCTCAATTCTGCACCCCTTGGCTTCAGTTCCAACAGCTAGGTGGCTGGGTTTGCTCACTCCCATGTCTGGGAGTTGAAGTTGGCTGTCCTAAAGGACGTCAGTTGGTGTCCCAAACACCGACACCTGTCTTTCCATGTGGCTGCTTACCTCCCTTCAGAATGTTGATGGTTTTCCAGGGTGAGCATCACAAGGGACCAGGTGAAGTGAATGGCCTCTTATGAGTTGGCTTCAGAGCCACATAGCGTCCCTTACACTGGAGTCACAGGTGCACCCAGGCTCAAAGAGAAGGAACACAGACCCCACCTCCTGAGAGAGGAGAGTCAACATCACGTGGCAAGAGTATGTGTGATAAAAGATGCTAGTGTGGCCACATTCTTTTTCCTAACCTTGTTCTGAGAAACTTATACGAAATAAACTCCTGTGAGAATATGGTCCATCTCTTTACCTTGATATAATCTTATACATAAAATTCTTTACCACATACGAATGTTCCATAAATACTTGTTAAATAAGAGAATACATCATCATCACAACCAAAATGATGGCAGGTAATGGTTATTGAGAGTTTTCTATGTGCCAGGGACTAATAAAAATACTTACACATAGTATCTCCATTAATTTCCCCAATAACTCAAGGAAATACGTATCAGAGCTCTTATTTTATTGATGAGAAAACTGAGGCTCAGACAAGCTGACACAGCTGGTAAGAAGTAGGGCTGAGGTACAGGGCTAGGCAATTCATCACGCTGTGGGTTGGAGTTAGGTGGACCAAGGCACATGTGTTTGTCCTCATCGCAGTCTTGGAGGAGAAGCTGGTTGCCAGGGCCAAGGTGGCCAAGGTGGCTCTGGCTGTGGCTGGAGGTGCAAGAACAGCCCTGGGCATTCCCTCAGTGGTCCTGTGGGCAGTGAGTGGGTATGTCTGTCTGTGTCGTTTACTTTTCCCTTCCACTGCCTACTTTCTTTCCAGTCAGGGTGACCGTCGATGCCATCTCTGTGGAAACTTCGCAGGACGTTCTTCGGGCTTCCCAGGGAAAGAGTGTCACCCTGCCCTGCACCTACCACACTTCCACCTCCGATCGAGAGGGACTTATTCAATGGGATAAGCTTCTCGTCACTCATACGGTAAGGATACTTTACAAGTTCAGGCATCATGGGAATGATTATCACCCGACCAGGATCTCTTAGAAGGCAAGCACTATGAAGTCTTTCCATAAATGATAGAATAAACACTAGCACCCAGGCTGGAGTGGGTGAGGAGGGAGTAGTGAATGTTGGACTCATGGAGGGCCAGAGTATGTCACCTTTATTTTGAAAATGTCACCTGCCCCTAAAATATCTTTCTGGTGGCCAATCTCAAATGACCTAAATTGTATCACGTGAGTCAGTCACGCCTTTTGATTAGCATAGCCCTAGCTCTGAGGCCAAAGTTTATTTTATGGGTTTTTTTTTCCTGTTTGGATTCTTTTGGGAAGTGTGGAGGAGTTTTGTTTTTTTTTCTATTTCTATTTTTAAATAAATAATATAATCTCATGGTTTGAAAATCAAAACCTCGTAAGAAGTATGCATTGAGAAGGCTCATTCCCATCCCTGCTTCTCCTGTCTCACCCACCCTCTTCCCACACCCTCATCCTCCATCCCCCACTTTCCTCCACCCCCAGGCAGGGCATATACAAGCATGGATATATGTTTTTATAGATGTATTTGCATATATGAATATGTATATTTACATATACCACACACATACTATTTTGCATTCGACTGTTAATACATCTTGGGCTCTTTGTGTATATGATTATATTTATCTATCTCATTTTTCAACATTTGCATAAGGCATTTCAATTTATGAAGGTACTATGTGTACCATGAATGGACATTTGGTTTGTTTCTTATATTTTGCTGCTACAAATAATGCTGCATAAATATAAATAACCTTATATGTACCTCTCTCTATATATACATATATATAATAAATTATTAAAACTCTGGGTCAAAGGGTATGTGAATTAAACATTTTGATAAATAACATCAAATCGTTCTCATTAAATGTCTCCCAATCTTTATTTTCACCACCAACAGTGAAGACACCTATTTCTCCAACACAGAGCATTCTCAAACTGTTTGCTATTTGCCAGTCTGATCAGTGAAAAAGCATCTCATTCATCATCAAATTAACATTTCTTTAATTATAAGAAGTAGAGCATCTATTCATAAGTTTAAAAGTGAGGTCTCCTTTTAAAATGCAAATGTGCCTGGCAGAGATAAGCATTAGGTCCCCGACCACTTAGAGTGGAAAGACTTAGCTTTTTCCCTAACAGGAAAGAAGGGGTGGCCTAGAACACTCAAGGCCTCGAGTGGCAGGACGGATGGGGAAAGAGAGCAAGTCTTGGTCAGATGCACCGAGGGATCATGATGGGCCACAGCCACCTGTCCCGACTGCTCCCAGAGTCCCAGGGTAAAATCCCAGAGAGGGGAGCTGCTGCCTTGAGCTTGTAGGAGCGAAAGGGCACCTTCTCTTGCCATCACACGTGTTTAGCAGGCCAGACATGAGGTCTCTGCCTGACAGTTTTCTGGGTGTTAAGGTAGATACTAAAGTTATTTTATTGACTGCTGGGTCCCTTACTTCCAGAAGGATTTCAGGCAGTTGCCTTGAGACCCTGCAAGAGTACAGAGAAAGGGATTTAAATATGGCCCCTCAAGGAGATTACTGTGACAGGTCCTAGCAGGGCTTCTAGCCTGGGGGAGATCCAGGGAGGGAGGCTTAGGATATCTTTGATGGGAGGAGGGTTAGTGGGCGGAGGGTCCTGGGCAGAGCCATTCAGGGTCAGAAAAGAGCAGAGCTGGGAAAGACCAGTATCCATGGACTGATCCACAGCCCGAGACACCTTTGCATCTCCCATCTTGTTTCTCCCTCGCTTGTCAGCTAAGCTTCCTGAAAGAGCTGTCTGCCTCAACCAGGTCTGTTGCCTGTGGTTGGGCAGATTGCACCCTGCACAAGGGTATGTGCTTTGTTAGCCAAGCCATGTATCCTAGCACAGGTTGTAGAGCCCCTTATTCTAATGTTCCACAAAGCGCACTGCACGCACAGGTGTCAGACTTGACATCGGGTCTCCACATTCTCTCTGTCCATCACAGTCTCGCTTCTATACCTAACGCTCTACAGAAATCAACAGCAACCTCTTTTTTCACTCAATTCAGTACACTTCATTCAGTCATCTTATTTCATCTCTCATTAGCATTTCACACCGGCAGCCAGTTTCTAACCTTGGAGTCTTCTTGTCTTGACTTTCTGGCAGTCTTGTCTTGGCTTTTCCTCTTAGCTCTCTGACCTCTCCTTGACCCTTTGAATGAAGTAACTTGGAGACTTGCCATTTCTCTACTTATTTATCCGGGTGGCTTCATCTAGCCCGTGTCTCAGTGAACATCGACATGTTGTTGGCTCCCAAACCTTCATCCCCAGTTGCACTAAACTGACCCGCTGGCTCTTACTGACTCCTCCACCTACATGGATCTCCCACTGACACCCCAGACACCCCACACATAAAGAGAACACATTGTTTATTCGTAAAACATTCCCTTCCTTTGTGTTTCCTCTCTTGGAAATGACATCACCAAATATCCAAGCCAAAAAACTCTTACCCTGGAGGTCTGCCGTTCCCTAACTCTGTCCATCGGATCTTTTCCTGGTTTCATGGTCTCATTGGTGCCCACCCTTTCATACTCCTCAAATTCATTTCATTCTTTCCATCTGCATTGCCCATCATTTTTTACCAGAATTGTTAAACTGATTTCTTAACCGGTCCCTTTTCTCCTTCCAAGTCACTTTCCATCCCGTGTTGAGAGCTGACTTCCTAAATACATGGCTCTCTAGTGCTTCAGGGTAAATGCAAACTGTTTAGTCCCATATACACAGTGTCTGAGACCTGGCATTGTAGAATCTCTGGACTTCAGGCTCTGGAGCCAGAATGCCCGGTTTGAACCTCAGCCCTGTCATTTACTTAAACATGTGAACTTGGGGGGAGGCATTTAAATTCTTGGTGCCTTGGCTTCCTCATTTGTAAAATGAATATAATCATATACCTACTTCAGGGGTGTTGTGAAGATTCCATGAGATAATACATACCAAGTGCATAGACTAGTACCTAGCACATAGCATACACTCAGTAAATAGCAGCTATGATCTTTATTGCTACCTGCCCAAGCTCACCCTCTCACCAGTCCCTCACTCACACACTTACCTCCATTCATACTGAACGACTGGGGTTGATATGTTGCTTCCCACATCTAATTCTTTCTCTGTGGTTCTTCCTTTGCCTGAAATGCCCAACACCTTTATCTTACTCCAACACTTACTCTCCCAATGCCCCCAGCCCTTTGCCTGGCTAATTCTTAGTTGTTTTTAGGATTCGAGGCAACTGTCACCTCTCCTAGGAAGCCTCCCCTGACCTCCCAGTCTGGAAATGATACTTTCTTCTGGGGTCCTAGAGATAATCATAAGATGTTGTAAGGTTTGGTTGTCTATCATTTCCATCACTCTTTGGGTGCAGAATTCATGAATTATCATCTTTGAATGTCAGACACCCAGTAGATGCTCAGTTATAATAATGGCTAGCACTTCTAGAAACCTAACATGACACACAACGCCCTAACTACTTTGTGTATATTACTACTTTAATTCTCGCTACAGTCCTGTGAGACAGGTGTTATTGTCATCATCTCCATTTTGTAGAATTATTAACAGAGTCACAGGTTGAGCATTTTGCTCAAGGTCATACAATTAGTACATGGCAGAATGGGGATTTGAATTGAAGCAGTCCTGCTGGAAAGTCTGTGATTTTAGCCATTACCACATACAATTTAATAAATGATGAGTTTATCAATCAATCAGTACATTCCAAAGGCAAGAGTCAAGTAAATAAAGTGGGTTTGGCAGCCAAGGCTGGCTGCCCAGCATGATGCCTGGTACATGGAAGGTGCTCGGTAAACACTGGCAGACTGAATGAGTGAGGATAGGCTATGGAGAAAATGGAATGGATAAGAGAGATGCCAGAGACTGCAAGAGATGAAAGTGCTGGGATCCCGGATGGACCCATTTACCCACATGTGTACTGCGGTATGAACTGCCTAACTTCTTTCAATATTTTCGTTTTAAAAATAAATGAAAAAAATATATAATAAAAGAAATCCACAAATGGGTAGCACATATGCGAGCTATTTGTTCTGAGGGGTTGGCATGTCTGTGCTTCTGGGCCCTGGAAACTGGGGGATGAGGGTAGTCAGGGCAGGCTGGAAGCACCAGGCAAGGGCCTTTGGGTGAAGACCTAGTGCCATTTCTTCTCTCTCCAGGAAAGGGTGTTCATCTGGCAGTTTTCAAACAAAAACTACATCTATGGTGAGCTTTATAAGAATCGTGTCAGCATATCCAGCAATGTTGAGCAGTCCGATGCCTCCATCACCATTGATCAGCTGACCATAGCTGACAATGGCACCTACGAGTGTTCTGTCTCGCTGATGTCAGACCTGGACGGCACCACCAAGTCACGTGTCCGCCTCTTGGTCCTCGGTGAGTGTCTTCACATCTTTCAGGAGTTGTAGGAAGAGGGTAGGCTGGTGGCAGCACAGG
Organism: Hylobates moloch; assembly: GCF_009828535.3. Lineage (NCBI taxonomy): Eukaryota > Metazoa > Chordata > Mammalia > Primates > Hylobatidae > Hylobates > Hylobates moloch. Next base: position 66,871,848 of record NW_026652283.1, read on the forward strand.
GAGAAGAGCCCAGGTGTTGAGACGAAGCCAGAGGCAGCAACAAGGAGCTGAGACTCCTCACCTTGTCCAGGCTGTCTTCAGCAGAGGGACCGTTCCTCCCTTTGGAACGAAACACTATTCTGAGTTCTCCGCCAATGGCCAACAGTTCTCGAGGACAGAGAAGGCCGATTTGGAGTGGCCCCTTGCTGTTGGTGTCCTTTCCTCCACACCAGCTCCTCTTTTTCATACCATACTTATTACAAAGATAAAGTAAAATCTTAAATCCTATTGCAAAGACTCATTGTGCCTTAACTGGGTGCTCAGAGGGCCACATCGTGATTGTCTTATATCTTTCCCTGCCATAACTTTGGCTACCCAGCAGAAATTCTTCATGCCACCATCTGCTCACCCCCATCCCTCAACAGATACTCCATCAATCAGGTTCTACTCCCTTTGAAATGTGTCCCAAGATAACATTATCTTCACAGGAATGACTTATTATTGGAATTTATAGTTTGGGAAGAATCTGAAAGATCACCTACTTTAATATTCTCATTTTGTAGATGAGGCCCAGAGAAAGGAAGGAACTGACTCCAAGTCAAATCGTTACTGGAAAATAACTGTTATTTAATGAGCACTTAGTCTATGTCCAATATAAGAAATGGCACCTCTGCTGGGAGGTAGCAATGCTTTAAACCAAAACAAAGATCTTTTTTCCTTCTTCCTTTTACGTACTTGATTGTATTTTATTTTTAATTAATATGTTTAATTTAAATTAAATTTATTTAAAAATTTAATTTAATTAATAATTAAGATATTTTTATTGCATAAGGTGGTTGCCTGACATTTTGAAAGCATTATAGTGAGTCCAACTATACAACTATGCAAACTAGCATCGTATAAAGAATAACTAAGGTCTCCTTCCACCCTACCCCCTAGACAGGTAGCCAATGGCAGCACAGGTAGGTATTCCATATTTTCCTCATGTCCTTTCAACACACACACACTCTTGCATACTTTTCTCTTTTCCTTTCTTTCCTTTAACAAAATGGAATCATGTTATAAAGATCACTGTGCGTTTTTTCTTTCTGACCTTGTTTCATGCACATTTCTCCAGATCAGCACATGCAGATCTACCGATTAACAGCATACATTCCATCACACGGAGGTACCATGATTTATTCAAGTGTTCCATACTGATGACTATTCAGGCTGTTAACATTTTTTTGTATGAACAATACTACAATAGACATCCCATACACACACGTACATATGTATGTTAGGGGTCCCTTAAATAGGTCTCATTTCCTTTGGGCAATGGAAGTATTAATGCACACTCCCCCGAAATCCTCCACATAAGCATTATATAAATGCTGATCCCTCTTCCTCCCAACCAGGGCCAGAAGGATACAAATTTAATCTGAGATTACGGAACTTGGTGAAACCAATGTTTTATTTTTTTAAAAAAGAAGGGTCGGGTGCGGTAGCTCACGCCTGTAATCCCAGCACTTTAGGAGGCCGAGGCAGAGACCAGCCTGAGCAACATAGCCAGAACTCCTCTCTACAAAAATAAAAATAAAAAAATTAAGGTGGAGGATCTCTTGAGTTGGGGAGGTGGAGGCTGCAATGAGCCGTGATCGAGCTGCTGCTCACCCACCTGGGTGACAGAGACCGGCCTCAAAACAAACAAGCGAGCAAGCAAACAAACAAAAAACATAGAGAAAAGAAAAAGCCCATTTTTTAATGCACTCTAAGAAACAAGTTTAAATTATATACATATAAACATATATAAACATAAATAAAAACATATATAAACATTCACACACACGTTTTCTCTCCTAATGGCTTTGCAGCTAGGCTATTTTAAGGCAGCCGGCCCACTGGGGCTGGATGACCTCAGTAAACCGAGGCGAGCATGAAGCTCCCAGCCCGGCAGTCCCTCAGCCCGCGCCTCGGGGCGGCACGCGTGTCTCAGTCTCGGTCTCGGCCGGGAAAACTGGGGCTCCAGGACCCGGGACCCGGTGCTCCGGCCTCTGGCGCCCCCTGACGTCTGTAGCGGGAGTCGCAGGCTTCGGAGAGGCCTTGGCACCCGACTGGTTCCGTTTCCCCTCGCTCCCTATCACTGCTCCTCCAGTGAATATTCAGGTAACGTCTGCATTCTGCTGGGGAGGTTAGACTGATAATGCACCGAGTCCCCCGGAGGTCTCACGGGCCCCACATGTGTGGAAGGACGATTTGATCTGTTAAAGATCTGTTTGATCGGAGGTCCTACCTGTTTTTGATGGTGGAAGGCTGAGGAGAGAGACCTTAGTGAGGTAACTGGACAGGGTGACAGCAGGGGTTCCTGGGTGAGGCCAGAGGGTTTAGAGACTGAGAACTGACACATTCCACCCTAAGGCTGATCTCTTTGGGAGTGGCTGGTCACTTCTTTGCCATTGTCTGTACCTCTGCCTCTGGAGACAATTAAGGATTTGCTTTCAGCAGTTTTCCCTTAGAAAATGGTGGTTTCGGCAAAGCTGTAACAGTTTTTGGATGCATTCAGATGCCTTTGCGTGCTCTGTAGATGCCAGTAGGCCTCAGTTACTTTTCTTCCCTTTTTTGTCTTTTATCCCAAAGAAACCTGGTTGTAGAAAGGCTCTACTGTAAGTCGTGCACACTTGGTGTGACTTTGGGGACACCTGGGACTCCTCAGGTGGGATTGGTGTTTTGCCCACTCTCCAATTGTGGAATAAAGCCTTTGCTTCCTATTCAAGGCATTCCTGGGAAAAGGCTGAACGGTTTGGATGTGTGGAGAGGGATGCTCCCGTACCTCTGAAAAGCTCAAGAGATAAAGCTTGGCTCAGCAAGCCCATCCTAGGGGTCGTCTGGGAAGTGGTGTTCACCTTCTCTTGTTCCCCGGGGACCTGCTTGTTGGCTGCTGTAAGAGTGGTCCTTAGGCCACAGCCTCTCCCTCCCCACACTGCACCAGTCCCAGGGTCTGGTCCAGGATAGATGAGGCCCGGCCTTGAACTTTGGACCTCTTATGTTTAGGAACCATCCAAGGGAAAGTGACAATCAGGGAGGGCCTCTAATTTCTCTCATGCTCGCCCTACACCTGGCCAGCCCTCACTATGGCAGCAGGAGATGTTGGGCACACCCAACAATAGCCTGGCTCTTTCCAAGAGGAAATACTGTGGCTGCTGGACTAGAGGGGAGTGGTGTGTGTGGAAGGGTTTCTCTCAGTAGCTGCCAGGTGGGGCCGAGATCAGAATGCACTCCTGATGCTCAGCGACCATGCACCTGGATTATGGAACGGGCAACACTGTTTATTGGGCAAGCAAGCCATCCAAGGGGATGTGAATAGAGAGACGCAGAGGGGACAGGCTTGCCACCTAGGGATTCCAGGAGCAACCCTCTCCACTGTGTGTCCTCCCCTTCTCACCTCCAAGGACACGACCTGAAGTCTCAAGCATGCTTCATGCAGCTTCTTGCCTCTGAGCCTTTGCACATGCTGTTTGCTCTGCCTGGAGTACCATCACCTCTTTCTCCGACCACCACTCCCACCTCCACCACTGGCCTTGTTTACTGTCATGCTTCCTTCAGGTCACAGCTGATCTTGGGATTGGGGCTGTGTTTAGGCCTTATCTGCCCCAGCAGCCTTGCCTCCTGCCTGGTCATTGTTCAGTTACTTGTCTTTTGCCCCCACTAGATTCCTTGACCCACTCACTGTGTCCTCCAAGTGCCCAGCACTGTCAGACACACAGTAGGCACCCAGTGAAGTTTGTAGAATGAACCCAGCTCCACAATGGTATCTTGACAATGCTGAGTGAAAGGCATAGGCTTAAGCTTCCCAGAAATCCAGGGATTCGGGTTGGGGTTGTGAGATGAGGGTGGCTGCCGTTCTGGGTAACCTCCAGTCTATGGGTTTCCCTCTCCTTATCTCTGCGCCCTCTGCCGGCTCGAGGCCCCTCAGTCCTCATCCTTCACCCTGCACAGAACTTTATTGCTGCCTGTGGGTCTGCCCAATATCCCGCCCTTATGGCAACTGCCAGTTATCGGCAAAGCACAGGAGGATTGTGCTGAACCCAGAGAGAACATTCCTAAGCAGTTAAGAGTGGAAGGCTTCAGAGATCACTTATTCCAGGGGTAGGCAAACTAGGATCAAATCCAGCCCACAGACCGTTTTTACATTTCTAACATACTATTTAAAGAGAAAAAGTAGAAGCAACAAAGACAATATGTAGTCTGCAAAGCCAAAACTATTGCCACCTGGCCCTTTACAAAACAGGTTTGTTGTCCACTAATTTTATAGAATGGAACACTGAGGTCGAGGGGAATTGAGGATTTTCCCAAAATGGCACAGATGAATCAGTGGCAGAAGGAGCTCAGATGGGCTGGTGGAGAGTACACAGGATCTGGAGTTAGAAGAGCTGGGTTCTAGTCCCAGCTCTGCCAGGATCCACGAGCAGGTGTCCTCTCTGGGTCTCAATGTCCCCTTCTTTCTTTTTTTTTCCTTCCTTTCTTTCTTTCTTCCTTCCTTTCTTTCTTCTTTCTTTCTTCCTTCCTTCTTTCTTTCTTTTTCTTTCTTCTTTCCGTCCTTCTTTCTTTCTTTCCTTCTTTCTCTTTCTTTCTTTCTCTTTTTCTTTCCTCTTTCTTTCTTTCTTTCTCTCTTTCTCTCTCTCTTTCTTTCTTTTTTTTTTTTTTTTTTTTTTTTTTGACAGTTTTGCTCTTGTTGCCCAAGCTGGAGTGCTACGGCACGATCTTGGCTCACTGCAACCTCCGCCTCCCAGATTCAAGCAATTCTCCTGCTTCAGCCTCCCGAGTAACTGGGATTATAGGTGTGCGCCACCACGGCCAGCCAGCTAATTTTTTGTATTTTTAGTAGAAATGGGGTTTCACCATGTTGACCAGGCTGGTGTCAAACTCCTGACCTCAGGTGATCCACCTACCTCGGCCTTCCAAAGTTCTGGTATTACAGGCGTGAGCCACCTCGCCCAGCCGGAACGTCCCCATCTTTCTAACAGCCATGTTCCGCTATCTTTAAAATCCCATGACTGTAAACTAGAGCACACGTGAAACCATGCCTTGGAAAGCTACTGCAGGCCCATGATGCTTCCCAGCATATGTACCACTCCTTTGTGATGGTGACAGATCACTGAGGGCATATTGGGGTGAATTGGTTTTACAGCATTCCATCTCACTACTCAACTATGGAGTTTTCTGCCTGTGAACAAACAAGGCAGTATGTGTGTGTGTGTTGGGCGGGGGGGGGTGGGGGTGGGGGGGGGGGGGGGGGATGGGTGGCTGTCACCAAGCCCCACCTGCCTCATGCCTTCTCTTTGGTCTCTCCTCTATATAGTGCCACCCTCCAAACCAGAATGCGGCATCGAGGGAGAGACCATAATTGGGAACAACATCCAGCTGACCTGCCAATCAAAGGAGGGCTCACCAACACCTCAGTACAGCTGGAAGAGGTACAACATCCTGAATCAGGAGCAGCCCCTGGCCCAGCCAGGTAAGGGGGCAGTAGGGAAGGCGGGCTCCCCACGTCAAGGTGCAGCACGTGCAGCTGATTGGCTAGGGGCTGCAACTCGGGTTGACCAATCAGATCCCCCTGAAGACTGCTTGCTTCCCTACCCCATCCCTATCCCCATATCCCCACCTCTCTAAGCACTGGTTTCTTGTTTTTAGACAGAGTCTCGCTAGGTGGCCCAGGCTGGAGTGCAGTTGGCATGATCTCAGCTCACTGCAACCTCCTCCTCCCAGGTTCAAGCGATTCTCCTGCCTCAGCCTCCCAAGTAGCTAGGATTACAGGTGCCCACCACTATTTTTAGTAGAGACAGGGTTTCACCATGTTGGCCAGGCTGGTCTTGAACTCCTTATCTCAGGTGATCCACCCGCCTTAGCCTCCCAAAGTGCTGGGATTACAGGCGTGAGCCACTGCACCCGGCCAGCACTGGTTTCTTATAATAATACCTACCTCATAGGTTCTGGCAAGAAACAAAAATGATTCATGTAAAGCGCGTAGCAGAAGCCGTGGTAAATGTTAACTTGTTTTCTTTGTTCCCCATTCCTCAGTTCTCTTGGATGAACCTGCCCTGATAAGCACTCTGTGCAAAAGCATGGGTAGGATTTTAATGTGATTGTGTCCTGAAGTATACATTTGAGACCCCAAGTCTAACTCGGGGGCTCCACCCAAAGGTGGGGAATTTAACTTTCCCATTCTTTATCCAGGCCGGTCCCTCTCAGCCGTCACGGACCCCCACTGCCCCAGACACACCACCCTTTCATGGCTCCACACAACTACAGCACCACATTGCTGTAAGGGTCCCACCTTCTTAAGGGAGGCGATGGTGGATTCAGCTGTAGTTGCCAGGAGACCAGTTTTGTACTGGGCAGCTTGGTATTGGACCTTTCCGTCAGGAAACTAACTGGAAAAAAAAAAAAAAAAGAAAGAGCTATATAAAAATCCTACTGTCCTTTCCACACCCAGAGCCAACGGGTGTGGAGATACCCGGGTGGAGTCCCAGGGCCCCTGGTGCCCATCCCTCTCCTGAGGATCAAGAAAGACAAGGTGTGCTGGGCGCAGTGGCTCATGCCTGTAATCCCAGCACTTTGGGAGGCTGAGGCAGGAGGATCACTTGAGGCTAGGAATTCAAGACCAGCCTGGGCAACATTGTGAGAGCCCTGTCTCCACAAAAAGTTTTTAAAAAATTAGCTGGGCGTGGCAGGACTCACCCTTTAGTCCCAGCTACTCAGAAGGCTGAGGTGGGAGGATTGCTTGAGCTCTGGAGGTCGAGGCTGCAGTGAGCCATAATCACATCACTGCACTCCAGCCTTGGTGACAGAGCGAGACCCTGCCTCAAAATAAAATAATAAAATAAAATAAAAAATAAAATCAAATGATAAAATAAAATAAATATTTTTTAAAAAAGAAAGACAAGGCCTGAAAGGTATCCATCAGATTTAGCTTCTGGGAGGTCTTTCAGTTCAGTGTAGGTGGAAAAGGAGGCCAGAGGTGGAAAGCAAAGCCAGCGGGGCACACAGCTCTTCTGAGAAGATGAGGTGCCCGGGGGTGGGGGTAGGACCAGGGGGAAGAATATCTGGTGTCCTGGATAAGCCCAGCCAGACGGATGCACACATTGGGGGTGCGCTCAATCCAGGAATAGCTTTATCACTCGTTTGGGGGCAAATCGACTTCTTAAAAAAGTTAGTAGACACTTTGGGATGCTGAGGTGGGTGAATCACGAGGTCAGGAGATCGAGACCATCCTGGCTAACACGGTGAAACCCTGTCTCTACTAAAAATACAAAAAATTAGCCGGGCAAGGTGGCGGGTGCCTGTAGTCCCAGCTACTCAGGAGGCTGAGGTAGGAGAATGGCGTGAACCTGGGAGGCGGAGCTTGCAGTGAGCCGAGATTGTGCCACTGCACTCCAGCCTGCAGCCTGGGCAACAGAGTGAGACTCCGTCTCAAAAAAAAAAAAAAAAAAAAAAAAAATTAGTAGAATCCACTTGACCTAACTTAAAATAGGTCAATGTAATGTAGGTTTTCAACAAGCTTCCAGTTGTGTTTAAGTATTTCTGTTTGGGAACTTTTTATCGAGTATGTCTGGAATTTTTGTTGAAACCACCTGGCAGCTCTCCTGGGGCTCTGTGGCCTCCTCTTTCTGGCCTATGAATAGTCTAGTGACTCCAGCCATGGTCATGGTAGGTGTGCTGTGGACACCGGTAGTGTCTGATCTTCTTTCCAGCAAAGTGTGTATAGGGAGACCCAAAGCTGAAGGTTACAGGTGGCAAATGCTATAATAGCTTTATACTCAGTGGTGATGTCACACAGAAGATGCATAAGAAGATCAAAGAAGGTTTCTCCAAGGAGTGGGAATTTGAGTCGACAGTGGTTAAGAGCATGCCATGGGCTTGACTCCTGGCTCGGACACTTGTTAGCTGTATGACCTTGGCAAGTGACTTAGTTTCTTTGTGCCTTAGGTTCTATGTCTGTGAAATGGGCACAATGCTAGTGTTTACTTCACAGGGTTGTGAAGATTAAATAAAAGTAGATGTAAAGCACTGAGACCAGTGCCTGGTAGGTAGTAAGCACTCATTGAATGCTAAGTATTATTAGCTGTTATTTGAGTTGGGTCCTCAAGGATGAGGAGGCTTGGCATGGAGAACAGGAAGGAATCATGACTGTCTGGTGTGGCTAAGGGGTAGGGTGCATGTGTAGGTGTAGGAATGGTGGGAGATACTCTTGTTAAGAAACACAGTGATGAGAAATCATGAAGAGCCTGTGCGTCACGCTGGGGAGGTTAGTCTTTGCCCTGTAAGCCACGGGTACCTTCTGAGGAGCCTCACAAAGGGACAGCCCAGCTGCAGGTCTCTCCTGCCTCCACGGGGAGACTCCTCTGGTTGTTAGAAGCCAAAACTTAGTTCTTTCATTATCCAAAAGGGAGAATCCTGAGGACAGGAAAGGAGGTGAAAAGAGAATTGCTTCTTTAATTTGTGAAAGCTTTAATTTGGGGAAGCTTTATCCTGTCTCTAGTTAAGATTTGCTGAGTCGGAATGGGGACCTGGGGGTGACAGAAAAGAATATGGTTAATGTCCATAACAACACGCCCTTGCACCTCGAGACATTGTGGGGTGAGGACGGAGTTCTCAAAGCCTTTGTTTCCACTCTGCTTCGCAGAGCCTTGGAGAAGCTGCCAATTCTGGCCAGGTGCAGTGGCTCATGCCTGTAATCCCAGCACTTTGAGAAGCTGAGGCGGGTGGATCGCTTGAGTACAGGAGTTCGAGACCAGCCTGGGCAACATGGTGAAACCCTGTCTCTACCAAAAATACAAAAATTAGCTTGGCATGGTGGTGTATGCCTGTAGTCCCAGCTACTTGGGAGGCTGAGGTGGGAAGATCCTTGGGCCTGGAAGGCAGAGGTTGCAGTGAGCCGAGATGGCGCCACTGCAGCCTGGGTACTAGAGCCAGATCTTGTCTTAAAAAAACAAAACAAACAAAAAATAAATAAAAAGAGAGAATCTGCTAATTCTTCTTCCTCTGTGGGTCAGCCCAAATTATTTCTGGCTTTTTAAACATTTCAGTCCACCTGGACGATTTGGAGAGGAGGGTACCTCTGCCCTCCTACATCTGAAGACAATTTCCAACATTAGAGATTCGTTCCTTTGACTAAACCCTCAGTGGAAACAAGCTAGCAATGAAAAGAACAGGGAATCCAGAATCAGGAAACAAGAAGTCCTGACTTCTCCACTTTGGAGCTGTGAGTCACTCACAGCCTCTCTGACCCTTAGTACTGCCCTTTGAAAAAAACTGGGATTCCCCAAAAGCTGTGAAGAGGATGAGAGGAGATCCCATGTGTAATAGCTCTGAACAGACTTTGTAAGCTGTGTCCCAGGAAGCTGAGTTTCATGCACTGAAGAAACAGGAATTTGGGTATCAAGGAAGTGGGGGAGGGGGTAGTTCTGGGGCCTGGAGCACTTAAGGGGAGGAGGTTGTGAAGGGTGGGGACCAGTCCAGGGAGGATCGTGAGGGCCCTGTGTGAGACAGAGGTGGCAGCAGGGGCTTGTCGACAAGCTACGGGATTGGGCAGGGGTTGGGGGTATGCGGAAACGTTAGATCTTGTCAACGTGACATTAGCGTCTTGGTGAGACCGGAGGTTCTCTTGAGGGGAATCTCTCCGCAGCTGGGGCAGAGGAAGGTGGGAAGCGTATGACCGTCCTGTGCATTCCCCTTTCTGACCACAAGGTGTCGCCACTGCAGCGGAAACATTAGTTTTCTCCGGCTATCAAAAATTACTAGTCCCTTTCCGAAGGAAAAGGGGCTTGGGAGACCCAACTCGGAATCAAAGAAGGTCCTGTGGCACAAGACCTGCACTGGTTCATCCCAGCAGCTTCCAGTGCACACCGTTTGCATCAGGGAGCTAGGTGAGGATAGCGCTGACTCACTGGACTAGGAAATCCCATGTTTTCCACCCTAAACAAGGCCTAGCGCTCAAAGATGAACTCTGACAACTAAAAAAGTCCTGACTGTCTGCAATGTGCTGCCTACACTAAACCCAGAGTCCGAGCTTCACACTCTTAAGTGGTGGGGATCTGTTACGAGCTCTAGACCTCCTAAGCATGCCCAGGGCCATAGAGCATTTCCTAAAGTGTGTTCCTTCAAGATGCCTCTTAAAAATAACAAATCCAATTCATTTAGCAAATGAGAGCATGAATACCACACCCCGCTGTCAGAAGTTCCCAGTGCTCAACAGCATTGTAGGAGCTCTGAAAGGGCTGCACTTAGAAAGATTACTTAACCCTAACGCAGTGATTCCTAAACTTGCTTTTTTAGGGACCCCTTCTCCATGCCGCATATTAATATCACATGTAAACAATGTTCCAGAAAACATACGGAGGCTTGGAATTCTAGGATAGAAGGGGGCACATTTTATGAAGAATGAGCATCCAGAGAGTAGTGTCCTGGGGTTCACGGGAAGAATTTGAAGAAAGTACAAGTGAAAAGACTGGAAGAAAATGGCACCAAATCAAAGTGTTATTTATAGGTGATGGAATTATGAATGATTTTTATGTGTTCTCTCTTCTTTAAAGAGGCTTTCCTTGGCCCTTTGGATGAGATTAAGACCCCTTGCCATAAGCTCAGATAGTACCTCCATCTTGAACTGTAACCACCATTGTTTCATGTCTGTCTTCTTTGGGAGACTGGAAACACCAAGAGGACAGGGACCCTCTTCATCTCGTTTGTAGCTGTGATCAGCAGCTAAAGATTTTCTGTATTGAATTGAATTGAAATAATAGTTTTATATCATTTATAAATTATTATAAGGAGCATACATTGCTTTTATTATACAAAATTTTACTTATATATATATATATATATATGTATATATTTTTTTTTTTGGATGGAATCTCGCTTTGTTGCCCAGGCTGGAGTGCAGTGGTGCGATCTCAGCTCACTGTAACCTCCACCACCCAGGTTCAAGCGATTCTTTTGCCTCAGCCTCCCAAGTACCTGGGACTAGAGGCGCGCACCACCATGCCCGGCTAATTTTTATATTTTTAGTAGAGACGGGGTTTCACTGTGTTGGTCAGGCTGGTCTCGAACTCCTGACCTCAAGTGATCTGCCCACCTTGGCCTCCCAAAGTGCTGAGATTACAGGCGTGAGCCACTGCACCCGGCCACAAATTTTTAAAAGAAAATTATCAATGGCTCCAGGGAGTTCTAGACCTGAAACAGGATTTTTGTTCCTGTTTTATAATTTCTTAAGTTTGTGACCTTGAGCAGTTCACTTAACTTCTTTAAGCCTCCAGTCAACTCCATGAATTAGAGATTGAAATATTGAGGATTGCTGGAAGGATGAGAGGACATCACATTTGAGCAGCACATCCGGAGAAGGAAAATCTTAAGATGCAATCTTGCAAGAAAGTGACAGTGGGGCGGAGAGAGGACTGCTCCCCTGGTTTTGCCCCTAGCACCAAGTGGCAAGAGACAAAGCTGGTATGATTGACAGGGCCAGATCTGTGACCTGAAGCTTGGACTTGTTACTGAGGATTACCTCTAGTGGTTGCTGGGCAGCCCTGAAATGTCTGAACAGAGCAGTGACAGGATCGTATTTACAATTTAGAGCGTCTCTTAGGGATGGCGTGGAACCACCTGGTGGCAGCAGGGATCAGGCAAGGCTGGCTCTGCAGCAAAATTAGAGGAGGTAGGTCTGCAGCTCCTCTCAAAATAGCAGTTATAACAAAGCATCTTGCATGGCAGGACATATGCATATGCCCAAGCACAAAGCTCTTGCTTTCAAGATGAAGAAATTCATAGGATGATAGATTGAGGGGAAAGGTCTTCCATGAGACATTCTGGTCCGTTCTCTTCGATTCAGGAGGATCAGGTGTTTTCACTCCTACTTTCCAGAGGAAGCCTGCAGCTCAAAGAAGTTAAATGGCTTGCTCAAGTGGCGGCAGATGCAGAGGAAGAGTCTAGAAAGTCTGCCTCCGTCCCACCCCAACAGCATACACATTCACCATCCCCCATACCACACACACTACACATGCAACACACACCACACATCACACACCACACACATTACACACACCACACACCGCACACCACACATCACACATCACACACCGCACACCACACACACTACACACGCCACCACGCACACATCACACACCACACACATCACACACCATACATACTACACACACCACACACCACACACATTACACACCACACACACCACATGCAACACACACCACACACTACACACATTACACACCACACACACCACATGCAACACACACCACACACACACCACACACCACACATACACCACACACCACACACACCACACACCACACACATCACACACTCACCACACACACTACACCACACACCACATACACACCACACCATATGCACCACACACTACTCATGCCACACACACACACCACACACACCACACACTCACCATATGCACCATACACACTACACACACCACACACATCACACACTCGCCACACACACCACACATACTACACACACCACACACATCACACACTCATCACACATCTCATATCACACACACTCCTTATGCCACATACACACACCACACATCACACTCCAATCACACACACTATACACACATACCACACATAGGCCACACACCACATACCACACACACACTAATCTCACAGAGCACAGCACACACACGCTGCACATCACTGACACACCACACACACCACATAACACACAGACACACACACACACACACCCCACACACCTCTCTCATGGCAGAAATCCAGGGATCAGAGTTTTTGATTTCCAAAGGCTTCTTTCATATGAGTCTAAACTAAGAGATTTGGTTTCTGAAGATCATAAAAGTAATAATATCTTCTGATTAGAAAGCCTTTTCATGTAATACATAATGTGTATTATGTTTCCTGAGCACTTACTACATATCAGGCATTCTGTTGCGGGCTTATATTTATTATTAGTACCTCATTTTATGCTTGCAAGTACCCTGTGAGGCAGGTACTATTATTTCTGATTTTAGATGAGGAAATGGAGGTCGAATGAAGCTGAGTTACTTGCTAAAGACAAATTAATAAGTGGCAGAGCCAGGTGTCAAACCCAGGGTGCCTGACTGAATTCCGAGCACTTCACATTGTGGGCCCTGCCTGGTTTAAGCGTTCTGCAGCCCCGGAGGTGGAGATGGGGCTCCAGCCTGGAGAAGCTCAGTGGCAGAGGTTGTGCTTCCCAAGGAGTCCAGCCCTCCCATTCCTGGCTGTCTCCACTCCACTCTGGTGCCTCTCTTCACCCTGACTCTTCCTCCCCTGCAGCCTCAGGCCAGCCTGTCTCCCTGAAGAATATCTCCACAGACACAACGGGTTACTACATCTGTACCTCCAGCAATGAGGAGGGGACCCAGTTCTGCAACATCACGGTGGCCGTCAGATCTCGTAAGAGCAGGCTGGAGAGGGAGGGCTGACAAAGGCCACAGCATAACTGGTGGGGATCCAGGGAGTCAGCTGAGACCACCGTGAGGAGGAATAGGGGAGCCTCTCTAGGGCCACACACCTGCAGGTTAGCTGTGGTGACCCAGGCAGGATGACTCTGTCCCAGGCTCCCCTTACTCTGAGGCCAGTCCAGTTCCACTGGTGTTTGGAAGTGGAACCTAGGACTGACTTCCAGGACTCAGACGCTTTGTCAGTCCCACCTGCCTAGGAGCCACTCGGTGGGCATGGAGGAAGTGCCCAGGGCAGCTGCCGCAGAGTCTGGACCACGTCCTTCTTGGGCGAGACACCAAATCTAGCTTATCGAGCTGGCCGGGCTGACACCTAAGGGCTTTTGCAGAGCCAGGGTAGCCCGGGGAGTGTTAAGATGTGAAGTGGTCCATGTGTCTCTCTCCGAACCTCCATCCTGAAGAATATTCCTGGGCCATGGCTGGTCACATTCCTCCAAGACCATGACTTTCATGGAGTGTTACCAGAAGCCGGTAGCTGCTGCTCCCCTGGCTGGGAGGAGGCCCGGAGCTAGCTTAGAAGCTCGGCAAATGCAGCTGCTCTGTCCTCTTGCAGCCTCCATGAACGTGGCCCTGTATGTGGGCATCGCGGTGGGCGTGGTTGCAGCCCTCATTATCATTGGCATCATCATCTACTGCTGCTGCTGCCGAGGGAAGGACGACCACACCGAAGACAAGGAGGATGCAAGGCCGTGAGTGTCTGGACTGGTAGCCTGTTGGAAGGGTCTGGGGAGACTGGAAATATGCATCCCAATTCCTCATAGCCTCTTTGACTTGCAGCACCCCTTGGGGTATATCACCCCCATTTTGTGCTGACAAAACAATGACCTGTTCAAGCCATAAAATGTGCATTGCAGCCCCAGGACCTGCCTCCCAGTCCTGTGGTTTTCCAGTCTGGGAGCTCAGGGCAGGGCTTCCTGTGGCATGACTAGAGCCAAGCGTGGCCTGGAGCCCCTGTCACGGGGCCAGTTCCTCCTGGGCTGGTAAAGCCAGTCTGTTCCTGTAACCCCCTCAGCTCATGCGTGGAACAAGTCTGTGGCACCTTTACTCTCAGCCCAGCCTTTCAGCCCAGTGTCCTCTGCAGCTGGTGGGTGGGGAGGAGGTCTGGAGGCTGCTCTTCCTGTAATGCGCATGAGGCCCAGCTCCCTTGAGGGTCCGCCCGAGAGCAAATCCTTCCCCTCTGTCCCCCGCTGCCCTGCAGGAACCGGGCAGCCTATGAGGAGCCACCAGAGCAGCTAAGAGAACTTTCCAGAGAGAGGGAGGAGGAGGAGGAGGAGGAGGAGGATGACTACAGGCAAGAAGAGCAGAGGAGCACTACTGGGCGTGAATCCCCAGACCACCTCGACCAGTGACTGGAGCCAGCAGCAGAGGGCGGCAGAGGAAGGGTTAGGGGTTCATTCTCCCGCTTCCTGGCCTCCCTTCTCCTTTCTAAGCCCTGTTCTCCTGTCCCTCCATCCCAGACATTGATGGGGACATTTCTTCCCCAGTGTCAGCTGTGGGGAGCATGGCTGGCCTGGTAAGGGGGTCCCTGTGCTGATCCTGCTGACCTCCCTGTCCTGTGAAGTAACCCCTCCCGGCTGTGACACCTGGTGCAGGGCCTGGCCCTCACTCAAGACCAGGCTGCAGCCTCCACTTCCCTCGTAGTTGGCAGGAGCTCCTGGAAGCACAGCGCTGAGCGTGGGGCGCTCCCACTCAGAACTCTCCAGGGAGGCGATGCCAGCCTTGGGGGGTGGGGGCTGCCCTGCTCACCTGTGTGCCCAGCACCTGGAGGGGCACCAGGCAGAGGGTTTGCACTCCACACGGTTTTGTGGAATGAATGAAACAATAAGTGAGTATGCTTGGGGCCCTGCATTGGCCTGGCCTCCAGCTCCCACTGCCTTTCCAGCCTCACTTCCCGTAGCTGCCAGTATGTTCCAAACCCTCCTGGAAAGGCCGCCTCCCACTCCTGCTGCACAGGCCCTGGGGAGCTTTTGCCCACACACTTTCCACCTCTGCCTGTCAATATCCTATCTGTCCCTCCAGGCCCATCTCAAATCACAAGGATTCCTCTAACCCTATCCTAATTGTCCACATACGTGGAAACAATCCTGTTACTCTGTCCCACATCCAATCATGGGCCACAAGGCACAGTCTTCTGAGCGAGTGCCTCTCACTGTATTAGAGCGCCAGCTCCTTGGGGCAGGGCCTGGGCCTCATGGCTTTTGCTTTCCCTGAAGCCCTAGTAGCCGGCGCCCATCCTAGTGGGCACTTAAGCTTAAGGGAAACTGCTTTGATTGGTTGTGCCTTCCCTTCTCTGGTCTCCCTGAGATGATTGTAGACACAAGGATGATTCCCACCCAAACTCACATATTCATTCAGTGAGTTAAACATGAATTGATTTAAAGTGAACACACACAAAGGAGCTTGCTTGCAGATGGTCTGAGTTCTTGTATCCTGGTAATTCCTCTCCAGGCCAGAATAATTGGCGTGTCTCCTCAACCCACACGGGGTTCCTGGTAGTTCCTGCATCCCGATACCTCAGCCTTGGCCCTGCCCAGCCCATTCGGGCTCTGGTTTTCTGGTGGGGCTGTCCTGCTGCCCTCCCACAGCCTCCCTCTGTTTGTCGAGCATTTCTTCTACTCTTGAGAGCTCAGGCAGCGTTAGGGCTGCTTAGGTCTCATGGCCCAGTGGCTGGTCTCACCCAACTGCAGTTTACTATTGCTGTCTTTTCTGGATGATCAGAAAAATAATTCCATAAATCTATTGTCTACTTGCGATTTAAAAAAAAATGTATATTTTTATATATATGGTTAAATCCTTTGCTTCATTCCAAATGCCTTCAGTAATAATAAAATGGTGGGTGGAAATTCTTATTTCTTTTTTAATGTGGATTTTGTTTGCAGTAAGATAAAGCTTGGGTCTCATGGATCATCTCTACTCACCATATCACTCTTCTGCTTCCTAGGGGAGGTGAGACAAGGTAACGGAGTTGAGAATCCTGGGGTCCCTCTGCCTGTGGCCGCAGTAGGGTCAGGCAGTGCCTCTAGTGGTTGCTGGGAATAGGACCGATTCCTGCCTGCTAGTGGAGGTATATTCCAGGAGTCTGCAGTGTCAGGACCCCAGGAGGCCTGGGTGTCAGTCTACATGCTTGAAGGAAGATGGTGGAGATGCTCTAGCCAGTTCTACTCCCTATGATGCCCCTCCTGAGAAAGGGATGGGGCAGTCCTCTTGTTCTGTCACAGAGAACTGTGATGCTTCCTCTTCCAAGGCAACTTGGCTCCGCTGTGGGCTCTTGGCTTTGACATTGACTCTCCTGCGAGACATTCAAGGTCTGTTCCTCGGTGTCCTTTCCTGTGCTCCCTCCTGTCTGAGCACTTGTCACGCAGTGCTGTGTGCTTATTACACCTGTGTACAGGTCTGTCTCTGCCTCACCCTGTACGATTTGTAAGGATAGGAACTGTAGCTTCCTTATGGCCTGGCATGTGTTGACCCTTGACAAAGGTTTGTTAAATGAATAACATTTGGTATCACAGTATCTTGCCCAAGGATATCTCCTAGCTCTCTAGATACTCTGAGGTGCCTTCCAGTCCTCACAGTGCAAGATTCCACAAGCATGTTCTTGAGGGAGCCATGGAAGCAGAGGCGGCCACCTTGCCCCAGGTTTGACTTGACTTCTCTCTGCCCCTCAAAGGACTCTGAAGGTTCACCTGCCTTAGCTCCAGGCTTAGGGAAGAAAAGGAGGGAAATCGAGACCCACTGCATTAATTCAAAAACAAATATTTTGTGAGCATCTACTATGTGCCAAGCAGTGTGCTGGTTGCAGAGTATATAAAAGTCACTAAGACACCGGTATTCAGGAGGAGCTAAAATCTAATGGAGGTCACAGACGTAAAAACATAATTATGTGAGCGAGAGAAGGGGCTACAGGACACAGAGGAGGGCCTGAGTTACTCAGCCTAAGGGAGTTCAGGAAAGCTTCAGAGAGGAGGTTGCATTTGGGCTGCATCTTGAAGAAGAATGAGGAGTTTTACAAGTGGAAAAGGGCGGGTGCTGACATTTCTTCCGTCCTCCAATGCAGGTTTCTATTACTTGGGTGTCAAATCACATTATCACTCAGTAAGACTACAGTTTCCTGCTGAATTTATTTCAGTCCACAGACTCTGGGGATTAGACTGTTGTAGGTTCTTATACAATCAAAATTAGCCCAGCAATACAGTCTCCTTAGAATGTCAGGCATCCCTTCCCAAAGTATGGTTTCCAGCTGCTGGTTCAAAGACTTTATGGTGTTTTAGAAGAGAGACAAATGCCACCCATTAATTGAGGGAAGATTGTGTACTATAAACCCTTATTAGGCACTTGAGACAGTTTTTCATATAATCCCCACTCACAGTTTCAAATACTTGGGCATATGCCAATGTTAGGTGTTCATGTTATCACCTAAGGAGGGACTCTGGCTGCCCAGAGAGGAACCCATGAACTAATATACAGGTTGGTAAATTAGCCACTCTTCAGGATCTTGTTATTTATTTATTTATTTTTAATTTTACTTTAAGTTCTGGGATACATGTGCAGGACGTGCAGGTTTGTTACATAGGTATACATGTGCCATGGTGCACCTATCAACCTGTCATCTAGGTTTTAAGCCCCACATGCATTACATATTTGTCCTAATGCTTTCCCTCCCAAAAAGTCTTGTTCTTAAGCTGCTTTTGTGACACAGTGACAGGGCCTCAGCTCTCAAATGCAGAGTCACATTAGCCAAGCTCACAGTGCCTGATGTACAATGCTTATAGCAGCAGCACTTGCTCCGGGCCAGGTACTGTTCTAGGCCTTTTCCATAGAACATCTCATAATCTTCACACTATGAGATAAGTGCTATTATTATTCTCATTTTACAGATGAGGAAGCTGAGACACAGTGAATTTAAGCAATTTGGATCAACACAGAATGTCAATTTGCTATTTATAGCTGTCAAGTAGACCAGCCTTTCTGTCCACCTGACCCAGGCCATCTCACCCCATGGGCACTATGCCCTCAGTTGCTTACTGGGCATGGAATCAGAACAAGAGAAGTCGGCTACCATCAAGGAACTCTCATCTTTGATGGCAGTCTGTATATGTAGGTGTCATATCCCCTGTGGAAATTCTGGAAGATTCTCTGGTCTTGGCTCCATCCCTGGATATTCTGTCTTAGGGCCTGGGGCATCTGCAGAAGTGATCCTATTGCTAAGTCTGGTCTGATGGGGAGGGCCTCTTTGGGCACGCTTGGCTATTGAGTTTGCTCACCGAGACTGCCTCTCCTCAGGTAGGTTTCCAGAAAGACTCAGCCTGGTTTCTGTCTGTGATGGCCCTTTGTCTGCACTTCCTCAGCTCACTGTGTCATCCCTTCCTACAACATTTTTTCTCGTGCATACACTGCCTTTTTATTTGCTAAAACTTTCCTCCAGCTCCAAATAATTGTTAGGTCTGGGAACTCGTCTTTCCTCTTGAGGGGATACTGAATATTTCTGCTCGGATCTAGGATTGTAAAGTTTATCTCTAAGAGGCAGTCTTATTTCCCTGATTTCCATGTTGTTGAGTAAATTTTTTGTTTCAGTTAAGATGAGCTAAACTGCTATAAAAGAGGACTAAAAAGCTATAATGACTCAAATACAATAGAAGTTTCTTTCTCACACAGGTAACAGCTTTTGAGACAGACTCAGGGGCCCAGTCTTCTGTTTATCTCCAACTCTTTACATTAGTGGGACTTCTATCCTCAAGGGCCTGGAAATTGTCCGAAACCAGCCAGCAGAGAGGAAGGAAAGCAGAGCAAAGGTGCAAATGCTTCCTCAGATTTGATCCCAAAGTGACCACCCTGATTGTGCCCACATGCCATTGGCCCATTGGCAAGCACTAGTCACAAGGCCACACATTGTGCAGGGAAGGCAAGGAAATGCAAACTTGTGACCTTATTATATGTGCTCAGGAAGAAAAAAACCAGCTATTGGCTTCTGCCACAGTTGCCTCTTCCTAAGTTCCACATACCCTCTCCATTTTACAGATGAGGAAACTGAGGCTCAGAAGCAGAAACTCATTGGAGGTAGCATTGCTAGTAGGTGATGTAATGAAGATTAGGCTCAATTCTGTCTGATTCTGAAGACGTTGCTCTTTCTACTTGAAAACGTTTTCTCTTGATCCCGTGTATGAACAGGATGGTGGAATGGAGGACATGTGGGAGTGGAGACAGAGTTAAGGTTTTTTGTTTTAAATTTGTAAAATTTGTATATGGCAGTTGTTACTTATAATACAGGCATCTCAGGTATAACAATATATATGCATTTCTGAAAAACCTTGCATTCTTCAAAATCACACACTAAAACTAATAGGACATACAGGAAAGTTAGGATTAGAGGAAGACCACATAAAACCAATGGAACTTTGAAAACCAATGGGCCTTTGTAGCCAGATCACTTTCAAAACATTAACAACCCTTGTGAAAATACAAGTGATGCTAAATCTGTTAGCACCAAGCATCACAGTCAGTCACCCTTAATGTAGGCACTCATTTCCACAGAGACCTACTCATCACAATTAAAAAACTATCAATTCATCCACTTGTCTATCTTTTTGACAATACTGCACTGTCTTGATGAGTGTAGGTTCATGATATCATCATTTTTCATTGTAGAGTCCTCTTGATTATGTTTTGGCGAGTCTAGATCCTTTGCTTTTCTACATAAATTTAAGAATCAACTTCTACATTTATAAAATATATGCTTACAATTTTGATTGGGATTGCATTTAATTAATAGATCAAGTTGGGGAAAATTGACATCTTAATATTGAGTCTTCAAATTTATGAAAATGACATATCTTTTCTATTAATTAGGTCTCTTTAATTTCTCTCAGAGGTATTTTTTAGCTTTCGCTGTAAAGGTTTTGCAAGTATTTTGTTAAATTTAAAAGTGTTTTATATTTTTGATATTATTATAAATGATATTGGTTCTTAAATTTCTATCAGTTTTGATTAATTTATTTTGAAGTTCTGTTATTAGGCACACACATTTAAAATAGCCATGCCTTCGTATTGAATTGGCTTTTGTCAATAGAGAAATATTCCTATTGATCTCTGGTAAATTAATATGACAACGTTTTTATGCCTATTGTCTTTATGGTATTTTTTTCATTATTTTACATTCAACCTATTTCTGTTATGATATTTAAAGTGGATCTTCTTTTTAAAATCCATTCCGACAATCTCTACCTTTTAAATTGAATGGTTTAAGTCATTTATACATAATTATTGATATAGTTTTTAAAAGTCTACCATTTTGCTGTTTGTTGTTCTATGTTTTGTTTTGAGTTTTTGTGGTTACAGTTCCTTTTCCCTCCCTATTTTGAGTTAATAAAATATTTTAAAACATTCCAATTAAATTTTATATTGGATTAGTAACAATACATTTAAAAGTATCTATGACATATATATGTAGGGAGTATACACTTGACTAATTATTAGTTATGCTTTAGTTTCTCTCTCAGGAAAATGGGACTTGATATATTAATCTCATACAGTTCTACTGAGAGGCTAGAGAAGATCTGTCTGGCTGAAAGGTAGCTGCTGTAGCTCATATAGAAAGCCTGTGAAAACAGGTCTCTGATCTCTTTCAGCAAAACCTGCCCTCCCTGTCTTGCCCAACAAAAAGTAAGAAAGAAAAAAAGAAAAATTATGGGAAAATCCCCCACTTGGGTCTCAGCATTATTCCTAAAGTCATTGCCATTTTTATGGGATGGGATATTCACCCAGAGTTGCAGAGGAACAATCATGTATTGGGAAGAAGAGAAAGAAGGAGAGAGGAAAGTGATATTGGGCTAGTCTAAGGAGCCACCAAAGTGAAGGCTGTAATTTCTAGATTCATTTTGGCATTTCTGACCCTGATTGGTATGGCAGGGCCTAAAGCTCCTTCTGATCCTAGGCAGCAAAGATTGTCCCCTCTGACCTTGCCAGGAGCCACACAGCTTCACAGTTGCTCCTCTTCCCTTCATGAGGAGAGTGCCCATCCAGATTTTCACCCTTACTGTCTTGGAAAGTCATTCCCCCCAATGATTAGAAGCTGCTATTCAAATGTCTGGGAAGATAAGCCAATGAGTTGAGGTATATGAAGGCCAACAGCCATGGTGTCTTAGCTGTAGAGCAGAGAGATGACCAACTCAAACTGAGGTCTGAGTAGCTTTGATCACCAGATGCCAAGGGAAATGAATCAAGGGCAACATGCCTGACCCACTGAACTTGTCTCCCCTCTACTTCCTTAGCTTTAAGGCAGGAGAAATTGAAGATAAGAGATAGTGAGAAGGCAATTGATATCTACTCAATAAAGTTCAACAGAGACAAACTAACTTGAACTATTACAAAAACTTTCTTGTCTGCTCCTGGAACTCCTCCTTTTTATTATTTGAATAGTGACACATCTACTTCTAGCAGCCAGATCTCTTAACTCTTCTTTTATATTTTCCATTACTGTATTCCTTCCTAATGCCTTTTGGGGAGTGTTCCTTGACCCAATCTTCCAGTTCACTAATTCTGGGATAGAGGCTGGCTTAGTTTAGGTTTCTGTGAAAGCAGAGCCTGAGATCACAATGCCTATCTTACTTAGGAGATGATCCCATAGCAATAGCCCACTCCATAACACAGATTTTGTTGACTTTTTTTCTGTCCCACTTTTCTTGTTCCATCACTTCTGCTTCCTGGGCAACTAGGGCTCATTCTACTAGGGGCCCTCTGATAAACTGTAGAATGTGCCTCAGGATTGTAGCACTGAAGTGAGGAACAGCTGGGTCATTTATCTACCGCTTCCATCCCATAGGGATCTACTGGCTAAGGGCTGTTTCTGTGGCTGTCACCTCCCCCACACTTCCCAGCTGCCCCCCATAGGCTGGTAGAAATCTCCTGAGGGAATAAAGAAGAGTGTAGCATGCACTTGAGTAGGTGCAGAGGCATCATGCATGGACCTGTCCATTATAGCTGAACTAAAAGCAGGTGACCAAGGGAATGAGGTGTAGGGACCACAAGCACTTGCCCAGGCCCTCAGGGTGGACAGCCTACAGGCTTCCCCACCTCAGGGAGACCCTGACCCTGGGAGACTGCTTATACCTCAGCTTCAGGCACTGCTCCTCTTCAGAAGCTTTCGCTCCTGATTGCAGTCACTCGGCCTCAAGTGTGGGCTGCGGGGAGTCCCTCTCTTGTTATTTTCCCTGGCGAGGCACCCTCTTTGAAGCTTGCAGCTGATTCCTGTAGTGTTGGGCTGCAGCAGCCCCTCTTCTCTTTACCAGCAGTAACTGGACAGGGAATGATTTGCTCAGAGCAATACAATGAAAAGAAAAGAGCCCCTGAAAGTTTTTCCCAACCCGAGAATCCTCCTAGACGCCACTTTATTTTTAAGTCAACTAGTGGCCAGTTTTGAAGATACTATCCCTTTAGCATCTCTCCTATGAGTCTTCCTCCTCCCCATTCTCCTTTCTGTTGCAGCATTGTTCTGGGGCATAGAGACCTGGCCTCATCTGCTTATATATTCCTGGTTTGGAGCAAACCTTGTTTTCTGCTCATTGGTAGCCCTTCAAGCCAACTTTATGCAAAACCAAGGAAGTGGCCTCTGCATGGGCAAGTGTCTAAATTAAGCATTTCGACCTTCAGAAAAAGATGTCACCCTAACCCCACTCCACCCTTCTTGACTGGCTTAAATTTAAGAATATTTGCACTTAAATCTAACTAAGAATATTTGCATCCCAGAAATTTCAAGAGATTATAAGTTTGGACTTACTGCTGATCGATACATTTCAAAACTTCCAATAAAAAAATACTTACAGACAGTTGTACAAAGTATAGAATATTCTTTACTTTTTCCTTGTCTCAAGCCAAGCCATCGGATCTGCATCTTCAGCTGGAATCACTCTGAGCCCCTCTGGAATTCTTTTGCGTAACTACTTTAACGTTATTCCACTGGGCATCATTGTAGGAAATTGTTAGACGCAATATTAGGTCTCTCATTTTTGTATTTATTGTTGGAGTGTTGTTGAGGACACTACTCACTGCACTGTAAATTACTTGTTGATGAAAATCCACCAGATAATTTTCTCTCAGTTCTGCTTACTAGGAAGGTTTTTGCTGCTAAGTTTTTGTTTCGTTTTTTTTTTCCACGATCTTGGCTCACTGAAACCTCCACCTCCTGGGTTTAAGCAATTCTCCTGCCTCAGCCTCCCAAGTAGCTGGGATTATAGGTGTCTGCCACCACGCCCGGCTAATTTTGTATTTTCAGTAGAGACGGGGGTCTCACCATGTTGGCCAGGCTGGTCTCGAACTCCTGACCTCAGGTAATCCACCTGCCTCGGCCTCCCAAAGTGCTGGGATTACAGGCTTGAGCCACCGCACCCAGCCTCTTATTATTATTATTATTTTTTCTATTCCCATTAGGTCATAAGTTTTTGCTACACATAAGCAAGTCTGCTATAGACACATTGTGTTAAGGACACCACGAATTATATACAACTTGTGCTTTCCTCATTGCGATGATTGCTAGGAAGTTCAGAGTCAAACTTATATATGTCAAGGAACTGTTTAGGATTTTTCTAAATGGAGTTGGTGAACTAACTTTGTCCATGATTTCATCTCTCTCTCTCTCTCTCTCTCTCTCCTTTTTTGCCCTCATTGTAGCTTCACAGTGATTTTGACTTTATTTAGTTCTCATCTTTTATGTATTTGTGGAATCCACCTTAAGTCCTCTTGAAAACAAGATGGGATTGAGTAGCAGTGAATATGAATAATAAAAACAGCTGTGGGGAGTGAGGTTTAAGCGCCTGGAGCTGGGGTTGGGGAGGGAGAGTTTGGGCTGATTTAGCTCCTTGGGAGTCACAGGCCTGGATGAGGGGCATGACATGGAGGACATGGCCTGAGTGAGGGTGTGTGGTGAGAAAGCAGCCGAGCACGGGTTCTGAGGACAGCTTTATAACAGATGGAGGAGATGACAGTGAAAGGCCTGCAGCAAGGCTGGAGGAAAGCCGGAAAGAGGACGGGCTGGGAAGCAGGAGAATATAGGTTCTTCCCTTTTGAAGTATTTTAAACAAGCCCATCATGTTTCTATTCTGCCCTTTTCCTCATAAAATCAACAAGAGGAATTGCACAGTTGAAAGACTTAATTGAGCATAGTTTATTTGGCTTGGCAGGCTTCTATGATTTTTTTTTCTCTCCTGAACTAAAAAAAAAGGCTACCCACGGAGAGAGAAGCTTTTCTGTTTCCACCTAAAGTTCACTTCCCACATTCCCAGCAGCCTTGGCAGACCCCTGTCAGTCTGGTCTATGGCGAGAGTAAGCGAGCTTTCAAGCACTTTCAGTCTGAGAGCACGCCCTGGTCTACCAGCGGACCCCCCGGGGAGCCAGGGCCCAGCCTCTCCAAGCTCCTGTGGCCGAAGGTGACGTCAACACCCACTGCGCGCCTTCAGAGCGGCAGCGAGGCGGAAGTGGATTTCTGTAGAGAGGCACCTGGACTCATAATTTAGTCTACTTTCACTGCCTCCCCCACTTGGCAATCAAAACCGGAGATGCTTTTGAGCTTTCTTTTGTGCTGCCCGGAAAGGAGATGGGCTTATTGTGCCAACGGGCAATTATTTCGTATCGCTCTACAGAGCACAGGCTGCAGCTGTCTTGGAGCAGTAGCTTTGCAAGGTGGATTCAAAGTGTTTCGTCTCACCAGGCATCCAGGAAGAGGCTTCAAACACCCTGCGGGAATACTTAGTGAGCAACTTTCTAGACACATCAGCCTCAGTGAATCACAACTAGTCAGTCTCCCTGTCTCAGTGTCTTGCGGTGTGCGTATACCTGTTAGAGGTTGTCCAGGGTGGGGACAGTGTATTAGAGAAACATGAACAGTCAGGTGAGGAAATGAAAGAAGAACTGAATTTTATAAAGCATATTCAAAAGCATGACCCATTTTAATCTTCACAGCCACATTATCAGCCAGGCATTATTCATCTCAGTTTATAGATGAGGAAACCAAGGCTCGGGGTATTAAAGTGACTTGTCAAGGATCATGCAGCTGGTTAGTGACAAAGGTAGAGCCCAAACTCAGGGCTAACTATTTTAGTTCTGGGCTGTCTTATAGATTTTTTTTTTTTTTTCCTAGAAAGAGATTGAGAACCCTTAAATAAAGATTAGTTGCTTAAGCACAATTCATACCATGAGCCTTAGTCTCTCCCTTCAGGAGCAATCTATATAGTTTATCAGCTCAGGGCAGCCTTCCTCCTCTCCCAGCTTGTTACTTTCATCTTCTTGTTCCGACTTTTCTCTAACTGGCTTTCATTGTCTTTTTTATGAAACTAAAAACATCCTGCAGTCCCTTTGAACCTATTCCATGACAGAGGAGAGCTCTGTGGCTTGGCCGGGGAACAGTTAAGCAGAGCAGAGAAACAATGCCACCATCAAATATTGTCCAAGGTTCCACTAATAAGGGTTGTTCTCCAGACCAGACAGGACCAAAGAGCAGGGTTGCAGTTGTGTTATTTCTGCTCCCTTAGCTTCTCTACAAGTTTGATGCCATGGAAATAATCGAGGAAGACCTGAAAACCAGGTGCTCCGGCTTTGTGTGACTTTGAACAGTGGCAAGGTCTCTGGAGTTTTTTCCCTCTTATTGGTAAGAGAATGAGTCAGGAAGAGGTTCAAGATCCTCTTCTAGCGCCAACAGTCATCTGTATGGAAGAAACCAGCATTTTTACCTCTGCTTTTGACTTATCAGTGGGGTTGACCTGCAATTTCTGAATATGGCAAATGGGAATATGGGGAAAATCATATGAAAGAATAGTCTATTCTTTTAGAGATGATCTTTCAGCCTGAATCAGGAGAATAACGTCGTTTCTTTTTCCATTACTTTCTGAGGAAGGAAAATATGTTCACTCTTGTAACTCCAGTGCCTAAAACAGTGCTAGGACATAGCATGTGTTCAACAAATATTACTTGAATTAATGAATTAATAAAATAAACTTAAATATCCAAGAAATCCAATATTTCTTAAAATTAAAGACTCTAATTAATATTTGAAAATCTTTGTGTTTTTGTCCATGTGCTAAGTACATGTCTGTGATACTCCATGGTCCCCATACCCCACCCTCCAATTGAGTTTCCATAGGACCTGAGGTCTCTTTGGCATTCAGATCTTGCTAGAATTTGAGGCTGTGTTAGGTAACAAAAATATAATAACTTGAAGCATGAGGAAAAGCCTCATCAGAGACACGAACAGACAATGCACAGGAAAAGAAGTGAGAATTACACTTAACCCTGGGAAAAGATGCTCAGCATCATTCACTTATAAGTGTAAATTGAAACTACACCAAGATACCATTTTCCACCAGTAAGATTGGCAAAAATCCAAAATGTGGACCACGTACTTTATTGGTGAGGCTAGGGTGAAACAAACACTCTTCTACATTGCTGGTAGGAATAAAACATGGCATGATGATGATGGAGGGGAATAGGGGGAAATTTAGCAAAATTATATGTGCATCTACCATTTGACTCAGCAAGCATACTGAAATTTATCTTTTAGAAATCTAGATTTTAGAGCACTATCCCAAAGCCACAGTAGCAAAAATATGACAAGATGTACGTATAAGGTACAGTTACAGCATTATTTGTAATAACAAAAGACTGGCAACAATCAGAATCGATAGCACAATAGTTAAATAAACAATGCTTCAGCCACATAATGATACACTGCAGTGTAAAATGGGGATTATCTCTATACAGTAAGTGACCTCTAGGGTATATTGTTAAACGAAAAAAGCAAAGTGAAGAAAAATATGTGTAGTAAGCTACCATTTACATATGAAAGAAAGAGTAGAACCTATCTACCTATTTCTGTAGGTAAGCATTTGCTTACATTATAAAAATCAATAAGAGAATAAAAACTATTTTTAAATAGCTGTATAGAAGAGGAGAGGGAGGAATATCTGAATATTCCAAAGATTTGTCTTTAGAAACATAAATTATTTTTTAATTATAAAACAAAATTAAATAAAAACATAATCCCCCAAAGCAAAAATAAATGTGATTATATTTGTGTAGACAGTAAACACCATTATGAAACAAAGAAAAATAATTTCAAATGAATTTATTTTATTTTATATTTTTTCATGTCAGATGGGTAATGTGCCCATGCTGTAACAAAGTTCGAGGGTGGCACATCTCACACATGCACATGCAAACTCAATCATCACACTTAAGCTACAAAAGCAACCTCAGGCCGGGCGCGGTGGCTCACGCCTGTAATCCCAGCACTTTGGGAGGCCGAAGCGGGCGGATCACGAGGTCAGGAGATCGAGACCATCCTGGCTAACACGGTGAAACCCCGTCTCTACTAAAAATACAAAGAAAAATTAGCCGGGCGAGGTGGCGGGCGCCTGTAGTCCCAGCTACGCGGGAGGCTGAGGCAGGAGAATGGCGTGAACCCCGGGGGGCGGAGCCTGCAGTGAGCCGAGATTGCGCCACTGCACTCCAGCCTGGGTGAAAGAGCGAGACTCTGTCTCAAAAAAAAAAAATAATAACCTCAAATGACTTTTTGTTTTTTTTTTGAGACCATGTCTCCGATCTTGGCTCACTGCAGCCTCCACCTCCTGGGCTCAAGCAATCCTCCTCAAGCCTTCCAAATAGCTTAGACCACAGGCGCGTGCCATCACGCTCAGCTAAGTTTTTAACTTTTTTAGACACAATGTCTCACTATATTGCCCAGGCTGGTCTCAAACTCCTGGTCTCAAATGATCTTCCTGCCTTGGCCTCTCAAAGTACTGCGATTACAGGAATGAGCCACCACGCCCAGCCTACACATGACTTTAAAACAGCAATTTGGCCATGTATTCCCATTAAGATCAATCCTAAGGACAAAAAGAACAACAAACACAAAAACAAAACCTTGAACTGTTCTCAGTAGTCATATTGTTGGTGGTAGAGTTGGTATTGCTATTTTGATACTACTGTGTTGTAGGATAAAGAAAAGTGATTATTTGGTTTCATTAAGAACTATATATTTTTGGTGTGGTTGAAAGGAGATATAGATGCAAGATTGATAAGTTTAAGTAAGAACCTGTAGACTTGTATTTCATTTGGAGTATCTGTATGAAATCATGACGTGTTTGATCTTAAAAACATATTTTCTAGTTCTGCCTACTGAAGAAATCCAGACAGAGTTTCTGACTATAGTCAGGGATCCCCAAGACCAAACTCAGGTTCAGTGATTCTCTAGAAAAACTGGCAGAACTCAGCAAATCTGCTGTACTCATGGTTACAGTCCATTACAATGAAAAGATACAGATTAAAATCAGCAGTGGAAAGAGGCACATAGGGCAGATTGCAAGAAAGACAAGATACAAGCTTCCATTTTTCCTGTCCCAGTGGAGTCATATGGACAGCCTTAATTTTTCCCAGCAATGATGTGTAGCAGCGCATACAAGGTAGTGCCAACCACAGAAGCCTTTTTTTTTTTTTTTAAATCTGGGGTTAGTAATATGGGCATGAATTTCGAAAGGTCAACTGATACTGCATGGCCCAAGGCATCTATCAAAAATCACATTGTTAGCATAGACTACCCGGTATGGCCCAGACATTCTTACCAGGAAAGACATCCCGAGGCCTTCAAAGTTATCTCCCAGGAGTTGGTCAAGGGCCAAACTTTCTGGGGAATGTACAGGGTTTGGGCAACCCATGCCTGTTGAGTTAATCCTTTGCTGCAAACTGATGGCAAGGCACCACTAGTACACAGATTGTGGTAAATACCATTGGCGACAAACAAAAATAGGGCTTTTTGGAGAAATGACTGAATCCAGGTCTAGGGAAGGTGAGCCTAGAATATATTCAACTCAAACAACTCAACAGGAAGAAAACAAATAACTTCATTAAGTTATTCGTGAGCAAAGGACGTGAATGGACATTTCTAAAAAGAAAACATACAAATAGCCAACAGGTATATGAAGAAAATGTCCAACATCACTAACAATCAGAGAAATATAGATCAAAACCACAATGAGTTATCATCGTACCCCAGTTAGAATGGCTATTAAAAAGGAAAAACATCAAGGAAGAAGGAAGTTATCAAAGATTATTAGAATTGTGTCACTAGGACTCAGATGTCAATCTAAATAAGTTTCCACTGGCCAAAAGACAGGATGACTTAAGCAATGATAATAAATACAATTATTACAGTAAAAACTTTAAAACCACATATCCATTTTTATAATGATACTAAAATAACCACAATAATTCATTGGTCCTCTTTAGAAGATGCTAGGAATAACCCACATTATTAATTTAAAAATAGGTAAATAAAACATTTGTTCTCTCTTTCTTAAATGATTAGAAAAACCAGATATTTGATATGGTGTGTTGGTAGAGGGGCTTCTCTTTGCAAAAGTATTTCCGCTGAAAAGAAAAAGAAAAAGAAAATGGGATAGAATTATAGTATCCTTATGTTTCAAAACCTACTGAAGTAGTGGATTTGGGCAATGATCATCACCCTCAAAAAAGAAAACAACAGAGACTTTCCCTCCTATTAGAAATACAAACACCACCTGTAAAGGCCTGAGGTGGGGGAAAAATGTGACCAAGTATCTAGATGTAATTACCAGTTCATAATTACCATATCATAAGTGATACAGGCCTCAGGAAAACATGTTAAATGATCTATTAGGGCAGCCATGCAGTCAGCAAAATCCAGACTATAGGAAACTGCAGTATAACTATGGAAAATTACAGAGCTTGTTTTGTCACAAAAATTCTTAAGTTTGCAGAAAATAAAGTGGGAACCTACAGAATAAAAGAGACACATCAATAAATTAGAATATATGATACTTATTTGTATCTCAATCCAAACTATCAAAATGTAAAACAAAAAGCAAAACCAAAATCATTTCTAAGACAAGTGAGAAAATGTGAAGACTGACTACTGAATAATATTAAGGCATTATTATAAATTGATTTTAGGTGTGTATTGAGATTGCCTGATTTTTTGGGTTTGCTTTTGTTCTTTTTAGTCCTTATCTTTCAAAGGCACAGACTAAAATCCTTATAAATTAAAATAATATGTTTGAAATTTGCTTCAAAATAATCTGGTGGGAGGTATAGGGAATGGGTAGGGGTATAGGTGAGACAAAATTTGCCATACTTGTATTGATAGCTGTTTAATCAGGGTGAGAGGTACACTAGATTCTTTATATGTTTTCTCTACTTTTGCATGTTTGAAACTTTCTATAATAAAAAGTAAAACCAACAAAAACAACAATAAAAACAAAAGCCCTGTATCAAATAACAAGATGGCCCCAGCATTTTGATTGAAAAAAAGAATAATAGGGAATCGCCCTTCCTTCCTTCCTTTCTTTCTTCCTTCCTTCCTTCCTTCCTTCCTTCCTTCCTTCCTTCCTTCCTTCCTTCCTCCTTCCCTCCCTCCCTCCCTTCCTTCCTTCCTCCTTCCTTCCTTCCTTCCTTCCTTCCTTCCTTCCTTCCTTCCTTCCTGCCTTCCTGCCTTCCTTCCTTCCTCCCTGCGTCCCTCCCTCGCTTCCTTCCTTCTTTCTTTCCTTCCACAAATATTTATCCATTATCTACTCTGTTCCAGGCAATGTAAAAATAGCAGTGAACAGCTATAGTAACCAAAACAGCATGGTATTGGTATAAAAATAGACACATAGACAAACGGAACAGAATAGAGAACTGAGAAATAAAGCCACGTATTTAAAGCCAACTGACCTTTGACAAAGCCAACAAGAACTTACATTGGAGAAAGGATGCTCTCTTCAATAAATTGTGCTGGTAAAATTAGCCACATGCAGAAGAATGAAACTGGACTCCTAGCTCTCACTATATACAAAACTCAATTCAAAATGGATTAAAGCCTGAAACATCAGACCTGAAATTATAAAAATACTAGAAGAAAACCTAGAGTAAACTCTAGGACATTGGTCTAGGCAAAGAATTTATGACTAAGACCTCAAAAGCACAGGCAACAAAACCAAAAATAGACAAATGGGACCTAATTAAACTAAAAACTTTCTGCCCAGCAAAATAAATAATAAACAGAGTGAAGGGCCAATTGTTGAAAGGGAGAAAATGTTTGCAAACTATTCATCTGACAGGGTACTAATATCCAGAATATACAAAGAACTCAAACAACTCCACGGAAAAAACAACTCCATTAAAAAGCGAGCAAAGAATGTGAATAGCTATTTCTCAAAATAAGACATACAAATGCTCAACAGGTATATGAAAAAAATGCTCAACATCACTGTCAGAGAAATGCAAATCAAAACCACAATGAAATATCATCATACCCCATACCCCTTTTTATAATGGCTACTATTAAAATGACAAAAAATAATGGATGCTGCTGAGTATGTGGAGAAAAGGGAATTCTTACACACTGTTGGTGGGAACGTAAACTAGTACAGCCACTATGGAAAACAGCATGGAGATTTCTCAGTAAACTAAAAATAGATTGACCCAGCAATCCCACTACTGGGTACCTACCCAAAGGAAAAGAAATCAATATATCAAAGAGATACCTGCACTCACATGTTTATTGCAGCACTATTTACAATAGCAAAGATATGAAATCAACCTAAGTGTCCATCAGCAGATGAATGGATAAGGAAAATGTGGTATATATATATATGATGGAGTACTATTCGGCCATAAAAAAGAATGAAATCATGTCATGTACAGAACACTGATGGAACTGGAGGTCATTACCTTAAGTGAAATAAACCAGACACAAAAAGACAAATATTACATATTCTCACTTAAATGTGGGAGCTAAAATATTTGATTATGTGGAGACAGAGAATAGAAAGATAACAGAAAGGGTGAGTTGAGGGTAGGTGAAGTTGAAGAGAAGTGGGCTAAAGCACCAAGTGTACAGTTATATAGAAATAATGAATTTAATGTTTGATAGCAGAGTAGGGAGACTATAGTTAACAAAAACGTATTATACTCAGGTGATGGACGCCCTAAATACCTTGACTTGGTCACTATGCATTATATATATGTAATAAAATTTCACATGTACTCCATAAATTTGTCCAAATTAAAAAAAAAGCAGTGAACAAAGAGAAAGACAAATTTCTTTTCCCTGTGGTGGGAAAAGGTAATCCTAAATAAAATGAATGAGTAAAACAAAGTATGTCCAATTCTTAAAACTATAATGGTGGATAATAAATCAGGCCAGGGGGCTACAGAATGTGGATAACTGCTATTTTGAAGAAGGGGTCAAGACCTCATTGAGAAGGTGACATTTGGGTCAACACCTGAAGAAGGTGAGGAGAGAGGTATGCAGATATCTACAGGAAGAGCATTCTGGGCAGATGAACCACCTAGGGCAAAGGCCTTGAGGCAGAAGTGTGCTTGGAGTATTTAAGGAAGAGTAAGGAGGACA
Source organism: Hylobates moloch (assembly GCF_009828535.3). Taxonomy (NCBI): domain Eukaryota; kingdom Metazoa; phylum Chordata; class Mammalia; order Primates; family Hylobatidae; genus Hylobates; species Hylobates moloch. The sequence goes on from NW_026652283.1 coordinate 66,904,739, forward strand.
GTGTGGCTGCAGCAGAGGGAGCAGAGGTGAGTATGGGAAGCAAGGCCAGGGAGATAGTGCAGGGTCTTAGTGGCTACAGAAAGGACTTTGACTTTGAACTTTGACATGACTTAAGATGAAGAACCAGTACAGGTTTGTTTGTTTTTAAGCAGCTTTATTGAAGTATGCATTAATTTCCTGGAGCCGCCAAATAAATTGCCATCAATGTGTGGCTTAAAACAGTAGAAATTTATTCTTTCACAGTTCTGGCAGCAAGAAGTCTGAAATTGGGAAATCTGGAAGCTGAGCTCTGGGGAACTATAAAATTTTGAGGAAGGAAGATAATGAAAGAGCAGCTAAGACTGAAGAGCAACCAATAAGGCAAGAGAGAACCAAGAGGATGTGTGGTTCTAGAAGCCAAGTGAAGAAACTGTTTCAACTGTGTCTACAAAATGTTGCTTATAGGTCAATTAAGTTGAGGACTGAGACTTGGACCATTCGATTTAGCAATATGGAAGTCACTGGTGGCCTTGATAAGAGTAATTACAGTTGAGTGACAAGGACAAATGCCTGATTGAGTTCAAGAGACAATGGGAGGAGAGAAATTGAGGACAGGAAGAAAAGATAATTCTTTTGAGAAGCTTTGCTCTAAAAGGGAGCCAATAATGAAGCAGTAGACAGAGAGGGGCTCAAGGGTTATTTTTATTTTTAATGAAAGAACTAATTGTACAGTGATGGGAATGATCCAATTGGGAGGGAACCATTAATGATGCCAAAGAGGGGAGAATTGCTGGTTCAACACTCTGAGTCTGGGATAAGATTTACAGAAGAGGAGAGTTATTGGCCTTAACAGGAGCACCAACAAGTTATTCATTCTAACAGGCAGGGTTGAGGATGGAGTGGGGGACACAGCATGTGGTGGTGAGAGCTTATAGAAGTTCTCTTCCTCAGTGAAGTGTGAAGCTAAAAGCGAGGATGGGAAGGAGATGTTGGCATTTTAAGGAAAGAAGAGAAGGTATGAAAGAGTCATCTAAAAGAAGAGTTAGCGAATGAGTGGACTAGGAATAGAAAAGCATGACTTGATAGGCAGTGGATGAGGCAAATGCAGTAGTGTTAAGGGCTTCATTGAGGGTGGTGGTCATGAATGCACGGTGAGACCAGGTAGCATGGCAGTGTGCTTTTCTTCAACGTTATTCAGATGTGTAGGTGTTGGTATGAAGTAGGCAGAGAATTGTGTTTAGCAAGGCTTTAGATTGCGCCACACAATTGTTTAGTAAGGGAAGTGGGAACGTATACCAGGGAGTGATCATAACACTTGATTGTAGACTTTGAACAAGGTAAGGGTCAAAGTGTGAACAAAAGCATTGTATGACACAGGAAAAAATATAATTAAATTAATGGGTTGTAGGTCCCATTAAACCTACAAGTTCAAAAATAGGAGAATTGTTTAACTTGGGGTGCCAGAATTTATGAGCTACAAATGGAGGTGGTGAGCAGAGAGTATAATGTTGAAATGGAAGGTGTGGAGTTGTGTTACTGGTATATGTCTAAGAAAGTGGAGAGTAGAAGCAGGGTGAAGGGCAAATTCCTGAGGAGAGGATGTCAAAGAACCAAGACATCTGATCCATGAGAAGATCATCTCATGGAGACTGAACTCTCCAAGAACTAAGGCAGAAGTAGTGTTGGAGAGTGTGACAGAGCTCAGAGCTAAAATAATCAAAGAATGAGTGGGAGTGATCTGGTGGAGTAGATGACAGCAACAATGAGGAAGAGTGGTGACATAACTTGTCAACCTGACCTTCCCCTGAAGTAAGTCATAAGACCTTCATGTGAGAGGTGCTCTTCCTGTACCTGGAGGAAAAGGAAAGGAACATCCTTATCTCTGAAGATCAAGAGATGCCAAAAAGCATATGAACAGGCAGGCCTCGCTAAGTTTCTCCCAGTTCATTACCATTAGACCATACCAATTCGTCCTATCATATTTCTCCATGACTATCCATTCTTTATAAAATCTACAAAAAAAACACTCAGGTTTAATTGTTTATTCGAGTCTTTATTTCCTTATCAAGGATCCCATGTCACACAGAACTTATAAATGTGTATGCTTTTCTCTTGATAATCTGTTTTTGTTACAGGATCTCAGCCATGAACCTAAGATGAGTAGAAGGAGAGATACCCTCCTCACCTCACATAACAATTTCCATTTTTTCAAAGAAGGAATAAAGAATATATGACTGTATGCTTGATTGTTATAGTTCTATAGGTGTATAATACTTCGGAAAAATACCCAACAACTGGCCACATTGATGTCTTGGAGAAAGGAATTAAGTACATGGGGACAATGGTGTCATCCCTAGGGGTTACCATGTATCTCTGGTAACTTTTGAATTTGAGCTACATACATACAATGCCAATTACAAATAGTAATAGTGATATTAATTTAAAAGGATGTCTTTTTGTTTTCAAGTTGGGGAGACAAAATATACATACACTTCTTATTATAAAATGGAAAGTGTTTAGTGTCCTAAGAGAAGCAGATATAAGATTGCATTCCAGGCTTGGCTAGAAAGTCAGGGCTGGTGGAAATTTAGGTACAAGTGTGAGTTTGTATTTTGTTTAAATATACTTTAATGGAACTGGAATGAATGCCCCAATCTCCAAGTTCAGGTCATGTGCAGCAGTGCTTTAGCCTCCAACAAGTTTTTTGATTAAAAGCAGGTGCCAGAAAATTTGTAAAGTTCCATAAGGGCGCTGCTAGCATCTGGTAAAAGTCAAGGGTTTAATATTACTAGTTAAAAGCTTTTAAAACACTCATCACCCTCTTTTGTGACCTGTTCCAGTGTTAAAGTAGCTGTGCTTAACACCATTGTGTGCCAGCGGGAGACAGAAAATGCATGTTATTTTTAGCAAAGTCTAGTGCAAATGGTGGATGCTCTTTGGACTCTGCTGGCAGATTTGATTCCTAGCTCCTGGAAAGCCAAATTTATTTAAATTGCCATCCTTGTCTGTCGTCTCAAAGAGTGAAATGAACTTTTCCAGTTCCTCAAACTGTGATGTGGTGGGTGAATAAAATCCCAAGGTGGCATCCAACTAGGACTGGATTGAATGTTTCTTTCTTTTTTCTTTTTTTTTTTTTAAAGCTAAGTAAGGACACAGAGTTTCAGCTCAGCAGCTGATAAAGACATCTGATTTACTGGGAAAGCACACAGAACTCTTCCACCTTTATTTTCTAAAACAGGAAAAGTCTCAGGGAACTCATTAACTCTAGCTCTTCCAAAATCAACTGTCTTAAATATTAAGATACCCTAACTTGAGAGAAAGAAAACTCTATACTTCAATATTTTACTGCCCAAGTCACCAAAAAGCCTCTCAAAAAATTTCTCTTTATTATTAATTAAAGAGACAGGGTCTTACTATGTTGCCTAGACTGGACTCGGACTCCTGGGCTCAAGCAATCCTCCTGAGTAGCTGGGACTACAGGTGAGCACCACTTTTCTTCCTTGAATCTATTAATATGGTAAATAACATTTATAGAATTTTGAATGCTAAATCATCTTGCTCTCCTGAAGAAACTCAACTTGGACATGACTTTTTAAATATATTGAAACACTATATTCCTTGTAAGTTTAGAATTCAGTTGTTAAACTGTGTGGCTTTGGCATTTTATTCTTTAGAATACTTTAAACTATTGTTTCGATTTCTCTGTTTCAGGAAATATAGGCTTTCTTTCTTCCTGAGACACTTCCAGTGAATTATATTTTTCTGGGAATTTGCTTCCAATTCATCCAAGTTCCCAAACTTATTGGTATGGAAAGTTCATATTATTATTTTATGTCCTTAACCCCTGCTGGTCTGAACTTAATGTCCCCTTTTGGAACATAATGTTGTTTGTGCCTTCCCTATTTTGCTTGCTTTATCTCACCAGAGTTTTATCTATTTTAATATTTTTCAAAGAGTCAACTTGGGCTTTGTTGAACCTATTATATCTTTTCTATTTCATTGATGCTTTCTTTTTATTATCACTTTCCTTCTATATTTAATGGGCTTATTCTTTTTCTAACTTCTTAAGTTGGTATTTAATTGTTGAATTTTCAGCCCTTCTTTATTTGTAATATAAGTATTTTCTCAATACTTCTATATTCTAATATGTAGTGTTTGATTATTGTACAGTTGTTAGGAAGAATTTTTACTATCATTTAGTCATAAGAAGGTTTTAGAATCCATTATTTCTTTCAGATGTACAGGTTTTAAATGTTATAAAAAATTTTTATTGATAGATGAATAGTGGAGAAAGAACATGACTGTATGTCAATTTCTTGAAATTTATTGAGATTTAATTTATGGTTTGGTCCATTTTCATTTTTTGAAAAAGTTCCATGTCTGTTTGAAATGAACATGATTGACAAATTGTCCATTAGATCAAATTTGTTAGTTTAAAATTTCAAATATTCCAATACTTACTGGGTTTTGGTATGCTTGACTTATCAATAATAGACTTGTGTTTAAATCTTTTGGCATGATGATGGATTTGTCTGTTTTTCCTTATATTCTATTAGTTTTCATTTTGCATTTGTTGAAATTATTATAATAGGTGTATAAAAGGAAAAATCATTGAATTAACCAGGAAATATAAAAATGTTGAGTATTTTATATTTCCTGGTTAATGCAATGATTTTTATACTAAACACTCTTTTATTTGATATTAATATAACAGGATTGGTATTTCTGTTTATCTATTTTTAAACTTTTATTTTTAGGTTCGGTATATATGTTTTTTATCCTTTTTCTTTTTTCTTTTCTTTCTTTTTTCTTTTTTTTTAAGACTGAGTGTTGCACTGTTGCCCAGGCTGGAGTGCAGTGGCACTATCTTAGCTCACTGCAACCTCTGCCTCCCAGGTTCAAGTGATTCTCCTTGTCTCAGCCTTCTAAGTAGCTGAGATTACAGGCATCTGCCATCACGCCCAGCTCATTTTTTTGTATTTTTAGTAGAGACGGGTTTCACTATGTTGCCCAGGCTGGTCTCAAACTCCTGACCTCGTGATCCTCCCGCCTCAGCCTCCCAAAGTGCTGGGATTACGGGGGTGAGCCACTGCGCCCAGCCTATCCTTTTATTTTTCATCTTTCCGTAGCAATTAGCTTTAGGTATAAATCTTACAAGCAGCATGTTACTGGATTTTTAAAAACTCAGAATGGCAAACTTTTAACTGGTGAGTTTAGTCCATTTATATTTATTTTAGGTATTGATATGTTGCATTAGATTTTACCATTTTACTTTATACTATTTTCCTTGTTTCCCAACCCCATGTTTTTCTTTTTTTTCCCTTGCCTCCAGAGGTATGAGTTAATTTTATTGTTGTTGATTGCATTTTTCCTTATTCCAATTGTTTTCTATTGGTTTGGAATTATTCACTTTATTTATATTCCCTTAATAGCTACCTCTGAAATTTTGCCACACCTATTTGACTTAATAATATCAAGTGTAAAATATTAATTTTTTAATAAACAATTCTAATAACTTAGAATACCTTAATTTCATTGAACTCTCCTTCAGACTTACATGTTATTATAGATCCAGTATTTTAGTCCCATCCTTTTATAACCTCACAAGTTAATAAATATATTAATAATTACAATTTTTATACAAACAATATTTGTCTAGATTTGCACGTTTGCCATTTTATGTCCTTGCTATCTCATCATGCATCTCAGACTGTCCTTCTAGGATAATTTCAGAAGTCCTTTATTATTAGTTCAATTGGTGGCAACAGACTTTTAAATGTATACATGTATTTACTTGATTCTCTTTTTTCAAAGATAGTTTATTGGGTACCCAATTCTAGTTTGATAATGATTTTCTTTCAACATTTTGGAGATACTATTTCACATCTCCTGACTGCCTTTGCTGCTGCCAGAGTTTTCTGTCACTATCCCTTTGTAGGCAATATTTTTCTGTGGCTGCTTTCGAAGTCTACTCTGGCGTTCATGAATTTTCCCTTCCATATCTTTGGGATAGGTTTTTATATTTATCTTGAGGATTCATGTTTTTCATTATTTCTTACAATTTTCAGCCATTATCTCTTTAAATATAGCTTCTCATCCATCTCTCTATTCTTAAACCTCATCTTTTTCCTTCATATCTCTTAACATCTCTCTTACATTCCATTCCATTGTCTCTTTTTTCTACATTTCTTCAGAACTATTTTCCAACGCAGTAATTTTCTTTTCAGTTGTGATTAACTTCCCATTGTGGGTTTTTTCACTTCAACAATTCTAATTTGTTTTATTTCTGGAAGTTCCTTTTGTTTCTTGTTCTTCAAATACACCTGCTTGCTCTTCTTTGTGAATGAGTCTTTTATGTAAACATTTTCATGCATAGCTCTTTTATTTTCTACGTCTTGACAATTTCAGTATCTGCAGTGGGTAACTGTTACTTGCTGATTCTACTCTCACAGTGTGTCACCTTTTTTAAGGCTTTGTTTAGTGAGCTTACTCCTTGATTTTAATCTGTAGGAATCTTGGGAAACTAAAATGGACAAATATTTCTTAAGAGAGGATTGTTACCTGTTTCTGACAGTGTCCAAGGATTGCCACCAACCTGATACAATTTCACCTCCCTGAGAGGCAGAAGTCTCAGGCTCAGGCTCTCTACTTTGCTGCTGGCCCTAGGCTCAGACTAATGATAGCAGTGCTATTTGCACTTACCCCCAACTCCCAGGCCATCCATTCCCAACTTCCAAGCTTCCTTAAAATTCCTTCAGTCCATCTACAGGGGTCAAAATGAGGCAGACATGCTTAGAGTAATGACCGCTCACTCAAAAGAGGTCTAATTGAACTAGTGTACTGCTTCTAGGAGTGCAACTCCCATATTCTCTTTAATCTCATTGTCACGAGTGACGAGTCACAGAAACTCCTAGTCTACTAACAATCGTAACCTTCACATCCTTATCTGCTTTGACTCCACCAGGACCAACTTTCTTATGTCCTTTATCCTTGTTTATATCAGTTACTACAAGAACCACCAGACTCCTAGGTCACTGCTCATCTCCCACACCCAAATCTCCCTAAGGTTCTGTACATCTCTACTGCAGCCTCTTCTCCTCACCAATTCCTGAACCCTTCTACCATGCCCCCTACAACTTATGGTTCATTATCAGCAAAACTGCTTTAATTTCAACCATTTTTCTTTCTTTTCTTTTTCTTTTTGTTGTTGTTGAGACACAGACTCACTTTATCGCCCAGGCCGGAGTGCAGTGGTGCAATCTCAGCTCATTGTAGCCTCAACCTCCCAGGCTCAAGTGATCCTCCCACCTTAGTCTCCCCAGTAGCTGGGACTACAGGCACATGCCACCATGCCTGGCTAATTTATGTATTTTTTGTAGAGATGGAGTTTTGCCATGTTGCCCAGGCTGGTCTTGAACTCCTGAGCTCAAGTGATCCACCTGCCTCAGATTCCCAAAGTGCTGGGATTACTGGTGTGAGCCGCCGTGCCCAGCCTCAAGCATTTTTCTGATTTCTCCCTTCACTTCCTTGCTAAAACTGAAATCTGGCTCTTTCCTGAGAGCAGTATTCCCTTGTAGCCTTCTCAACTACTGGCTATTTTTCTTTCTTATACCCCTGTTACCACTGGGCCTGGAGGTGAGATAGTGCCTCCTTGTTTCTCACTGTTACTTTCTATCTTCCTTCTCTCTAAAACTCTCAGCTTTTTCATGTCATCAGATTTTAACACCTATAACCCTCATTTTGATGTCACCTATCAACCCCTGGGTTAACCCCACCTCCACCCTCCATTTTCTAAATAATTTTGGCTCCTGGGATACTACCACCCTCTCCAAGTCTTAATTACTGGTAATTTCAATGTACATGGAGATGATTCTTCCAACATCCTGACCTCTCATTTCTTTAAAAAAATTTCTATTTCCATAGGTTATTGGGAGAAGGTGGTGTTGGGTTACATGAGTAAATTCTTTAGTGGTCTCTGAGATTTTGGTGCACCCATCACCCGAGCAGAATATACTGCACACAGTTTGTAGTCTTTTATCTATCACCCCCTTCCCACCCTTTCCCCCTGAGTCCCCAAAGTGCATTGTGTCATTCTTATACCTTTGCATCCTCACAGCTTAGCTCCCACTTATTAGTGAGAACATATGATGTTTGGTTTTCCATTTCTGAGTTACTTCACTTAGAATAATAGTCTCCAATCTCATCCAGGTCACTGCAAATGCCATTATTAATTCATCCCTTTTTATGGCTGAGTATTCCATTGTATATATACACCACAGTTTCTTTATCCACTTGTTGATTATGGGCATTTGGGTTAGTTCCACATTTTTGCAATTGTGAATTATGCTGCTATAAACATGAGTGTGCAAGTATCTTTTTTGTATAATGACTTCTTTTCCTCTGGGTAGAAACCCAGTAGTGGGATTGCTGGATCAAATGGTAGTTCTACTTTTAGTTCTTTAAGGAATCTCCACACTGTTTTCCATAGTGGTTGTACTAGTTTACATTCCCACCAGCAGTGTAGAAGTATTCCCTGTTCACTGCATCCATGCCAACGTCTATTATTTTTTGATTTTTTGATTATGGCCATTCTTTCAGGAGTAAGGTGGTATATAACATTATGGTTTTGATTTGTATTTCCCTGATCATTAGTGATGTTGAGCATTTTTTCATATATTTGTTGGCCATTTGTATATCTTCTTCTGAGAATTGTCTATTCATGTCCTTAGACCACTTTTTGATGGGATTTTTTTTTCTTGCTAATTTGAGTTTGTTGTAGATTCTGGAAATTAGTCCTTTGTCAGATGTATAGATTGTGAAGATTTTCTCCCACTCTGTGTCTACTCTGCTGACTGTTCCTTTTGCCATGCAAAAGCTCTTTAGTTTAAGTCCCAGCTATTTATCTTTGTTTTTATTGCATTTGCTTTTGGGTTCTTGGTCATGAAATCCTTGCCTAAGCCAGTACCTAGAAGGGTTTTTCCAATGTTCTCTTCTAGAATTTTTATAGTTTCAGGTCTTAGATTTAAGTCCTTGATCCATCTTGAGTTGATTTTTGTAAAAGTGAGAGATGAGGATCCAGTTTAATTCCCCTACATGTGGCTTGCCAATTATCCCAGCACCATTTGTTGAATAGGGTGTCCTTTTCCCACTTTACGTTTTTGTTTGCTTTGTCAAAGATCAGTTGGCTGTAAGTATTTGGGTTTATTTCTGGATTCTCTATTCTGTTTCACTGCTGACTTCTCAGTTCCTTAAATGCCTCTCCTCCAACGATCTTGTTCTCTACCTCCCTCAGGAACTCATTCATAAAACAATACCCAGATTATCTATCAGTAACTGTGACCTTCTATAACCTTAATTTCATGCATTGCACTCTCTGACTACCACCTCCTGTCTTTCTAGCTCACTCCTCCTGGTACCACAAAATCTCTATCTATCCTTCAATCTTACCTCCAATCCATTGATCTAGTCATCTTGATACTTTATTCATCTTCCTACCCAGTCTATATTTTTTACTGAGGTAAAATAGACATAACAATTTACCATCTTTACCGTAAGTGTACAGTTCAGTGGTAATAAATGCATTTATATTCCTTTTGCTCCTTCATGTCCCCCATGCCCTTCCCCTTCCTGGCCTATGGTAACCACAAATCCACTATCTTCTTCAGATCTGCTTTTTTAGCTTCCACGAGTGGGAATATGCAGTATTTGTCTGTGTTTGGCTTATTTCACTTAATGGCCTCCAGTTCCATTCATGTTGCTGCAAATGACATGATTTCATTCTCTTTTATGGCTGAATAATAATATTCCATTGTGTAGATATACCACTTCTTGTTTACTGATTTATCAGTCCATGGCTATTTGGGTTGTATCCATTTTGGGGCTATTACAAGTAATGCTGCTAAGAACAGTCATGTGCAAGTTTCTGTAGAAACATGCACAGAAATGGAATTGCTGGATCATATGGTCACTCTGTATTGAATTTTTTTAGGAATTGCCAAATTGTTTTCCATAGCAGCTGTACCATTTACATTCCCACCAGCAATGTATGAGGGTTCCAGTTTCTTTACATCCTTACCAACACTTATTTTCCTTTTTTTGATGATAGTCATCCTAGTGAGTATGAAGTAGTATCTTTTTTGTTTTGATATACATTTGCTAATGACTAATGATGTTGCACATCTTTTTGTATGCTTATTGGCCATTTGTATTTCTTCTTTGGAACAGATATTTGAAATATCTTTTCAAGTCTTTTGCCTATTTAGAAACTGGGTTGTCTTTTTTATTGTTAAGAGTTCTTTATTACTCTGTATACTAGACCTTTATCAGATAAATGATTTGTAAATACTTTCTCCCATTCTGTGTGTTGTCTTTTTCACTTTCTTGATAGTATCTTTTAACGCACAAGGCTGCTTTTTAGGACTTAGTTTTGATGTATTCCAAATTATTTTTTCTTGTTTGTTCTTTTGGTGTCCTATTAAGAGACTGTTGCCTAATCTAAGGTCATGAAGATTTACACTTGTATCTTCTTCCTCTAACAGTTGTATAATTTTAGCTCTTACATTAGGTCTTTAATCCATTTTGAACTAATTTTTGTGTTAGGTAGGGTCCTGTCTTACTCCATTTGTACTGCTATAACAAAATACCTGAGACTGAATAATTTATAAAGAACTGAAATTTGTTTCCCATGGTTCTAGAGATTGGGAAATTCAAGATGAAGGTGGTGGCAGAATTGGTATCTGGTGAGGGCTGCTCTCTGCTTCCAAGATGGCACCTTGTTGCTGCATCCTCTGGAGGGAACACTGTGTCCCCACATGGTGGAAGGGACAGAACAAGAGTGTGCTTCCTTCAACCTCGAGCCTTTTTACAAGGGTGCTGATCCATTCATGAAGGCTCTGCTCGAAGGCCTCCAAAAGGCTACACCTCTTAATACTGTAGCATTGGGGATTAAGTTTCAACATGAATTTTGAAGGGACATCATCATTCAAACCATAGCATATCTAAATTCATTATTTTGCATGTGGATATCCAGTTGCCCTAGAACCATTTGTTTTAAAGACTATTCTTCCCTCCATTGAATGGTCTTGGCACAGATACATGAGTTTATTTCTGGAATAGACTCTCAATTCTATTCCAATGATTTACATACATCTCTCCTCATACTTCAGACCACTTTTATTAATGCACTGTAATTGTTTACTTCCCCCATTAAACTGTGAGTTCCTTGAGATCAGGAGCCACATCTTTATTCATCTTAGTATTTTTAACTCAGCATTTAACAGACTCTCAAAACATGTTCACTGAACAAATGAAACTAACCACTTAGTTTTGAGGAAAAGAATGGGAATGGAGTCTACAATAAAGATGGTTCCCTTTCCCATGTAGTACTTTACCTTATGAAGTGGCTTTGAAATTCTGACATCCCTGAGGAGCGCCTCTGCCCGGCCGCCCCGTCTGGGAAGTGAGGAGCGCCTCTGCGCGGCTGCCCCGTCTGGGAAGTGAGGAGCGCCTCTGCCTGGCCGCACCTTCTGGGATGTGAGGAGCGCCTCTGCCTGGCCGCCCCATCTGGGAAGTGAGGAGCACCTCTGCCCGGCCGCCCCGTCTGGGATGTGGGGAGCGCCTCTGCCCGGCCGCCCCGTCTGGGAGGTCTACCACGGAAGCCAGACGCAATGTGGGGGCTGGACGTGGTGGCTCACGCCTGTGGTCCCAGCACTCTGGGAGGCCAAGGCGGGTTGATCACTTGAGGCTAGGAGTTCGACATCAGCCTGGCCAACATGGCGAAACATATGAAAAATACAACTGACAAACCAACCAACCAACCAAGCGACAACAAAACAGGTCTACCCTGGAGTCATACTCTAATTTTTTCTATTTTCCTCCCTTTCTGATCCTTTATCCCACTTTCTTTTTCTGCCTCTTCCTTCTCCTTCTTCTTTGTCAAATAGAGGATTGAGTTATTATCATTGATCCATACAAAGTCCCTCTCTCATTTATTTTAATTCCCACCCCCCATTTCTATTCCCCGTCTTCCCATGTGCAACCTTCCTAATATGTTTGATATGCATCTTTTTGTTTGTATGTACTTTTAGAAAATGTTTATTGTTTTGTGTGCAAAAAAAAAAAAAAAGAAAAGAAATTCTGACATCCCTTCTCCATTACTCAAATTGGCAATTATTGATTCTAACATGTAGTGAACACCTTCTCATATAGAAATATGGGCACCACAAAGTTTGCAACTGAGAAAAAGAGATGTTATGAACCAAAATAGCTGTAATTAAAAACAGTTAAATGTTATAATACAAAGGAAATACTACTGGAGTTAGAGGGGGCAGAAATCACTGTCAACCAGGATATCCATGAGTATACCAGTCACCTAGTTTTCCTGAAGGGCAATTAATACTTAAAACTCAATGCCAAAAGATTTTTTTTTAAAAGAGAAGACAGGGTTTGAATTTTACTAATAATATGGTTTGGGGATTTTGATTATCTTTGAAGGGAAAGACCAGCTGTTCTCTTAAAATAAATCCCTGGGCCCTATTGAATTGTTTTTGTTATTTGACATATACCTCAAAAGTACAACCAATACTATTATTTAAATTAAAAAATTAACTTGAACAATTCACAGAGGACTGAATTAAGGTGACAGAGAATAAGACTTAGGCATTTGAAGTCATGAGTCTGGATATTTTAAGCCTTCCTCATCTTCTCCACCCAATTATTGATAAGCTGAGTTTTTCAAAGTTATTATTATTAGTTTTGTAGAGGCAGGGTCTTGCCCTGTTACCCAGGCTAGAGTGCAATGGCATGGTCACAGCTCAATGCAGCCTTGAACTCCTGGGCTAAAGTGATCCTCCTACCTCAGCCTCCCTGGTAGCTAGGACTACAGGCATGCACCGCCACGCCTGGCTAACTTTTTAACTTGTTGTAGAGCTGGGGTTTTGCTATTATGCCTCAGCTGGTCTCAAACTCCTGTCCTCAAGTGATCCTGCTGCCTCAGCCTCCCAAACTGGTGGGATTGAAGGTGTGAGCCACCACCCCTTGAATAAGTTGATTTTTAAAAGACACAATGGTTTCAAAGCTTTGATATGAAGTTTTTAAAGAAAAATATACTACTAGAAAATATAATATATAAATTTAGTCTATGAATTGTTCTTGTTCAAAGATCTGGTATCAGAAACAGATGAATGCGAGATGGAGGACAATATAGTGTATTAGGAACATGATCTATACAAAAGGTCAGCCAATTAAAAAAAAAGGAACATGGTCTTTGGAGTCAGACTGACTTGGAATAACAACAGTTCCTTCAGTTAGGAGCTATGTGACCTGAGCATTTTTTGGTCTCTTAACATGTATCGCCTCCTTCAGAGTGGTAATAAGGATTTAATAAGATGACACATATAAAACGTCCACAAGGTAGGTACTCAACAGTTAGTAAAGGAAAATATGGGTATTAATAAAAACCAGAGGCCCAGGACAGTCATTCTCTGTAATCAGAGGGACCAGAGTTTGGGGTCAGACAGACTTAAATCAAATTGTTGCCTCTGCCAATGTCATGTGTGGTCTTGGCTTGTGGTTTAAAGTAAAAGGGGTTACCATACCTGTTTTACTCATCCTAGGTTATATATTACCCCAGGTTGAGAACATAAGCCGGTTTAAGTCAGTCAGAGTGAACACCTGACTCAATATAATACCTGCTTGCTTTGCAGTCCGATGGATAAGAAATTCATTCAATATCTAGCCATGTGATGTGATTTAGGGTAAATTACTTAACCTTTCTAATTTTGCCTTCTCATCTTTCAAGTGGCTTCTTTTGCCAAAGTAAGTATATTTCAATAACTTTTTAAGGTAGCAAAACTCTGTGTTTGTTAAAGGCTAATTTTCTTAGTTATTTGCAATAAAAACAGCCTGCAGGTCTCTAGTGTAAAGTTCCCATTTCATGACAGGAAGAAACAAATTAACACTATTTTAGAACCTTTCATAACAGATATTCAATACCTTTATTATCAGGGGGAAGAATTATCAATCTCTAACATTCCCAAAAGTACAACTCTAAAAATGTCAGTTTTGTTCATATAGGACTCTAAATTTTAATGATATACCCATCATACAGCCAGGAAGCAGAACAATCCCTCAAGAAAAAAAGCACAAATGCCAAGATGCTCTCCAACCACAATTTTTTTAAATCTATGAAACAATTTCCTTACAAATTAAGTAGTTTTTATAGTAGGGACACTTGTCATTGATGTGATCTGTTTAATATGACTGTAGTAAGAAGGAAGTTGGGCCTGTTATTGTTTTCAGAAATTGAAAAGAGTATCATCATTAAGATAAGGAAGAGAAAGATTTGTATCCATCTTTTTGGGACATGTAAGGTGAGAGTGAAGTGTCACAGTTGGAGAATTTGTGGATATTGCTGGAGGAATTGGAGATGCTCTCTAGTAAGCGGGTAATCCCTCTTCCCCGAACGCTGCTGTTTTGGCCAGAAATTTTCGCCCTAGATGGGTAGTCACCTAGGATATTGAAAATACGAGAAAAGAGATATAGCAATTTTATAATTTTATTACAAAGAGATGCCTCAATTAACTGACTCATCCTACTGTAGGCCTTTCACTAAGCCATAATTCAATGGGTCAAGAATAGAAAAATGTTTTTGTTTTCAGCCCAGGAAACTTTTAATTGAAGTTCTTTAGGCACCACTTGAAATTTCATGTTACTAGCTTTTAAAGTTTCTTACCCCACAAAAGATATCATTAAAATCAAAACTATAAAGCTATTGCTGCTACAAGAAAAATAGGTTTTCTTTTAAATGCCCTGACAAATTCTGAGAAGTTACAATGCATCCAAGTGATGCAAAAATGTACACATCTAAATTGTTTAAGGTGCTAATGCCAAATAAAACCCTCAATTCAACAAGCTCCTTATATCCTAAAGCTAATTTAGATATCACTGTTTAAATACCACACCCTGGGATCTTAGCAATAGGCTCTAACATCCTTTAGGTGCATTTTTGTAAAATATAAAAGTTGCTTACCAATGGGTGTGTTTGATCTTTGTTCCTGATTAGAAGAGTTGAAATGAGAGAATCCTGAACTCCCGACCCTTAGCTTCTGTAAGGAGCAGGAAAATACCAGGGGGAAAAATGTTTATTTCTTATCCATTATTGGATGGTCTGTCTTCAACTTCATATTACTCTTTAAAAATGAAAACTAACACTCAAATACTTTTCCAATGTCTTATCAATTTTTGCTGCAAAGGCGGGGGGGAAATAGGATAGACTTTGGAGGGAGATTAGGAATTACAGGGTAAAAAAGGGTTTGCCTTTTTTTTTCTAAAAGTGAGATTATAGCACGTTTGCCGATAATGAATTAGAACAGAGGGAATCCCTGATGATACAGGAAGGGAAAATTACTGAAGCCATGTCCTTGAGTGGTAAGGGAAGGAAATCTAATATACAAGTAGACAGATTGGTTTTAGATAGGAACACAGAAAATTCATTCATTAAAATAGGAGTAAAGCAGAGGATATGGTAGATGCAGGTAGATGAGTGGTAAGAATATGTAGAAAATCTCTCCCAACTGTTTCTATTTTCTCAGAGAAGTAGGAGGCAAAGGAATCAGCTACAGCAAAGGTGAGGGAAGAGATGATGAAATTTGAAGGAAAAAGGTGGTGAGAAATAACTGTCTAGGAGAGTAGGAAATTAATCAGACTAGAGAAATGGGTATCTGTCAGGCAACAATAAAGGCCCCTTGAAGTTGGTGGTGATGAATAGTCAGTAAGATCGGTCAGCATGGTAGTTCCTTTCTAGCCACATTTAGTGTCACAGGCATAGGAAGAGAGTAGATGAAGAGTTACATGTAATCAGGGTTAGTATCTGTCAAGTATGATGAAAAACAGAGGGCCAATGGAGTTGACAGTGCATGCAAGGCAGTGGAAAAGATAGGCCAAGGAATCTGAGTTGGGAAGGAAGGAGGTGAAGGGTAGAGACAAAGGTGGTAAAGGAGAAGACATGAGGCTACAGCATTACTAGTGTGAATGGTGCCCTGGGTTGTGCAATGAAGTGGCCCTGTAAGGGAGTATAAAACAGTGGAGGCATAAATGAATTGTACATCCCAGTAGAGACTAAATAATTGTTCGCACAGGGGTACTAGAAGATGGTGGTAGTCTGAGAGGGGGATGTTTGAAATTGAGATTATGAAGGAGGTACCACTGAGGTCCAGGATACGATTGTTAGGTAGAAGACAGGATTATTGAAGGAGAGGAAATCGAACTGAGAGGTTAGGCAGTTGGAAGGACTATGTGTAGGGAAATTGAAATAATTCTGATGGAAAAACCAGTTTTCTGGATCAGTGTTCCTCTAAGAACGAGGGGAACCAACTCAGGAGTCTGCTGACTCCAAAAAGGGGCCACCTGGAGTCTACTGACTCCAAAAAGGTACTACATCCTGGACAACAGGAAATTCAATGCCTAGGAATTTTGGGGAGACTGTATAAAGAAGTCTGGAAGCCACAATCAAGGACAACCACTTCACATCTAGGCCCATGACACATGAAGAAGAAAAAGATGTCACCATTTGAAAAGGCTAATAGAGAAGCAGTGTCCTTAGAGGAGGGTCAAGTTTTAGTTAGAACCAAGAAGGTAAATAGACTTTCCCCCAAAGAAACTGAAGATACCTGAAATTTTGCTGATAACTAAGGCTGAGAAAACCCACAGGAAAGTTTCTCAGGAGTTGGGGAGGGCTGGGAAATAGGACCAGCCAAATAAGATGAGTCTGGGAGATGAGAGAGAATCTAAGAGTCCTAGGCTTCCTATAGTAACTGATGTAAACAATGAAAAGGCACATTATTGAGATTAATTCTGATGATGTGAACACAGATGGTGGTGATGAAGCTAAGGAAGGGTTTCTCAACCTGGGCACTAATGATATTTTAGGCTGGAAAATGCTTTGTTTTGGAAGGCTGTCCTGTATAGATAGAGTGCTTAACAGCACTCTATCCACTAAATGCCAGGGGCACCCCCTCCCCAGATGTGACAACCAAAAATGTCCCCAGGCATTGTCAGATGTCTCATGGAGGACACAAAATGGAGTCGAGAACCACTGGGCAAAAGGTTTAAAGGGAGGATAGAGAAGGGTCTTGCCCAGAGTACATATGGAGAGCTCTGAAGTCCTTCCGTTTTTATTTTTAAATTATCATACAGTAAAACTTTTTTCTTGGTGTACACATCTATGAAGTTTAACATATGTACAGACTTGTGTAAACACCACAATCAGGATACAGAGCCATTCTATCACCTCAAAAACCTCTCTCATGCTCAATCCCTTTACAGACACCTTGTTCCCACCCCTAACTCCTGGGAACCACTAATTTGTTCTTGTTATAGTTTAGTCTTCAAAAAAAAGTCATATGAATGGAATCATACAGTATATTCTAAAGTACGGAATTTTGGAGACTGCTTCTTTTGTTCAGCATAATTAACTAGGATGAATCTAGTTGTTTTTATCAGTAGTTCATGCCATTTTTTGAGTTTCCTTTTCACTAAATGTTTATTTTAAAATAACAATATTTATTTATTATCTATTAAGCTCTAAGGCAGGGAGGCCTTGGTATTGTCATATATTGCTGCATTTAATCCTAACAAATACTAGCCCCTAATATTGTTCTTGTTTAATACATAAAAAATTAGTACAGAAAGTTCAAGTATTGTGCATAAAGTCACAAAGCTTATACATAGCAGAACCTAAAATAAAATTCAGGAATTCTGACCCTAGAGCCCATACTCTTAACTGCTATGCACTTAGTGGTTTAGAGGCCTACTAATAAGTAAACAGCAGGGAGGGAAGGAAGGTGGTAAGGAAATTAGATAGCTTTTAATCAAATCCTAAATCAGGTCTTAAATATTTTTGAAGTAGATGTTTAGAATATTTATATTACTTACATTCAGATATTTAATTTTTGGAATAAATCTTTGGAAAGGTTTTACATAAAGACTAAATACCAGTTTTAACTTCCTTAAAACTTGGTTAAATTCGTAGGAAATATACCAGAGAAAAAAGAATTTTACACAAGACGCAACTGGATTAGGAACTGTTTGACATTCCATGAAGGACTTCAAAATAATGTTTAAGGGGAGGGAAAGAACCAAACAAAGGCTGATCTTTTGCTGCTGTTGGCCAGAATCACATTGAGTAGAACAGCTAAAGAAACCAGCAGCTCTTAAAAGTCAGTTCCTTACCTGGTAACGCCCTGCATCCAATACAACCATTTTGGGTGTCACACTATTGCTGGCCTCATAATCTTGTAGTGGTACATGAGCCTCTGTGAGCTGGATTCCAAAGAGAGTGGCCAGAGAATTACTGATGCAGTACCTTTAAAAGAAATAAAAATCTCACTATCAGAATCTAATTTAATTCATCTAAAAGTACTTGTATTTTAAAATCTCTAACGAAAAGAAAGCATCTGAGATACT
Organism: Hylobates moloch; assembly: GCF_009828535.3. NCBI lineage: Eukaryota > Metazoa > Chordata > Mammalia > Primates > Hylobatidae > Hylobates > Hylobates moloch. The sequence goes on from NW_026652283.1 coordinate 66,923,180, forward strand.
GTTATAAACTGGGAAAAAATAAATTTGGAGATTCAGAGAAGACGTATAAATAAATAGCAATACATATAATAAAACAGGTTATTACTGCTAAGCAATCTTTTCATTGCCAGAAAAAATTTTAGGTTCATTTTAAGGGCATGGCAAGGAAGGTAAAGATTACCAGGATTCCCAAATGTTTAAGGCAAGGAGATGGCAGCGGCAGAAATAAGACTACAACCATAAACACTAATCTATCCTCTGAACTAATATCACCCACTGGGCTACCAGAGCACCCAGATTATCTGGGGCTCCAGGTACTTTCACTACAAAACGAGAACAAAAGACCTACGTGTTAGAGTACCCCAATAAGGAAGTGGTTCTGAAGGTTCACCCATATTGCTAGGAGAAGTGACATGGACAGAAAATAAAAGTAATATCATGTACAAAACCACCTTTATTTTTATTTTTTATGAGTACATAGTAGGTGCATATATTTATGGGGTACACAAGATGTTTTGATACAAGCATGCAATATGTAGTAATCACATCATGGAAGATGGTATATCCATCCCTTCAAGTATTTATCCTTTGTATTATAAACAATCCAATGATTCTCTTTTAGTTATTTTCAAATGTACAATTAAATTATTATTGACTATAGTCACTCTGTTGTGCTATCAAATACTAGGCCTTATTCATTCATTCAAACTATTTTTTGTACCAATTAACAATCTTTACTTCCCCCTCACCCCTCTAGTACTCTTCCTAGCCTCTGGTAATCATTCCTTCTACTATCTCCATGGGTTCAATTGTTTTGATTTTTAGATTCCACAAATAAGTGAGCATATGAGATGTTTATTCTCCTGTGCCTGGCTTATTTCACTTAACATAATGACCTCTAGTTCCATCTATGTTGTTGCAAATGACTGAATCTCATTTTTTTTTAATGGCTGAATAGTACTCTATTGTGTATATGTACCACATTTTCTTTATCCATTCATCTGCTGATGGATACTTAGGTTGCTTCCAAATCTTGGCTATTGTAAACAATGCTGCAACAAACATGGGAGTGTAGATATTTCTTCAATGTATTTCATTTCTTTGGGGATATACCCAGCAGTAGAAGTGCTGGATCATATGGTAGCTCTATTTTTAGTTTTTTGGAGAACCTCCAAACTGTTCCCCATAGTGGTTGTATTAACTTACATCCCACCAACAGTGTATGAGGGTTCCCTTTTCTCCACATCCTTACCAGCATTTATTATTGCCTGTCTTTTGGATATAAGCCATTTTAAACCAGGGTGAGATAATATCTCGCTGTAGTTTTGATTTGACCCCCTTTGTTTTAAAAGAGCATTGTGGAAACAGAGTTACCCAGATTGCCAAAGCTATAGCAAGCAAAATAGCATAGAATAATTTAATCAGAATACAGTATTATGAAGAAACTCCTTTCCCCAACTTACGCAATCTTCTTGCAAACAGCTAAAGCACAGAAGAGAATATCATTTTCTTCATGCCACTTGCACCTGTACAACAAAATGGACTTTAATATCCTAACTGAAGTAGCAATGCTTAAAGGTTTTTATATGCCAGATTTCTATCTGAAATCTTTTAAAAAATGAGGTTACTTGAAGGTTAAAACTTCAAATTTAACACAAAGATTTTTTAAAAAACAGATTTTAATGCTACATTCTCTGATACAAATTCATGATACTACGCAACCTACACATAACCATACAGTCAAATTTTACCTTGAAATAAAATGAGTGCTTCTGGCACATTAGTGACATGCACTCATTCAACATTTATTCAATGTACACTATTTGCTAGGCCTTGTGGTAGGCACTAGAAATACAGTATTGAAAAAATAGAAATTATTATCCACACAAAACTTACTTTCTAGTGGGAAAGAAAGATCAAGAAAGATATGCAAGCATAATACACAGTAAATTGGAAAATTGGGAAAGTTCTAAAGAGAAAAAAATAAAAAGATGATATAAAATATTGGGGAGGAACATTTTAGATAAAGTGTCAATGAAAGGTAACACTGAGAAGGAGGTGTTTCAGTGGAGATCTCAGGAGGTGATGTTGGTGAGGAAACAACGGAAATAATTTGTGTAAGTCAATACAAGGTTACAGACACTAAAATAGCACACTTTCATGACAAGAGCTGTTATAAACTTGTGTATATCTTTCCAATGAGTACACAGTCCATTAAGACTCATAGCAGCTCTACTTGTACAATACAAAGCTTGCCTAAACTTAGCAAAAGTCTTCATTTAAAATTATAAACACACTAAACAGTGTAAAAAGTCCATTATTTGCACTGGATGAAAGTTATTTCATGCATGGATGAATGGAAGACTACTTAAAAATAAAATTAAGAATTTCCCACTGTTTTTCCAAAGAAAAGTGGGCCTATAAATGTGGTAGTTCACAAAACTGTAACATGAAGCCTTAGGTTAAAAGTTAAGTTACATAAACATACTATGTACCGGCAAAAAATAAAAATTAAGAAAACAAAAAAACTCTAAACTGGCTGGGCACAGTACTCTATAAAGTACTCTGCCTTTCTACACAATCTTCTGTATCCTGTTAGAGCTATTAGTTTGCTTTTGTTCCCTGGATTATCTCATTCTTCTGGATTGTGAGTTGTGGTCTATTTTGTTCTTTTTCATGTTGCAGGCTTTTCTTGAATGCCTGATTATCCTTGACTGCGTTCATATTTAGATATGAGGTGCGATCTCTGCTCACTGCAACCTCCACCGCCCGGGTTCAAATGATTCTCGTGCCTCAACCTCCTGAGTAGCTGGGATTACAAGCATGTGCCACCACGCCTAGCTAATTTTTGTATTTTTAGTAGAGACAGGGTTTCACCATGTTATCCAGGCTAGTCTCGAACTGCTGACCTCAGGTGATCCACCCACCTTGGCCTCCCATAGTGCTGGGATTACAGGCGTGAGCCACTGCGCCCGGCAGGCTTTCATTTCTCTGAGTCACTATTCAGGCCATTTTTTATTGGAAAGGTCCCCCCTTTCAACCCAAATCTCTGCTCTAAGAAATTCTATCTTCACAGAAGAAACAAATAAAACATTTATTCCATATAGTAATTAATAGTTTTAAAACCCTCACAACACTTAAGTGATGTCTTCTGCATATGATTTTTCATAATGTTTTGAAACTCTTTTGGAATTCTAACAGAATTTACCATACATGACTAGTATCTTCACACTAGAGTCTTATTGGACAGGAGATTCTGAGGCCAAGGATGATCGTGTCACTCTTTCCCATATTTCCCACAGAAACTTTCCCATACAAGTGCCTTATATACAAGAGCAGCTCCAATCCTGCTAAGTATCAAAAGCTCATTAAAATGGACTAAGAAAAACTATTCTAAAGTGATAAAGTATAAAACTGCATCTCTTAATACTATTATTGCTGGGGTTTCTGGTTCAAGATGGTGAATTAAACACCTGCACAAATTTACCTCTTCTTGGTCCTAAGATGCTGTGAAGATGACAGTCAAAGAATAAAAATGGTAGATGTCCACAATAAAGGAAAAAAGCAGGAAGAGGCCTCCATAGAAGACATTTTAACAAATCTGTGGCAAGTAAAATAAATGGTAACTGATGAAGCTGGAAAGAAGTCACAGTCTTCAGTGCTCAAGAGGCTAACAGCAGAAGAAGGTCTGCCTATCAGAACTCTGGAGAGGCTCTGGACTTGTGAACATGTCTCTACTCACAGAGCAGAAAGGGAAGACACGAGGCTGAACTTCTGTAAAAAGAACAGTCTACTTCCCTGACCCCCCATGCAAAAAAGTAAACTGTTCTTGGAAAACCAGGCAGCAAGAATGGCTGCTGGTACCCTAGAGCAAAGCCTTTCATATTCTAGCATTTAGGATTTTGCCTCCAACTAAACATCTCTCTTGTCTGCTTTCCTTACAGGAAAGCCTCATCAGTTAACAATCCCCACTGAACAATATGGAACACTTGGCTTTGTAGCCTCATTTCTAAATATGAATGCAATCAAGAATAATCAGGCATTCAAGAAAAGCCTGCAACATGAAAAAGAACAAAACAGGGAGACCACAACTCACAATCCAGAAGAATGAGATAATCCAGGGAACAAAAGCAAACTAATAGCCCTAACAGGATATAGAAGATTGTGTAGAAAGGCAGAGCACTTTATAGAGTGGTAAAGAAGACCAACTACTTCACAGGGATTTATGAAATTATTACATCCAGAATCCCAGTTTTTTCTCATCTGTTCAACCCTCATCAATACTGATGATGGCTATGATGATTTGTATAACATAGCAACACTTACAGGCTGAGAGGTACTGAGACTTTGAAAAGCCTCTGCCCACATTTTAACTTGTCAGAGCTCATCAGGGCTTGTGCCAAGTCCTCTTCTCTTTCTATTGTTTGCTGAGGTGATCTCATCTACATGTTGTGAGGTCCATCAAGGCAGAAGACTTGTCTTCCTGTACTGTATCTTCAGTGCCCAGCACATAGTGAAAAGAATGCTGACACTACCCAAACCACTTCACTGCGCTCTAGCAGGACGACAGTTGCTTGCCTGCTATCTCCAGATGTGATGCTTCACCAGGACCTCAGAACATTGTAACCTTGCTCCTCTCCTCCTCATCTATCCAGTAGTATACACCAGAAACCTGGGCGTCATCTTTCATTCTTTCTTTCCATTTTCTCTCCCTGGGTCCAGTCCATCAGCAAGGTCTACTGACTTTAACCTATCTTAAATCAACCTATTCCTTTCCATCTCTCCTTGTGTTCTTGCACGTTTAAAACTTTTTCTAACGGTTTATGACCTCCAACTGCTTCAACCTCATCTTGTGCATTCTCCTCTTCACTCATTACTCCCCAGTCACACTGATTGTCTAACAATTTCTAGTAAATACCAAGCCTTTACCTCAAGGCTTTTCTATCTCTGTCTAGGGTGCTCTTCTTACCATTTTTTTGCATGGCTGCATCTTTCTCCCACTTCGGTTCTAATGTCACACCTTCAAAGTCTTCTCGACCATTCTATAAAGTGGTCTACTTTTCTATACATTCTTCTCTGTCAGAGTGTCCTGTTGATTATCTTCTTAGCACTTATCACAAGCTAAAATTACCATTTTCTTTATTACGTACTGTATGTTTCTTTCCTACTTAACGGTTAGCTTCTTGAAGGCAGGGACATTAATTTTGCTCACCTTTGGATCATCTTCTGGCACAGAGGAGGTGCTCAATAAATATTTGACTAAATAAAGGCTGCCATGTTTAGTCAGCAGATCATAGACAGTGAATTAGTCCAAGAAGAATTATGACAAGAAGCATCAGGAGAATAGGGGACCTATAAAAATTATAAATATTCTAGCCTCCAAAATGCATGTTATTAACAGACTGTTTAATTAAGATTCTAATATTCAATTTGTCTAACTGTACTCAATTTCACCAATACAAAACCTACCCATTTCTCTTAGAACTAGACAAAACATTTATCACAAATTTATTACAAACTTTAAGGTCTTTTAGTAAGCATTTAAGAGCAGTGGTTGGAATAAGTTTCATTTGCTTATATTAACAGATTCTAACAGTTTCTATTGTACACTACAATCCAAACTCCCTTGTAAAATATCATACACTTGAATCTTGTTATGTTATGAAGCTCAATAAAAAGTAGATCCATCCTGTCCAAAGAAGTTTAGTAAAGTGCCTACAGTACTATGTAAGAGTTTTACCTTTAACAAAATCCCACGGCATGGACCTCAAATAATGTCTTAAACTAGAGCTACTCTAATCTTGTTGTAGAGTATAGCTACTCTGCTGAACTCAATACTGTATTTCTTCAATTATAAAACACATTTTCTTGACATTTTAACCAAAATTAGAATGCATCTTAAAATTGAAGGTATTGCACAATGTCTATTTGACAGTCTAGAAATAGTTGCCATTATCTAACCATGTACAAATTTAATTATTAATCTTGATGGTAACCAGACATTTGCAATCCTTCAACATTTTAGTCAATAAACCATTTAAAGATTATTTGAGGACATATTAGTTTGTCCCTGAAAACTTTCTTTTGACCTCTTCTGAAAAGATCAAGAAAGAACTGGCATCAAAACTTGCAGAAAGGGTATGCTTAGAAGAAAACCCCAGAGACAACAGTGGAATTCTTTTTTAAGAAATGCTGTATCACCAACACTCTTAATGGCACAGAGGACAACAGTGTATAAAAACATGTACAATGAATGACTCAATGTGAAATTTTAGAAATACTTCAGCCTGTAACTGAGGTAATGGTACATAAATCCAAATATCTTAACACATCATCCATAAGCTTTACAGATTAACAAGAACAACAACCACAAACGTGGTGGGGAAAACAAAATCTACACCTACAGCATAACCAGAAGAACGCTACAAAACTCAGTTGTCTATAAATAGAAAAATGAAAACTGTAATTTCCAATGGAGCAATTTCTCAATCTCCTACCCCAATCTTTATATGGAGTAGAGTCCAGAAAAAAACTGTGGGGAAGAAAGAAAGAAAATGGAGAGCCTAAGATTAAGTTAAAATCATTCTTACAATGAGGAAGCCCATTCTTTACGTAAATATTCAAACAGTCCTAGTAGATCAGAGCACTGACTATAGGCAAGTGCCATGCTAAGTGAAAGAGGAAGGAGGAAGTGCCCTTTAGAAATCAGGTGGAGAAAAAAAAGTAAAGGGGGAAATTTAAGATCATGCAGGAAATAAAATTCTAAGAACCTACAACCACACTCCCACCACCCTGAAAACATTCATTAAAGAACCTGTACCTTGTCACATTGACAGAGAGGAAGGTTCTTGGAACAAAGACTCTCAATCAAACCTCCCGCTAAATTATCAGCCTTGTCCAAGAAATGCAAAGGAGCAATGTATCTTCATCTACAGAAAGCTATTATGGGAAGAAAACAAGCTATTATAAGAAGAAAATAGCCTGGCATGATGGCTTGCACCTGTAATCCCAGCAATTTGGAAGCAGGAAGATCACTTGAGGCCAGAAGTTCGACACCAGCCTGGGCAACACAGCAAGATTCTGTCTCCACGACAAATGAAAAATAACTAGGTAGGCATGGTAGCACATGCCTGTAGTACCAGCTACTCAGGAGACTGAGGCATGAGGATTGCTTGACTCTAGGAGTTCCAGGCTGCAGTGAGCTACGACTGTGTCACTGTATTCTGGCCAGGGTGACAGAGAAAGACTCTCTTAAAAAAAAAAAAAAGAAAAGAAAACAGAAAAGGAGAATCAAAACATTTTAGCTGATAATTTCTCATACCCCCACCCCAAAAAAATAGGAAGGAGGGGAAAAACGTAACATTACTGTGTTAGTCTGTTCTCACACTGCTATGAAGTAATATTTGAGACTGGGTAATTTATAAAGGAAAGAGGTTTAACTGACTCACAGATTTGCATTGGTGGGGAGGCCTCAGGAAAGTTACAATCATGGGAAAGGCAAAGGAGAAGCAGCCACCTTCTTCAAAAGGCAGCAGAATGGAATGAGTGCAAACAGGGGAAATGCCAGATGCTTATTAAATCCATCAGATCTCATGAGAACAGCATGGGGGAACCGCCCCCATGATCCAGTTACCTCCACCTGGTCCAATCCTTGACACGTGGGGGTTATAGGGATTACAATTCGAGGTGAGATTTGGGTGGGGACATACAGTCAAACCATATCAATCAGCATTCCATGTTAAATTAAATATCCTCAAAAAGAATGTGAGAATATAAAAACACACCCTAAATGAGAAACTTCAAAACTAGAAACAGAAATAAACAAAAAAGAAGAAATTACTTAACTCAAGAAAGAGAGGAGAAAAAAGACAAAAACATTACAGAAAAGAACTAAATTACCAACTGCCCAAGGCTGAACAGATTCATTTGTAGAGTTAATAAGAGAAACTGAAGAAAGCAGAAACTATCATGAGAATAAACAAAGTAAAAAGGGTCAGAAAAAGTGATTAAAATGAAAGGCAAAGAAGATCAAACATACATATATATTGGACTCCTTTTAAGAAGAAACATTAAACAGTGGAACAAAACTAATATTAAACTATGATCTAAAAAAAAAAAATCTCCAGAAATAGAACCTGATTCTGCATATTGAAAGGGCTCACCAAATGTCTCAGAAAATGGACCTGCATATAAACTCAGAGAAATAGCCTAGTAACAGTATTAGACTTTAAAAATGAAAAAAGACTAAGGTCTCCAGGCAAAATGATCAACTAACTCCAGTCAAAAAGATCAGATAACTAAGGCCAAGATAACTAAGGCCAAGAGAATTAACTGACCAAATTTCACAAAAGGAACACACAAAGCCATAAAATGAAGTTGCATTTTCTAGAAACTCAAGGAAATATGGTGCAAACCATTAGAAAAAGTTTTAAACATGCAAGAACACAGGGAATACTCTTCCATGAGCCCCTGATCAATTTACTGTATCAAGGTTCAGCAAACTTTAACTTTTAAGGCATCAAATATCACAGCAGCCAGCTTACAACTACAGGAAATGCAATGAAACACAGACAGAAACACAGTAATAACAGGAGATTACTGTCAACACAAGACATATCAACTGGATAAAATATAACTAAAGAAAATGTAAACAATACAATCAATGTAGATGACGTATGTGTGTGGATCTCAAATGCTACATCCCGAAAAGAAAGTATATTCTCATATGCCAAGAGAACAGTCACAAAAATTGATTACATATTAAGTCAGCAAAAAAAACCCCAAATACCAGTAACTTCCATAAAGTAAAAATATAAACACTTTCTGACCACAATGTGAAAACATTGGAATTTACTAAAAGAAACAAAATGCAGAAAGTCCTTTTCACCTGGACATTTAAAAGCCTTGTTTTAAAGAGATGGTGGTTGAGAGTTAAAATGACACAATTTATTTAAAATGGCAATTAAAATATTGTATACAATAATCTACGTAATTCATTGAAAACAATGATTAAGAGAAAATTCACTCTACTAAACACATAAAAAAAATCAGGCAAAAGATAAATTACATTTCCGGCCCCCAAAACTAGAAAAAGAACAACAACATACAAAGAGAATAACAGCAAAAGTTAATTAGGAAGAGAATAGAAAAACAGGTCTAATAAATTAAAATCCTATTGTTTTGAAAAATTAAAAGACAACACATTTGCTTACAAAAAAATGAGAGAGCACAAATACACAATGACAAGATAACCATTGAAACAGATGAAATTTAAAAACATTTTGAGACCACACTTCCTTGCAGGTCTTTAAACAAATAACTTTGAAAAGCTATATAACATGTATCATTTTCTAGAAACATAGGGATTACCAAAATTTACCCCATTAAAATTAGAAAGCCTAATAAAACCAATTTCCATAGAAGAACAGAAAAAGTTATCAAGGAACTGCTCCTACAAAAATGCGCCAGTCCTAGAGATGCACAATATGTGTGAGAAAAATTTTAAAACATATCTGAAAGACACAAAAGTAGATTTGAACAATGGAAAGATGTCCCTAGCCTTTGGAAATAACTCAACACTATAAATATTTCAGTTATCCCCAAGTTAAGTTATAAATTTAATGCAATCCTAACAAGCTTTTTTTTAATGAAGCTAGAATAAAGTGACACTTCCTAATATTATTTTTGTTTACAAAATGGAAATGCTTTAGACATTCAAAAGCTAAATTAGCAAAAATGGAATACAAACAAGCAAATGAACTTAACTATTAATATATTCCAAAAGAGTAATTTGTACTGAAAGAGGAAAAAAGAACCTAAATAACTTCTGAACAAAGTATTTTGACTATATACTTTCAGACTAAAAGCGATTATAAACAAACTCTAAACAGTTGTATGTCTTTTTTTAAAAATAGTGGTACCACATAATTCTAAAAAATACTTACAGCCAGGGTTCTCATTCTCAGAGAAAGGAAGTTTTTTAAAAAGTAAAAAAAACTAGAGAACTCTATGGTACTGGATTGAAATTACAGGTTAAGTGTGAACTCATGATAAGATAGAGATGGAGAAAAAGACTGAGAGACCTAGCTACAAACAGATGTATATGGTGTGCACGCACACACACACACACACACACACACATTTCCTAGCTCTCTACTAAGGGGATCTAGAATCAATGATACTCTAGTAAGAAATGAGCACACCTACTACCTAGATTCTATCTCCTAACTATCATGCTCCACTAAAAGAAACCAGAGATTCTTGGGAGAAATGGCTAATCCAGGGCTGGAACAAAGAAAGTACAAGATAGGCCTGGAACATATTGTGCCAAATAGAAAGCAAAGAAGCACTGTTAGACAGAAAGCAATGAAGCAGTGTCAAAAGGGCACACAAACCCCTGCTTGAAGGTACTCCCACTGGCCATATATGGAACAATTTGATCATAAAAATAAATTACAATAATAGATTTAAAAAATGTATTGAATAGGAATCCATGAGTCCATGCTCATATAAATGAAAAAAATAAATAAATGGGTAAAAAGGAGAAACTTTTTTTTTTTTTACAGTGGAATGCCAACCAATAAATGCAGAAGGAACAATCAAATTAGAAAAATCACCTTTCACAATGATAGTAACAATTGACTCAGACAAAAAGCAGCACTTGATACTAAAATTTGTATATGAAAGTTTGAGGAAGAGAATACCTACCCAATTTGAAAGTATTTCCCCACAAAATATTTATTAATTATATGGTAAAAAGCCAGGAGCAGTGGCTCACGCACGTAATCCCAGCACTTTGGCAGGCTGAGACGGGCGGATCACGTGAGGTGAGGAGTTCAAGACCAGCCTGGCCAACATGGTGAAACTGCGTCTCTACTAAAAATACAAAAATTAGCTGGGCATGGTGGCGGGTGCCTGTAATCCCAACTACTCGAGAGGCTGAGGCACGAGAATCGCTTGAACCTGGGAGGTGGAGGGTGCAGTGAGCTGAGATTACGCTACTGCACTCCAGCCTGGGTGATAGAGCAAGAGTCTGTCTCAAAAAAAATATGTATATATATAATATATATATTTTGTAATATATAAATAAATATATATTTATATAATATATATTAATAATTATATAAATATATAAAAATATATATAAAATAAATATATATATAAATATATATATTTGGTGTGTATATCTATCTATCTATATATATATTTGGTAAAAAAAAAACCAGTAACTTTCCAATAGAGAAATATTAATAGGTACTATCTTAAACAAGTGATCAAAGTTATCATCATCAGTAATGGGACAAACTGACATCATATGCCTCCAGATATGACACACTGAGCAGTCAGTCACATAATCCCTTCTGTGGTATTCCTGCCAAAAATGCATAATCTCAATTTAACCATAAGGAAATATGGATCAACTAAAAGTGAGAAACATTCTATAAAATAACCGGCCTGTACTCAAAAACGTCCAGATCACAAAAGTGAAAATAAGACTGAGGAACTGTTTCAGATTAAAGAGATATAATAACTAAGTGCAACATGTGGTCTTGGACCGGGCTCTAGAATTTTTTTGGCTATAAAAGACATAGTGGAACAACTAATACAATATGAATATGGTCTCGGATTAGATAATAGTATTGTGTCCTATATTCAATATTCCTGATTTTGATCATTACACTATGGTAATATAAATGTTCTATACACACACACGCACGCATGCACACACACAGTAAAATCCTACAACACCCAGTATTCCCAGGCAGTCTCTCATCTAAGTACTAACCAGGCCAATCCCTGCTTAGCTTGTGAGATCAGACAAGATCAGGTGTGTTCAGGGTGCTATGGCTGTAGACTAAACATTCTTATTCTTAGGAAACACATATTGAAATATTTAGGTATAAAGAGGCATAATGATAACAACTTACCCTCAAGTGGTTTTGAAAAAGTGTACATATATTTAGAAATAAAATTATAAAGAAAATGTATTAAAATGTTAGCAATTAAGGAAACAGAATAGTAAACTTTGTATTATTTTTGCAACTTTTCTGTAAGTCTAAAATTATCTCAAAATAAAAAATACTTTTGCCAATTTATTTCACTTATATATTCTTTTACATGTAAGTACAAGAGTTCTATGTAATAAAAATCTGTCTAAATAAATTTAAGGACATTCTCTCATCAGTATAGAAATTCTAAGTGATAAGAAAGAACAGTTTATTTGGCAGGTTTGTTTTTAGTGATACACAAATAACAATATATCTTACTATCAATGAAATTTTATATTCAGGGAAATACAATGATTCTAAGCTGTTATGGGAAAATATCGCATAAAAAGGCAAAAATAGTCCTACCATATTTTCTCAGTTTAGGAAGTAAGTCAAAATGACTCTAAAACAAAAATGCTAGCAATACCTTGTGTTGCTAGAATAATCCCACATGGCCACATCTAGGAGGCTTCGAATCCAAGTCTTAGAGGGCTCCTTGAGAAATTTTTGTTGGTAGATCCCCACCACAAGATCCTCTACAGTGAGAAGTTGTAGATCTTGCCTGATTTCTTCCATTAGGAAATGGAAAAACACATACAATTAGTAAATTTAGATACTTGGAAGATATCAAAGTGGAAACAAATAGAGATATTAACTATAAAGCACTTATATCAAAGTGGAAACAAATAGAGATATTAACTATAAAGCACTTCTGCAGCAACCCAGAGTTTTACTTACCTGATGCCTTTGCCATATGCTTCAAACACCAGTTGACTCTGGTTCTATCATCAGACTGGAGAAAGCAAAAAACAAAACAAAACAAAACAAAAAAACTACTTGTATCTTCTCCTACTTTGAATGACTTCTAATGCTGTCCTTTCAAAATGTGGGGGTTGGGAGGTAGGGGGCACAGGAGAAAGACTGAAGAGTTTGTGCCAATGAAATGAAAACTACAAAAAATTGACATATATTAGAAAAGACTACAGCTATTATTAGTCAGTTACATTTATACAGAAATGTTAAGATACTTTATGAGAAGCAAGAGAGACCTAGGGTATGTAAATGAAGAAACCAATGTTCAGAAAAAGATAGATAATCACCTCACAGTTATACTAAGTAGCAAGGTTAAAACCCAACTTTTCAACTCCAAGCCTGGAAGAATATAATCTCTCTAAATGTTACAAACAAAGAAGGAAGAGATTGCTACAAAGACAGTTTTGAAGAAAAGGTATTCTTATTTGGAAAGATAGGTGTACAGAATAGAATGGAGCATCCATTCTTAAGGGTAAAAAGATATTGCAGATATTTCAGAAAGAAGAACTCAGAGAACATGAACTCTACCAAAATAGAAATATGTTTACCTTTTGCAGTCTTCAAAATCCCTCCAAAATTGGAGACATTTTTAAAATAGGCACTATACCTAATTACATTCAAAACAATTCAAAATGAATGTGTTTTAAGACACACAATATACAGACAAAAATACACAGGCAAAAATTCTTTGTTTTATGGATCTTTTGGTACTATAAATTGATATCTTAAAAGAACTTCTTAACCTGAAATTACCTTGCAGTAGATAGGTGGCCAGTTCCCTGGGTTGGGATGAATAAATCTATAAAGGTTTTGTAACACAGTTGCTTGGTTATGCCCACGTTCAAAATTTGAAATAGGAATCTTGTGACTAGAATCACCTGAGGGAAATAAAAAGTTCAAACTTTGAGCAAGATAAATATTATGGGGTAGGTATGGAAGTGGGGGTACAAGAAGAGAGTAGTGGGTAACACATAGTTAAGTACTTGTACAAAGCCCCGTTTTGGTAAGGATTTTACATATTTTAACCCACAGTCTTACAGCCATTCTATGATGTGATGTGATATGTGTGTGTGTGTGTGTGTGTGTGTGTATGAGAAACAACTGAGAATCACAGAAATTAGTAAGTTAATAATTGGTAAACAGTTGAGTCATGACTTAAACCCAGGTTTGTTCAGTAACCAGGCCTGTGGTGTTTTACTGTTCCCATGCTGCCTTTCATACGTTAGTAAGGCTTGAGAACTTAATAGTAATGACTGCTTTATAAAAAGTTATATGATGACACCCACTTCACAGGAAAAAAAGGCCAAGTAATTTAGACCAACTTTCCCACAGAAAATAAAAAAGCGTGAGGATATTAAGATCACATAGAGCATTAAGGAATTAACGGGTTAAGATTAGATAATATATCAATTCAGAGACGTGAGACTAGCTTTAGGGAAGTTTTTCCTCTGGATCATTTGCCAATTCCGGAAGAGGAAGCTGAATGACTGAATAGAGTGCTTTTAACAGCTTCTGGGCCTGGACTTCTAGGCCCCCAGGTATCTTAAAAAAGCAAACACAAACCCTTTCCAGAGGAAGTTAACATTATCATAAGTCTCAAATTACTCTGAAATCATTACTTCCACCAAATACTCCATGAACAATCAGGTACGCAATAAAACAAGAATGAGAATGAATATATAGTTGACAGAAAGATACCCACAGGTACTCCAGATTTTGAATAGACAGATTTTACATAATTATGTCTGAGGAGATCAAATTACAAATTTTAGCATAAAATTGTTAATTATATATATTTAAAAAAAGATTCAGGAAGCCAGGTGTGGTGGTGTGCACCTGCAGCCCCAGCTACTTGGGAGGCTGAGACTGGATCAATTGAGCCAGGAGTTTGAGGCTGCAGTGAATTATGATCATACCACTGCACTCCAGCCTGAGTGAATGAGCAAGAACTCCATTCCCCTTTACTCTCCCCCAAAGAGATGCAGGAGTTGTTCAACTTCTAATGATAGATTAGGGAAAAGCTGAACAAATAAAACACCTTCGAAGACCCACAGAGACAAAAACACAGTGAGGAATCATGAATCACGGGCCTAAAATCTTGGAAAGGAAGAAATCTTAGAAAGCTGAATCTGGCAGTTGGGTTTGTTTCTTCCCAGGGCCAGTTACCAATTCTGGAACAGGAGATTTAGAGGCTGAGAAACAGAACAGAGTTTCCAATAAACTCAGACCTGGTAAGAACTATTTTATTGCAATATTACTTACATAAAAATTTATAATTAAAAAATATTCCATTGTCTTCTGCCTTCCATTGTTTATGCTGTGAAGTCAACTGTAAATTTTACTAATAATCCTTTGGTGATTACCTGTCCATCCTTCCCCCTTTTCCAGTAAAGGCCAACTAAAAATTGACTTTTGTGATGTCTGAAACCCAATTTAAAACCACCTCAATCCATGAAAATGCATTAAGGTAATCTGAGATGCTAGTGACTCCAGCTTTCTGACAGACACAATCATAAATCTTCTTTGGAGAGAAATAACAAGATTTCATATACACTGTTTAGCACTCGAAAATAACTAGACATATGAAGAGATTCTGTTAGCTTGACCGAACATCACCATAACCAACAGACTATAAAATCAGCTCCAAAAAGAAGATCCCTATAAGAGGATTATCTGACATAACACTTTAAAATAACTAGGCTTATTATGTTTAGGGAAATTAAAGGCAATATTAGTAATTTCTGTAGAGCCATAAAAAAGAATCAAATTCAAAATCTTAAAATCTATTCCCAAACCCATTTTATAATGGCAAAATAACCTTGATAATAAAATTAGATAATCTTAGTCTTTAACATAAATGGAAAAGTCCTAAAACAAAATAGTAACAAACAAAACTCGGTATATTATATGTGAAGTATATAGTGACCACGCTGGGTTTGTTCCTGGAAGACAATGTTCATTTAACACTAGCAAACCACCACATGAGGCCGGCGCGGTGGCTCACGCCTGTAATCTCAGCACTTTGGGAGGCTAAGGTGGGCAGACTACTTGAGATCAGGAGTTTGAGATCGGCCTGGCCAACATGGCGAAACCTTGTCTCTAATAAAAATACAAAAATTAGCTGGGCATGGTGATGTGCACCTATAATTCTAGCTACTCAGGAGGCTGAGGCACGAGAATCACTTGAGCCTGGTAGGCAGAGGCTACAGCAAGGCACTCTAGCCTGTGTGATGGAGTGAGACTCTGTCTCAAAAAGTAAATAAATGGCCACATGAACAAAAGGCAAAAATCATACGACATGCAGAAAAAGTACTCATTAAAATGTGCAACTGCTATCTCCCTAGCCAGATAGGGAATATAAGCATATCTTGGAGATGCTGTGGGTTCAGTTCCAGACTGCCACAATAAAGCAAGTATTGAAATAAAGTGTCACGCAAATATTTTGGTTTCCCAGTGCATATAAGTGTTTACCGTACTCTATAAAGATATGACTATATTAAGTGTGCAGTAGCATTGTTTTAAAAATGAACATACCTTAATATAAAAATATTTTATTGCTAAAAATACTACTGATCATCTGAGTCTTCAGTGACTTAACAATCTTTTTGCTGGTGAAAGATCTTTTTTAAAAAATGTTTTTATTTCCATAGGTTTTTGGGGAACAGGTGGTATTTGGTTACACGAGTAAGTTATTTAGTGGTGATTTGTGAGATTTTGGTGGACCCATCACCCGAGTAGTAAACACTGAACCTAATTTGTAGTCTTTTATCCCTCACCTCCTTCCCACCCTTCCGCCCCCAAGGCCCCAAAGTCCCTTGTATCATTCTTATGCCTTTGCATCCTTATAGCTTAGCTCCCATTTATGAGTGAGAACATATGTTTGGTTTTCCATTCCTGAGTTGTTTCACTTAGAATAACAGTCTCCAATCCTACCCAGGTTGCTGCGAATGCCATCAACTCATTCCTTTTTATGGCTGAGTAGTATTCCATCATATATATACACACGTATATATACTACAGTTTCTTTATTTACTTGTTGATTGATGGGCATTTGGGCTGGTTCCACATTTTTGCAATTGCAAATTGTGCTGTTATAAACATGTGTGTGCAAGTTATCCTTTTCGTATGACTTCTTTTCCTCTGGGTAGATATCCAGTAGTGGGACTGTCAGAATTTTCAAATGGTAGTTCTACTTTTAGTTCATTAAGGAATTTCCACATATTTTTTCCCATAGTGGTTGTACTAGTTTACATTCCCATGCTGGTGGAAGATCCTGTCTTGATGTTACTGGCTGCTGACTATCAGGGTCATGGTTGCTGAAGGCTGTAGTTGCTGTGGCAATTTCTTAAAATCAAACAATGAAGTTTGCCACACTGACTCTTCCTTTCATGAAGAATTTCTCTGTAGCATGTGATATTGTTTGATAACATTTTACTCACAGAACTTCTTTTGAAATTTAAGTCAATCCTTTCAAACTCTGCTGCTACTTTACCAAGTTTATGAAATATTCTTAGTCCTTTGTCATTTCACCAGTGTTCACAGCATCTTCACTAGGAGTAGTTTCCATCTCAAGCAACTAGTTTATTTTCTCATCCGTAAGAAGCAACTCCTTACCCATTCAAGTTTTATTGTGAGACTGCAGCACATTTTCAGGTTCCATTTCTAATTCTAGTTCTCTTCTATTACTTCCTCCACTGAAGTCTTGAACCGCTCAAAGTCATTCATGAGGGCTGGAATCTACTTCTTGCAAACAACATTTAATCTTGATATTTTGACCTCCTCCAATGAATTATGTATATTCTTAATGGCATCTAGAATGGTGAATCCTTTTCAGAAGGTTTTCAATTTACTTTGCTTAGATCCATCAGAAGAATCACCATTTATGACAGCTATAGCCTTATAAAACACATTTCTTAAATAATAAGACTTGAAAGTTGAAATTACTCCTTGATCCATGGGCTACAGAATGTATGTTGTGGTAGCAGGCATGAAAACATTAATCTCTTTACATCTCCACCAGAGCTCTTGGATGACTAGGTCTACTGTCAATGAGCAGTAAAATTTTGAAAGGAATCTTTTTTTTCTGAGCAGCAGATCTCAACAGTGGTCTTAAAATATTCAGTAAACCATGCAATAAGCAGATGTGCTTTCTTCCAGGCTTTGCTGTTCCATTTATACTAGCACAAGCAGAGTCAATTTAGCATAATTTCCTAAAAGCTCTAAGATTTTCAGAATGGGTAAAGAAGCACTGGCTTCAACTTAAAGTCACCAGCTGCATTAGTCACTAACGAGAGAATCAGTCTGTCCTTTGAAGCCAGGCACTGACTTATCCTCTCTAGCTATTAAACTCCCAGATGGTATCTTCTTCCAACAGAAGGTGGTTTCATTTTCATTGAAAATCTGCCATTTGCTGTAGCCACCTTGATAAGTTATCTTAGCTAGATCCTCTGGATGACTTGCTGCAGCATCTGCATCAGCACTTGCTCCTTCACTTCGCACTTTTATGTTATAGAGATGGCTTCTTTCCTTAAACCTCATGAACCAAACTCTGCAAACTTCAAACTTTTATTCTGCAGCTTCCTCACCTCTCTCAGCCTTCACAGAATTGAAGACAGTTAAGGCTTTGTTTTGCATTAGGCTTCAGTTTAAGGGTATGTGGTAACTGGAGAATGCTGATCTATTCTGACCACTAAAACTTTCTTCATATCAGCAATGGGGCTGTTTCACTTTTTTATCATTGGTTGTTCACTGTATTAGTACATAAATTTCCTTCAGGAACATTCCCTTTGCATTCACAACTTGGGTCATTTGGCACAAGAAGCCTAGTTTTTGGCCTACTGCAGCTTTTGATATGCATTCCTCACTAAGCTGAATCATTTCTAGCTTTTGATTTAAAGTGAGAGACATGCTCCCTTTACATAACCCTTCCTTTCACTTGAACACTGAGAGGCCATTGTAGGGTTATTAATTGACCTAACTTCAATATTGTTGTGTCTCAGGGAATAGTGAGGCCCAAGGAAAGGGAGAGATATGAGGCAATGGCCAGTCAGGGGAGCAGTCAGAACACATACAACATTTATTAATTAAATTTGCCATCTTATATGGGCATGGTTCATGACACTCCAAAACAATTACAATAGTAACATCAAAGATCACTGATCACACATCACCACAACAGACATGATGATAATGACAAAGTTTGAAATATTGCAAGAATTACCAAAATGTGACACAGAGAAAAGCAAGCACATGCTACTGGAAAAATGATGCCAATAGACTTGCTCAATGCAGGGCTGCCAGAAACCTCAATGTGTAAAAAAATGCAATATATGGAAAGTGCAATAAAGTGAAATGCAATGAAACAAGGTGTGCATGTAGAAGGAAACATCTTTATCCTGATAAAGAGCACACACCAAAAACGGGGGTGGGGAGAGAAAGAAGAAACTACAGCAAATAGCATACTCACTGACGAAACCCTAGAAACTAGAGGTCCTGGTCAGTATACTAAGACAAAGCAAATTTTAAAAATTTTAAACGAAGATATGTAGATTAGAAAGAAGTGATTTAACTGATATGATAAAGTAATTTTCTAAAAACTCAGAGTTTACCAATGGGTGGGACAAAAACAAAATATAAAAGTAAACAATTAGAAAACATAATTTCAAGGGATATCACTTAGATAAACTATAAATTTAACGAATGACATTCAGATTGTTAATGGAGAAAATTATAAAATTTTATTGAAAGACATTACGGATCTAAAAAATAAGAGGGAAACCTCATGTTAACAAATATAAAGATTCAATATAATGAAGATACCAGTTTTCTCCAAAATGACCTAATGTAAAACAGGAAGAACTGATTCTAAATTGTGTATGGAAGAACAAAGGGTCAAAGCAGCCATGATATTCCAAAAGAACGAGGTCGGGGGCTTACTTATATCATCAAACTACTGTGTTTAAGAATATGATATTGACAGCAAAAAAGTAGAACAGAACAGAATAAAGAGAACAAAAGATCCTCCCACACACAAACAGAAACATGATATGATACAGGTGGCACTACATATTGGGGTACAAATTGATTATTCAATAAATGAGGCTGTGATAAATGATTATCCACATGGTTAAAAATTAAAGTGAATCTCTCCCTCACACTATACACAAGTCAATTCCAGGTAGAATAAGAACTTGAATACAAAAAATAAAGCTCTATAATTTTTAGAAATAAAGATTATTTTCACAACCTTGGGGTAAAGAAGAATTCTTGAATAAGACACAAAATCCCACAAATGATAAAAAATATCGACACATTTACCAAATTAAAAATAAAAACAAGCTGGCACAGTGGTGCATGCCTCAAGTCCCAGCTACTCAGGAGAATGAGGCAGGAGGATCACTTGAACCCAGGAATTCGAGCCTGCAGTGAGCTATGACTGCATCTGTGAACAGCCATCATGCTCCAGCCTGGGCAATAAAGCAAGACCCCATCTCTAAAAATCAAAAAATGTTTAAAAAGTCTGTTCATTAAAAGACACCATAAAGAGAGTGAAAAATACAAGACACAAACTGAAAACAGGTATCTGCACACAATTTTTAAAAATCCATCAGCAGATAAACTTCCACAAATCAGTAAGAAAAACAAACGATTCAATAGAAAACGAGTGAAAAATATTGAGTTAAAAAATACAGGAAAGGAAATATATATATCACGCTTGTACAACCCGCGGCATGCAGGCCTCATGCGGCCCAGGACGGCTTTGAATGCAGCCCAATACAAATTCATAAACTTTCTTAAAACATTACAAGATTTTTTTGTGATTTTTGTTTGTTAGGTTCAACAGTTATTATTAGTGTTAATGTATTTTATGTGTGGCCCAAGGCAATTCTTCTTCCAATGTGGCTCGGGGGGGCCAGGCGCGGTGGCTCACGCCTGTAATCCCAGCACTTTGGGAGACCGAGGTGGGCAGATCACGAGGTCAGGGGTTCAAGACCAGCCTGGCCAACATGGTGAAACCCTGTCTCTATTAAAGATACAAAAAATTAGCCGGGCATGGTGATGCACACCTGTAATCCCAACTACTCAGGAGGCTGAGGCAGAAGATTCACTTGAACCTGGGAGGTGGAGGTTGCAGTGAGCCGAGATCGTGCCACTGCACTCCAGCCTGGGCGAGGGAGTGAGACTGTCTTAGAAAAAAAAAAATGTGGCCCACGGAAGCCCAAAGATTGGGCACGCTGATACATACAATATGTTAGTTACATAAACATTGAAACAAGTAAAATTAAATACATCATTTAAACAAATATGTACATGTAGTAAAACTATTCAGAAAATAAATACACAAAATTCAAACACAAAATTCAGAATCATAGTTTTCTCATAAAGAGGGAAGGGAATGCCATCAGGGAGAGATATAGGGACTTTCAATGGCACTGGAAATGTGCTATTTTTTCAGTTGACTTGTGGGTGTTTTTTTATTAATGTTCTTTATACCTTAAATAAATGTTATAATCTGCTCTGTGTGTAGAAGCTTCCTTTGAAAAGCTGATGGACCTTTTGTATAGGAAGCTGAAAGCAATTTTCAAAATGCTGATGTTTTAAAGCAGAATTTCTTTCAAGAAAATCATTAACCAGTAAAATGGAGAGAAGCAGAGCTCATCTGGCTAGAGTGGGGAAGGAGAAGAACCAGGACCTCCTATACTCTCACTCATAGTTCATAAAAGATTAGATAGCACAGGAGTATTTGAGAGATCCATATGCATGTTCCTTAAATACCACTCAAATTCTTCACATCCACATGTAAATTTGTTCCAGTGTGTTACTATACAAAACATGGTCTCCTCCAAATCAGCTCAATTACATTAGCATAGGCATTTTTAGTTATTATGGTGACAGGTGTCACTCTAATAGTCATTTATCTTATTTAATTGGCATATTTCCCGGGATCATCAAATTGGCAACTTAAGACACACTCAAATTGGTAAGCTCCAAACATTTTAAGTTTCCTTGAATGAGAAACATTGTACTCAGTTTCGACTAGGTTGAATAATAAATTAAGAAAACATTTCTAGAATCTTTAATAGATTTTTTTAAAGAATCATGCTTTCTGTTAATCTGATTAATTTGAAAAGGTTGTAAAAATAGGTCGTCAAAAATAGATTTTTAAGAAGGATTTAACAGAATCAAAATAGCAAAGAAACAGTAAGCCAGTGACAGTCTCAAAAATGAATGTCTGGCACATAGTAGGGATTCCAATGCATTTAACAGATGAATAAAGCTGAAACAGAGTTTAAGTAAAAACGTGAAAATTAATTCACTGGCTAAATTTCCATTTATTTATTTATTTTTTTAAACTGCCATCTAGGTCAATAACCTCAGATGATGTAACAGTTGGGGATATTACCTATGTTCACACTTTAAAGCAAGTACGGAATTTTTCTTCCATATTGTAATTACTTTCCATTCAAAGCTATATAAGAAGGAACTACTGCCAGGCACGGTGGCTCATGCCTGTAATCCCAGCACTTTGAGAGGCTGAGGCGGGCAGATCACCTGAGGTCAGGAGTTTTGAGACCAGCCTGACCAACATGGAGAAACCGCATCTCTACAAAAAATACAAAATTAGCCAGGTGTGGTGGTGCATGCCTGTAATCCCAGCTACTCAGGAGGCTGAGGCAGGAGAATCGCTTGAACCCAGGAGGCGGAGGTTGCAGTGAGCCTAGATTATGCCATTACACACTCCAGCCTGGGCAACAAGAGCAAAAGTCTGTCTCAAAAAAAAAAAAAAAGGAACTACTAAAACAATTCTCCCTTACATTTCTTATTCCATAGCCTACAACCCTGATTCCAGTCAAATAATGAATTAGTATATATTAAGAATTCAAAATATACAACCAAATATAAGTCCAAAATATGTTCATTTATAAAGAACAGTGTTATAAGTATTATAGCTGCTGGTTGTGGCAGTTATGAAAAACTTATTTTTAATTTCAAACACTTCTACAGGCTAGCTGTCCACATTTTTAAGTTAAAAAAAAAATTACTGGCTGGGCGCGGTGGCTCATTCCCTGTAATCCCAGCACTTTCGGAAGGCTGATGCGGGCGGATCACGAGGTCAGTAGATGGAGACCATCCTGGCCAACATCGTGAAACCCCGTCTCTGCTAAAAATATAAAAATTAGCTGGGCACGGTGGCATGTGCCTGTAGTCCCAGCCACTCAGGAGGTGGAGACAGGAGAATTGCTTGAATCAAGGAGGCAGAGGTTGCAGTGAGCCGAGATCACGCCCCTCCACTCCAGCCTGGTGATAGAGCAAGGCTCCGTCTCAAAAAAAAAAAAAAAAAAAATTACCTTATAGACAGGAATCATTAAATAGTCCCTATGCACTGACACTTTTAATATACATTTAAAAATAAACCTATTCCGATTTTCATTCTATTTAAGCAGAAAATCACTTAAAACCTAATTCCCAGAAAAAGGGTTTAGTTCAAGGGCTTAGATATACAGTCATACCCTTTGGTTGCAAAATACTTAGAAAACTGTTTTCCTCATCTAAAAAATTCAGAACTCTTTATTTTTAAAGTATTAACTTTTAAAACATAACTGAAATGGATGTCCCTGAAAATAGTCCTAAATCTAGATAATCTGAGACCTCTTAAAAGGCTTTCCTAAGTACCCAGCCACTAAGAACAGCCGACCTTGAGGTCAAAGGATATATACAGAAAATAAACAATTCCCTGAAAAGGGACAGTATACTATCAGTCTATAAAAAATTTAAAGATCACAGACACCATCTATCACATCTATGCAGATTCTCTAACAATAACCTAAAGTTATTTTCCTCTTATTTTATAGTTTGTGTGTAAAAGGAGTAAGTCTAACCAGGTATGAATACATTCAAGTCGCAAATCCTACCCCATTCCTTTATACTTACTTGCAGCCTGACAATGAAATCGAAATCCTCGTGGAATTTCACCTACAATACAAAATATCATGTTGAGAAGCAGAAATTTCAAAGTTCTCTAGTGCTACAGTAATACTCTACAAGATGACCAAGTTATCACACAGAAAGGTAATTTTTCTTACATGAAAATACAAAAGATTAAACTTTTATAGGGTTTATTTTTAACCAAAGGTATGAAAACTGTTAAAGAATTTGGTATATTGTCTAAGCTACTTTTAAGTTACTCCTTACAGAGAAAGAAATGTTAGATAAAGAAAGCATGTGTCAAAAGAGTCTTAGCTCCACGTCCATGAATGGGCCTCAGGGGGCCATAAGGGCGTTGATACGGCAAGGTGTATATGCGTTTCTCAGAGTAAAAACAGTCCCCAAATTCTGTCTTTTTAATATTTTACAACCTATGTGGCGAAAAGCAGCTCTTTGACTTGTCCTAAGTAGCAACACTCAAGTGTCAGTAGGATGATTATTAGTTTTTCTGTCATCTAAAAATGAGGAGGAAAAAGTGCTGGGATGTCCTAATTAATTTTAAAGTAACTGATAATTGACAAAACTAAAAATGAAGTCATGTCCCCAATCTCTTTTCCCTATATATTTTTCCTACTTACCTTCAAGGGTATCAAATCCTATGTGTTCATACCTACCTTGCTTTTTAATGGGATGGAACAGTAGGAAGAAGAGATGCTGATAATATCTGAGAGCTGATTAAGTATTAGGCTATTTCCATATTTGTCATCTATTCCTTAGAACAATCCTCCAATAGATATTATCCCCACTTTACAGATGAGCTAATAGGTTCAGAGAGGTTGAGTAATTTCTTCAAGGCTACAAAGCAATAGCAGCTTAAAAAGCTAGTTACCACTGAGGTGAAGGATGAGGCAGAGAAAGAAAAGATCATGGCATACATAGCTTTTAGGAAATCCCAAGATGTAAGGCCATAGGTAGGTGAATAGCAGGCTATGAATTGTTCAGATAGTCTATCCATCTGATTTTAATGGTAACTTGAGGTAAAAGCCTAAACCAAAAAACCCTTCGTCAACACCTAATTCCTAACAGTTTTTCAGTAAGTATTATGAAGTCTTGTTACATTAAGAACACAGCTGTACATGAGCTTGTAAGAAAAAGTACTATTATCAAATAAAGTCAAGATTAAAAAAAAAAACATACATGTTTAAGCTCTAGCATCTACTCTGACTACTTACCAGGATTTATAAAACTGTGGAAATCTGCCATAATACCTTCTTGGAGAGAATACTTAACACAGCCAATTTCACAAGGGAGGAAGCGCTGTTCACAATGAGGAGGTAGCTCACCATGGCTAAAAATGTTCAAAAAATAAAAAATGCCTCCAAGGAGAGCTAAAAAATAAATTGTAAGATAAAATGAATAAATGAATGTCTCAAATTTACCTCTTCCACAAAAACCTCTTTAACTGAAGGGAAAAAATGTTTTAGAACAATTTTCTTTCTGTTCCTATATTCCTAAATGAGCTGGAAAAGAGAAAACCAATCAGCCGTACCAAATAAAGAAATCAAAATTCTTCTAATTACAATTATCAAGGATTAAAGTAACCACTCTTTGCATGAAGCAACAAAATTATTCCAACTTGCAGCCAGATCTACATAATTCGGCCATAGATAAGTCCTGAATCTCAGGAATGATATAGAGCAGTGACCCATATTCAACAAATATATAGGTCTGGGAAATGAAGCTGAGCAGAATCAATGTAGAAAGATTGATTGTTCATAGTTCAAGTAATATGAACTACGAACAATTTAGTTCATTCTTTTTTCACTTTTTACCAATACATATAAGAATAGATCTGAAAACGTTACTCCACCTGTTTACTTTTGTTTTAAGTGTATTTAAGTGTCCAACTGTAAACAAGTCTAAAAAATACCTATGTTTAACAACATATAAAGTGGTAGAAACAGACCAGATTTTTGTTAAAAAAAAAAACCACTCTCCTATTTTATTTCAACAAATTACCTAATCTTTTATAATGTCAGTACCACAATATTTAACACTTGCAGTTATTTACTTTGAAATGGCAGATCAAAATGAACAGAAAACATTTCTACTGACAAATATAGTGTTTTGGGCACTCAAATTTATCTAAGCAAAATATTTCAGGATTACTCTACCTTGATCACCTTTTAAAGACAAAGTTGACATATCTGGAGGTGAAACATTCTGCTTTGGTACAAGCATGCCTGGCTTCCTCAGTGGTGTGAAAACAGGTTTCTAAAGAGGAAGAGAATGATTGGCTACATAAACTCTTGCTGGACACTTTAGACCATACATTAAAATTTAGCTAAATAACTGCAAAACAGCCTATAGATTACCAAGGTCAATGAATCCAGTGAATAAATATATCTGTCAATAATACCAACACCCAAAGGCAGAATAACAAATTATAAATATTCTGAATCAGAAGGGAAGTGGTAAATAACCAATGCCACTACTACTGAAAGCCATTTTGCCCACTACTGATTATCCAAGGTAATCATCCTGAGCCACCTACTACATGCCAGGCCAGTGGCCAAAAGCACACTATGCCCCAAAGTACTCTAATGTTGCTTGTTTTTCACTTAAAGTCAAAACCAGATTATGTTGTCTCCAAGTCTCACATGAGGTACACATACACCATAGCTTAAGTTTTGAGGAGAGATATCTTGTAAGAATAAGGCTTGCAAGTATAAGTACAAACTCAACTGAGCTTCTACTCATAAATCCACAAAATAAAACTATCTCTTGAGTTTCAATCCAATGTTGACAGTTTAAGAATGGAATTTTACCATGTAAGAATGGAAAAAACAAAGGGTGGGGTAGCACCAACAATTACCTTGCACTTTCCTGATACAAATCAACAACAAATTTTATTTAGTACTTTTAACATTCTGCTACACAGAAATTTACCCAAATAAACTTCAACTTTCTTTTTTTTTGATACAGAGTTTTGCTCTTTCGCACAGGCTGGAGTGCAGTGGCGCAATCTAGATTCACTACAACCTCTGCCTCCCGGGTTCAAGCGATTCTCCCACCTCAGCCTCCTGAGTAGCTGGGACTACAGGCGTCTGCCACCACGCCCAGCTTTTTTTATTTTTTACTTTTAGTAGAGTTGGGGTTTCCCCATGTTGGCCAGGCTGGTCTCAAACTCCTGACCTCAAGTGATCTGCCCACCTCCGCCTCCCAAAGTGCTGGGATTACAGGCGTGAGCCACCGTGCCCAGCCTATTCAACTCTTGTAAGACATACACACATACACCAACTAATCCAAGTCTTGTTATTTCAATATTTTAAACACAGCAGCTGGCTTTGTTTCAGGTGTCATTTTTAAAAGAATGGTATATTTTGCTAAAGAAAAAAAGACAGAATGGTCTAAACTACTTTTAAGCCCCCACTGCCCACCCCCCACCCCCGCTAAGGCTCATTAATCACAGAAGAGTTGAAAGGGACACCTTGATGTCATCTAGTACAACCCCTAGATTTTACACTCCCATTACTGATCAAAGTGTATTGTCTGCAGGTTTCCTAACAGGAATTCCCCAGGCCTTTCACCACCAAATTACACCAATGTGTGCATGCCCTAGTTGTGGAGGCTGTTGGTTTTTTTTAACAGGTATTCTGACACCAGGGGAAAAGAAGAACGTCGTCTTCGCACTAACTGAACCCCCAAAGCAGTCTACCCTTGACATTCACTCATTCACTCATCCAGCCTTTACTGAATACGCCTATGTGCCAGGCAGATGGCGGCTCTTCTCTTGTTAACTTTACCTGATTCTCTGAAGGCCCAGAGTCCTTTCCCTGAGCAGCCCTCCACTCTCGAGCCATTTCTGCGTATTTCTCCTTTTCTTCCTCCCTCAGAAGCTTTTGGAGATTGAAGGGGCAAAGAAGAGAAACAGCCGTGAGGATCCCGTGCTCCAGGGCCCGCAGGCAGATGCCGGGGCATTACAGGGAGGTGGTTCTGGTGTCAGTTTGCCCAGGGCCACAAACAGGGGCCTTCCTCTTCCTCTGGCAGGGCCAAGCCGCCTGACCTCCTCGAGGCCTTCTGCCCTCCCGCCTCACCCTCCGGCTTGCCCAACTGCCCTGCTCAGCCCTCTCACTCCGCTCCAGCCTTACCGCCCAGTCTGCGGAGCAGTAGGGGATGGCATCAGCAACGCGAGCCACAGGCAGGCCTCGTCGCCGTAGTTCGGGGATCTTCTCCTGCACGAAGAAATAGTAAGCATTCCGGCTGGCCTTGCGGTTCGGCATCGCAGCGCGGACACGTTTCCTGGCCTTAGATAGCACAAAGCACCGGCGCCCTCGCCGGGCTCCCGCCCTAAGTAACCGAGGTGGGCGGCTGCGCACGCAGCCCGCAACTCTTGGCCAATCAGGAAGCGGCGCGCAGTCACATTGCCCTGCTGGGGGAACAAACAGCCTGAGACTGGAAGATTCCGGCTCGTGCCGCTTTGCGGGTGAGGTGGGGGGAGAGCGTGGTCGCAGGTGCCAAGTGCTCTGATTGGCTGGGTGCATGGCAGGCGGAGGCATTGTCACGTGGGAGGCCTGGAGCAATTGCTGTACATTATTGCGTAATGTGCGACAAAGTAGGTAGAGAAAAAGAGGAACTGTGGGTGTTTCCGTGTTTTACAGGTACAAAGGGCCGGCCAGTTTTGTGCCAAGCACTGTGAAAAGTGTTGAGGAACATGTATGAGGAACATGACAAATAAGATCTTCCTTGCCCTCAAGTTTACAATCGAATGAGGGGAGAGGATGACAAAAACCAGTGAACCAACAAAACCGAATTTTTAAAAAGTACATTTAAAAATAAGTGTTAGAAGGAAACATAGAGGAAGAGGTTGAGATTTAAAATATCCTTAAATATTTATAGATTTCCTCATAAAACTGTTTCCTTTTTGTCAATTTTATTTCTAATTAACAATGAGTTTTTATGAAAATTTTCTTTTAAAAAATTATATTTTCTAATTGGTTACTGCTGATGTCTAGAGAAGGTATTGATTTTAGTTTTGGTCCTATGTATTTAGTCACACTACTGATCTCTTATTTTAGTTTACATCGTGCTAGTTGGTTCTCTCGGTTTTCTAATTATGTTTCCCAGAGAAAATTCCTTTCTCGGGTCAGCTTTCTAAGTGTGTGTATATGGGGTATGTATATGTTTAAAATCAAGAATGGCAGTTGAAAATTTGCTAAATTTCTGGATCTTTTCAGGTAATCACACGGTTTTATCTTTTAATTTTTTTTTTTTTTTTTTTTTTTTTAGACAGGGTCTCAGTCTGTCACCCAAGCTGGAGTGCAGTGGCACAATCCCAGCTCACTGCAGCCTAGACCTCCTGGGCTCAAGTAGGACCTCCCATCTCACCCCCGGGAGTAGTTGGGGCTACAGGTGCACACCACCAGGCCCCGGTGATTTTTCTGTTTTTTTGTAGAGACGAGGTCTCCCTATGTTGCCCAGGCTGGTCTCACACTTCTGGAGTCAAGCGATCTGCCTGCCTAGGCCTCCCAGAGTGCTGGGATTACAGGCGTAAACCACTGAACCCAGCCTAATTTGTTAACATAAAGAATATTGCTAGATTTTTCTAACGTTGATGCATCCTACCATTCCTAGTATAAACTATAGTTGATCATGAGGCTTTGCTTATTTTTTAAAAAACATAATATAGAATTTTGGCTTCCTTGATTATAGTAATATTGAACTGTATAGATTTTGTGGTATTTTCTTTACCAAATATTGGTATCAGGGTTGTGTTCAGATAGAATAATAGATGGGAATTATCTTTTCCTTGACAGGTTGGTAGAGCTTATTAGTAAAACTCTCTGACCTTTTATATCTTTGGAGGGTTAGTTCACCTTTAACTACCATTTCAATATCTTGTGTATGGTTATTAGTCTTCTCAGTTTTCTTAGTTTTCTTCACCTAATTTTTGTAATTATATTTTCCTGGAAAAATTGTCTATCTCATTTAGATTTTTCTAGTGTATTGGTATAAAATATGGCAAGGATCTGAAGCAGCTGGAACTTTCATACATTATTGGTGGGACAACTGCTTGACAGTTTCTTATACTTATCATAGGACCCAGCAATTCCATTCTTCTAGGAAAATGAAAATATATATCCACAAAGCCTTGTAGATGAATTTTGAGAGTAGAACTATTCATAAGAGCTCCAAGCTGGACAACCCAAACGTTCATCAACAGGTGAACTGATAAATTGTGGCACATTCATATAGTAGACTACTACTCAAGAATGAAAAGGAATGAACTATTGATATTCGACATGGATGAATTTTGAAATTTTGTTGAGTGAAAAAAGGCATACATAAAAGTATACATAGGATGTGATTCAGTGTATACAAAACTTGAGAAAATGTAAAACTGTAGTTATAAAAATCATATCAGCAGTTACCTGGAGCCAGGAGGTGGGGAGGGGAGATTGAGAACTGACACAGGGAACCTTCTGGGTTGTCAGAAATGTTCTCTACTTTAATTGTGGTGTTGGCGGCTATTAGTAGTATATATTTGTCAAAATTCATCAAACTATGGACTTAAAATAGGTGCGTTTCATTTTAAAGTCAACAAAGCTGACTTTAAAAAACATTGGCATAAAAACAAATGTAACAGTTGATTGTAATTTTAAACACACACACACACACACACACACACACACAAAGTCCCCTTTTCATTCCTATTTATGCCTTCCAGATTTTTTTCCTTAATACTTGCCAAATTTTATTTTATTGATCTTTTAAAAAACACTTGTAGTTTTATTGATCCACTTTACAGTTTTTCTTTCCCTTTTCACTCATTTCTGCCTTAAGTTTATTAATTCCTTCTTTCTACTTCAGGCTGTTTTATGTTTCTTTTTTTAGTTTCTTGAATAAAAAGCTTTGTTCAATTTATTTTCTTGCCTGTTTATTATGTTTCTAATTTTTTCCTTCTCTGTGTTAGCTGGATTGATAAGTATTTTTTGCTGTACTTTCTCTTCCACTGGTTTTAAGGTTATACAATCTATTTTTCTTCATTCTGCTGTTACCCATAAATTTTAGTGCACTTGTTTTAAAACTTACATTTTTATCACTACTTTTACAGCTAATAGGTATTCACATCCCCTCTTCCCAAATAGACAAGCAGCTTAGAAAATTATTACTTCTTCCCACTCAGACTTTCCCACTCCACGCACCACCATCCCACTTCTGTCTCCCACGTTGGTATCATCTGGGATTTTAATTTCACGTTGCTTTTTTTTATAACAACATTTAGATATGTCTAAAGTGTATAATTTATTGAGTTTAAACCTATGTGTACACCTGTGAAGCCATCACTGCCATCAAGATAATGAACATATCCATCCCCTAAAGTTTCCTCACTACTCCTTTATGCTGCTTGAAGTTGCCCACAGTTTACTGATGCTCTGTTCATTTTTTTCCTTCAGTCTTTTTTCTCTGTTTCATTTTGCATAGTGTCCATTGGTGTCTTTGGGTTTACTAATACTTTACTCTGTAATGTCTAATCTGCATTAATTCCATCCAGTGTATTTTTCATATCAGATTATTTATTTTCATCTCTAGAAGTTGATTGGGTATTTTTTAAAAATCTAAAAATCTTTAAGCATATCTCTACTTAACATAGTCTATCCTTCATCTACGTTGTTTAACATGGAATACAGTTGCAACGTGTAATATAATAACCATTAATTCTTGTCTACCCATTGTATTATCTGTTTCATTTCTGGGTCTGTTTCTACTGATTGATTTTTCTTCTTATGGATTATGTTGTCCTGCTACTTTTGTATGCTTGGTAATATTTGATTGGACGCTGGTCATTGTAAATTTTACCCTGTTTAATGCTGCATATTTCTATATTCTTATAAACATTTTTGGGCTTTGTTTTGGGACACAGTTCTGTTACTTGGAAACAGTTTGAGGCTGGTTTTCACTCTTTTTAGGCTTACTTTTCTGCTTTTTATTTGAGATCAGAGCAATCTTTAAGGCTAATTTTCTCCTCTACTGATACAACATCTTTCTGAGTACTGTACTTGATATTCCATAAAATTTAGAGCCAAATTCCACTTTGGCTGATGGGAATACAAACTATTTCTAGTCCTATGTGAATTCCAAGGATGGTTACTTGTAATCCTTTCAGGTTGTTCTTTCTTTGGCTCTGTGTAGTTTCTTCCCACGCATGCACTGATCAGTATTCAGCTCAGGCTTCAAGGGAGATCCTTACCACATCTCCAGAGCCTTTTTTTTTTTTGGTCATTGTGCTGTTCCCTTGTTTCTGGTATTCTGCCCTGCAAACTGTATCCACTGTGGTGCACCTGGACACCCACCTCCATCTCCTCAACTCAAGGAGATGCCACGGGGCTCTGCCTAGGTAACCCATTGTGATACTGCATTCTGGTACTCTCTCCAGGCAGCTACCTGTGGCAATCACAGAGCTCACCTTGTTTGCTGTGGTTCTTTCAGGGGTTACTCATCTCTACTCCCCAATGTCTAGTGTCTGGAAACATTGTTTCATATATTTTGACTTTTTTTATTAGGTTGGTGCAAAAGTAATTGCAGTTTTGTTTCAAGCTACTGGATACATTCATTTCCTGTTACTCCACCTTGGGCAAGATGGCTTTTTCATATTTTAACATTTTTAAAACCATATTTAGATTTAACTACCAAATTTTTAGATGGGTGATCAGGGCAAACCTCTATGAGGAGCAGGTGGCTTTTATAATGAGAAAGGATGGAAGGAATAGAGCTAGTCATGTGAAGAATTGAAAGAAGAGACTTCTAGACAGAGGGAACAGTATGTGTAAAAGCCTCAGGTGATAAAGAATTGGGTATCTCTTCAGAACAGATGGAAGACTAGTTAGTGTTGCTGTACTGTATCTAGTCAGGTGAAGAATGGTGCCTGCTGAGGTTGGAGTGATCAACAGAGATTTGGGCTTGACCATGACCATTGTAAGGGGTTCGAGTATTGCTCTAAGTACAATTGGTGTTCATTTAGGGGGGTTATTTTATATTTATTTATTTATTTTTAATTGACAGATACAAATAGTATATATTTATTGTGTACAACATATTTTGAAATATGTATATGTTGTGGAATGGCTAAATCAAATGACTTAACATATGCAATACTTCACATACTTATACTTTTTTTTGTGGTGAGGACACTTGAGAGCTACTCTATTTAAGGGTTTTAAAAAAACATTATGTTTTCTATTTGGAGAAAGAGTTCAAAGCATTAAGAATGGGCATGGTGAGACCAGTTAAGAGGCTCCTTCAGGAGTCCATGTGGGTGATGATGGCAACCTCGAACAAAAAGGAAAGGCTGGACTCAAATTGTATTTTGGGAAAAATAGAACTAGCTAATGGATTGGTTGTAGGAGTAAGAAAAAAGGAGGAGTCCTAGGATTTTGGCTTGAGTAACCCACTGGCACTTAGTGCTTTTCCTAAGATAGGGAGGACTTTGGGGCAGAGGGAAACAGTGCTAATGCCAAGGAGGGTCCAAGGTACAAAGCTCCCGATAATTTCTATTATCTGCTCCTCTCCTCATAGGTCCATTTTTTTTTTTTTTTTTTTGAGACAGGATCTCATTCTGTCAAACAGGTTCGAGTGCAGTGGCGCAATCACAGCTAACTGCAGCCTTAGTCCCATGGGCCCAAGTGATCCTCCCACCTCAGCCTCCCGAGTAGCTGGGACTACTGGTGTGCGCCACCATGCCCAGCTAATTTTTGTATTTTTTGTAGAGAAGGGGTTTCGCCATTGCCCAGACTGGTCTCAAACTTCTGGGCTCAAGTGATCTGCCTGTCTCAGCCTCCCAAAGTGCTGGGATTACAGGTGTGAGCCACTGCTCCTCTCCTTCTTTGATAAAATTGATTTTTTTCTATTTTAGTTAAGTCCTACATAAACAGAATAGCTTTCCCCACTTTCCAACCCAGATTGATTTTTTTCTATTCAGAAATTCTAAAGGGTGGCAGGTTTGGGTTGAAATATGTGGAGGGGGTGGATCAAGAGTTCTATTATGGACATGTTCATTTTGAGATGCCTACTATATATTCAAGTGGAGATGTCAAGTAGGCAATTGACCATGTAAGTCTGGAGTTCTGGGCTTGAGAAAGAATTCAGAAGTAAGCCACATAAAGATGGTATTTAAATTCATGAACTAGATGAGATCATCTAAGGAGAGTGAAAAAAAGGATCCAGGATGGAGTCCTGAGGAACACTAGCATTTAGAAGCCAGAGAAGGAAGACCCAGTAAAGATGACTGAGAAGAACATGTGAAAAAGTAGGAAGAAAGGCAGGAAAACCAAGAGAGGGGAGTGATTCCAGTAGCAAGTGGTTCATTTATTCAATAGATATGGTTCATTTATTCAATAGAGCCCACTGAATACTAGCCTCTATTTTAAGCACAAGAATAGGTTGAATAGAAAAAAGCTTATAGTGGAGAAAAAAACAGGTAATAAATAAATAAATAAACTATTACATATATAACAAGATGTCAGAACATCCTTTTGGACAATAAGTCCAATGAAGAAAAATAATGTAAGATATGGGAATAGCAACAGATAGAAGGTATAGTTTTAAGGTTAGTAAAGGCCCTATAT
This sequence comes from Hylobates moloch, assembly GCF_009828535.3. NCBI lineage: Eukaryota > Metazoa > Chordata > Mammalia > Primates > Hylobatidae > Hylobates > Hylobates moloch. The sequence continues at coordinate 66,957,510 of NW_026652283.1, forward strand.
GAAGAAATGAAATTTGAGCAAAGACTAGAAAGAAGAGAGCAAGCAAACCATGAAGATTTCTGGAGAAGAGCATTCCAGGCAGAAAGAATAGCAAGGGCAAAAGCTCTGAGGTGGGAGCATATCAGGTATGTTTGAGGAACAGCAAAGTCAGTCACATGGCTGGAGTAAAGTGAGTGAGAGGGAAAGTAGAGAGAGTATTAGAGAGGGAGCTAGGGCCAGATCATATAGGATTTACAGGGCCACCATAAGGACTTTAGATTTTTGTCTAAATTGGGGGAAACCATTGGAGATTTGGATGACTATTACTTTTTTTTTAAATTAAGTATTATGAGGTGTGATTTTCAACCAAGTATGTGTTATGCAAACCACTGAAGAGCACCACAAGTGTTCTTGGAAAATGTGGCTGAGTTTTTTCCTGATGGTAGTTTAAGTGAAGGCCACATTATTCAGTGTGCATCTTCCCTCCTGTGCTAATAATAATAATAGTAGTAACAATAGGTGACATTCATTGCAAGCTACATCTGGCTTTCTGCTAAACACTCCACAAGGGTTATCTTATCTCCCCTTCACAACAACCCTATGAAATAGATTCCATGATTATCCCCATATTGCAGAAAAGGAAATTGAGGCTGAGTGGTGAAGTGACTTCCACATGCCACACAGCCTTTGAGTGACTTTGACATCTATGAGATCCCAACTTAACACTCATTCCAATCTGTTTATCTTAGATGTTCAAGGTTGTTTATTACCTGATGCTTTGCCAAAGTTAAGAGATAAATTTCTGAGTACCATCTAGACATTGTTTGAATGTGCTCTCAGATTCTTTAGTAACTCAACCTGATGTCTGGTTGATTCCTCCTGCTTGCAATATACATGTGAATTCTACCTCTTGTGACTCCTTGCAATGTCTTTCTCAATTGATGTTAGCATTCTCTTCATGCTGCCCCTTGTTAGGTGTTTGTTACTTCTTGAGCTCTTGTAATGAGCTCTTCCATGGGAGAGACCACAATCTGTTGTCTCTGTCTCCATCAATTCATCCTACACCCTGTGGCCAGAATAACTTGGCTGAGACACAGGTCTGATCTTGTTCTACTTAGAAATTCTCATGGATGGTACATTGCTGGTGGAATTACGTCCAGATCTGCTAGCCTGGTTTCCCTTGGTTCAACTTCAGCCTACCTTTCCAGCCTTATTGCTGACTCTGCCTTTTATAAACCTATGCTCTGGGCAGCAGTTCCTATTCTCACCTCTGCCTATTGCTTGTGTATCTGTACTACCTCCTGCTCCCTTTCTGCCCCTAGAAATTCTGTCCAGATGATGTTAAAGCTTAGCCCAGGGGTCACCTTTTCATGAACATATCTCTGACCAGGACTACTGATAACTAATTGACCCTCCCCCACTTAATTTTCCTACCATATTTGGTACATGTCCTAATACAGGCCCTGTCACACCATCATAAAGACCACATATTTGCCTCCCTCCCTCCCTCTCTACACACATGGAGACAACTCAGATGTAAGCTCTTTGACATAAGGGGCTGTGATTCATTCATCTTTGAAATCATATTCGTTTTTAATTTCTAGATAGCATAGTGTCTAGAATATAGTAAGTATTCAATAAACGTGTGGAATAAATGAATGAATTCAGGGAAAAGAAAAGGAGAGATGAGGAAAAGGGAAGATGAATACACTGGGGGTAGTTTGTAATTAATTAGACAAGGACACATTGATCATCTCTATGTAAAAGGCACCTACTCAGAATTGGGGAAGGAGTACAGAATTAACACTTCTGTGGGAGATCCTCACCCCGCTATTTCAACACAAAGGTCAAGGCTGCTGTTTTCTAACCCTGATCTTTAAAGCCCACATGCCACTTCTCTTGCTTGAGCAGTTTCTTTTCATGGTGCTCGATGTTCTGGCCTTCTCACTCTAGCTCTCTTCCCTGCCCATTTGCTGGGGGTGAGGTCATCGGATGACATATTTGTTCTGGCTCATTTCCCTCTCTCAGGTTCTGTCTTTGACCTGTGCCAGGAAGAAGGCCTTTAGGAGAATGTGCAGGGCTGGGCTCTGAGAAACAATCTTCTGGCTAAATCACCAAGACCCAGAGCCCAAGGCAGCTTCATCTTGTAAACTATAGGCAGCCAGTTACCCTTTCTTCCTATAGCCTTTGGGCTATAGGAAGCTTCTTGACCACTAGTATAAGAATTGCTCTGCTGCTCATCTGGGGGGCTGTCAATGCTGTTCTGGTCTCCAAAGGATGCTAACAATGAAATAAAAACAGAAACAAAAGCAAAAACTGGAGGCAGGGCTCCTAAAAGAGCAGTAACCTTCATCTCTGGCTCTGTAACTTACAAAGAAATTATAGGTTGCACTGTCAGTAAAAGCTCCCAGGGCTCAACTGCTCATAATTAACTTGATTAACTGCTCACGAATGAGACATAATGAGAGCAGGTGTACATGTGGGGGCTTTGTATCTGGCTGAAGATACAGGCCTGACAAAACACCTGTCACTCCTTCTCCTTGCTTCTCTCCTTTCTGCAGGGATGTCCTAGAGACTGGAGGACAAATTTACAATGAGTAAATTTTGGCATGGGCACAGCTTTTGTCCAGCATCTTTTCCTATATTACAGAAATATTAGAGGGTATAGAAAGTTATAGGCTGGGCACAGTGGCTCAAACTTGTAATCCCAGCACTTTGGGAGGCTGAGGTTGGAGGATTGCTTGAGCCCAGGAGTTTGAGACCATACTGGGCAACATAGCAAGATGCAGTCTCTAAAAAAAAAAAAAAAATTAAAAATTAGCTGGGCTTGGTGGCATGCACTTGCAGTCCCAGCTACTTGGGAAGCTGAGGCAGGAGGATAGCATTGAGCCTAGGAGTTCAAGGTTGCAGTGAGCTATGATGGCACCATTGCAGTCCAGTCTGGGTGACCGAGTCAGACCCTGTCTCTAAAAGAAAGAAAGAAAGACAATTATAAAGAAAAAATATAAATGAATGATGATCTTCCCAGAGATAACCATTGTTACTCATTTGTTTCCTTTGTCCCTTTTAAATGTATTTTTTCATATTCGATACCAAGCTCTAAATATACTTTTATGTTCTATTTTTCTGCACATTATCCTTGGATGGACCTTTTTAGGGAATGCTTTGGTAGAGAGCTAATTCAGGCAAGGGCTGCCCCCACTGTTGAGCAGGATCTAGCTTTAGGATGGGGCACACAAAGCATCACCTAATTCAACACCCAGCACCACTGCAGTTGGATTTGAAGCCTGAGACTGCAGGTTCTTGGATTAAATCTGCTGGAAGTACATGGAATTTTCAACACATTGTCCCAGCCTTTTACCTTTTTAAATTTCTAGTTAGTATGGTGTCTAGTGTCCAAGTTCAGATTTTGTTTTGTTTTGTTTTGGCATAATGCATTTGTATACTTGCATTTCCTTTCTTTAAAGCATTTTCTTAATGAAACAATTTGTTCAACATGAAAGGACTTCAAGATTGAAAATGTTTTTGGTTTTCAGTATAGGGTGCCTAGAGTCTCCAGTTTTTTTAGTTCCTTGGTTTTTTTGGTTCCAGTTTTTTTAGTTCCTTGGTTTTTTTGGTTCCAGTTTTTTTAGTTCCTTGGTTTAATTTAGTTTTTTTTTAACTTATAATTCATTGAGGGTGGTTTTGAAGGTATGGAGGATGGGAAAGATAGCAAACCCAAAAGGTAGCAAGAGAAAAAAAAGATGGACCAAACTTACATGAGAAAAATGGTATCTGTTTCAGAGTCATACTTCATATATTCCTCTTGGAATGCAGGATCAGAGAGAAGTAGAAATATGATTTTATCTGTGTGCTTTAAACAGACTCACGTTAAGCAGTATTCATGTGCATGCATGCCTGTGTGTCTGCAATGAAATCATGTTTTAAAGAGGATTCAGCTACATTATATTTATAACTATGTGGTTGCTACCAGCTACCAGCATGTCTCCTTGCGGTGGTTCACTTCTCTTTTCTCTGTGTCCTAATTCTGTTCTATAGTGTAGAGCTTTGCTGAAGCAGCCTGTTAGTCCCCCCACCACATACAATCCCAGCTGTGGCTTCCTGGGAATCCTGTTCTGGTCCCATACAGGTCCTTGTTCTGACATGTTTGTCTCGTTGCAGTAGAAAGTTTGAAGTATTGCAGATCCAGACCCCTTCCTTGGCTGTGATGAATCAATCACTCTATTTGGGGTCCTGTCCTATTAGGTCAGAATGAATGAACAACTGGAGCTTAACCAGATCCAAGGCTCATTAGAAAACATCAGCTCAACAGCTTCCCAGGAGAAAAAAAAAAGATAGGTATTGCTTCTTAAACATTACTGTGCATCGGAAGCACCTGGGGAAAGTGGTTAAACTGCAGATTTATGGGTTCCACCTGGAGTTTCTGATCTCATTATTTTTAGTAGAGCCTGGGAATCTGTGTTTAAGCAAACATAGTAATATCATCCTGATACTGGAAGTTCAGAAACCACATTGGGACTCTGGGTGCCATATCCCATCACCCACCACCAATATGGAAAAATAACACCATTCTCCCATCCTCTTTCCACCTCCATCCCTTAGGCTACATGTTTTGAATCATTGCATATACTTCAAAATTTATATTAACCCTTCATCACCTTGGTAACATGTGCAAGGTGATGGAGGGGCACACATTGTGATTCACTCCAGTTTAGCATCCCCTTCAGGATGGCCTGGGCCCCACTCACTCAGGAAGATTCAGGATACACCATGTGTACCTCTCTGGCTATAAAGTAGACATGCAGGGCACTACATGGAAAACACATTTCTGGGATGATGGACAAGGCAACTGCATTCTATGATTCATTGTGGCACAAGCTCTTCTTCAAGTCTCCTGATTCCTTGTTCAACTACACAGACACCTCCTCTGAGCAGACATGAGTTCATTTCTGTGGGCATTCACGTTCCACTTCATATACACATCCAGGCTCCCTTCACTCAGTCCATCTCCCATTTTTCACATATATAAACTTGCTCGTATGTCCAAGTTTTGCATAAAATGCCATTATTTTTTGAGACAGGGTCTCACTCTGGCACCCAGGCTGGAGTCCAGTAGCGTGGTCACAGCTCACTGCAGCCTCAACCTCCCAGGTTCAAGTGGTCCTCCCATCTCAGCCTCCAGAGTAGCTTGGACTAAAGGTATGCACAACCATGCCTGGCTAATTTTTGTATTTTTTGTAGAGATGGGGTTTCACCATGTTACTCAGGCTGGTCAAACTCCTGAGCTCAAGCGATCCGCCCACCTCAGCTTCCCGAAGTGCTGAGATTACAGGTGTGAGCCACGGCACCTGGCCAAAATGCCACTGTTATGTATGCTTAGATAATAAACACTATTCAAGCTCTTTTGTGCACTGTGTGACACACACACATAGATGCAGCAAATGGCAGAGCATAATACAAATATATCATCTCAATCTTCTGGTGTAGATGTTCTTTTTGTGGTGCAAACAGTATATGCTTTAGAGTCAGATTCAAATCCTAGCTCTGCCACTTACTAGTTGCCTGATCTTAGAGAAGTTAGTTAAATGCTCTGGGCCTAAGTTCCCTCTTTAGGGTTAAATGACAAGGTTTGTAAAACATGTAGAACTCTGCCTAGAACCTAAAGGAAACCCACAAATGTTAGGTACCTCCTATATTTTTATTTTTCTGCATATGAAAGGAAATAGTCCTCAAATTTCTCTCATGCAGTACATAGCATGAAAAAATCATCCTGGCCAAAATAAGCAAAGAGTTTATGAAAGGATATTGGGTGGCTCAAAGAAGTGCTGGGGAAGTGAAGAGCCAAGTGTAGAAGAGAGGCTAGAACCCAGAGAGCCTGCAAGACCACAGCCAAAAATCACACCTTGGAGCATCCTGGTGGCTTGACCTCTGCCACAGCTGATCGTGTACACTGGATGCTGCTGCCGCCTCAGCGACAAAATCAATTCTCCACTGTCCTTGTTCCTTATATCCACCACTTGCTCCAGAATCAAAAAGCTCTGAGGGAGAGGTCAGCCTGGCTATGCCAGAGGCCCGGGCCTGCACTCCAGCTGGGATGGTCAGGGAGGTGGCTCTAGACTTTCTGGCTTCTGCAGTTGGAATTTCTCAGAATAAGAAGGGAATTGAGATGTCAGGCAGCCATAAAAGACGGCTGTCCAGGGTCTATTCTTACCATTTCTCACACGTTCACATACATATCCTCCCTGTCTGCGTACACATTCACTCTTAGGTGTGGAGTCTGTCTGCTCCAGGAATTCCCCCTCCAGCCTGGCACCACTCTGTTTTCAGATGCTACTTGAGACCTTTCTGCTATGTCTCTTTCCTCTGCCCAGAATGCCCTCGCCTGCCCCCTTTCCACCAGGGGTCCTTGAATGGCTCAAATCTTGCGCTTTCTGCAAATGCCAGCTCAGATGTTACCCCTCCTTTATCGTGGTGCCCCCTCCCCACCCACAACTAACTTACTCCTTCCTCTGTGTTCCCAAGGCACTTTATGCCTCCATTATTGCACTTGCCCCGTTTTACTAGGAAGAAGTATCATGTCTTTAATGGTCTGACCTTCCTCCCTTTCCTGGACCCAAGGTGAGGCTCCTAAGGGCAGGAAGTCTATCTCATTCCACTTTGTAACCTTAGTTCTTAGCAGCTAGTAGAGACTTCATAAATATATTTCTTAAGCAAATCATACATTTATCAGTTCTCTCTCAATACATACATTTTGAGACACAAGACAAATCCGTCTGACAAATAGGAATAATCCATGTGAATGCGTGCTGGAATCTATAAAGTGTTGGATGGATTTAAGCCGTTATAATCATTTATCTCATTGTGGTTTTACATATTTTCTGTTAAAGGGCCGGATGCCCTTATTCTACCTCATATTTTAACAGGAAAAAGTAATGACGCGAGATTCCCGCCTACCTTTTTCAATTCTGCGGAGCCTCTTGCCTGGTTCCTTGCACTGTCAAAAAGGAAACCAGACGGAGGGGCGGGGGTACCGCAGAAGCGAACATTCTAGCCTAGAGGACTTGCTAGTTAAGTCCCGTAAGAAGTTACGCCAAGTCCCCGCCGTGCCCCACCCTCGCCGCTGTCGCTCTCTCCCCGTTCAGGTTGGCTGTGGCTGCCCGCAGACACAGGCTCCCCCTGCTCGAGTCCCCAGCCAGCGTTCTCGCTGGGGTTCCCGGGCGCGGGCGTCCCTGGGAGAAGCCGCGATGATCGCTCCCCGCTCGGCGCGGCCCGCGGGGCAGCCTCCCCCGCGCCTCTCGCTGCTTGCCACCCAGCGACCCCCTCTCCCCGCGTGGCCTCAATCACTCCACGCTGACCTTTGGGCCGCCGGGGGCCAGCACGTGACCGAGAAACTTTGGCAGTCGCGGCAGCGGGCCGCGGGGCGGAGGCGCGGGAGGCGGTGCGGCGGCCGAGCTCCCCCGCGCGGCGGGCTCTGCGGCGGGGAGGCGCTCGCCCCGCGCCGCGCTGCCTGGGCGTGCGGATGCGCCGCCAAGCGCCGCGCGGACCCCGGAAGCCCGCGGCAGCGCGCGCTCCGCCGGCGGCGCGATCCAGCCCCCGGCCCCGCCTGCGCGGCCGGCCCGGCGGGCGCTGCGCCCAGGGACGCCCGGTGCCCGCCGCTCCGCTGCCGCGAGGTGACAGCGATCCTTCTGTTCCAGCCATTTCCCACTTTCCTCACTCCGTAATTCGGATGGGAAGTTGGGGAAGATGGACAGGGTCTTGCTGAGGTGGATTTCTCTCTTCTGGCTAACAGGTAAGAGTCCTTTTTTACAGAAAGGAATAACTTTGTATATTCCTGTATTGGTTCTGTTCTCACCGCGCCCCCCCTCACCCCCCATTTTCCTCCTTACTGACCATGTTTAAAGCTGCTTAGCGGTCTGGTGGAAAGTGGGGGAGGGGGCAGCGTGTGTGTTTGTGTATGTGTTTGTGTGTGTGTGAGAGAGAGATAGAATGATGGGGGCGGCGGGGAAGAAGCCCAATGACAAGTGAGACGCATCTAGATGCAGGTGCTTGACTCATTGGCGCTGAGGTTGTTCTTTCGAATGCATTTCCCCTCCATAAAACGGTTCTCCTTCGGTCTTATCCTGAGTTTGTAATGCTGTGAGTCCTGTGAAAAGCCTGGCTGGAATAAAGGAAGCTCAGAGGGAGCTGATTAAATGAACTGGTTTTCTGGAGGTGGAGGCTGGAGGACTGTCTCCTTAATTTCTTCCCTAGAGAAGGAGGGGGACCCAGGGCATTCTCTGTGGCTCTCTGGAGGGTGCAAGGAACTGGAGGTTGGGAAGGAGATGGGGATGGAACCTTCACTGGTTGTGGAGTTTAGAGCCTGGCTCTCTCTCACTTGGTATCATTTGGGGAGTGGTCCCAAATGATAATTAGAAAGCAGAAGAGCCTTTCTAATAGGTGCCCTCCCCGCTCCCTGAAAGATAATTTGCAGAGAGATTTAGAGGCATTGGGCTTCTCCCCAGCATCAAAGTCACTGGTCTAGCTGGGTCCTCTGTGTCCTCCCCTCCTTTTTGGTGAACTTTCTCCTCATTCTCCTGGGGTCAGTAGATGCTCTTGTTCTTAACCCATTTCCCCACATGAGGATTCCGATTCCCTTAGGGATACGGGGCCTTCGGGTGGCCAGCCCTGAGAGATTCACAAAGCAGCCCTGCTGAAGGGAGTGGGATGGGGGTGAGGAAGGTCTGGATAGCTTGAACTGGGTCAGAGGCAACCATTCAAATCAAGGTGGAGGCAGAATGATGGAAGAAATGGAAAAAGGGGTCAGAAAGGTGAGGACAGGATGGGGGTGGAAAGCAGGAGAGAAAAGGGAAAATAGTACCACATGAGAAGTTTTGTCACCTCTAGGGTCACCAGCCAGAAGATCTGGACAAAATCAAGGCACTAGGCAAAGCGGAACAAGCTTAAAACAGCTAAAACAAGTCATGGAAAGGGGGTAAAGTACATTTAGCAAGAAAAGGCAAATACCCCATTTCCCTTAGCTTCAGAATAAGATTGTTCATTGCCTAAATATTTTTCCCATTTCAAATGAAATGCCCCTAACATTGCCGTTGTCCCACTGCTGGGTTTAGGCTGGGGGAGGCACCCTCAGCAGAGTTAGCCTCTTCTTTTGGCTGCTTTGAGTTCATCCCTCCCACATTATTCAAATATGAATCATCTCTAATTTCAGGGTTTGGCTGATCCATGCCATCCTGCTCCCCTGGCCTCCCAGTGCCTTCCACTCCCACCCTCACTGATTCTTCACATCCTTAATCTGCCTCTACTCTCAGTTATCAATATTCTCAGGGCACTTAGTCCTTGAGCCTGTATCACAACAGCACTGAAGTCAGCCAGGCATCGGGGGAAGGGGTCCCTGAGTCAGAGGTGCTCTTACAGACACGCTGGGGTCTGCCTAAAAGAAGTACTCTGGGGGTTTGCAGGGAGTGAGAGAAGAAGGGAAACATAGATCTCTCTTTAGATGGCTCACAGCTTTTTATGAAATGGAATCATATCACTGGAGGGGACTACAGGAACTGTAGTTCAGCCCTCTCAGTTTATAGAGATGGAGTCCTAGAGAGGCAGTATGCACATAGCACGTTCGTGATTGATTAGGGACTAGATCCCAGTTCTCTCAAACCCCAGACCAGTCTCATTTGCCCTCTCCTAAGCTGCCTGTCTGGGCTTTTTGCTGGAGGGCTTTTTGTTTTATTTTTGTTTTGAGGGAGGTGATGCTTTGTCTGTGCCTTCTGCCACCTGCACCTGGAAAGGCTGTTCTGCTTGGAATCAGGCAACAGGTTAGTTATCAGGACCAGCTCAGCTGTCAGATGGCTGGGAATTCTTTGCTCTGAAAGTGAGACTGACTCCTGGGATCCCATTGATCATCCTCTGCTCCCTGCTCCTGCTTTCTCCTCATCCCATCACTGCTGTCAGAGGTGTGGACAGACAAGCTGCCTCTCAGCCTCAGCAAAGTAAAGGAGCAAACAATGGCGGCTGGGGAGGGGAGGGAGGAGACAGAAGCAGACAAGGAGGAGATGAATTCAGACTCATTCTTCACAGAGAACCATGAGAGGAAAGGTGAGAAATTTAAGTCCAGCCCAATCAATGAATTCTGTTTTGAGGGGGTGGTAGAAAGGAAGGGAGACAGGGAAGAACAGATTAAAAATGAGACAGAGAGCCAGAAAAAAAACCACATTCATTCTTCCTCTCCCTCCCTTTCTCTCCCCACCATCTCTCTCCCACTCCCTCTCTATTTCTCCTCCGCTCGCCTCTCCTCCTGTTTCTCTTTTTTAATGCAAGCTGAGCAATTTCTAATCAACACTTCAGTTTTTTCCTCCAGGCTCTAGCAGCTCCTTCCTTATCTTTCATTACTAAAATTCTGTATTTCTTCCTGTTATATATTTAGCCTCATGATTCCTTATTGCCATTGTGGTGTTGCTTCCTGTAATATATTGGTTTTCTTATTGTTGATGTTGTTGTTGTTATTTTGAACAAAACGAAATGCTTACCAGCTGCTATTTTAGCAACAGGTGCCATCTAGCAATAAGACTTGAAGGAGGGTTCATTCTGTCTTTGTTCCTGAATATGGGTGGCGTTTCATCCTTTCCTGGCAGCAGAGGCTGTGAGAAACGCTGGAGCTGTGTCGACACTCTGGGAACACTCCTGGAGCAAGCGATGTGTTTTCCTGGAGGCTTCTTTGGCTATCTCTATGATAAAGATTGCTTGATGGATTAGCATTTCTTTTTCTTTTCTTTTTTTTTTTTGAGACACAGAGTCTTACTCAGTCACCCAGGCCAGAGTGCATTGGCACCATCTCGGCTCACTGCAACCTCTGCCTCCTGGGTTCAAGCAATTCTCCTGCCTCAGCCTCCCAAGTAGCTGGAATTACAGGCACACGCCACCACACCTGACTAATTTTTGTATTTTTAGTAGAGTCGGGCTTTCACCATGTTGGCCACGTGGGTCTCAAACTCCCAACCCCAGGTGATATGCCCGCCTTGGCCTTCCAAAGTGCTGGGATTACAGATGTGAGCCACCATGCCTGGCCCTGGATTAGCATTTCTTTTGGTTTCACTTGTTTGTCTATTCTACAAGCATATATTAAATTCCTGTGATTTCTAAGTATTATAATAAGTGCTGAGAATGAGGCGCTGAAAGACATAGTCCTTGCCCTCAAAGTGTTGTCAGTCTAGTCAGTGATTCAAATAAGTTTTCAGCCATGCACAGTTGTTCGTGCCTGTAATCCCAGCACTTTGGGAAGCTGAGGCAGGCAGATCTCTTTGAGCCCAGGAGTTTGAGACCAGCCTGGACAACATGGTGAAACCTCATCTCTACAAAAAATACAAAAAAATTAGCCAGGCACTGTGGCTTGCAGCTGTAGTCCCAGCTACCCAAGGGCCTGAGTGGGAGGATTGCTTGAGTAGAAGAGCCTCCGGGAAGTAGAGGCTGCAGTGAGCTGAGATTGTGCCACTGTACTCCAGCCTGGGTGACAGGGTGAGACCTTGTCTCAAAACAAAAACCAAAAACCAAGTTTTCCAGTCACTTTGTCATGGTAGTTAAAGGTCCTTTGATGAGAGCCACACACCTGCTGTGAGAGCATGGAGGAAGCACACTCAACCCAAACCAGGAGTGGTGCAGCAGCTCTGAAACAAATTCCCAGAAAACATGATAGTTAAGATATTTGTTCATGAGTAGTCAGTGAGTGACTTACTCCTATGTCCCAGAAGTTATGCTGGGGTTGATAAGATGAATAAGTCATAGCCCTTGCCTTTAAGGTACTCAGTCTGGTGGTGGAGACACCAGTTATGGAGTAGCATTGTGCAAAAGCAGTGATAAAGATCTGTACTCTGGAGTGCCTTGAAGGGGCCCCCAACCCAGCCTGCAGTGGGAAGGGAGGTATCAGAGAATGATCATTAGTTGGTCTGGTTTCATGTTCAGGTAGACACCTGGTGACTGAAGGATAGGCTTGGGTGTAGAGAGTTAAAATGTTATTAGCCCTGGAGAAAGAAGAATCGCTTTTAGAGACTGCTGACACCTCAACTTCCGTTATCTCTTTTCCTGTCCTGTATACCTTCCAATTTCTCCTCCTCCTCTGTTCTACTTTTCTCCGTGGAACTTACCTTATTCATCTTCTTTCATCACTTTAGCACAGCTCTCGCAGCTTGGCATCGTCCCCCAGCCTGGATGCTTCTTTCTGGACTAGGAGAGGGAAGTTGTTTGAATATCCTCATCACTGTTTACACTTTAGACATAGGAGTATTCTGGGTGGCTAGTTTATATAGACTTGGGTATCAGTATGAGTAGTTTTGCACTACTCGCACTACAGTGCAAGTACCTAGTGCTTAGTTCAGTATTAGTATTAGTACCAGGACACGGTTCGTAGAAAGAGTCTTCACCTGGGAACTGAGGATTAGATTCTAGTCCCACCTCCTCCATAAATCACTGTATAACCATGGGTTTGGATCTTGGTCTTAAATATTGAGCAAGGTGCTTTTTAAACTTAACTTCAGCTCTAAGATTCTAGGGTTCTGAAATTTTCCCTATTAAAATTTGATGAGTTGTAAATGAAAGCTAAAGAGTGACAGGTACATGATTCCTTTTATAATTTACCCAGGAAGAGCCATCAAGGGAGACCCAGTTATTTTTTTCTTCAGACTTTCTCAGACCATTAATGATTGGAATGAAAAACACCAGGTAGAAAGGAAGAGCTCTTCCTCAAATTTTCAGAAGAACAAATGGAGCTGTTGCTGGACGGGACAGGTTCTTCTCTGAACAATTAAATGTAGTCATATTGGGAACTGGTAAAGTGAGGCAAATACTTTGGACGAGATGGGATGAATCTTACTCCAGCCAATCTGGTCCTAGAATGTCCCTTCTAGTCCCAAATTTTTGTTCTGGGACTCACCTGTTCACCCCTTCCAACTATTTTTACTCTTATGCCTTCTTTTTCCCAATGTTGTTCTCACTTATTTACATCCTATGATGCTTTTCTGTGTGTTAAATGGCTTTCATAGACATTATCCCATTTGATCTTGCCAACTAAGGAAGGCTGGTATTACCTACCTATACTTAAGAAGACCAAGGCTCAGAGGAAATAAATGACTTGTCCAAGCCCATGATATCTTACTGGTTAAAAGAATAAGAAATAATGTCACTGCCTTAATATGACTTGGTTATTCGAAGTGCCTGAATTCAGGGAAACATTCTTTTCTGGTTAAGGTACATCAAACTATAACTCCTGATTTCGGTGAACATACATGGTGTCTATTATGGGGCATTGGATATTGAGGCACAGAGTTCATAGAACTCAGGGAAATAGTGCAAGAAAAGTGAGAAAGAATGGCAGTTAGTTTATCGTAATGAAATCCTAAGATCTAGTGGGAAAGGAGCGAATGAAGAGGACTCCAGCAAAGCACATGAGAGCAGAGGATGTGCCCCAGTGACAGAGCAGAAACTGATGGCACATCAGAGCCCATCTGGGACTGGGGGCTGCTGCTGTGCTCTCAGGAGCCACACAGGATGTAGCTACAGCATATGCATGCTTAAAATCTCAGTCTTCAAGATAGTTTTTGGCTTTCTGAAAATGAAAGAAAGTGTTTTGGATGACTAGAGTTCTTTATGGGCCAAGGAACATGGAAGAACTCGGAAGAACATGCTGCTTCCTCTATTCTCCTTCAGCATGTGGAACCCTACAGAAAGTGGTGCTGAATAAGGAGTAGGGCCCTTGCATTCAGCTGAGACCCTGTATCATCACTCCTTCCATGCCCTTGGCTCACCAGGAGGCAGCGTGTGTGTGTGGGGGGGGTGGTGAGGCTCAAACAGACCTGGATTTGAATGCCAGCTTAGGATTTTATCTTTTTTGTTGTTGTTGTTGCTTTAATAATGGAAAGCTAACCTACCTTATAGGGTTGTTGTGATAATTAAAATTAAACTATATAAAACTTCTAACACAATATTTGGCACACAGTAGGCCTTCAATACTTATTATGAACCCAAACTAGATGTATTTGTCAGTATTTTGATGCAGAAACAAGCAGCGCCCAAATATCAATAGCTTACAACATACACTTAGTTCTTGCTCATATTATATGAGACCTGCAGTCAGCTGTGGGTAGCTATGGATTGGCTAGGTTTGATGGAGTTGGCCCAATTCCAATTCTCTTCTTACTCCAAGACCCAGGATAAAGGAGCAGCCACTATCTGAGCATTTTGTTCTCACAGTGGAGGGCAAATGCTCAAGGGGTCAGGGCAAGGGCAGAGCCAAACCATACAAATGCCTTTAAAGCTTCTGCTTGGCCGTAGCTACGGCACATCTGCTCACAACCCATTGACCAAAGCAAGTCATGTGGCCAAGCTTGAGTCTACAGGGTGGTAAGTATACTCTGCCTACAGGGACTAAAGCAAGGATGGGGAGGAAACAAATCATTGGGAATAAATACTATAATCTGTCAACTGGGTTAAATTATTCAACACATGTATGGAGTACTTACCATGTATCAGCCTTTAGAAGTCTGCAGAGGGAGCTTGTTATTAGTGGGGGAGATAGATGGCTAAATAAGAAATTCTCAGGGAAAGTGATGTGATTCTTTGGGGTACTGTGACTGCTGTAAGAATAGGAAGAAGCTTCTAGAGGCAGTGATAGCGCTGAGCAAGTCCTGAAGGATAAGTAGGAGCTGGCTAGAGAAGAGTGGGATGGGGGAAGGAGAATCTGCAGAGACAACAGCCTGTGCAAAGGCCAAGAATCAGGGGAGGGCATGATGTTTTCTGAAAACTCAAATACTTTAGTATGGTTAGAGTATTTAGTACTGTAGGAAGAATGGAAGGTAGTAGCCCCATCTGAAAGGAGCTTTTGTGCTCCTGAAGGCTAGAGGGAATCTTTTAAGAATCAGAGCAAGAGAGTGGCACAATCAGATGTGCATTTTAGAAATATCATGTGGATCTCAGTGTGGAGAGTATATTAGACATGGACAAGGCTTGTAGCAGAAATCAACTAGGGGACACTTGCAGAAAGCATGGTGAGACACAATGAGATCCTCAGCTCACATGGTACAGTGAGGATGAGAGAACTGGACAGTGACCAGAGGTGGAGGACATAGGACTGACTTGGATGGATGTGGTGGTTGAAGGGGAGAGAGTGTCAAAGTGCCTCCAAGTTTCTGGCTGGGGACTGCTGGAGATGCCATTCATCAACATGAACTAACACAGGAGGAGAAATGTGTTTTGTTTTGTTTTGTTTTGAGACAGAGTCCCACTCTGTCGCGCAGGCTGGAGTGCAGTGGCATGATCTCAGCTCACTGCAGCCTCTGCCTCCCAGGTCAAGCAGTTCTTGTACCTCAGCCTCCCAGGAAGCTGGGACTACAGGCACACATCACCATGCCCGGCTAATTTTTGTATTTTTAGTAGAGACAGGGTTTCACCATGTTGGCCAGGCTGGTATCGAACTCCTAGCCTGAAACAATCTGCCTGCCTCAGCCTCCCAAAGTGCTGGGATTATAGGTGTGAGCCACCGCATCCAGCCAGGAGAAATATGTTAAGGAAGGAAGATGAAGGTTCCCCTTCCTCCCTTCCCCCTCCCTTTCTACCTTCCTACCGTCCTTCCTTCCCATTTAAAGTATAGCCTAAGCTGTTATAACTAAGAGATCCCAAAATATTGTAACCCACACAAAAGAGTGTATTTCTCTCTCCTGTAAGAGTCCAAATCTGTGGGGATAAGCCTACCATTTCCAACATGCAGCTTCCGAGACTGCTCATAGCCATTTCTCAGCAGGAAGGGGCAAGAAAAGCAGAGTTCCAGGGCAAGCCACTTGTTTTGAGAGAAGTGGCCCAGATGTTACACACATCGCTTCTCCTAACATACGTTTGTCCTGAGCCTAGTCACGTGGCCACACTTAGCTAAAAGAGAGGCTAGGAAATATATACTACTTGGCTGGCCAAATTAAACCTGGGAATTTCTGTTACTGAAAGGAAGAAGGAGATGGTTAGCGTCTCCATCTACAGATGGATGAGTTTGAGGTGCTTGCATAACATCCTGATGGACAGTGAAGTTGTATATTTGATTCTGGAGCTTAGGAAAGAGATCTAGACAGGAGATACAGATAACAAGTTGGTAAAGGCTGATAAGAGCTTTGTTAGAGGAGTTTTTTCCTGTCTTAAGTGGCTGTTCCATCCCAGAAGTCTGACCCACTTGGAAACCAAGACAGTTTTCAAAGTACCTCCACATTGCAGGGTAAAGACTGACCTCTTTTAGCACTGCTTTGTCCCATTGGAACAGCGTGTAAGCCAGCTAGATATCACCCATGAACTCATTTCAGGTATGTGGAAGATGAGGCAAATGAGACAGAAAGAAAATGTTTCTAGCTTTTACCTACGCAGTGATGGCAGAGTACAAGAAAGGATGGCACACTTGGACACAGAGAAAATATGCTTGATGAATAGCAAGATTTGTGTAAACAAACACCAGAGTTATTGGCAGCAAATAATAACTATGCCATGAGCAAAAATCCACCTGGGCAGTGGCAGCACTGGTATTTACCATGGCTCTTTGGAAAAGAGTGACATATTGCTGCTTTTGAGACTCTTGTGGGGAAAACACACGAAAATACTATCATGTTTTTAAAAATTTCAAGATGGTACATCTGGTTACCCTAATCCTAGAGTGGATTGAGCAATCAGGTATACCATGGTAACAATGAGAAACTGATTCTGGCCAAATTAAGCAGGAAAGTACTTTATTGGAAAGAAGTTGATTAACTCACAGAATCAATGGGAAAGCTGGAGAATGAGGCTCAGAAAACAGGCAGATTCCAAGGCAATGTCTACTATTCTTGGTAAAGCCTTTTTATTTTAGTTTTTTTAGGTTTTTTTTTAACACAAGTTTATCAAGGCGATGAATAGTTCCTATTTCGAGAAGAAAAAAAGATTCAAGCTGCATCTTCTTTGTCTTTATACTTTTAGCCTTGTCTTTAAATATTTCCCAAAATGTTTTATTCTCATCCCGACAATGCTACTAAGGGCTGAACAAGCTTTCTTTCCTTGTCTGAATTATGACCAAACCCAGAGGAGACGTTTACTCATCTCCCTATTCATCTCCTACACTTAAAAAACCTGCCCATTGGTTGTTCCTAAAAAGTATCTTAGGAAATTGGGACTACATGTTAAAACTGTAAAAACAAAAGATGAATGTCTTAAAGAATACCTAAGTTGACCAGCTTGGCCAACATGGTGAAACCTCGCCTCTACTAAAAAAAATAAATAAAAAAAAAATTACCTGGGCATGGTGGCGCGCACCTGTGGTCACAGCTACTTGGGAGGCTGAGGCAGGAGAATCACTTGAACCCAGGAGACGGAGGTTGCAGTGAGCCGAGATGGTGCCACTGCACTCCAGCCTGGATGACAGAGAAAGACCCTGTCAAAAAAAAAAAAAAAAATACCTAACTTGAAGGCAGGCAAAGAAAGATTTGTACAGATTGGGCATTGCTAATCTGAAAATTTGAAATCCAACCAAAATCTGAAACTTTATGAGTGCCTACATAATGCCAAAAGTGGAAAATTCTATACCTGATACATTTGCTTTCTGATTGTTCAACGTACACAAACTTTGTTTCATATACAAAATTATTAAAAATATATAAAATTACCCTCTATATGAAATATAAATGAATTTTGTGTTTAGATTTGGGTCCCATCCCCAAGATACCTCTTCATATATATGCAAATATTGCAAAATCCAAAAAAATCTGAAATCTGAAACACTACTGGTCCCAAGCATTTCAGATAAGGGATACTCAAACTATATTGTCATACTGAATGAAGAAAGAATCTGAAGGCCAAGGTATGCTGAGGAATGGGCAATTCTGAGGTCAAATCCTGCTTTTAGTACTCAAAGAGTTAAGGGGTGGGTGAGCATTATACAGTATTTCTAAAGATGCCTGTCTCTAATGATGATAATTTTCCATGACCTTCAGCAGCAATCTTTGTTTCTCTAAAATGGGGCTGTGCTTATAGATCTGCCTCCCAAAGATGCTGGCAGGAATAGCTTACAACTAGTGGGGGAAAGGAACTTGCTTTGAAAAAAATGAAAGTGCTAAAAATAAGAATAGCATTGCCTTAGAGTCTGTGTTTGTTATTCTTGCAAGAACACAGTTCATCATATATAGAATCTTTTTCTTTACATGAGAATTGGGGCAGGACCTTTTTTTGCACATGCAGCGAGACATTGTCTGCACTTGAAGCTGATCTTCCCTAGCCTGGTGACGAGGTACCTACACCTGGAGATTAGCTGAGATGGGGGCTGCTGCTCTGAGCTGTCACTCTTCACTCTACCTTTAGGCAGCTTTCCTAGTTATTGGCCAGAATCCATTCTCTGAGCTGGGGACCACCTGCTAAGAAAGGCCCCTCAGACTCACAGGTTCGGTTTTCATTCATTCATTCATTCATTCCACATTTTTTAGCTTCACCTGTATTCTTTGCCTTTGCTGTATGCTAGGGATACAAAGTCAACCAAATCCTGGCCCCTGCCCTCAGGGACTTTATAGTTAGAAATGAACTTTATATTGAATTTCTCAAGATGAGGGACTGGTCTTTTAAATCTGTTTTGCCAGAACTTAGCATAGTGTTTCAAAATATGTTTTTGGTTGAATTAAAATTAGATAGTCAAGGGTGGTTTTCCTGGAGGTCAGGGCACCAAAACAGTTAAAAGAATAGTCTGGTGGTCTAAGAATGATGACTCCCTCCTCTGCAAAGCAGAACACCACCTGTGGTCTTCAATTCTAGTGCTTCTTTCAGTGAGGAATTCTTAAATTTTTTTTTTTTTAGATTTAGAAGGTCTAATTTTTACAGGTGTATTCTCTACAGTATAATTCTTTACCTTGCTTCACTTCTTTTCCTCTCTTTTGCTCTGTCCCCTAAGGTGCCTCTCTATAGTTTTCCAGAATACCTGCTTTAGTTTATAGGATGAAGCACAGGTTCTTTCTGCACCTCTGTAAATTTCTTTATAGGAGTTTGAAACTCAAGTCCCATATGGTGTTACCAGTGCCCGGACTTGGAGGCCCAGCCTTCCCGTTGTACCAGCGTGTGCTTGTTTATGTGTGGGCAAGACCCTTTTTCAGTGCTTCTCTATGTCTGCCTCCCAGGAACTCCTTCAGTTACATGGCCTGATATTTGCCCAGGAGGAGGGGATAACATAGTTATTGTCAAAGGGTTGGAAATATTTCAGTATGGCTGGAGCATACTGGGGGCCATGTCAAGGGGAAAGCCTTATATGCCATATCAGGGTATTTCAATTTTGTCCTGGAGGGAATGGGGAATCGATGGAGGCCTTAAAGCAGGAACTGACATGATTGATGTGTGTTTTAAAAACAGTATTCTAGAAAAATATGGAGAGTGGGTTGGGTTGGAAGTAGGAAGACCATTTAGTTGGCTATTCTCAAACCCAAGTGGTGGTGAGGACCTGTGTAAAAGGATGGTGAAGATCTTTGGAGCCAGTCAGTCTAGTTCAAACCTAAACTGTGACCTGCTAACCTTGAGATGTTAGGCAAGATACATACATTGTATGAGCATCAGTCTGTTCATCTATAAAACAGGTATAATAACAATGCCTACTTTATAGGATTTTGAGAGAATTCATTAGGATACTACATGAAAAGTGCTTATTAGCACAATCCCTGACACACAGTAAGCATTTTACAGCTATTATCTAGTAGCAGAAATAGAAACTTGATTTAAGGGAGTGACAGTGGGAATAGAGAAGGATCAAATTTGAGAGATATTTAGACTTAGCGACCAACTGAATGTGGTCAGGGACAGAGAGGAAATTATCAAAACTAAGATTTCTATCTAGGGCAATAGATTAAGTGGTATTTTGGCAAAAGAACGAGGGATAGAGAAAGGATGAGTTTATAAAAAAAGAGCTAGGGTGGGAAAAGAGGAGATGATGAATAAGGTTTAGACATGTTTAATTTAAAGTGTTTGTTAAATATGCAGATGAGGCTTAAGGGAGTTGGGGGTGTGAGACATAACTGGTAGTTGGAACCTTGGGAGTAAATCAGATTTCTTAGATCACATGCACAGCTTATCACTACAAAGAGGCTGAAAATGTTTAATTTATCTGGAATTCAAATGTATAGTTACGTATTCTTTCTTTTTTTTTTTTTTTTTTTTTGAGACAGAGTCTCGCTGTCGCCCAGGCTGGAGTGCAGTGGCGCAATCTCGGCTCACTGCAGGCTCCGCCCCCCGGGGTTCACGCCATTCTCCTGCCTCAGCATCCTGAGTAGCTGGGACTACAGGCGCCCTCCACCACGCCTGGCTAATTTTTTGTATTTTTAGTAGAAACGGGGTTTCACTGTGTTAGCCAGGATGGTCTTGATCTCCTAACCTCGTGATCCGCCCGCCTCGGCCTCCCAAAGTGCTGGGATGTATAGTTACATATTCTTATTAGCCTGTATAGACTCCAGCGTAAGAAGTACTTGTTCTTGGTACCTGGTTTTTGGCATCTGACAAGTAGGAAAATTGAAAAACAAAAACAAAAACTCTAAGAGGTAGGACCCCAGCTCAGGATACTCCCCTACTCCCAGGGCAGACCTCTCGGGAATGGGAGCCAGAGAGAGGGTATCCCCAGGTCAGACTTCAGTGTCCACAGGGTACTGGCAATCCTAGTCCCCACACAAATTAGCTACCAGCTCTGAGGGGCCTGATCTATGGGGCTCCCATGAGAGGTATTTTTTGAAGTTGGATTTATAGCAGCATCACAGTTTCAGATTTGGATCAGCCATGCATGAAGGTATAGGAAACAATACACAACCCTCAGGAGAAGGGGCTGGTATTAGGGTCCCAGACAAGCAGGCCAGAGTTCAGGACAAGGGTTCAGACCCAGTGGAGCAACTGGATTGCAAATCAGGATACCAAGGTGGAAAAACAGTCTCCAAATAAGGTAAACACAGGTTGAGAGAAAGAGATGCTGCCCAGTGGTATAGGAAACCTAGACACTCACCAGGGATCCAGGGTTAGGGCTGGAAGAGCAATTCTAGACCCTACCCTCCAGTGGGAATGGGGGTCCTGATAAACTTGGTCAGGGCAGTTTGGGGACTGGATGGCATTCATCTTACAGTTTGAAACCTGTAGTGCGGAAGTAGGGATTGGCATTTTTACTTTTATCTCCAACACTTCACTCTGTGGTTCCCAAAGACCCAATAAACTCGCATTTACTTGGAATTCTAGTCCTGTCTTCTCCAGATCTACCTTTAGCTTAGAGTCCCATTGTGCCTGTATGTGTATACATGTGTATGCATGTGTGCACACACATGCAGGGTTACTCTCTACTTCTGAGTTCCAGGAGGTGCATAAGTGATGTGCAGTGAGGAGCATACCCAGGCACTGTCACTATTGAACTCCTAATGATGTATTCTAGCATTCTTGTGCAGTTTTTGCCCTGTACACACTTGGCATCTGACACCTTGATCTCTGTACTTGCGTAGCTCTAGGTTTGTAGCTTCACAGAAGTCAGCAGACTGCTCTTGATAGCCTCAGCAATGTTAGCAACTACATTTATTGAATGCTCACTATATACCAGGTATTATTCTAAATACTTAGCATACAATCTTACTTAACCCTCAAACAACTCCATAAGGTAGTTACTATTATTCTGGTTTTGCCAGCGAGGAAACTGAAACTCATCAGAGTTGAGTAGTTTGCTTGAGGTCATGTAGAGCCTGGATTCTTACTTAGGACTGACTACAAAATCCATGCCTTTAAGTATCATGCTATAAAAAGGCAGATGTTTCTGAGAATGTATTTTTAATTTTTATTCTTTTGGAGCATGAGTTTATGTTTATGTCATAGAAGCTGAGAATTGACCAACCTCTATTAATAATTGATTAAGAGAGTCCAGTGGCTTGCTGAAGTGGCTAATCTCATTAACAGAGAACAGTGCTTGGAAGGAGGTTATTTTTAGTAATTATCTAATGAACAAAACCCCAAACTTTCTCTCTAAAAAAATAAATAAATCTCACTACAGTTTTGTACAGCACCCACCTGGGTGACGAAATGGTCTGTACACCAAACCCCTGCAACACACAATTTACCCATGTAACAGACCTGCACATGTACTCCTTGAACCTAAAACAAAAGTTGGAAAGAAGAAAAAAAGAAAGGCTAGGAAATGTGATTTCCCAAGCAGCGCCAGAATAGCAGGGGAGCAGAAAAGAGGTGTGGTCAAGCACACAGCCTTGTATGGGAATGGTGCCGTGAGTGGTTATCTAGCCTCAACCACTGCTAATTGAAGTCATTTCACCTCGCTTGTCCCATTTTTATTACCTGAAAAATTGGGGTGTAACTAAGGATTTGAAGAATAATTACAAGGTTAAAAAATTAATGCACTAGAATTTAAGGAGAAACTATAAAGAAATTTATTTTCCTAATCTAGCTGCGTAAGTGAGGGAGAATGGAATTAGCCACATCAACATTTAGTGGTGGTGAAGGGAAGCATGGGAACTAGGGTTCTTCAGTGAGCTTCCAGATGGAATTGTTTGCCTTTTGATGGGGCTGATCTATATAATCTGGATGTAATCAAGCCTGGTGGTGATGGGTGGTTATCAAGATTCAGGATGGGAGGTGAGGGGAAAGGCTGGCAAGGTGTGGGAGAATTAGCATTTGAGACCTACTCTTTACCGGTCACAGTGCTCTTCTACTGAGTCTACTCTCTGAAGGTGCCCAATGAAAGAACGTTTGTTAACAACTCTGAGAGTAAACATTATGATGCTCATTCTATAGGTGAGGAAAATGAGTCTCAGATTGCATAAGAAACCATCACTAGTATATGGTCAGATGAGATTCAAAGCCATTCCTATTTGATGCCAACACTATTTTACTACACTTCTGACTCATTTAACTAGTTTCCTCTGCAAAGTCCTAGAAATTCCCATATTAATAGCCATTCACTTGCTCATACATTTCTTCATTTATTCTGTAGGTAGCTATTGAGCACAGGGTAGGTCCAAAATGCTTTGAGATTTGATAAATCTCAAATACTCTGTTGTATTCACTTCCAGATGTTACAGAATGCAGAAACCCTTTTCCCCAACAGGAATTAGGACCTACTTTTTCATTGTTCCTTTCATTGAATAGAGACATTGGTCTGGATGTCAGAAGATATGAGTACAAATATGTATCTTGCCCTTGTCAAGAGTCCTTCAGTAAAGAGGCATATTCATAAATAAGTTTATGCTTTAGCTGTGGGAGTGAATTGGCTTTGCAGGATGTTATTGTGAACACTGGCACTAATAAAGGACAGGACTCCATGGAAAGTAGTCCTTTTTTGCATGTCTCTGCCCCAAGCTACTTGGCCCCAAGCTGACTTAGCAGTCTCCTGGATTCAATTCAGAACTTCTTTATCATATCTTCATATTCGTTTTTTCTGCCTCTCATCGTAATTCTATTTCTGCTTCTAACCTCACATCAAGCTAGAAACTCTTGACTCTCCCATTCAACTGGGAAAGTTATGTTCCCTTTGCTTGGAATTTCTAGATCTTATCATTGAGTTCATGTGGGACCTTTGCTTCTCAAACACTCCCCTGGTCTCTCATTCACTGAAATTTCTCATTCTTTCTTGGTCACCAACCCTCAGGTTGGATTTTTTTACCACTTAAACTTCTCATCTGCTTTTTAGCCCCCCCTTTTTTTCCTTCTTTTTATTACCCTTCAAAGCTTTTGAACTTAGTCTACTGCATTTGATCTGAAATCCTCCATTTCTCTCAAAGACTTATTTTCCTCTTCATCTCTGTCCCCTTTGCTGGGTCACCAGCTGGAAGGGAAGTCACTTCCTCCTGAAGTAATACTTCCTGGCCTCATTGTCATTATTTATCAAATATTTGTTGAGTACCTATGGGCTTCACAAGCCAGGGCAGTAAGGTAAGATACCTTCCACACCTGACAAGTCTGACAGGCCTGAAAGGCATGAAAAGAAATACTCGGAAGACTGTGAGAGTCAATGTCTAGAAGAAAATGCTGGGTGTACTGATAGCACAAAGGAGGAAGTGATAAACTTATTGGTCAGAGAAGGCTTTACAAGAAGCCCTTGAACTGGGTTTTAAAAGATGCAAAAAAGTTGCCCAAGCAAAGAAGTGAGGAAAAAGCATCCCAGAAACAGGAGACATCATGTGCAAAGACCTGGAGGCATGAAACAGGATATCCCACTGGGTAAGCCATTAGTTGTTTGATATTCTTGGAGCTTGGTGCTCAAAGAGAGGTGTTTCAAGAGGTGAGAGGTGAGGCTGAGGAGGTAAGAGGAACTAGATGACGGAGTACCTTGCCAAGGACTTTGGGTTTTATCCTGAGGGCTATGGAGGATGAGTGAAGGGTCTTAAGAAAGAAAGCCATAACAATCAGTTTAGAAAGATCATCTGAACTGTAGCAAGAAGAGTGTACTGGATGTTGACAGATTAAAGGCAGGGAGACCAAACAAAGGATTATTGTAATATTACAAGGAGGAAATGAAGAAAGTCTAAGGAAAGGCAATAGTAATGGGGTTAAGAGGAGGGAAGAAATATTAAAGATTTTAAGAGATTAAGTTAATATGACTTAATGCCTGACTGGATATAGGGAGTGAGGTTGTATTGGTCCACTCTCACACTGCTATAAAGAACTCTCTGAGACTGGGTAATCTGTGAAGAAAGGAGGTTTAATTGACTCACAGTTCCACAGGTTTAACAGGAGGCATGACAGAGAAAACTCAGGAAACTTACAATCATGGTGGAAGGCAAAGGGGAAACAAGCACCTTCTTCACATGGCAGCAGGAGAGAGAGTGAAGGGGGAAGTACCACACACTTTTAAACCATCAGATCTCGTGAGAACTCACTCCCTATCATGAGAACAGCACAGGGGAAACCTGCCCCCATAATCCAGTCACCTCCCACCAGGCCACTTTTCCAATTTGACATGAGATTTGGGCAGGGACACAAATCCAAACTATATTAGAGGGGGTATTTCTGCACAAAGCAACCAGATGGATATTAATGCCATTAATTGTAATTGTGAAAATGATGTTGAGGGGACACAAGTTAGGGAAGTGAAATGGAAAAGTGTGACCATGTGATGGAAGGTGAGGTCCAGGATATGGACACTGTTTGGAAGTGTTTATTCTGTTTTGCAGCCATGGTCGAAGGCCTTCAGGTCACAGTGCCCGAGAAGAAGAAGGTGGCTATGCTCTTCCAGCCCACTGTGCTTCGCTGCCACTTCTCAACATCCTCCCATCAGCCTGCGGTCGTGCAGTGGAAGTTCAAGTCCTATTGCCAGGATCGCATGGGAGAATCCTTGGGCATGTCCTCTACCCGGGCCCAATCTCTCAGCAAGAGAAACCTGGAATGGGACCCCTACTTGGATTGTTTGGACAGCAGGAGGACTGTTCGAGTAGTAGCTTCAAAACAGGGCTCGACTGTCACCCTGGGAGATTTCTACAGGGGCAGAGAGATCACGATTGTTCATGGTAATAACGCCCCTATTTTGAATCTAGGAAATGGGAGGGAGGTTAGTTTCATTCTTCCCTTCCCTTATGTCAATGTGGTGATATCCTAGCCTCTCACCCTTTCAGACCCTCAAGACTTTTATTTTATTGGAAATGGGAGCATCAAGAGACCTATCATTGCTTTAACGGGATGGTGAGGGGGAAAAGGGTGGATCGTGTAAAATCTCCTGAAGACATACAGATGAACTTTGGAAAGAGTCTTTCCAGAGCCCAGCATCAAGCCTCAGGAGCTTGTTTTTAGAGCCGAATTGACACAGGTTTTAGGGGAAAAACTTCTTCAGCCAAACATCCTATACCTTCACATCAGCCTTCAGGGTCCTTTCCCAAATGTGGAAAGCAGACTTTTTTGCTGGGAGAAGGGATGTATGCATACAAATAACAGAGCCAGGTAGATGCTTGGCCCAAGCCCCAGGTGGCTTTGTATCAATTCCACCGTTTTTCTTGCTCTCTAAAGCTCTGGACCTCAAAAGGTCCCAAGAGTCTGATATGATCTATTTGATTATTTGAATTTTGAAGAACTCCTGTGATTTTACCTTATTTCCATGAGTTCAGAGTAATTCTGGCATTTTCCTGGCTCTTAGGGGCCTCTGCAGGCCTGGTTCAAAGCCATCGCCTACTCCTGTAACTGGACTAGAACTAGACCGGTTTCTGACAGGCTCTAATTGTCCTTCCTTAGAGATGCTAGTTTTTGTTATGGTTCTGTTGGTCTTGTTTGTTTGTTTTAAGCAAAGCACACATCTTTCAACCACCATCCAGATAAAGAAAGAAAATACTGCAGATACCCCAGAAGGGTTCTCTCTTCCCAACCCCCATTGTTCAGTGTTTTTCTTTCAGAGGACAGAGTTTTAGGACTGAGTCCTTCTTTTTGTGATAATAGATGCAGATCTTCAAATTGGAAAGCTTATGTGGGGAGACAGCGGACTCTATTACTGTATTATCACCACCCCAGATGACCTGGAGGGGAAAAATGAGGACTCAGTGGAACTGCTGGTATTGGGTAAGTGAAAACAACAGGTGACATTTTCATCTTAGACCGCTTGCACTTGCACTGTATCCTATCCCTCTTCTCACTTCTCCCCCTGTGTGCATTAGCAGGTTGCATACACAGTCTTATCTTTCATGCACACTCCCTTTTAGAATATGCTCTTTATGAGCAGTAGCTGTATTTATTATGTCTTACTTCTTGAAAGCTGTGACCCCCCCGCTCCCACCTTTTATCATTGTCCCAAATATTTCTTCTACTTTCTTTCTTTTTTTCCCTCCTTTCTACTTTCACCTTTAACCTTGATTTCTCTCTTGGTCTTGTTTATATGCTAATTTTGAAGAAAATGCTAGAGGCCTTTGAAGCAAGGTAGAGATTACACAGAGATAAGAATTCACTGATGTGTCAGAACCTCAGGAGACATCAGGAATCTTTTCCCACTGGATTATCTCCACTTAAAACAATCGTAAGAAAAGACAGCTGTAAACTGGAGTTTAGTAATAAAATATGCCCAATAAAAAGAGCTGCTTGGGAGATGTACTAGTGTTTAATTGGAAGCCAGATATCTTGAAACCTGAAAGTGTCCAAAGTTATTCTCAAAGCAAATACATCTAATCCTTATTAATATTAATCTCCTCATAAATGAAAACTCATTACTTTTGGCTACTTTCCTTTTTTGTGGTTTCGAGGAATGTCAGTGGGAGTTGACCTCTTTGTATGAAACTGAAAATTGAGCACATATTTTGTGCTCTATTAATGTTGTTTGAACAAGAAAATTAGAACAGACAGAAATAAGAAAAGAAACTGCATAATTGTAGGGAAAAAGGTAGTTCAGGATATACACTTAAAGCCATTTTCAAAAGAAATTACATTTTTATAGCTTCCAAGAAACCAGGTGATAGCAATTTGGAGTAATCTGTAAGGGTGCCTCCTATTAAAAATAAATGAGGTTGAAGGTAGATTTGTACCCTATGTAAAAATTGTAGAGAAACTCAATCCCTAGGGAGAAAGTGGCAGTTGTTATTTAGGATTTTTAGTTTAGTCTTTATCATGATTGTGTGACTTTGGCGAAATAACTATTCTGATGCCTTAGCATTATATTTTTTATTGTTTTATTTTTAAAAATTATTTTATTTGATTTTATTTTTGAGACAGAGTCTCACTCTGTCGCCCAGGCTGGATTGCAGTGGCTCAATCTCAGCTCATTGCAACCTCTGCCTCTCAGGTTCCAGTGATTCTTGTGCCTCCGAGTAGCTGGGACTACAGGTGTGTACCATCATGCCCCGCTAAGTTTTTGTATTTTTTAGTAGAGACAGAGTTTTGCTATGTTGGCCAGGCTGGTCTCCAACTCCTGTCCTCAAGTGATCTGCCCACTCCGGCCTCCCAAAAGTGCTGGGATTACAGGTGTGAACCACCTCACCCACCCAGCCTCATTATATTTTGTAAATTGGATTAAGGTAATAATGGGCTGCCTTATTAGAAGGTTGACTTAATTCAAACAAAGTCTTTGGGTCCAATATATAAAGTGTAACTTGTGACTTGTAAAAGAATGGAAATATGACTGATATTCAGCAGGAAATGAAAGAGTAAAAGGCTTATATTGACATTGTAAAAGAACATAGGGAGATCAGATCTGGGATCCACTGTGACTCTGTACATCAAAAATGAATAAAAAGACACATTTTTGCTTAATCACAACCCTAATAGCCAAGTTTGAAGGAACAAGTGGCCCATTGAGCCCACAATTAGCTAATTGTGAACATAGTCATTTGGCCAGTGCAGCCATACTCAGAGAAGTAATTGCCTGTGCAGGAAAAGGAGGCCAGGTAAAAACCACTTTAAATAATTTGGTCCCAGTTGTTCTGCAAACATGGGGAAATGAATAGAGTGAAAGCTTTGTCATCTGAGGATGTGTTGAAGTGTATGAAGGGCATTCCTCTGGATCAAAACATGCAAAGCAACTTGGGCAAAAATGCTATTCTCAAGGAAAAAAAGGGCCAGCAGCGGAGAGGTGAGTAAAACAGAAGTTCAGATGACAGTGGCTGCCAATTATGGGAGGAAAGATGAAGAAAAAAAATCAGTATTACTCTAAAGGAATCATAAAGGAAAACTTACCGAGGCTGCAAATCTAAACTCGTTGCAGTAGAAGCAGCCTGTTTATGAAACACAGACATGCAGGGCTCTTGGTAGGGAAGAAACACATCATTCTGTTTTGTTCAACATTAGAGATGTTCAAAGCGTGATAAATTTGTCATGGAAACTTTTTAGGGCAACACTAGCTGTGTTACTTATTTAAAGGGGTTAGTTAGAAATCTACAAAAATTTTTCTGAGTCCATAAAGCACTGTATTTACTTTCCAAATACAAAATTCTGAGTCTTTTTTGTCTTCACATTCCTTTATACAATATTTCAAAATGCTGTCACAGTTGTAAAATTCCCTATTTTGGGATTATTTCATCCTGCTGGCCTATTTGTTAAATATTCTTTTTATGTGAGACGAGGAGAGCAAGCTGATTTCTGAGTTCATTCCTAAGGAGATGAAGACCTCTGTGGGAAGATAACTGAGACCCACAGTTTGCTAATTATAATGTTCACGAACCGCTGGCTCAGTCATTGAATTTTATATGAGGGATGATTGGAGGATTTGGTCTAGCAAAAGTGGACTTGGAGCAGGGAGCATGAGAAGTGTCTCCAAATAGTTGAAGTGAAATTATATAGAAGAGAGAATGGAAACATACTCTGTCTGGCTAGATAAAATGGAATCAGGAGTGGAAGTGACAGGGAGGGAGTCTATTTCAGTGTAAAAGAAGAGCTGGAAACATCTAACATTAACAACTGGAGACATCTAAAGATGGAATAAGTATTCTCAGAAATGAGTTCTATGTCCCTGGAGGTACTTATGCACAGGAATAGGTATTCAGTTAAGTTACTTTTGAGCTTTATTTCTATTCTAAAGTTCTTGGTTTAAAAAGTAGATGAACATGATTGATGTGACTCCCTTGATGAATGAGAAAATGATCTCCCAGGAAATCAATCCTCATGACAGAGAAAAATAGAGTAACAGATTGGTTACAAGAACATGCAGGGTGATTGATGGTCATTCACAAGGAACCCAGAGGAATACACTGCGGTCTTTTGCAGTAGGTCAGGGCTAAGAGCACTAGTCCCTCAAGAGTGAGGAAAAAAACTATTGATGGTGGCTTGAAAGAGTCAACTGCTGTAGCTTTTCTTGGAGATGATCACAAAATGGGGAGCAGAAAACAGGTTGAAATTACAGAAGATTAATTAGTAAGGAAAGATGGGTTAAAGATATAAATTAGAGGCAAAGTTAAGAAGAATTTGGTTTCTTCATTATACTCAGAAAGGTAAGGATGGAAAAGTTGGTGGAGCAAGATTGTGAAGTATCTTATATGCAAGACTAAGAAGTTTGGACTAGATTCTGAAGACTTAGGGGAACCAGTGAAGAAATCTTAACAGAGGTATCGGATTAGATCTTAGGGTCAGAACAATTATTAGCAAGCAGGGTAGGTGAAGTTCCTGTTGACCCAGTTTGGTCAGTTGTCCCCTGCTTAGCCTTTTGAGACCAAATGCTCTTCATAGTTACTTTATCAAGACACAGAGAAAAATTAATTCTCCAAAGTAAATTAAGATACTGTTACATAAAAGAAGAATAGATGTGGGATGCCAAAAAAACAATATGTGTCTACCAGAGAATGCCATTACTACATCTAGCACAAATACTAATGTACACTGAAAATAAGTTGTAGTTTATAAAATTGTTCTGTAACAATCTTGTAAGGTAGGAGGGCAGGTATTATTTTCCAAATGAAAAAATTGATGTCTGTGTTTTATGACTAATATCCTAGTTAAAAAAGTGTCATCGATCAAACTCAAGTGTTTTGATTCCTAGCCTTATCTCTTTCCACAATACCACATGACCTGTCTGTATGAAGAAGCTATAGAATAAGCTATGTTAAAAATAAATGTGGTTACTGCTTGAGGCCGTGGGTAATGTTTGTTACTTGCTCCAGGTTTGCTTCAGTATTTCACTTTATTTCTTAGTCAGACTGCCCACAACCATTGACCAAAGCTCTGACTTCAAATGCATAGTTGTTATTGTCTAGATTGCATTCCTTCCCACTGAGCATGACTCACCCCTCCTTCCACCCTATACATCTGAACCATCCACAAATCGCTATGGATGGCTCTTTCAGTGGTTTCAGAAATATCCAAAGATATGTGATTCACAGAAATGGGAGGACAACCACTGATTCAACATTAAACACAAAAACTATACTGAACACCCTTTAATGTCTTTTTGATGATTCAGAAGGTAAAGTCATTGTGAAGATGGAAATGCATATAGCGTTTTGGTGCTTTAAGATGACAGTGACAGGTAACTTAGAAATATTTAGACAGTTATTTGGGATCATAGGGCCATGCCAGCAGTCACAGAAGATGGGAGTGTCCAGAAATCTGCCATCCAAGATTAGAAATTTGTCTAGGATCAATGGTAAGGACAGTCTGTTTATAATCTGGAACCATGCCACTGTTTGGATAGGAATAAAGTTCCCTGGGGCATCTCCAGCTGGCAGGCAAAGGACTTCACCATTTCAGGAAGGCTCAAACAGGGAAGTTATTTTAAAATCTAAAAGCACCTTGCCTTGTTCTTATGTCTTTCGATGTACAATCTGAGGGCTTGACCCCTTCTTTCTGATGTCCTATGTGGTAGCTTATTTTTTAAAGGCCTTTAATTAGAAAAAGGGGAAAAAGGCCTGGGAGGAAATGTGACTGGACAAACACCCCTGCCTGTGGGCCAAGAATAGAATAAGAGGATATGAGGGAAGGGGTGTTTAGATTCACCCTAAGGAAGACATTCCTAATGGTAAATAACAATTTTTGGAAACTATGGATGGTTGAGGGAAATTATAAGAAACTCCTTCTCTGATGAACTTTTAATATGGAACAGGTTCTCTTGTCGGGGATATTATGATAAACAAGATGGTTTTTCAGTATACTTTCTATGATTCTGACTTTATTTAAAAGATCCATAGATGGCAGAATTAATTCCCTATTGAGGGTGATACCTCAAATACTGCTGTTTTGTGTTGTTTTAATATTGTTTCTGTTTTAGAAAAAAGGATACATGCTTATTGTAAAAATTTCAAACAAAACATTAAAGTACAAAAGAAAGTATCTCCTAAAGATCTCACTATCCAAAGGTAACTGTTGTATTTTTCAGAACTCTTTTATTGTAAGGGATAGAGGCTCAAACTGGCTTAGGGGAACTCTGGTAACAGGTAATTTGATTTACGTAACAGATAAATCGGGGGTATTCCTAGCTGCAAGCATGGCTAAGTCCTGGTTTTCAGATTCTGTGTTAAAGAATCTCTGTCTCCTCATCTCCATCTCCTGGCTCTGCACTCACTGTGTTAGCATCATTTTCAGGCAGGATCTCTCTGCATGGGGCAGAGATGACGGCCGCCAGCAGATCCACCCTTCCATGGTCTTTAGCACCTTCCATCTCAAGAGGATAAAATGCCTTTTTCCCCATAGTTTCAGTAAAAGTCCTATTGTTGGGGGTGGCCTGTGTGTGAGAGGACTGTAGTCTACCACCCAACCCCAACTGAACCTATGAACTGAAGGGAAAAGGGAAAAAGAGTAACTTCTTAAAGGAAACTCTGGCAATTTGTTTCCAAATGAAGAAAAGAATGTCAGGCAGGCAAATAACAAACATTAACATTTTGGGGGATTCATCCATTTGTGCTTCTTTATGGTCCCAATGCAATGCTAATCCAGGAGGCCAGAAATAGGTATGGTCCCAGCAGGTCCTTGTGAGTAGGCGCTCATTTGGGATTGAATCTTCCCCACGAATGTAAGCCCACAGAATTGCCTTTGTTTTCCTGTCATGCTCCTATTTTTTCTTCTATCTCCTCCTGCGATTTAACCAGAAGTACGTTATATTATGTAGACAAGTGGTAAAGGAATGGGCAGGCGTGTGTGTGTGTGTGTGTGTGTCTGTGTGTGTGTGTATTTTAGATCAAATTATTCACAATACTGTGCCTGAAATTGTTATTCTGCTTTAAAATAAACTTCTCCGTCCACTATTATTATAAAGCCATATAACATAAAATTAGTGAACTCTTGGGAGGGGACGTCTCAGAATTTGCGATTGACTTTAGAGATGTTTGATGGGAGCATGCATCTTAAGGCTATGCAGAAATGCCCCTGCACCCACCCCTGTGTTACTGCTGCCTCAGTTTGAATCCTGTCCACCTCCCATCCCTGTGACTTCAGTTCAGTCTCTTCAGAAAGGCTACTTGTTGCCAATGCTTCCCCTCCCTCCTTCTCCTCCTCTTTGCCAGCCCCAGCCTGGTGCTGCTAACCAAGGAGATTTGACGATTAAAAGGGCCTCAGCTCCCAGAGTTCCCATGGCAACAGCCTCCTTGGAGGTCTTTGTTGCCTGCTAAAACTTTGATCTCTGAGAGTGGCTGCTGCTGTTTCTTTCTAAGATTTACAAACAGAGGAAGAAGGAAAAAGAATGAGGGAGAAGGAAGAAAAAGTTTTCTCCTGGCAGAAGGGAGAAAAGGAATTAATTACAGAGCCACACTTTCGCCATAAATTTGGAGACTACTTCTTTGGAACATCTTTTGACTTGAGCTGTGCCTACATTTTCATTTGTAAACTCAATTATGCATCAGATATGCTTCAGATTATGCGTCAGTAGGGTTGATTCCCCAAAGAAAGCAGAATCATCCTTTCTATCATCAGCAGACACCTGTGTCTTCAGGTTTCCAGAACAGCTGAAATAATTCCATAGTTTCCCATGAGAGACAGAAAACAAATGAGGAGTGGCTTTTCAGGCCTCAGCCCCACTGCCTTTTCTCCCAGCACTCTCTCCTAGCTTTGGCCTGCTCTGCCCTGAGCTTACCTAGATTCCCCTGCTGGTCTTGTTTTTAAAAAGAACCAGACAAAAATGCATTGAAGGGATGGAGGAGAGGGAAGAGCCAGAAAAGTTAGCCAAGTGTCAACTAGAATCTGATTCTGGTTAATGACTGCCAATAATGTTCATTCTACTGAATGAAGAGTGGAGTAGGGCTTGTGGTTCCTTCAAAGATGTGGGATCATGCCTTTCATTCTTTGCAAGAAGCTTCCTTTGGCCTTCAGACCTTTCTACTCCGTAATCTCAACCTTGCTCTTTGATAAGGCACCATGGAGTGGAGTCAGTTTTGCTTCAAGTATGATTTGTATTTAAAGTATGATTTTAAAAAATGATTGCTTTTTGCATATTATATCCCTAGCACAGTGAGGATAAAAAATAAAA
Organism: Hylobates moloch; assembly: GCF_009828535.3. NCBI lineage: Eukaryota > Metazoa > Chordata > Mammalia > Primates > Hylobatidae > Hylobates > Hylobates moloch. The sequence continues at coordinate 66,991,321 of NW_026652283.1, forward strand.
AAAGACAGTGTCTTGTCTCTATAAAAATTACTGTCTTCTGGTGAAGATAAAAGGTATATTTCTGAAGCAGTTAGAGAACAATACAAGAAAATATTAAAGCTGTATTTGGATATTAAATATGTAGGCCATTGATTCTTAAGAAGGGGCAATTTTTGCCTTTCCGGGAGATATTTGGCAATGTTTGGAGATAGTTTTTGGTTGTCACAACTTGTGGGATGCTGTGGCATCTAGTGGATAGAGACTAGGGAGGCTGCTAAGCATTCTACAATACGCAAGGCAGCTCTCCCATTCCCCAAAGTAATTATCTGGCTCCAGATAGAAATAGTGCTGAGGCTGTGAAACGGATCTTGACCAAAGGTCTCTCTGGATATTGGATAAAGTCCACTGTGAACAGCAGAGGCTTCCGGGTCAGGCAGCCCTGGGCTCAGTGCAGCAATATGAACTTGGACAAGTCAATGTCTATGAGCATGGGTTTCCTTAGCTGAATAAATGGGGAGGGGTAATAAAATTTACACGGAAGACCTATTGTGAAGATTAAATGCACAAAGAACTTAGTAAATGTTAGCTCCCTTCTCCCACCCCTTACCACTCCCCACACCACATCGCCAGCGTTTCATCCCTAATCTGAGGGAACCCTCTATAGGGAATTCTACATGTGGGGACTCCTGCTAAAGAGCTGATTTTCCCTTAGCCCATTCCACAGGCAGAGGCTTTAATGGCCATCTGTGAATTGGCAATCCTATTGCTAATAGATTCACATTTTCTCAGTGACATCTGTACTGTGTTTTGCCAGTAGTGACCCTAATCAGCCCAGTGGAAATCTTCCTGCGAGTGAGTTTGAAAGCATTCTGTCCCAGCATGCTATCTTTTGGTTGCTGTTGGAAGCCCCCATTTCTCAGTGGATGACCCTTAGTTAATTGCGGGGTGTTTACTGCCTAACCTAAATACAAGGATTAGGTCACACAGGCCAGGCCATTTGATGAAGTCTGGAGGGGTCTGAAGAACACTGGACTTGAATTAGGATCTGGGTAGGCTTGGGAAGACTTTAGATAGGGTGACATTATAATTTTACAACTTATCATCCAAACTAGGATACTCTTGAGAGTGAAAAGGGAGGACTTTTAATAATTTCTGGCAAGAGAACAGGCATAAACCGGAACTGTCTAGGCAAACTGGTATGATGGTCACCCGTCTTTAGCTGCTGACCACCTTGAAGGGTCTCCATAGATTGAAGAGAACAGAAGATCCAGAGGGCTGGAGGGTAAATTAGTGTCAGCTCACCTCCACCTGCTGAACCCTGCTGCTAGCTGGCATTTCGTTCCTGGGGACCTATGTATGTGCACATACATCTCCATTCATCTACGTACTTGAATCCAGCAAAGGGTCCCAGCAAAGAGATGGGGGTTTGACGTAACAGTTGTTTTCTGAAAAATTTGCCCTAAGATTTTTGAACCATAAATGACGTCGTTCGCGGCCGTTCACTGCCCTGTGTTAAGAGAACAAATGCGATCTTGCAGGCGCTATTTCCCCTTCCCTAAGCCCCCAGCCACCCCGGTCGCGCCCGCCGCTTCCTCCTCGCAGCCTTTATTCCGCCTCACTATTTTTGCTTCACTTGTTGCTCATCACTGTGGGAGGAAACTCGGCCTTCAATTAGCGCGCATTCCTGGCGGCCCGCGGTTGCCGTGGTTACCCCGGGCAGGAGCCGGAGCAGCTGGGTCAGCTGCGCGCTGCATTGTAGTCGGGTGGACCCGCGCCGGCCGGAGCGGGGGAGGAAACGGGGCGGAGGGCAGGCGCGAGAGTGGGTGGCACCGAGAAATCGGCTCAGCCCCTGGAAAGAAAGAATGGCAGCTCTTGAAAGCCGGGCAGGAGACAGTTGTCCCATTTTTCTCCAAAGCCAGCTGCCGCTATTCAGGCGTGCAGGTTTGCGTTCACACGGGGGCTGTGCCTCCGACTTTGCTGAATTGGCTTCCCATGAGAGGGCCTGGGAAAGGCCCCATGGCCAACCCCTTCACACTAAGGGGGCTGGCCACGGAGGAAAGGGCAGGAACTCTGACAGTTTGAGACCTACCAAGTGTGTGCCCCTCTGTGTCTGCCTAAGACCGCCAGGGCCTTTTTTGGTTAAAGAAAGTGGCCATTCTTGCTATCTTTGTATCTGTGGTAGTCTGATGGATGGAGCAGTGACTTCAAGACACCACACTGGGCTTCAAGAAACTCACTTTCCCCCTTCCGTGACATCCCACGCTCCTCCACTGCATTTTAAAGTCAATCTAGCAGTCTTCTGCATTTCATCTCAGGCCAAGTCGACCATGTTATATTTCTAATAGTATTTTGTATTGATTCGCTCTCTGGGGGTGGAGGTTGAATCACTATAGCACTTTGTGAAGTCAGATTACTTTGCAATCATTTTTGTTGTTTATTAGTTTGTAGCAGCATGGTGAATGCCTTTTAATTAACCCATACTGTGTTATGATGTATTCAGTGATCATTTTTTTCCGGTTGCAACTTTAAAAGGTGCTGAATATTTCAGTTATCTCCAACATTTCCTACATCCAAAAATTGTATTTTAATTACATAAGTAGAGCAGTAATGCCAAAAACATGAACAAATTTCAGGGTCATTCACTACAAATATTAGGAGACTAGAAAGCAGTTGGTGCACATTTCTAAATGAAGGATAAGCAAAGTTTTGGGATGGTGAGATATTGGGAAAAATACTGGAATTGGGGTGAGTACACCTGGTTGTATTCCTGGCTTGATCATTAGTGAATTGTGTGACTTGGGGTAAGATTCTTAACCTCTCAGAGCCTCAGATCCCTGAAGCATAGGGTAGAATATGGACTAGATGACCTCTAAGATCCTTTCTAGTTATAAAATCTGATTCTAGGATTCCATGGGAATAGAAGTCAGCTCCTTAGGCCAAGCTTATAACTACTGCCAAAAACAAAAACAAAAAACAAAAAACCAACCTCAAAGCATTTATTAACAGTTAATTGTAGATGGTCCAATACTAGTTATTTTATGGATAGAATTCAGTTTCAGAATTATTCTCCTTTAAGACTATAATTTAAAGTGAACTAAAATGTAAAGGACACAGAAAGAAAAAGTAAACATATGAAATGCTTAAGAACATAGTTTATAAATATATATAAAAGAAAGGGGGGCTATATCCACATTTGTGATAGTCATACACTATATTTATTAAATGCATGGTTACCATGGGAATATAGAATAAAAACTGGGATGTGTGTGCCCTTGGGAAATTTCCAATCTATTTGGGATTCCAAATAGCCATAGAAACAACTTAACACTTAAAAGCATAGCCATAGAAACATCTTTACACTTAAAAGGGCCAGAGAAAGGCATCTGTTCTCCTCAAAGACATAGGAGTGAAACATTTTGGAGGGTTAGGAGCTGACAGAACAGGGGGTGGATACAGTACATCCCTGAAAATGGATCTAGGGCATCTGAGGAAAGCTTGAAAGTGGGATGAAGCTGAGATGTGCACTAAACATAAGGGAGAAGAGGGGAACCACACGGAACTGGGGAAGAAAGGCATTCCTCACTGTCCTGAACAGAAAGTTCATCTGTATAGTGTATTGGCAAACCCTAGGAGGACTCCAATTTAGTAAGTTTAAAGAAATGGAGATAACTCTGCTGTCAGCAGTGGTATCATAAAGATAAAGGAAATGTTATACTTCCTTTTCCTAAGTTCCAATGCTTTAAACAATGTGTTATCAAGTGATTGAGTAAGCAGGTTCTGAAAACAGGTTTGTCCTAAATCCTAAACTTCTGTACCTTCCATTGTAACGTTGAAGGCTTGGAAATGATTAGAGCTTGGATTTAAGTTTTAAGAGTAGAGACCAAAACAGTCTTTTTGGCTGAAATTTTTATGTGTATTATATCTCTGTAATGACTTCCTCAGAAATACCCTAAGATAACTTCAAAAGTGGCAGTGGCAGAAAACAATTGAAATGGGGAATTTTATAGGTGAGATAGGTAAGTTATTTTATTCACAATGCATATTTCTACCCTGATCATTTAATCCGAAGCGTGTGAATGTGTTTAGCTCTAGAGTTTGTGACAGTATGATATGAAACTGGCACTTGTGTGTGTGCATGTACAAAGTATTAGTATGCCTGATTCGTTTGGTCTATTCAACTTTTTGGTGTGGGGTAGGGTGGTGCTTCTGTCTCCTTAGATAGCAAGATGGCATTTGGGGATATTCCAATGACTGGAGAATGCTCCTGGCATTCTTCCCTGAGTTCAGAAGTGTTAAACATTCTGCAGTATATAGAATAATGCTGCATGAATAAATGAATAGTTCTTTCATATTTTCATTAAAAGCCTACTTCCACCTGAGGTTGATAAAGTCACTATAATGAGCAGCAAATCAGAAGTCCAGCAGCAAATCAGAAGTCCCTGCATACTGAACAAGGGGATTTGCTATTGGAAACACTTCAAGTTCCTGATGGGTGGGTGAGGTGCCTCCTCACGCTGGGCTTCTGGAGATGCCAAGTGTAGAGCATAGTCCCTGCTCTGGAGGGGGTTCCATCTTGCTAGCGGAGGCACTCATAAAAGTAAAGGCACATTACAGCCACGAGATAACTGCTTTAGTGAAGGCATGTGCAGTGGTCCTAGGGAGCATGGAGGAGGAAGAACCTTCTTAGTGCAGCATTCTTACAGGGCTGTGTCAGAACATATCTCAGTCTTGTGGACTCTGTGGTAAGGAATTGAACAAAGCAGTTCAAATGCTTATCTGAGCAAGGAAAGTAAATCAAGTTTGTTTGAGGGGCCTAACCTACCAAGAAAAAGGTATTAAAAAAAAAACTTGGGGAAATGCCACTAGGACATAATTTGTTGTGAAATGTGCAAAGATAATGTTCTGAGTAGAAGTGGGAAACCAGGCAAGGAGTAGGTCTCTAGGGAAAGGCCCCATGACCGGGCAGAACCTGATGTCAAAAATGCAAAGAGGGCTGATGAAAACTAATTTGGTGGGAAGATTTAATAGGTCTTGTGGCACAGAAGCAGATAACTAAAGCTGAGTTCTGTGTAGGCTAGACTGTGAGCCTCTCAAGTGTCTCAAGGGAACACATCTTGTCCCCTGTGTCTCCACCTAGCTAAATATAAATTTATTTGTTGAATGAATGAATGATGAATGAATAAATGAGAGACATTCCAACAGTGAGCTGGTTTGCAGGAATGTGTACAAAGAGTTCAGTTGAGGATAACTTCAAGTGGCAGTGGCAGAAAACAACTGAAATGGGGAATTTTATAGGTAAGATAGGTAAGTTATTTTATTCACAATGCATATTTCTACCCTGATCACTTCATCCGAAGTGTGTGAATGTGTTTAGCTCTAGAGTTTGTGACAGTATGATATGAAACTGGCACTTGTGTGAGTGCATGTACAAAGTATTAGTATGCCTGATTCGTTTGGTCTATTCATGTGGAAATTTCTTAAAAGTAATGGGTTCTGCAAGATTTGGGGGAAACTGTTTGAGTGCTTACATAAAAACTGTATTTTCCACTGATAGTTTGAGCTGTGGTTTGAAAAGAGTAAATGTGGCCTTCTATTTGCAGGGCTTGATTTCCATCCTTTCCTCAGGCATTAAAGTGACTTGTAATTGCCACTCTTAAACTGAATCCTGGAAGAATGACAGCGATTTACAAGTTTGGTAAAGTGCTGCTGAAATCTGGAATGTATTTACTGCAATTGTTTAGACTCTCTAAGATCAGGCCTTCATTGGATATGATAGAAGAAAAGATAAAGCATTTCTAACTAGCAATAACATTCTTAGGAATTGTTAGGGAAGAAGCTGGAAATGGAATATTTTCAGAAATATAAGATTCCAGCATAAATCCACTTTTTAAAATGCCTTTAGCTCCAATAAAATGTAAGTAATGGTGTAAAAGCTATAGAGCTTTGCACCGTCTCTGCTGTTGACATGATATATTGGGATTGTCTGCTCTCCCAAAACGCCTACTGTATTTTGAATTCTGAAGATATTTAATTTCACCCACTTTACTGCACATATCACCTACACTACCCTGCAGCTAACACTACACAGGTGCATTATGGGAAGCACTCACCTTCTGAAGCATCAGCTATTGACTGTTGCTTCAGGGAGCATGAGAAGCTTGATGTATGTCTTCCTGTTGGAGTGACAAGCTTTGTGAATCACCTGTCCATATGTCTGATACACCCTTTCCTTATTTTAATTTTTTCCATCACAAAAGTAAAAAAGTCTAAAGTAAAAAAATGCAGGTTCCTTCATTGTTCTTCCATGCTGCTCATTCTAGCTGCCTAGAAAAAAGAAGTGCTAGCGATTTGGTGCGTAATGCTATTGTTACCAATTTTAATTTGAACATAGGTGACTAGATCTTGTATTTACTATCATTCTGTGTGTGGAAGTAATGTTAGAACACCATCAAGGTAACCTAAACAGCCTATGGGGAAATGCAGCTTTGTGTTTTACCATCCCATAAATTTATGTGTGTGTGTATACCCTTCAGAGGTTGCAAACTCATGATTTCTGGGCTCTATGCAGCCTGCAGACATATTGTGTATGGCTCACCCAGTGTTTTAAAAATAATGAATTGGTTGCCAACGTTTGAAAATCAAGTTATTTCACATAAAATCTGGGGCCTGGAAAATACTGAAAAATAGGATGATCTGAAACCCTGAAGACACATTTCTATGGGGCCACAAGTGGCTGGAGGTGACTAGTGGCGGCCTCCTAATGACATATCTAGCTACTCCCTGTTATATCTGGCCAGCTGCACTCATTTGCATTACCTGCTGGTGCCCATAGACGTTTGAGTTTTTAACTCCAATCACTGAGTATCAGATTTGGGAACTAAAAGTGATATAAATAGAGTGACCGTATAATTAATTGTCCAAACTAGAATACTTTGAGAGTAAAAAGGGGTGCCATTAAAAATTACACCTGGACCATAGACATAATCCACAACTGTCCTAGACAAACCAAGATAGATGGTCTTTCTGTTTGTAAACTACTCCATTCAACCCCTTCATTTTACTAATGAAAAAACTGAGACCCTGAAAGGGAAAGTAATTTGCCTGTAGTAATCACCAAGTGAAGTAATGATAAAGTTGCCTTAAGTATTCTGACTCCCAGTTCACTGCTTTTTCCAATATAACATGCTCTATATAATATGTATAAGCACCACATCCTCCTTGAATGTATGGATTCTTTTTTCTTTTTTTGTATAACAAGGATGGCCTTTACTTTAGTTTCCAGTACCTTGTCCCTCATTTCCATCTCAGACCTTGTCAGAATGGTACTGGATTCTTATAGTTAATTAATTATCACAGTCAGTTTGCTATGGGAGCCCACAGATTGGTAGCTTATAACATCAATGACATTTCTATCATGAATTCAAGTAATGATTTGGACCATAGCATATCCAGAGATGTTTAAAACATTGGTAGTCTTGAGAAGTGGAGAGTAAACACTAGCAAAGTTTCTGATTTTACAAGATACACCAAGATATATATTTACAAGTGCTAATTATGCAGATTGAAAAAAAAAACAATAAAAATCCACCATCAAGTACATATCTGATAACTGGATTGCTAAAAAAACAGTATGTATTGACTTCTTGATCATTGATTATTGCCTGGTCTTCAAGAAATCTCCAGGAGCCCAAATTCCCAAATCTTTGACTAGGTGTTTATTACCTCATTGAGTTTCCAAGAGATATTTTTATAGAGAACACTCAGAGGAGACCAATGCATGCTGTCTCTTAATCCCTTTCTCAAACTTTGGCCCCAAATCGTTACTAATTTCCTACCCTAGGGAACTGCATAAGCCTTAGGGGCACCTCTTAGTCTTTTATGAAGGCTTAGGTCAAAGACTAGCCTGAGAAGACACCTTTTTCCAATGTCCCACTTGACTCCTACTTGTCCTTCCAAGAGACCTTGCAAGCAGCAGAGCAATCTTACCATGTCAGCTGCATGAGATGGGGGACAGAAAGAAGGAAGCTGTATTTGCCAAGGCCAAAAGCAGAGTTGGCCTAAGTCAGCCATCCCATACTTCCTTACCTTGGAATATACTCTGGTCTTAGCTTTTTAAACATGGGACCATCGCCCACATAGACTAGGACTCATGTTACCACACTGGCCTTGTAGAGTTGAGGAGAGCCAAGAAAAAGTGAGCAAAGACCCCTCTACCCTGCTCACTAAATCTTGCCCCAGCTCCAGCATACTCCCCTAGTGTCCTGAAGGAGCCCCTTTTTCTTTGACCTTTGTCGGAGCTTCTTTTCTGTGGGTGACTTGATAGAGGAAGGGACAAGTGACCAACCATGACCTTAGATTTAAAATATGAACCACACACATGAGTAACCTTTTCTCTAATGCACCTCAACAAACTTTAACATGAAGGAATTGTTTTCTAAATGAGCCATATCTATATGCATGAAACAGATCGCCAGAGCTGTGCTGTCCAATAGCAACATGTGTCTACTGAGTCCTTGAAATGACAATATTTTAATGATAGTCACATAAGCTAAAAATAGTATCACATTAATTTCCTTTGTTTCTTTTTACTTTTTGTAGTACTTCCTAGAAAAGCTAAAATTATCCACATTGCTTGCACTATATTTCTGTTGGATGGTGCTGTTCTAGAGGTATATGTCAGGTACCTAAATGAAGTAGAATTCAGTTGCATGTTTAGGTGCTACAGTGACTTTTTACCATCATCACAAGTCTGAAAGGAGGGAAATTTGCTAGTTGTTTACAGTACTACTAGTTTATTAGCAAGGCTTCAGTGTGGTAGAGATATAATGTCAGGGGCAGAAGTTCATAACAGGACTTCACCTTGATATGAGAACATGATGAAAGCATTCATCATGTCTTTCTGTAAATCAGGCTAGTTTTAAAATGGACTATTCTGCTCCCTTACGTCTTCCAGCCTCTTGTTTCCTGCACAGCTCTTTGCTTCCCAGAGCCCTTGAGGGGCACCTGTTCTGACTCCAGCTTTTAAGTTTCTCTGCCACATTATGCAGAAGGTACTTGGGTCCATATAATGCCAGCTGTGGGTGCCATATGGAAAAGCCATACCATCTACATATGTACAGTGTATTTCAGAAGCCAGAAGGAGTGTAGAGGAATGTGTAACTGATCTAGTTTTATCTTTCCCTTGCCTTTGAAAATTTTAATCATTGAAATATCTTTAGGCTGCAAATAGAATCATGTAGTGAGATAATTCTGAGTTAAAACCAAATATGTACTTTTGTTTTTATATGGACATAGGACTGTGTATGGATGTATGAAAATGTAGATTGAACATTTGGATACAGACGGGCTTGACTTTCCAGTGAAGTGTATGGAGATGGATGTATAAATGAATGGAGATAGTGTATGTCAGTCTGCTGAAGCAGAGATTTCCTCCTCCTATAAATAGTTGGAGAGAAAGTTCTGTTTCTGCTTCCGCTTAGTTTAGGTGCAGAGTTCACTTAGATGGCTGCCAAAGATTGACAGAGAAAGTCATTCTCTTGTCTCACCCTAGCTTTGGTGATGTGCTTCTCATACCACAAAGAGCATGCACTAATGGCCCCACATATGGATGGTACCAACTGGAGCCAGGCTTTAGGCTATGTTTTCCTTTGGAATAACCACTTTCCTTCTTCTTTTCCTTCTACTTCTTCTAGGCAGGACAGGGCTGCTTGCTGATCTCTTGCCCAGTTTTGCTGTGGAGATTATGCCAGGTATTCGGTCATTTAATTCTTTATTTGCTTGATTTGCTGTTATTCCATCTGTCTTGCTTCTGCATTAGTCGCTAATTGCTTCTTTACTTTATTGCCACATTTGTCTACATGTCTCTGATCTTTTCCGGGATTAACTAAACCCATTGGAAGGGCTTTTAAATTGCATTCCTTCTGTTACTAGGCCTTAAAAGAATGATGATAATTATAAATAGGCTGAGATGGCAACCCAGTCCTTCGGTGTCAGGCATGCAGGCTCTTTGGCAATCTCCATGCCCATTTCAGTATTTCAGCTGTACCCATATACCTAAAAGTATTTTTAATAGAATCAGTATTTGTCTGCCTTCCTTATTTCCTAAGTTATATGTTTACCGATTCATTATTGTACAACTGTGTTACTCTGAATTGCCTTTTATAACATCATCAAACTTTTTTTTTCAAACCTTAGGAAAGCTATGTACCCCTCCTCCCTTGAAAAATACACATTTGCAGACCTACATTACTTTGTACACAATTTCAGGGACTTATTAGTCCCTTCGAGTCCCTACGGGTCCACGGACCATATGTGAAGGACATCTGGGACAAATATGCATTTCTGTCTTTTTATGTACCTTCAGTTGAATCCACCAGCCTAGACAAACCAACATCAGTTTGGTCCGCAGTTGAGGGAGGCACAGAGAGAAGCAAGAATGAACTGTGGGGAAGAACATATCTAAACTCAAACAGTAGGAAAAGGGATGATTTAGTCTTGTCTTGGAGGGTTTCTGCCAAAGTTTTAAGAGCTGCCGAACAGCAACAGAGATACAAAATATCCCCAGGTATTGGTTTTTAGCTTAATTCAAATTTTTAAAAACATCCAGAGTCTTCACCATTGAGCTTCACTAATTATTCATCTATGAATTCTAGTCCCTTTCCATAAGGTGGCCAACCCAAACACAGACATTCTTTTTACTGATGTTGCTCCCAAGGACACAAATGTATGCCTCTTTGTAATCCCCTTATCCAGAATTCCCTCAATTTGTAAGCGTTTGTTCATCACAAAAACAATGTTACATTGCAGTGCTTGAAACTAGATGTTACATGTCCCAGTCTCAAGAAAGAGTTACTGTGTTTTTCATATCTGGCCCTATATGGCTAAATTTCCCTCCCTTTGATTCCAAGAATCCTTTCACAGATAATATTATTTTGTTTCTCACATATAACTTTCCAGTCTTATCCTTGACTGCTTGACCCAAGTTGTAGCCACCACTTCATACAGCTCATCTAAACCTAAGAGCTCATATCTATCTCAGGCTACATTACATTATTGTGTTGTTACTAAGGCTTAAGCCAAAGCTTTCTGCTATCGATTGTCCTCGGCATGAATGCTCTCCAGGCCACTCCAGCCAGGCACAAGGCCTTCCCATTCCCGCACTGAAGAGAGGTTGACCTGTTTAATTTGAATGTATTTCAGAAAGATTAGTGAGGAGGGACATTCAGGAAACATGTTGTTTGTTTCCTCTCTGAGGAAATTATGATCTAAACAAAGTCATTTTGTTAACCATTATTATACAACCCATTATTTAATAAAAATATATTCTCAAGCTCCCAGGAATGTCCATTTAATTGAAGGAATATTTAATAATCAAAATCTAAGAAAAACAATGTGAGCTTGAGGTTCATTGTAAAGGGATTTGGGATAGATGGCTTTTAACCAAAATGAATTGCTTTAGTCGTTTTGGCTTTTAAAGGAAAGCATGGCTCTCCCCAGTCTGTCCAGGCTTCCAGGGGGAGGTTGGGTCCTATAGCCAAGTCTCTAAAGTATGATGCTGAGACAAGTCATCTGAGGGCCACAGTCATTTTTATCTAAGTCACTTGCAATTTGTTTCCTTTCTCTTAATCTTTTGGACGGGCAAATGAAATGGAATTCACATTCAGCTTCTGGCAGAGCTGTGAAAGAGGCGGAGTTAACAAACATACCCAGATATACATGTCAGCCTTACCATTTATCCAAGCTCAGAGCCACTTGAGCCCTTGGCTAGGTTGGCTGCCTAGCATGGGCAGCTTCAGTGTGATCAAACCAAACTCACTCTCTGTTCATGGGGACAGTGTCTTCTCTATGGAGACCACGTCTCTAGTTTTCTCTAGCCACGGATTGTTGTCCTGGTATAAACAAAAGGCTTGGATCTCAGCACTGGTGCTGAGTACAGAAAAGGTGTTCTAGGGGCAATCAGCAGGGAAAGCAAGTGAATACATTACATAAGGGGCCTGGAACCACCTAACTATAAACTACATCTAGACTCCTAGACATAGAGACCGTTTCCTCAGGACTTAGACTTTTATAGAGAGGATTAACTTGACAAAAAAAAAAAAAAAAAGCATTCACAGAACCCACCACTTCATAGCCCAGCAGACAAGGTTCTCCCTCCCCCAAGCCACGATTCTTTCAGCTCTGGTCCCATCCTTATTCTGACACTACGGTCAATAGTGTAAAATAAATCCTTTCCCCAGTATAGGACTCTGAAATCCCCACATTGTTTTGTGCCGGTTATTACATGTACCCAATGTAACATAGATAACCTTCTTTCCCTCTTCTCCATTCCCTGGGACTGAGGGTCTGCACTCCTCACTCTCAGAGTTCCTCTTGAGTGTTGGGGCTCTGTCTCCTGTTAAGAGAAGCTTTCTTCCCTAGGTCCCTCCTCCTCTCCCCCTTTCACCAGGAGATGCCAATCAAAGTGCACCCTGCCCTGGAGGTGGGCTGCCTCGAGTGTGGATTTCTTTGTGTATCCTTCCAGAGTGGGTGTTTGTTGGCCTGGTGCTCCTGGGCGTCTTCCTCTTCTTCGTCCTGGTGGGGATCTGCTGGTGCCAGTGCTGCCCTCACAGCTGCTGCTGCTATGTCCGCTGCCCATGCTGCCCAGATTCCTGCTGCTGCCCTCAAGCCTGTGAGTACAGTGACCGCTGGGGAGACAGAGTGATCGAGAGAAATGTCTACCTCTCTACCTGACAGCTGTGTGCACTGGGTTCCTCCTCCACCTCCTGTCCTGCCACCCCCAAGATTGGACATTCCAGACTCTCTTCTGCACTGGGTGCCTCTGGCCTCAGGGATGACCATTCTCATTTGCCTTTTCACCTACATACACCTCTCCACACTTCTTATCCATATCTATCACTCCATGCATTTGGAATTCTCATGGACACTATTGATAAAATGGAAGGGCAGGTTTGGCGTGGTGAGGTTGTGGGGTAAGACTGTTCCCTCTCCCTGGGGCATTCAAACTAGAGGAAACCTTCTCTGGTCATTCCCTTCCCAAGCAGAGAACCTCCTTTTTATATAAGAAGAGTGTGCAAACTGTGGCCTTTGGGCACCCACCCAGCCACAGATTTGTTTTATTTACTCCCATGATGACATGGGCCACAATAGGGCCTAGTTCTTATTTGAGGATTCACAATTTTTACCTTACTGGCCAAGCCCATATAGACATTAAGTTTGGTACCCCTCCCATAAACCAAACACATCTTGAAAGAGAGAGGCACACCAGGTATGTTTAGTGTCTTCAGGAATAAAGCAGTTTCTAGAAGACTCAGGTTATTTGCTCTGCTTTTGAAGTCACAGAGCAAGGACTATGTGCAAGCCCATTACTTGCTTTCCTTCTCAAGAGAAGGTTCAGGATCCTCCTTGAAGCAGCCCTGTGCAGTCCCTGTGCTAGGCTGCCTCCAGAGGGGCTGAGGCAGCCTCCAGACAGTGTGGGTAAGAGTGGGCTGCTGCCATCACTGGGGATGCTGCTGTCACAGCTCCCAGAACCACTTAATTACTTAGTTGCCAGGTACTAAACATTGTAATTCCTTTTGTTGTTGCCGTTTGGTGGAGCTGGAGAGTCCAAGGGAATGGGGGAGAGTGATTCCGATGAATCAGTTCAGTTCTAGAAGAACAAATGCTCACACATGCACATACACACATCCAGGAGCTCCCTGAAGTGCATCCTCAGGGATTTTTGGTGTGAGGGTTGTGGAGGGTGGGACGACATAATCTCTCTTGCTCTTGATCTCCCTCCACAGTGTATGAAGCAGGGAAAGCAGCAAAGGCCGGGTACCCTCCCTCTGTCTCCGGTGTCCCCGGCCCTTACTCCATCCCCTCTGTCCCTTTGGGAGGAGCCCCCTCATCTGGCATGCTGATGGACAAGCCGCATCCACCTCCCTTGGCACCAAGTGACTCCACTGGAGGAAGCCACAGTGGTAAATGTAGTTCCAGACTGCCCTGCCCCATGCTTGTCTCGGGCCCCCACAGTGGTTCCTTGTTGTTAAGAACAGTCAGTTCAGTGATGTGTCTTTGGAAAATAGTTTTCTCCGTTCCAGAAATGGGATCCTTCCAGCTATGTCAGATATCTTTTAGGGTACATGTCATGCTTTCCAAGGGCTGCAGGACATTGCTGACCCCTGCCTCCTCCCTAGACTCCTCAATTACTAGAACTGTAAGAAAAGAGACAAGGTAGCCCTTGAAGGTTCATTATTCAGTTAGCAAATAGTTGTTCATCCCTACCTACAGGAGTCCGCTACTACTGTGATGGCCTGCAAGAAGTGTAGGACGTGGTTTCTCTGACAAGCAGCATGGCCTGGTCAGGGAGAGAATGGACCTTTATTAGGATAATCAGATGCTAAAGAGTATGCTAAAGACAATGAAAGAACTGGACTGGTCACAAAATCTTCAGGGAGGAGGTGAAATTTGAGCTGAGCCTAGAGGAATGAATAGGATATAGGAAAGCACATTCAGGGGCCGCTGAGCACCCCAAGTGGGAAGGTCAGCATGATGAAATCCCAGAGCTGGGAGAACACAGTGTGAGTACGTGACAGTGTCCAATTTGTCAGATTGACTGGAAGAAGGTAGAAGGATATGATGAAGCCAGATTGGGGAGGGCCTTGAAACCCCTCCAGAAGATCTGGGGCTTGGTGTGAGAGCCACTGTGGGCAGGCTCCTGAGGGCAGAGGTGGCACCATGACAAAGGGAGTGGCAAGTGGGAGACAGTAGAGCCAGAGACCATGAGCTAAGGTGTGGTTGAAGTGGTTGAGATATGTGAGCATCTAAATTATGATGGAGACAATGGGAGTGAAATATGTGGGTAAAGCTGAGAGACACTTTGAAAGAAATAATGAGATATTGGGGAATGAAGGAAAAGGAGGCTTCAGGATGACCCCAAGTTGTCTAGATCATAGATCATAGATGTAATTGAAATAAGTCGTAAGGAGAGCTGATTTAGCTGAAGGTTAGCCCCATTTGAGGCACTATAAATTTGTGGTTATAGTCAGGGGTAGGTAGGAGGTATAGGTGGAGGGGCAGAGTAGGGTGGAGAGGTGAAAGGGCATTAAAATATAGCTCTTCTGGAGGCACTTGAACAGGATTACAGGGTAGTGAAGGTTGGAAGTGTATGTGCTATAGATTTAGAACGTGATTTTTAAATCCCTAGATGTAGATGAGCTGCTGGGGTTGGTAAAACAGACATTTCTTCCCTGGAGGTATCTGGACTGCCTCCACTGTGAAGTGGGGAAGGGTATCTAGCCCACCTAATGAGCTGCCAGTGCCTGATTGTAGAATGAGTGGCTATCCTCAGTGGGTAATTAGGATTTGTATTTTTCTCGCCCAGGAGCTATTAGTAGAATTCTGACATCTGATACAGAATGAGTCACAGACTGAGAAGTAAAAGTTAATGATCAGTGACACACAGGGAATTAGAGAAATAAAGATGATATAGTCCATTTCCATGAAAGATGAAGTGGGCAAAAGAGACATTAGTGGAACTTATCTCATACTCTTTATTTGTCTTTTTTCTAATCTTTCTTCTCACCAGAATCCTTTCCCCCTTATTTTTTATTTAATGGATTATCTAATAAAACTGTTCTTATTCATAGAATAGCAAATACTTGCTCTCTCTCATTTTCTATCTTTTTCCAGTTTCTCTTTGTTGCAGTTCAACCATTTTGGTCTCATTCTGCCATACTAACCAATTATAATTAGAAGTGGCATTAAAATAGGAAAATGTTTCACATAACAAGAAATGTCAAGGTAAGGTAGTTCCAGGGTTGGTTAACAGAACAGTTCAGGTGGCAGCCCCGAAGGACCTAGTTCCTTCTGTCTTTTCTTCTGTTATCCTGAGCACATCCCCTGTCCTCCTCAGCTGGCTTACCTCATGATCTCTTGATGACTGCATAGTTCCAGGTAATTAAGCAAATTCAGAGATTGAAAATGGTATTCTCTTCCTTGTACCACTTTTTTCAAGAGTGAGAAAAACTTTTCCAGCAGACTTTCCCTTTTAGTTTTATCAGCAAGAATTGGGCTCATGCCCATTCACAAACAAAATTGGCTTGAACTACTCAAGACGCACCTCTTAGGCCTAAACAACTATTTACTTTGGAAGTGAACAAAATCATGGTTCTGTTAGCAAGGAAAAAGAGGAAGGGTGGCAATCAGTGTCACCGCAGCTAGTCTGGCCCATGCTGTCATGGTCTGGTTGGTGGAGCCAGGACAGACTTCTTCATGATCCTCACCAGGCATGCTTCTGTACTCATGGTCCCATGGGGAGTGTTAGTAATGGTGTTTGGCTACTCCTCCTTTAGCAAAGGTGGCTTATGCCAGTGTTCCATGTAGATTATTCTTTAAAGAACATTAAAAATGTTAAGAAATGTTAATTTACAAAAATGTCAATTTAGCCTATTTTATATTTATGTACTACTTCAATTTTAGGGTAATTATTTCACAACAGTAATTTTTCAGATTACATTTGTACACAATAGTCTTTTGAACACTGTGTGGTTGAAAAGGGCATCTTTGATGAACTATATATAGTATAGCCAGTTGGTTCCTGAACGGAAGAGGTAAGAGGCACTCTAGTTCCTTCTCCCATTCTTCATGGCAGCTACTTGAGACCTTGTTACCAAGCAAGAAGACTGCCTGCTCCTGTGCTGCTCTGGGTCCATCCCTTTGAGCTTTGTCAAGGCTCTCTCTGTGTTGAATACCCACACTCCACCCTGTTCCCACCTCACATCTCCATTCTTTTCGTCTTTAGTGACTCCTTCCTGTCAGAATTCAAAATATGCTAAAGTCTCTCCCATTAAAATACAACAATTCACAAAAATCCTGTGGTCCTCAGATGTTGCTTTCCTGTCCCTTTACTCTTCTTCACAGCCAAACTCCTTGAAAGAGTTTTGAATATTAAATGTTTCCTTTCCCTCTGTTCTCACCAACTCCCCGGCTCCCTTCCATCTTGCTATTGCTTTCACCATTCCAGAAACCAGCTCTTGCTAAGATTGTCTGATTGCTAAATTTAATGGATGCTTTTCAATCATTACCTCCCTTGACTTCTCAAAAGCATTTGCCACTCTGAGGCACTCATCTTTCTTTGCCTTTCTCAGCATTGCACTTTGTAATTTTTCTTACCTATCTCCGTGTATGCTGGGTGTTCTTCCACTGTGCATCCTCCAGATGTTCCTGCTTTGTTTGAGGTCCTCTCCCTGGGAAACCTTATTCACTCCTGTGGCTTCAGTCATCATCTATATGCTGATGACTTCTGATCATTATCTCCAGCCTCTCTTTTGCTCCTTAATACTGTATATCCAGCTGTCTTCTGGACATCTCCACCTGGGTGTTTTGCAGGCATTTCAACCTCAGCCCCTAGGAAATTGAATTAATCTGCTGCTTCTTCACTTCGAACCAGCTTCTACATATCTTATCTCAGTGGATGGCATTGTTGTCCACCTTTTAGCCCAAACCAGAAGCAGAGACTTCATCCTTATCCCTTCCTTCTCCCGCACTTCCCTCATCCAATTGGTCACCAAGTCCTTTAGATTGTAACTCAAAATAACCTTGAGTTGGTTTCCTTTCCTCCATCTCTACTGAAACTGTCCTAGTCCTTGCTGCCATTACCTCCCACCTTGCTTAACACAATCATCTCCCACCTGGTCCTTCCACATCTACTCTGCTTTGCTCTAATCCATTTTGTTTCCACATCTACCTGTCCTCCACCCATTCTTCATGCAAAAGAATTGAGTAGGCAAGTAGGGTTTTGAAATGTCATTTTCAAAATTAATAAGGATGTGTATCTATATATATGCCTACTGTATGTATACAGAGAATATGCAAATTGTAAGAATCACTTCTCCCACAGCTGAGCTGCTGTCACCTTGGGGGTGGAATCTGGCAGCTGTTCCATCATCCATAAACAGCTTTACTTAGCTTATTAAGATAGGACAGGAAGAACAAGGCTATATCCATGAGTATCTGCCTCAGAGACTTCTTTTGCAAGTTTTACAAGTTGGATTTTGGCTGTAATGGGGAAATTAGCTGAAAACTACCTAAGCCTTAATTGGGTCAAAAGTATCAGCAAAAATCCTTTAACAATAAGAATTTTTAAAATTATAGTTTGGCATCAAAGTGAATATCCCAATATCCCCTCTCCAGTAAAATTGAAGTTGGCAAGGCTAATAAATTAGAGAAGGTGAAGTATGAAGAGCCACAGCAACCAAATGACTTGGGCCAGACTGAACTTGAAAACAGATAAATCATCCATCGATCTTAAATTGAAACATCACTGGGGAAAAGTCATTTTCCAAATATGCTGAACTTTGGCCAATAGTCTAGGACATTTCTTATTAAAACATCACCATATGTCCCAGAGAGTTCTGTGATCTTCAGACAAATTACAGATAAAAATCAATTTGACACCATGCTATTTGCTTTCAAATCAAGAAACATTTAATGAATGCCAACAAATTTTACCTGCCCTCAAGGAATTTACAGTCTACCAGGTGGTCGCTGGGGCTTGTAAGTGGAAATAAAATGAGTAAGTAATACAAGGCAGTATATTATAAGATTGATCCATAATGCCAGCTCAGAAAGGAAAATCTCATCCTTGGAGAGTAGGGACCAGGAAAGGTTTTCTGGTGTTTCATATGTTCCTCAGAATATATGTGACATAGAGCCAGATTCTACCAGGATCAGAGAATAGTTTAGTGTATTTGAACTCGTAGCTTATCATTTTTAAAAAGTCCAATAGCTTTTAAAAGGAGAATTACCCAGGTTTTTAGCTACTGAAACCAAATGGATGATACTCCTAAAGTCAAAAGATCAATACTTTGCTTCTGTCTTTTTTGACAAATTAGAGGAATTTAGATTTCTGAAGTCATGGGCTGCTGTGACAAAGAAGTCAAGGCTGAAAGTATCCGGTACAGTGGAGTCTCTTTATAATGCCAGCACTGAAGGCAAAACTGTCATCTTCATTTGAGGCTATAAATGGTTACTGTAACTTTTCAGGGACATGATAACCTATGCATACACAATCAAATCTGTATCATAATGAGGAGTGTAATTTGTTATAATGACATAGAAAACTATGCTGTAGTCCAAGTGGCAATTAACTGAGGATCCTCCAGCTGCTTCTCAGGGTAGCAACCATCTCTCACCGACCATCTCTCTCTGCCAGGGCACAGCTGGTACATTGTTCCATACAGCGACAACTTTATGGGCCCCCTCCCCCATGACCTCTAGCTCAGTATCACTGAATGTTTACCATAACAGTGCTTCAGAAATTAGAACACCTAGATAAAACCACAGCTCCAGGTAGGGTAGGCCTTTTTCATAATGCCTACAGACATGCTAGTTTTCCTTAAAAACAATTAATAATAATAATAATCATGATACTTACCTAAACTTTTCTACGATCCAAGCCTTTCCCTTCTTGGTCAAAATTCTCCAATAAACCACCCATATGGCCTTATCTGCTATATGTTGTAGTCTCTTATAATATGGTTTCTATTCCCAGTTTCTCCTCATTCATTCACTCATTCCTTCATTCATTACAAACACACATATTTCAAATGTCTACAATGTGCCAGGCTCTATGCTAGGTGCTAAGGATACAGAAGTGAACCTAGTCCTTGCTCTCAGGAAGTTTGCAGTCTAGAGGGGAAAACTCTACTGAAAATGCACTTCTCAAAGAAACCATTAACCCTGCCCCGATTCCCAGGCTGACAGCAATGCAACGAACATTTTTTAAGTTCCCCACTACGTGTAAAGCATGGTTTTAGGCACATGGAGATTCAGAACCATAAGCATTCTTTTCCTTCAAGAATCTTTGGGAAGATTAGACATTTATACAGATAACTTGAAACAAACTAGAATATATTAAGGGCCATAATAAAATTCAAACTGAATGATTTGTAAGTTAGAGGGAGAGACAGAACTTTTCAAGCTATGAGAATCAAAGAAAGCCCTTTGGCTGAGGCAGCATTTGAGCAGCTCCTGATAATGATAGAGAACTCAAAGTGCTCCACTGATTTAGTCTTAGTTGTCCTCTCATCTTTAAGAGATTATTTAAAGGTTGGGAACTATTCATTGCATTTTATAGACATGAAAACTGAGTCATAGATAGGTCACCATTTCTTTGAGGTCCCTCAATAAATAGCACAGCATGCCTGCACCATGCCCAGTTCCCCACTTCCCAGGCCAGTCTCATCCATCAGACATAACTGCCTCCAGAACAGACATAGCAGTTCCATGGGATAATTGCATTTTAATTGAACTGTCTGTACGACTCAGTAAATGCCTCTGTAGAGATGGAAGAATGTTTAGCTTGATAAATAAAATTATTTCTGCTAATCATTGCTTCCACACAAGAGTTATGGATCTAACCTCTGGGAGAAAGTGCCACTAAAAAGTGTGTGCTGAGATTCATTAATTTTTTTTCTAAGTAATTCCACAATTTGAGATGAATGTGGACTGCCCAGTATATTCTCATATAGAAAATCAGTGCACCTGCAAATGGGTGTGTGGGTGACTTCTGTTTTTAGTGCTTGGACTGCAATTAGAGTGCTATGGAATTTTATATTTTAATCTTCCACGTAAATAGCTTGTGTGGGAGGGCTTTGTCCACAGCCAGGGTAACATGGCCAGACACTATACAGCAGGGTTTTCTCTGAATTTACATGCATTCATATGGTTTCTTTATGGTGTTTGCCCCACTTTGGGAACAGGGAATGTTGGAGTTAGGTCACTAGCTTACATCCCATTGAAAAGTCCTGAATAGCTGGAAGATAGGACCATGCTGTGTAGACCATACAACCCATGGCATAGCTAAAGCAGTTCTTACTCTGGGCTTTCCTTCCTTGTTTTTCTCACCTGTCTCTTCTCACTGCCTCTCTTCCTAGACTCTAGAGAGGCAAGATGCCCAAATATGGTTAAGCTTCCATCAGACTACATGGTTCCAGCCCTGGCACTGCTAAATTTTTCCTGGGCAAGTTATGAAACCCCTCTGACCCAAAATTTCCTCAAACAAAATATGGCTGATAACAGTACTGTTTTAGGTGATTCTGAGGAACAAATGTCCATGTAAAGCATTCAGCACAGTACCTAGCACATTTTCAGTGCCCAGTAAGTACTGACTAATTACCATTATTTTTCAGTACCCATCCCATCATTCCCTTCTCTCTTTCATTTTTTCCTCTTTCTCTTATCCGTGCATTAGGCCCACTGGTATCTATCACTCTTGGGGCTGGTATTGGGCTAGACTGATACTTAAGTGATGTGGGGCTTAAACAGCCTTTGTCTCTGACAATATGCGTGACAGAGATGTAGGAGATGTTGTTCTCTCTCCTACTTTAGTTTTGTTTTTTATTAAGCCCTGAAAATAACAGCTGCTTGTAACCACATCGCAGCAGGTCAAATTAATTGTGTCTAAAACACAGTATTCCTTCTCCTAAAAGGAAAATGCTAAAGAAATAAAATGGAACCATAATTAAAAATCCACAGTTTGAATTTTGTTTTGTACTACTATGTATATGGTCTAGAAATTAATATTAGCTGTTATACACAACTCAGTTTAAGGAACTTTTGCACTATCTCCTAGGTAACTCAAAGTTTTCAGGCCAACTTTGTCAAGGTCCTTGATGTTTGAGTATCTGTAAGTTACCTGTGATCCCACAAAGTGAAGGTGGGATCCTCAGACGCTAGAGTGACGCATGTCCTCAGTCTAGAAATTGGTCTTTTTTTAGTGTGAATATGCTCCTCCAATGGAATGCAAAAGCGTTGAGAAGATGAGCGCTAAGTGGAGCTGTAGGAGGTCAAAAGATAGGAAGCAGAGGTTAACAAATGACTAAAAATAGACTGTAATGGAATTTTGTCGTTGACCTTTAGGTCCTCCATTCCAGTGGCGCCATCTGATAAAGGAGATCACAGATATGGTCCCATATGTATAAATATAGATTGTTATTTCTGGGTGATTTCAAAAAGAGTTGTTATAATTGGAAACCCTATTTTCTACTTGGTAAAATAAATGGAGGCCTCCTTCTCCTGATATTTTCCTTTTTCAGCTCACCTTCTTGTGCTTTTCTCAACAGTTCGCAAAGGTTACCGGATCCAGGCTGACAAAGAGAGAGACTCCATGAAGGTCCTGTACTATGTTGAGAAGGAGCTGGCTCAGTTTGATCCAGCCAGAAGGATGAGAGGCAGATGTGAGCATCTGTTAGTTTTCTGTGATCTGTGCATTATGCAGGAGTTAGTATGTAAAGGGGATTTGGGGGTCACCAAACTTAGGCAGCCCTGAGCTGGCAGGCTTAGAATTAGCAGGGGTGCTGGTGACACTGCTGAAGAAAGTAGCTCTCAGTACACACAGGGAAAATAAAGGTCTTCTGGTGTGAAGAGTAGAGCAATTCGGTAGCATCTTGGTTTACGTTGGTTCTCTCCAAGGGGCAGTCAGTATTTCTGGGGCTGTGTTATCCAGGCCCCATGGAGAGAACCAACATACTTTCTTTGAATATATTTTAAAGGGAGTAGAAGGGAAAGACTAATAAAGCATTCCAAATAGTGTTTCCCTTCTACTCCCTTTAAAATATATTCAAAGTAATGTCTTAAGATGTGGAAGCTTAAGTATCAGTTTTTTCCAACGTGAAGGGCGCTAGCCTTGAACAATACAACCACCAACTCGCTGCATGGAGGCCTCCTGAAAGTGAAAGAACAAGTCTGGCACATGAATCTGGAAAAAAAGAGGTCGTTGCTCCTCAAAGATGCCAGACAACAGAGATTAAGGGGCAAGCAAAGAGGCTGATCCTCTTGTCAAAAGAACTTTTTGAATACTAAGTCTGAGGTGGCTGGGCCCCAACCCTTAACTCACCCCTAGCCCTTGGATACTTTGCAGCTGACACAGCTGATTCTTGGGGCGGATTCCAACTTATGTATCATGGGAGGTAACACAGGGCAGGTCCCACATGGACACGCTCATTATCAGAGGGTGCTAGTGGGTGTGGAAGTGAGGTCATTACGCTGTCTCTTTACCCTCCTCTTCTTGGAACTAACGAGAGACTTGACGGAATTGTTGGGGAAACAGTCCCAGACTAGAGGAGCTTTATTCAGATTAAGGACAACATATTCCACCCAGTTTGCAATTCTAAATTCATCCTGTCTGCGTTGTATCCATTGCTGTATCCTCCCACCACACCGACTATAAAAAGACCATTTCCAGATTGGAATGTCAGGAATGCAGATGTCACTGCACTTGACAAGCTAGTTGTAACAATGTTGTCATGGATCCCTGTAAGGGGCCAGAGACAGAGTGAGTCAGGGACCACACAGGAGACTGTGCAGGAAATTTGCGAATTTCACAGCTCAGAGAAAAAGTTAACAGCTAAGGTTAAAACTAAAAGAAGAATTCTGATTTAGGTGATGTCTTCTGTCTCTCTACTTGATTAAAATGGTCTCTAGGGGCTTAATGGTCATAAGGTAATGGACTCTTAGAGTCAAAGGGGGTCTTAGAGATGGCCTAGGTCAACCTTTGTAGTGTGCAGGTGAGGAAACAGAAGCCTAGGGATGCAGTGACACAATTAGGACCAGATTCCAGCTCTTCTGATTCCTAGTCCTGTGCTCTTTCCAGAAGAAACTCTTGGGCAAACTGTGGATGGCTCCATGGCTCCATTCTGTTCAGAGACCACAGCCTTCTAGCTAATAGGACTTTAGAATGCCAGAGCTGGAAGGGACTCTGAGGTTGTTGAATCCGTCCCCTTCACTAAGGTAGAGAGGAAAAGTAACAAGCGCCAGTACTCAGTGCCAGTGCCAGAACTGGAACCCTGATCTCCTGGAACCTGCAAGTTAATATTATAATAACTGCATAGAGATAAAGTAGGAATACTGTTTACTTTGAGAAGTCCTATTCCTGAAGAACATAGTAAACCATGGGCTGGATCATGGAACTGGGCAATCTTGAAATCTCATTATAAAATGGATCCCATGGTTTCAGGTTGGGGCAGGAGAGTAACAGATTCTGTAAGAATTGAGTTTGAGGTCCAGGCTCATGAACTTGCTAGCCAGTATGGTCCTCATTTGCTTTGCCCTTCTAAATGGTGGGGGTTGTTTAGGGGATGTTTTTAGGCTGGGAAGTTCTAGTATAGGGCTCAGCAAACTATATCTCCTGGGCCAAATATATTTCACTTCCTTTTTTTTTTTTTTTTTTGAGACAAGGTCTTGCTCTGTCACCCAGGCTGGAGTGCAGTGGTATAAACACAGCTCACCGCAGCCTCAACTTCCTGGGCTCAAGGGATCCTTCCACCTGAGCCTCCCCAGTAGCTGGGACCACAGGCATGTGCCACCATGCACAACTAATTTTTTTATTTTTTATAAAGATGAAGATCTTGCCATGTTGCCCAGGCTGGTCTCAAACTCCTGGGCTCAAGCAGTCCTCCCTCACTGGTCTCAGAAAGTGCTGGGGTTATGGGCATGAGCCACCATGCCCAGCCCCACTTCCTATTTTTATAAATAAAGGTTTATTGGAACACAGCCATGCCAATTCACTTATGTTGCATCTATGACTGCTTTCATGCTGCAGTGGCAGAATTGAATAGTTGTGCCAATATGGCTTGCAAAACCTAAAATATTTACTCTCTGGCCCTTTACAAAACGAAGTTTGCTTACCCCTATCCTAGAGTTACATTATGGATGTCTGTGAGATGGGGGCAGGTCGATGTTTGTGTTCAACTTGGCAGAAATTTTAGCACAATATACAACTTAGACAATCCATCACTGTGAATAGTGAAACATAGATCGTCCTCATTATCTAGATAAATAAAAAAAGTCAAGTATTCCCTGAAGTTTAAGGAAAGTTCTGAGCCAACAATGCTATTTTTCAGTAGGCTCATTTGGTGCATTTTAAAGGCCTCTTCTGTGTGATCCCTGGGATATTGGAATTCATGGGGATCATGAGAAAGGGAAAGTTCTAGATTTTATTAATCAATAGTATCTGAGTTATTTTCCTTAAAATAGGCATAGTCCCTTCTTTTTAGATGGAAGAAAAGGTTAAAAATTAAATTATAATTAAAAATCAACTGATTGCATGATAAAATTGAATGGCATTCATGGTAAACACTGTGTCCCTGGTGAAACAGAACTAGGAGGCTGTGTTGGGAGACCCTCCCTCATCTTTGTGCAAAAATCCCCTGTTCCTCCAAGGACTCTTGGGGATAGCGAGGGGAGCAAATAGAGGGAATCTGAGACACATATTTCCACATCTTATCTTGGCCCACCTCTCACTCAACAGCTAGGCCTGAAATTTAGTAAATGTTGTTTTTGATAATATTTTGAAGTTCTAATTAAAGGACTTTGGAAAACCAATGGATTCAGTTACATTGCAAATAGATTCACTAGATTTATTTTTTAAGTAGAATGAAATTCAATACATTTCAAAGTTTTATAAGTAAATAGTTGAGTTTTTGTTTATTTTTTCCTTTCCAGACTGTGATTCTGGTCCTTGTTCACAAGTGCTTTTGCAAAAAGCTACTTAGGCCACTTTAGGAAATTAGAAAGCTGTGACTAGATACCCCCACTTGTATTTTTGGGCTGGGGCCAGAGTATAAGTAGAGGCCCACAGGTATAAGTACAGCACACCCTCCTTTTCTTCCCATACTTCCACAATGCTGGCCTAGCCACTCATGGACACATACCCCTGGAAAACTTTTTTGGGATGGGGAAGAGGTCTGTCCAAGTGCTGGAAGTGAAGTAGGCTTGGTGCTACTTGAGCAGGATCTTCCAGGTTCCTAGATGAGCATGGGCTAAGGCAGGGGGTATATGGATACTAGGTACAGGTTTCCCCTTGACTATTCAACTATTCTGTGGACTTCCTGCTCTGTGGGGAGGGGCACAGCCAAAGGAGGCCAGAATGCGGTGCCTCTACAGCATATGGCGGTACTGGCTCTGAAGGTCCATCTTAGGACTGGGCCAGCAGTAAGGAAGATGCTGCGATCTCTGGCTTCTGTCTCTCTTTTTCTGTTTTTGGCTTAACATGTCTAGGATCAACACAGCTCATCACAGAATTATAAAGGAAGAAGAAAACATTTGAACAAGGATGATGATGTACTAGGAGGAGGCCAGCAACAGAGATCCTGAGTTCTGGAAAGCCTGCCTTAGGTGCAACAATAACAAACTTGTTCTCCTATTCCAAGAACAGAGCATGTAGGAACCTCCCTCTCTGTAAGCAAGTAGGCTTCAAACTGGAGCCAATTCCTGCTGAGCTAAGAATACAAACACCACTCAGGAATGAGGCAGGAGTTTCCTGGAGCCTAGGGTCTCAGCCCTTAACAGGATTCTCTTCCTGTCTAAAACAGAGTAACACATAGAAAGCTCTATCATGCCTGATTTTGTCCCTGCAGATAACAACACCATCTCAGAATTCAGCTCCCTACATGAGGAGGACAGCAATTTCCGCCAGTCTTTCCATCAGATGAGAAGCAAGCAGTTCCCTGTGTCTGGGGACTTGGAGAGCAATCCTGACTATTGGTCAGGTGTCATGGGAGGCAGCAGTGGGGCAAGCCACGGGCCCTCAGCCATGGAGTATAACAAAGAGGATCGAGAGAGCTTCAGGCACAGGTGATGGCTGTGAGGGGCAGGTCTGGTCGGTGTGAGGGGGCAGGAGCTGGAAGGCAGGGTAGATTGGAGGCAAGGAAGATGCCATCCAGTAGCATCTCTGTCTCCCATTCCAGTTTATCCTGACACATCTCTCTTTCTACAGGATATTGAACATCTCACATTTGTCAAGACAGGGAACACTTGTGACAACATGTGTAGAAGTAATTATTCAAGACCTTTGAAATGGGTCCCCTAGACCCTTTAATGAACATTAATATATCTCTGCCCTTCTCATATATTTTATCCTATAACCTCTAAAAAATCCCACCCATCAGCTCCATTTTTTTTTTTTTTTTTTTCGGTAAAGACAGGGTTTTGCCATGTTGCCCAGACTGGTCTTGAACTCCTGAGCTCAAGCGATCCACCCACCTTGGCCTCCCAAAGTGCTGAGATTACAGGCGTGAGCCATCATGCCTGGCCATCTCCCTCATTTTTTGATCATTTAGTATATGAAAGGTAAAATGCCAAACACTTCTCTTACATTTAATTCTCATAACTCTAAAGGGCAGCTACTATTAATGTCCCTATTTTAAGCTGGGAAAATGGAAACTTCTAGGTGCTAAGGCACTTATCCAGGTGATGTGGCCTCCCACAACAATCGTGGGAGGCTAAGATTTGCTATTCCCCCTAAATAGCACCTTCACCACTCATCTGTCCTTTACCTTAAAAGACAGTCGACATTGCCTTTCCCTTACAAATTGCAAGCGTCCTTCTCCCCTCCTGCCCCAGTGGGTAACTTGGCCCTCGGCTCTGAGGGAAGAAAAAGCCTCTCTGTGTGTCACCACACGTTACAGGGACTCCTGGGACCATAACTGTGTGTACTGACACCTGCGCTGGCTTTGAGGGTGGAGACGTGTGGCTGTCAACCAGACGTCACAACATAATGACCAGAAGGCAGCCCCACGGTGTGTCAGTATTCCATAGGATACAGAATATGTTCTATCCACACAACCCCATTTTGATGCGTGGCACACGAGTGGGATAGACTCGGTTGCCCCTACTTGACGTTCTGGGGTGTGAGAGGAGCCTGGAATGCTTCATCCAGCCTGGAGCGGAGCTGAGGCTCAGGCCGAGGTCTCCTGAGCGCGGCCCCAGGAAACGATGGGTGCTCTTGGGAGGTCTACCTCGAGCTTGAGGGAGGGACCGGCCGTCTGACCCCCTCCTCCTCTGCCCGCAGCCAGCCGCGCTCCAAGTCCGAGATGCTGTCGCGGAAGAACTTCGCCACGGGGGTGCCGGCCGTTTCCATGGACGAGCTGGCGGCCTTCGCTGACTCCTATGGCCAGCGGCCCCGCCGGGCCGACGGCAACAGCCACGAGGCGCGGGGCGGGAGCCGCTTCGAGCGTTCGGAGTCGCGGGCGCACAGCGGCTTCTACCAGGACGACTCCCTGGAGGAGTACTACGGCCAGCGCAGCCGCAGCCGCGAGCCCCTGACCGATGCCGACCGCGGCTGGGCCTTCAGCCCCGCGCGCCGCAGACCCGCCGAGGACGCGCACCTGCCGCGGCTGGTGAGCCGCACGCCAGGCACTGCGCCCAAATACGACCACTCGTACCTGGGCAGCGCGCGGGAGCGCCAGGCGCGGCCCGAGGGTGCCAGCCGCGGTGGCAGCCTGGAGACGCCGTCCAAGCGGAGCGCGCAGCTCGGCCCGCGCAGCGCCTCCTACTACGCGTGGTCGCCGCCCGGCACCTACAAGGCCGGCTCGTCGCAGGACGACCAGGAGGACGTGTCCGACGACGCGCTGCCGCCCTACAGCGAGCTGGAGCTGACCCGCGGCCCATCCTACCGCGGCCGCGACCTGCCCTACCACAGCAACTCGGAAAAGAAGAGGAAAAAGGAGCCCGCCAAGAAAACTGTGAGACTGCGTCTGCCTCCCCTCCTCCGAGGGGACTGAGCGGGAGCCGCCAGGCAGGGCGGGCAGTGTCACTGTCTGGCGGCGGGGGAGGTGGCGAGGCGGGAGGGTCCTGCCCGGAGAGGCCGCAGGGGCCTGCCTGGGGAGTTCGTCCGCGAATGCTAGGCTGGGGGCTTTTTCAGACTGACTCTGTCCAGGGCCACATGAAGGAAGGAAGCAAGGACTGGGAGAGTTGAAAAACAGGCAGAAAGTTGAAGGCGTGTAGACGGTTTTACAGGGAGCATTAGGTATTTAACCAACTCAGAAGCGTTTAGCATCAGGGATTCTAGGAGCCATCACCACCACTGGCCTTTAGTGGGCTTCTGAGATCTGTGTGCAGAATCTTCAATGCATCCTTCTATGTACATTCCTCCCCAGCCCTGCTTGGGGCGAGGGTTTGTAACTTGCATCCGATTTCTAAGAATCCACATCCCAGAGAAGGCTAAGAGCCACTGCTGTTTGCAAAGGACAACTCATGTCTGTCCTCTTTTGACGTTTTATTGAGTGTAAACTGTATTGTGCCCGTATATGCGAAGGAAATCCTTCGGTCCCTACCCAGTTCATTGTCTCTTTTGTAAGGGGTCTTATATAGACTTCATTATTTTCAAAATGCCAGGAGCTGCCTACTCCATCCCACAGCCCCAAAATGGGAGCCCTGGACCTCAGAGAAACGTTGGGGGACAGTCACAAATGTCCGCTGTGGGGTACCAAGTGCCTCTGACCCCCATGCTTTGGAGATCACTCTCCAAGCACAACTGCTTCTCCTCCTTCGCATTTACCCTGCCTCCCCACCATTCCGTTTTTTATGAATCCAAGCTGGACGTTTTCTTTAGTGTTTAGTATGGGGAGAAGGAATATGAACAGAAAAAGATTTTGACACAGTTATTAACCCTTCCAAAGGAATTCAGTGTGTTTTATTTTTCCTTAAATAAAAAAATGCAATAACCAAAGTACTGTGAGTAGGGAAGAAACTTTCAGGTGATTTCAGATTTATGGAATACCAACCACACTTGCTGTTGTGGAGCTCTAAACATAGCAGTTATCCTAAAGGGGGTGAGAAGTTATTCTGTGACCATGGAACTAAGCCTATCAGATGTACGCTGGCTTTAGCCTCTGCTGAGGCTTAGCATCAACCATCACAGGTCTAATGAAAGGTTCTGAGAGTCAGGGGTGCCTGGCACCGAACGGGTTGTGGACTCTGCCCAGAGAACCATCTGTTATCTGTTGTTTTCTTTAACTAGCATGTGGCTTAATGTTGGGCTTTTTCTGCTCTTTCCTAGAATGACTTTCCGACCAGGATGTCCCTTGTGGTCTGATGTTGTCAGCATTTCTCTGGATGATGAGAAATCAGACATGGACTACGGGGACAAGACACAAATCCAAGAGCCAGCAGGCCCAGGACCTTCTCTGGCCATCACCTTGGAAGATTTGCTGATCTCTGCTTTGGCAAGGGATGGGAGGCAGCCTTTAAGGGAGGCTGATTTCAAACCTCTGTGCCCATCTAACTAGTTTGAGAAACTTACCAAGAAAGCAAGAATGTGTGAGAATATTCCTGCATACAGAGTTTCTCAACTATAGCATTTATCCTGCCCAACCTCCTTCCTTAACAGAACCAGGACTCCATTTACAATTCTGAAAGAGAGTTAGCTCTGAACTGCTAAACTCCAGAAATTGCCTATGCCTACAATATGTTTTTCTATACCTCCTGTGCTATACTTAGAGACAGAAGAATTTGTTACTACTATTAGAAGAAGGCCTTCTTCTGACAAGGGAAGATAGCTTCAAGTCAAAATATACCTTTTATCCCCATCACTTTCCAGTCACTAGTCAATGACTGTTGTTTCACTAAAATCAAAAGGCCTTTGGTGAGCTCAGTGGCAGTGACCTCTGGGACAATCAAAGAAATGACTTCAATTTGCTGTTCTGAATGACAATTCTTAAGTAGCTAGGACAAAGCAAAAGCGAGTATACCTTTTTGAAAATCTGTCTAAGTGATATTTCCTTTTCCATTCTGAGAACGTAAACTGCTTTTTCCTTTTCTGCTGCACATGTCAATATCTGAGTCTTAGACATTAAGGGCTCTTCTTTTCTTCCCCTCTCCTGGACTTTCCACAGGTTGGTGCCACACACAGAGCCCTGCCTCCCTCTGCACTCTGATTAGATTGTCATTGGATGCCTTGTGATAAATGCTTAAAATACACACATGAAAGAGAAGAGGGAGGAAAGAGGAGAAGGCAGTAATGCATATAGAGAAGAATGAGAAGGAATTTAAAAGGGAAATAACATCATCTCATTATATTTTGAATTTGGACCATTTCACCCACAAACATCACTCAATGTTTTCTGGTTTTGTGCTTCTCTTACCGTTAATTGTTTCTGCCATCCCAGTTCTGCTATTCTAGGATATGGGGGATGTGGAACATACAGCATTTGGCCTGACTAAACTGCCACTATGGCTGCTTTCAAGAGATTAGAGATACTGCTTTCTCAGGAAGGAGTACTTCCTATTCCCACCCTTGCCTAAATGATAGATTTTGCCTAAATCCCAAAGCTAGATCTCTGGATTTTATCGTTTGTGTAGAT
Source organism: Hylobates moloch (assembly GCF_009828535.3). Taxonomy (NCBI): domain Eukaryota; kingdom Metazoa; phylum Chordata; class Mammalia; order Primates; family Hylobatidae; genus Hylobates; species Hylobates moloch. The sequence goes on from NW_026652283.1 coordinate 67,022,421, forward strand.
AGCAAAAATGACCACAAACTCTTTCCTTTTCATCAAGAGGTGCCATCTTTTTTCCAACCCCTTGAATCTGGAGTTGGTTATGTGATTTGATTTAGCCAGTAGCCCAACAAATGTGACACAAGCAGAGACTTGAAAAGTTCTTGTGCATGGGGCTTGTCCTCTTTTGCTGCTCTTGGGAACCTTGCAACTACCACCAGGTGAACAAGCCTGGACTATCCTGCTGCATGACAAAAGAAAAGGGCCCAGTTACCCCTGTCACCCTATCTGACAGCCCATCAACTTTCAGCTGATGCAGACATATGAGTGAGTCCAGGCAATATCAATAGAAGAACTGCCTAGCTGAACCCAGCCCAAATTTCTGATTCCTACTTGAGGCATGAGAATTTGATGCATTCTTTATGCTCATTTCTCTTCAAGAACAAACCTGATTCGTTCTTGTCTGAATGTTCATCCCTGAACCTCTTACTCCATCCAAACTTGTGTTTCTCATAGCCTCCGCTATTGTTGACAGATTTTTATCAAAGCTTTTCACGCTGCACTCTTGTGGGGTACATGTTTGGGTCAAATCAGTGGAGGATAATGCTTGACTCTGCTGTCCCTTAATCCAGCAGTGGTTTCTTCCCTGTCTATGGATCCGTGGACAACCTCTGAAGATCTTCTCTTTACCATCTTTTTGGTCTTCTCCAGAGCCACCCGACTGGAGCTAGACCCTATTCTCGGAGTACCATTCCTCTAGTATCCATTTGTACTTCATGACATTTCCAAAAAAGTCCTGTGTTTGCAATGAAATAAAGTGGCTGGTTGAGGGTCGGAGGGATGAGCTGGTATGTGTCATTGCTTGGAGAATTGACCTACCAAAGGACTTCCCTGTTGCTTTCGCCAGTCCCAGAGAAATCAGGAAAACAGTTGAACCCAGTGCTGGCACTTCCAAGGGCTGGAAGACACAAGCCATAACCATGGTGCTGAGTTTTAGATTTGCTGGTGTCCCTGGCCTCTGAAAGCCTAGGTCTAGCCTGTCTGTTTGGACCCCAGTTCAGATGGAAAAGATGATAAAAAACATTTCTTAGTCACCAGCTTTGGATTTCAACTTGCTCAGGCAATTTTGGAGAATATTGGGTAGCTGTGGTAGCTATTACCGCTTTATACTGAGCACTGTGTCAGGCTTTTCACCACCAAAGAGCCTCATAGCACCAGCTGCAGAGACCAAAAATAATGTTTTTTTTAAAGCTACAGATGTGTGATTTTGGCGAAGGTTGAGGGTAGCAATGGGAAAGAATTAAAGAATTATTAAAATTGGAAACCTGCAATTCTAAAGACAACAAAACTACAGATAGATTGAAAAGTACAAAGAAGGTAGCAGGCTACTGAATTAACCTTGGGAGTTGGAACCACTTTGTCCTTTGTAGAACTGGATAAATCATTCAGACTTCCAGGCTTTCAGTAGAGAGAAAAAGTAGTTGTTTCTGGGTATATGGACAGGAGTTAAGGCTGAGTTGACAAGTCAAAGCTTGCTGTCCTCAGCACCCCTGACTTTCCTCTATGTGTCCTTTTGTTTCTTCTCCCTTGAATAGTGTGTCCTGCATAGGAAATGGTTACATTTGTTAGCTTCTGTCCTAGGTCTTATTGGGGTAAAAAGTAAATCTTGTGTAAGACATAATCTCTGTCCACTAGGACCCCGTAATTTAATAGGGGAAATAAGACATGCTCAAGAAAGGAGATTTTATACATAGAGTATGAAATAGTGCTATGGATAAATTATAATAAAACCAGATATTTAGTTTTTTTGAAAACTTAGAATACTTTGATATTAAAGTGTTGTATGTGTTTGTCCATCATCTTATTTAAACATAGACTCGGTGATCTGAAAAGCCAGTACTCAAAAGTCTGAACTGAAAAGAGGTGAGTTAGGATCGGGAAAGGGTGAGCTGCAGGGGTCCCAGAGGAATGATGCATAAGCTGCTGTGCTTGCCTATGAGTCACTACTGAGTCAGGAACATGCTGGAGGAGGGAGTGTGGATGCAGGTGGCAAGGAGGTGTCCTCTGGTAGATGAGCCGCTTCTCTAGGCCATGCATGGATTCATTAGGAAGTTGGAGACAATGGCCATGGACCTGGTGCATATCAGCTATTCCATCCAAGCACGTTCACAGGGGAGCTCAGCGTGGCTGCTCCTGCGGCTCAGTTCTGCAGCTGTGAGTGCTGCTGCCCATCTTCACCAACACAGGGCAGGTCTCACGGAGATGCTAGGCTTCACATCCCCCTTCTCGTGATCCTCACTGTGCACTTGACATAGGATTAGGCATACTAGATATGGGAAAAGGCTGCCACCCAAACCCAAGGCACCTGACCACATCTGTAAATATTTCTGACTAGTCCACAAAATTTCACATAGGTAGTCTGATTAGATCTTGCCTTTGAGAGAAGCTGAAGTCACAGATACTGTTGTAATTTACCACCACCACCCCAACCCAATTTTTTTTAATAGGTAAAGAAACCATCACTGCCATTAATGAAGTCACAAACCTGTTAGGTCTTTAGACTCCCAACCTCTGGATCTTTTCTGCTGATCAGTGTTTCCCAAAATTGCCTACCCATAAGAATTAACTTGATTGTTGCTGTTAAAAAGGTATTGTTGGACCCTGCCTTGGAGATTGATTGGGTGAGTCTAGAGCCAGAATTCGTATTTTTAATATGCATTCCAGGAGACTCCTGGGATCAGATGCATTTGGAAATTGTTGCCCTAAGTCATACCTCTGGGTACTCCAAACAGCTAGTCCTGAGGCTTCCTTGGGCCTTAGAATTTTTTTCTTCAAATGTCCTGGTGAGGTCCCTCTCAATCCTTTGGGGCTGGCTGTGGTGAGTCACTCAGAAGTCTGGCTGTGACCTGGATGGGCTCACCAGAGTACGCTCATGGTAGTGGGAAAACAGGCAGAGAGAAAGGAGTGTCAGGAGCACTCCCGGAGAGCCTGTTGTAGATATTTCCATTCCCAGAATAGTGATCTATTGTGACAGTCTCAGAACAGACAACAAGAATTACAGGTAATTTTCTCATTCCCTTGATATATTTTTAGCAAAACTTAAATCATGAATAGAAGGAAAAGATGCCATTGGGGAAATGGAAAAACTCAATCATTTTATAAAGCATACAAATTATAAGGATGACTGGCCAATAGCACTTCCGCTTTGGTCTTACCTAAAGTTGGGTAGACAAGAATAATAAAAGTCCTCATTTTATATCCTTCCAAAATCAGATTTAAATGCTGCCAGCATCTTAATGGAAGTCTGAAATTGATTGATAGGATGTAGAAATCCAAATTCACTAAAATAGGGGGCCAGCTACTTAAAGTCCTAGAAGGAAAAAGTGTTTTTTTCTGCCATTATCCTACCTCCTTGTCATCTGGGAAACTGATCTATGAAGCTTGAAGAAGGGGCATTTAACATCAGAGTGGCACAAGGGCAATGTTGAGCTGCTTTAAGCAGCAGCCTGAGCTTTAGCACTATTTGAAGGGGAGAAGGTTAATACTAATAATATTTGTGTTATTTTTATGATATATTACTGTTTACAGAACACTTTCATTTGATCCCAACATCAACTCCTGTGATAGAGTCAGGGCAGATATTGTGGTCTCATTACATAGAATGTAAAACTGAGGTTGAAAAATACTAAGTGACTTGTCTGTAGTCAAATGGTTTTTAAAATTATAAAGCCAGGCCTTCTGACTGTCTTGTCTAGTGTCCTTTCCAATTCCTTAAATACTCATGGGACTGGAATCTGGGTATTCCAGATTCCAGTTTCTCGTCACAGCCAGACATCTGGTGAGGAGAGCCGTAGACTTGATGCTTGTTCATATGTTATGGATGTGGTGAAGCTATGAAGACAGATACTGTTGCTGTTTCATCCGACTAAGCACCATTCCTCAAATGCCAATCTAAGAGGGAGTTGTGGCTTCACTCAAGGAGAGTTTCATTTTCTCTTTTCTTTCTTTCTTTTCTTTCTTTCTTTCTTTCTTTCTTTCTTTCTTTCTTTCTTTCTTTCTTCTTTCTTTCTTTTTTTTTGAGATGGGGTCTTGCTCTGTAGCCCATGATGCAGTGCAGTGCAGTGCAGTGGTGCTATCAGCTCACTGCAGTCTCAAACTCCTGGGCTCAAGCAATCCTCCTCCATCAGCCTCCTAAGTAGGTAGGACTACAGATATGTGCCACCATGTCCAGCTAATTTTTTGTTTGTTTGTTTGTTTGTAGAGATGTGGTCTTGCTATATTTCCCAGGCTTGTCTCAAACTCCTGGCCTCAAGTGATCTTCCCACCTTGGCTGCCTAAGGGGCTGGTATCACAGACATGAGCCACTGAACCCAGCCAAGAGCCTCATTTTCATTAGCTGTGCTGTGAGGGGTAATATGTGCTTCAGGTTTTCTGGGGAATCCTTCTGCAGAGAAGTTTCTGAACAAAACTACAGTTTCATCTGGATTCAGAATTCCAGGCAGAAGCTGCTTAACAGCAAAAATCTGGCATCTTCACTACATTTTAAGATTTTAAGCAGAACTAAGAGGGATCAGATATAGAGAGATAAGGAATGTGAGAAGAAAAAGTATATAGTAGTTTAAATTTTTCTTAGAGTTTCTTGGTGGGGCTGGACATGAAGTAACTAGTCTGACTCATTTCTTCTGGGAAGGCTAAAAGAGACACAAATAGCTTCTCTTTTACCTTGGCTTTAAGGAAAAGCTGTTTTATTAACAAAAGTATTAGACACAACTGCATAAGAAATTTGCTTTGTGAGAATAAAGAACAAGGGAATAGAAGGGTAGGACAGAGAAGGGTGAGAAGTTGGCTTTGTGAGGGCCACCTGTCAGTTGTTTTTGTGCCTTGTTTGTGACATCAAAACTGAAATGTTTGTATTACTGTTGTCCATGACTTTTTTTTTCTGTGTCAGACATACACATTGAATTTGGTTGTAATGTTTTAAACTTAATAAAGAATTCTTACCTACATTTGTTACCAAGAACTCATAATTAACACAACTATGGTTAACCATGATCTGACATTAAATGGCCTCAGCAAGAGAAAAAATCATACGATACATGTCCTCCTCTGATTGTTGTAAGTACGGTAATAGAGGAATACATATTGTGGGGTTACAGAGGGGGCTGGTACTGACAGAGCAAAAGGTATGTTTTTACAGATTGTAATAAGCTAGATAAATTCTGTTGTCACTCTTACTGCTCTCCACAGACTGTAACATTCAGAAGGAGATGAAGGGTAGGAAAGGTGGTTGGATAAGGTGATGGTACCTAGCTCATTTTCAAGATGGGCACAAGCATGTGCCTGCTAGAAATTACACTTGGGGAAGGGAGGAAGGAAGCTATTCGTGGGAGGACAATTTAAGTTCTGTAAAGATTTGAGAAATTCCAGAGCACCATAATTAAGAGGAGGCAATTAAAAACCTTTGTTAGCAAAAGAAGTGATAAATACCTCAGAGAACTATTAATCCGGTTTTGGATGGCTAAGCCCTCTCAAGGGAATTCCAGATTTTAGGGGCCTTGTCAAGCAGAAAATCTGGGCTCAATTTTTTTTCTTTAAGTAGTTAACTTAAAAATGTTAACATGTAGATTTAACTTAAAGACTCTAAAACAGTTTAACTCTGATTACCTCCTTTGTATTATTTTGTGTAATGTTTTAATTCCATCTTGGTTTTTCAGCTTTATAGAATATTTTTGTTTTCATTTATAAAGTATTTATTTAGAATCTCCTACATGTTTTTTCTACACATCTTTTTTTCCCTATATTTCAGCTCTTCCTTTTGAAATCTTTTCTTTCTGAAGAAAGTTTACTTCAGTAATGATTTGTTGGTAGGATACTCATCAGTCTTTGTTGATCTAAAAGTCTTTATTTCATTCTTGTTCCTGAAAGATAATTTCACTGATTATGATTCTAGATTGATAGTTATTTTCTTTCAGGACATTGAAGTTATTATTACACTCCCTTCGGACTTTTATTTTTGTTTTTGAGAAGTCAATTACCAGTTTAATTATCCTTCCTAATCTGTCTTGTCTCTCTGACTGTTTTAAATATTTTTTTGTGTCTAGTGTTCTTTGGTTTAATTGACATGTGACCAGGTGTGGATTTCTTTTTATTTATTCAGATTAGGATTTGTGGTGTTTCCTAAATCCGTGGATTGGATTTCCCATTAAATATGGAAAACTCTCCGCTATTAACACATCAGATATTTTCTCTTCTTTTTAAACTCTCTCTTGAGAATTCCAATTAAGCTTTAGATTTTTTTTCATTCTATGCCCTATGTTGTTTAATCTATGTTTTGTATTTCCTCTCTCTGTGTCTTCTTTTCCCTATTCAGGTAAATTTCTTCAGGTTTATCTTCCAGCTCACTAATTTTCTTTTCAACTAGCTCTAATCTCCTTTCTTTGAATTTTAATTTTAATTAATATATATTTAATTTCTAGGAGTTTAGTTCTTTTTCAAATCTGCATAGTCCCTGTTGATAGTGTCTTGTGGCTTTTTTTTTTTTTTTACAATGCCCTCTTATTTATCTGAATATCTTAAAGATACTAGCTTAAAATTTTATATCCAGTAATTCTAATATCTACAGTTTTTGTGGGTCTAATTTTAGAGTTTGTTACTTCTGCTAACTTTCACTCACAGTTTTTTGTTTCTTTATGGTTTTATAGTTTTTTATTGTAAGCTCATGTGTGGTGCAATGCCATATTACATTGTGGCAGTCAAGAAAAACCTTTCTTGCTCCTTATCTGCCTTCCATTTCTCCATAATGACTCTATGTATACACAGCAACCCTGGGGGACCCAGGAAGAATGCATGATTGAGTAAAGAAGAAGTAAGTGTGCTAAATGGGACAAAATGAAAAAGGCACACATACATGCATTTCTTTCTAATGCAACCTCTGGACTGCAAACAAAAACTTAAGATGGGGAGGGCAAGAGGCTTTAACCTTATATATTCTTTAGAGTTTGATAATATAAGAGAATGGCTGTCTTAATTATAGACATAGACTATTTTAGGGTTTAAAAGTGAACAGAAGGCTCTTAATTGTTAAGAGTGGCCAAATAAATTACGGATATAGATTTCATTCAAGAGGCCAGGAAGGCCGGGCACTGTGGCTCACACCTGAAATCCCAACAGTTAGGGAGACAAAGGTGGGAGGATAGCTTGAGCCAGGAGTTCAAGACCTGCCTGGGCAGTATAGCGAGACCCCATCCTCCACAAAAAGGTAAAAATTAAAAAAGACGAGAAAAAAAAAGAAGAAACAAGGAAGAACTAGACTCATAGGATGGATTAAAATTAGGCAAAACAAATAATTCATTTTCCCCTATGATTATCTAATTCTAATCCAATTTTTATATGCTTTCACTTCAAGATATAAGAAGTAGGCTAATTTCAGGTTCTCTTAGAAAATCTTGGCAGAGACATCCTAATCATACTCATCACACCACTTAGGTGAAAATTACATTTTCTGCTGAATTGGTTATAAGCATTTCCTGAATGCTTATCAGGTGGCCTAAGATGACTCACCAAAAATGGCTTGAGGTGTAGAAGTAGCTAGGAAGTCGCTTAGAGGTGAGTGAGTTAGTCTGACACGCCATCTAGTGGCACATGTCCAAGAGAATGACTCTATTGCTAGTCTTCCAGTATTGGGTGGAGGTGTGCCTCACATTACTTAAGGGATGTGTTTTTGAAAAGCTACATATGAATTTATATAGCTTATTTTAATGCTATATGTGAATTTATATATATGAATTTGTTTTTTGAAAAACAAATTAAGTGCATTAGGAATTCTTTCTTTAAAAGTGTTTCTTAACACTTTGCAAGTTTAGAACTTGCCATATTATGTTTTTGAGGCAGGCTTCTGTGGGTATAATGTGGGGAAAACCATGAGGTTTCTGCTTGGGATCAAGTGGGATTTAGGTACATGCCTTTTGTGATTTAAAGCTGTCTCAAAGAGTGCTTTTAATGCCATTGAATTACAATTGTTTTCTGAAGTCAGGTCAGGACTCTGATTCTGCAGAATTATGGTGAAGCCAGTTTCTCTTTAACAAGCAAAAACTATGTCATCAAACTGTACAAACAAAGGACGTAAATAGTCCATTCCCTAGTCTTCAGCTGTACAAAGATGAATTAATCTCTGTGTCTTGTTCTCTCTCTCACTGTCTCTAAAAGCCAAGCAGAGGAGAAAATTCCAGACATGTCAAAACACTTTTTTTTTAAACAATCCTTGCTCTCTGGAGATATTTTCTCATATTTTGTTACAAATTTTGTGTAGAAGCATAGCCACAATGGATTTTTTCTGGCTCTTTTTCTTTCTCTGAGATGTTAATGTCCAGTAGAGCAAAGCTAGAGGGATATATATATATATACACACACACACACGCATATATATATATACACATATATGTATATATATATGTCAATTTCTATTAACATTGTTTTTGGAAAAACCCTTTGTTCAACTGAATGTAGTTAAATTATAATGGGCATTAATACCCAAACCCATCCTCCCAGCCTCTTCGTGTTGCTGGTATGACTTAGGCACCTAGCTTTTCTCATTCCCTCAGGCCAAGGCGATAGCCACTGATGTTTAATTCCTTGGGCAGCTGTATTAGTAAAAAAAAATTTTGGTTGCAAATGACAGGAAGATAGACTAGCTTAAGAACAAGAAAAGGAGAAATGGAGCTCATCTATTAGAGAGATCCTGGAGTAGCTCACAGGCTGGAAGAAGAGCGGTAGGAACTGAGAACAAACCTGGGTCTCAATGTAGTAAGATTCCCTGTCCATCATCCACACCTACTTGTATTTTTACATCAATACATTTTCTCAGTGAGGATGGACTTACTCCCAAAGGCAGGAATATAGTCACTAGCAGTCTGAGAGTCACAACTTTCCAGCTCATTTGACCAAGCAGGGAAAAGGCTTTACTCATGAGAACAATCCTGGAGAAAGACTGTGGTCAACTCATATTGAGTCATGTGCCCATATCTGAGCTAATCATGTGGCCAGAGATGTGGCAAGTCTGCTTATGACCAGGAAGGTGAGACTGCGATGGACTGGATAGTGGGATAGGAAGATTTCTCCAAAGAGAGAAGAGAGGTGTTATTAATAGAAGAAGTGAGAACAGCGATGCTGGGCAGACAAAACACATACACAATACCAACGGCTATCTGCTACTGCATCCAAAAAGATTCTTTATCTGCAGCCACAGAGCCCTGAGCAACCAGCCTTTCTGGCTTCCTTTTGTTGCCAATTCCCTCACACATATTATTTCCACCCAAGGCTTCAGGGAGGCTGTTTTTAATGCAGTTCAGTGACAAATCCTGCCAGAGCCTTCCTATATAGCAGTGAATGTCTTTGGTTATACTTGTCTTGTTCTGAATTTAGAAATCCTTCTCTGTGTCACTGCCTTTATTAGGACCTTTCATCTCCCCCTGGATTCTTCCGGTGCCCTCATTTCTTCTCTCCTACTTCCTGTTGTCTCTTAATTATTCACCTTCTACTTTTTTTGTTAGAGGTTCTAGACAGTTTCAAGAAAAATACTTGATGCTGGGCAAGGTGCTTCTCCCTTCCTCTCTAAGTTCCACAGAACAGGGTACATTTTGCTTCTCTGTTGCTATGGACTGAGTGTGTCTTCCCCAAAACCCTAATCCCCAGTGTGATAGTATTTGGGCATGAGGCCTTTGGGAGGTGATTAGGTCAGGAGGGTGGAGCTCTTATGATGGAATTAGTGTCCTTATAAGAAGAGACAGGAGAGAAATTACTTCCTCTCTTTCTCTGCCATGTGAGGATACAGCAAGGCATCTGTCTGCAAACCAGGAAAAGGACCTTCACCAGGAACTGAATGTATTGGTGCATTGAGCTTGGACTTCCCAGATTCTAGAGCTGTGAGAAATAAATTTCTGATGTTTAAGCCAACTAGTCGATGATATTTTTGTTACAGCAGCCTAAAGTGACTAAGACACCTATCCACCTCTTCATTCCTTTCTGCATAAGCATAAGCAGGAAAGGAGAACTACCTGGATTCCTTGAGTGTATGAAGTTCATCATGCCACATTTCAGAGTGTAAAGTAAGTGTTTACGCACCCCACATTCTCTTTTCTGGTCCTACACCTTTCACTTCCTGTTCTCAGGGATGGCCAGCACGTTTGTGCTTCCTTCTCTCATGTGAAGGAGAACATGTGACTTGGGCAGAGTCCTTTCTTTGCATCTCAGCTTCAGACCAAAGTGGCCTTCTCTAACATGGTTATCAGAAACCCTGCATTTTGAGAGTTGGTTGTTCTTTGGTGAGCTCCCATTTAACTCGTAGCCTTTATGTATGTGCAGCACTGGTCATGGAAGAATAAGACTGTCACTCAAAATATATATAATTTTTACATTAGATTATATGACTTTTAAAATGTATTTTCTTAAAATACTTACCAATTGCTTCCAAGCAACCAATATCTCACATTCCTCTGATTATTGATTACTCATGATACTAAACTTTCTTTCCATTCCAGAATTTGATACAGGAATTCAGACAAAATATTGAAAATGTTTTAGCACATTTAGAGCAACAGATTCTGGAGTGGGGAGACTCCATTTATTAAGAGATGTTCCCTCAAAAAAAATGAACAACAGGCCTACAGCACGCTCCATGAAGAGAACCTGGAGAGTTTGCTCGTTGTTCCATGGCGATTCTTGAGATGTAAATAACTCTATCACAGGAAGGTGGATTTTCACAGTGATCCAAACTCAAGTCACTCACAGTAGGCCATGGGGAATTTTCAAAAGGAAACCTCTTCTCCAGACACTTGAAGGCTCTTGTGTACATTTTCAGTGCTTCAGAGAGAAACATCTTCAAGAACTGGCAAACAGCTGTTCATCACAGCAAATATATTTCTTGTTCCAAGGAACTCATCAACACATTTTTTTTTCTCTCTCTCAAGGAAGTTCAGAACTAAATGGAATCATTTAAATTCTTGACTTAAGGAGACCAGCAACTTTGATATGCTGCCAAATTATCCTCACAGTATCAGAAAGAAAAAATTGACCTAAAGACTTGCGCTGTAAGAATTGTAAGTGGTGAAAGGGAGCTACTTAACCCTGGTTTTTGGTAGAGGGCAGTCTGGCAGTGGGCAGTGCTGACCTGCACAAAGGACAGGGGCAATAGGGCACTGGGCTGCATGCCATGGAGGCCCTGAACTGATGGGTGGCTGGGCTCCCTAGGTCCAGGCAAAACACTAGAGCATCACACAGTTTATTCGTGAGGTTGAGCCTGAGGGTACATCTGAACTCTCACATACAGCCACGTCATATCTTGATAAGGACTCTCAGTCATGAAATTCCAGACCTCCAAATGTTTCCTAAGCAGAAAACTCAAATAACAAGTGGTTCAGTTGAAATTAAGATACCTGGGAAGACTAAGTCTGACTTTGCCACTTTCTGCTTAAAACCCTTCTGGCTCTCCATAGTCTTTTTCACATATTGTCAAGTGCCTTAGAACACGCAAAGCTCTTTGTGATCCCACCCCTTTCTGCCATCACAGCTTCATTGCCAGTCTCTACCTCTACTTCTTTTCTACTTCTTTGCTATGCTGTAATATGCAGAAACATTTGTAGAACTTGACTACACTGTGTTGTTCTGTACCTCTGTTCCTTTATTCCAGAATACCTTCCTCCCCCTCTCTGAGCACTTTCTTACATACATTTTAAGATTCAGCTTGGATATTGCATCTTTTAGGAAGCCCCACTCCCACCAGGCTGAGTTAAGAGCCCCAGGTCCATGCTTCCTCTGCAGTGTTCGCCCTGTCACCATGTTCAATTTAAGAACACAAAATGATCTATTTTTGTGTCTGGTTACCCACTGGAATGCAAGTTCTTTGAAAGTATTCTTTTTCTTGGTATCCTTCATACCAGTGTGGTATGTGGCATGCAGTAGATCTTGTAGCGTGAGCTTAACTAAACCAAAATGAGATCATTTTATGATATCCTGAGAGCTCTGACCTCAGGAAGGCTGCAGAGCAGTCACTCCCATGCAGGTTGAATAAGCGCAAACAGTTTTACATCCAGGTCACATCTCAGCCAGTACAAATGATCTCAGTCACTTTAAGGCTTTCAGCTTAGCCATACCCTAGAACAGAGGTTGGAAAACTTTTCAAAGGAACTTGCTAAAAAACGGATTCCTTTCACATAAAAACCTGGAGGAGCGAGGAAGGCAGGCGATGAGGATTGTTTTCACTTACAAGCCATGGGCAAAAGAGATTCTGAGATAGAGTATGGCCACAGATTTTGGAAGTAGAAACACCAGAGGCCCTCTGTGAGTTTCCAACCTTGGCTGCTCACTCCAACTGATGATTTATTTGTAGCTATAGAGGTTCTAAATGATGCTGTGGCTGGGACATGAAAGAGGCAACCAGTCCAAAAGCTGTTTGTATGTGTTTTTATCAGCACACACAATTACTATTCCCAAGCTCTAGAGAACCACAAAAAAGCATAAGCTATGTGTATAAGTTAGAGACATCAGGGTTGGACAACTCAGAGGGGCCTGGAAACCATCCTGTCAAGGTAGAGGGGAGGGTAAGCTACTGAACTACTAGAGAAAGCTACTTAATCTCTGGTAGACCCTGGGTCTGCTCCCTCTCCACCATATCTGAGCCTCAGTTTCATTTAGTCTAAAAGGTAACAAATCAGTGTGATAGGTAGAAAATTTAAATGTTATGAGCACTCCTCAAATTCTTTCTCCTTCAGGGCACACCAAATGCTGAACAGCTGGCTCAGCTTCTGCAATTTTGTGGTATTAAACGATATAATGGGTTCACAAGGAAAGAATCCAGTGGAACCTGGCTCAGCTCAATTGATTTACATGGAACCAGCTGACTGTCGAGAGAAGAGGATGAAAGAGATCATGGCCAGAATGGGCTAGCAGAGTTTGGAGAGGAAAAAAAGTAGATTTTGAGTATAACCAGTATTTATAGGAGATTTTGAGAGAGAGATAAAAAGAAGCTTTTAAAGTTTTTAAATTTTTATTATGAATATAATCCCCTTTGGGATTTTTGAGAGACTTTAGAATGTGCAATACAGGGCCATAGGTTAAACTGGTTATAACAATATTTAAAAGTCTCCCTTCTGAGTAAGGCCTTTATCTTGTTAGCTAGCACATAGGATTTTTTCTTTTGCAGTTTTTTTGAGGAGGTGTCTCTATACTTGGCATGAAAACCAGGGGAGGAAAATACAAGATGCCCTCCTGTGTACAGTGAAGTGGGGTTTTGGAAGATGTGCTCCAGAGAACGGCCTCTGGGCCCCCACAATCTCTCCATGTTGCACAGACTTTCTCTGACTCCTGTGATCTGGCCCTGGCTGTCCTGGAATACTACCCTCTACTCCTACAGAATTTTAAATTGTTCCACAGTATATTTATGTACATTGTTATCTGAGCCTCTGAGTAAAGCAAAACAGGCATGTTGTTCTCTGTTTTACAGATGGAATAGTCAAGACCATAAAGAGGAGAATGACTTCTCAAGGTGATTTAGAAAACAGCAACAAACAGCAGTGGAATTGGAGCTAGCATCCAGATCTCCTGAATCCTTGTTCATTATTCCCCATGACACTCAGTTCTTGCTTTGTAAACAGCTACGGAGATTGTAGAAGCTCATATGAAAAGGGGGTGTAGATTAAAGAAGTGTGGAACCTTGAGTGTCAATTGATACAGTGCAAGCCATGTGGCTGCCTGCGTACTAACATGCAATGGTAAGAAGGGCCTGCAGACCCACTGGCAGGGGGCAGGTTCAGAGTCACACCCAAGAGAGATCTATAGACGATGGCAATGGGCCAGATCTAACAAGATGAAATGAGAAGGGATAAATGCAAAATCTCACATTTTCATCTGAAAGATAATTGCACAAGGAGAAGATGGGGAGATATTGCTTAGGATACTCTTATCCTTTTATTCAAGTTATTTTAAAAAGTATTTGTTGGGCACTAATCATGTCTATACAATGGTTTGGCACTGAGCTTACAGCAGTGAATAAGATTAAGACAAATAAGGCCCCCTACCCTTATGGAGCTCAAACTCCAGTGAGGGAGACAGCCAATACACAAATACTCAAATGATTTCATAAAAGAATCAGTGTTGAAAATAACTCAGGATCATGGACATTGACTGTTAAGAGGAGGAAAATATTAGAAGGGTGATCAGAGAAGGCCTCTCAAAGGATGGGACATTTTCAAACTGTTACTTGAAGGATAAGAAGAAACTGAGATTGGGAGGACCATCGGGCAGAGTTCTAAGGAAAGGGAGAACAAGTGAACAGTGCTTGAGGTAGGCATGATTTCAGAATTTTTGAGGAACAGAAGGGAAGCCATCATGGTTCAAAATTAGTGAACAAGGAAGGACGTGGGAGCTGACGTTGAAGAGGCTGCAGGGGCCCCCAACATCACCTAGATCATTTAGGCTGAGAAGGCCATTATAAAGATGCCAGACTGCTAGGCATCCTCCCCAAATCTCTTCTCTTTTTCATCCTTAGAAAAAGGCTCTTATCTGGATAGCTAACCAGAGACTAAATTTCCCAGCCTTCCTTACTGTGAGTTGTGGCCATGTGACTAGAGTTATTGCCAAAGGAATGTGAACAGAAGAGATATGTGCAACACCCACCTTACTTGACTGAAGGGAAATTACTTGCCTTTAACTTCCTTCCCTTGAGTGACCAACCATGCAAATAAGGACAATGTACTAGCCTTAGGCATGGTGGAGCAACAAGATGGGAGGAACCTGGCTCCCAAATGACCTCATGGAGAACTGGCCTGCCTGGCTGGACTAAGTGAAAGAGAAATACACTTCTCTCTTATTTAAGCCACTGTATTTTGAGGTCTTTATTAGAGTGATATAGTCTTTACTGTAATTAAATCAATGAGAAACGTGGACTTTTTTCTAAGTTGGAAGCCATTAGAAAGTTTCAAACAGATGAATGATGTGGCCTATGTTTGAAAAAGATCATTCTGACTTCTGTATGGAGAACAGATTATGGGAAGATGAGAGTGGAAGAAGTGAGAACTGTTGGAGGGCGAATGCAGATTTTGTGTGGGGGACAATGTAGTAGGACGATGGCAGTGGAAAAGGATATACAGGATAGATTATGAATGTATTTTGGAGGTAGAGAAAATAGGCTTGTTGATTTATTCAATTTTGGAGACAGTGAAAGAAAAGGAAAAAAATATGATTCCTAGGTTTCTGACTTGAATAACTAATGAAACAGCAGTGGAATTTCTTGAGGTGGACTAAACTGAAGTGCAGGGTAGGATAGGATGCTTTGACTGCAAAACAAACAAACAAAACTCAGAAAACTTGACATAAACTGGCAAAAACAATAAGGACATTTATTAGCATACAAAATGTAGAACAGGCTACAATAATTGGTTGTCCCAAAAGTTTAAATATGTTACCAATATCTTTTTAACTCTACTCTTTGCCATTCAAGTTTAAGCTTCATTCTAAAGCTGGTTCCTCTTGTGGTCGGTGACTGAGACAATGTGTTTCCTCACTCACCTCCAACAAGGAAGACAGAAGTCATTTCTCTAATTATATAATACAAGTCTTTGTAGCCTGAACTTTCTGACTTAGCTTGTCATGTTCTGATTGGCTTAGATGAATAAGGAACAGGCTTGGAGTTACTGCCCTCTGACTGGCTTAGATGAATAAGGAACAGGCTTGGAGTTACTGCCCTCTGATTGGCTTAGATGAATAAGGAATAGGCTTGGAGTTACTGCCCTCTGACTGGCTTAGATGAATAAGGAATAGGCTTGGAGTTACTGCCCTCTGATTGGCTTAGATGAATAAGGAATAAGCCTGGGGTTACTGCTCTCTGAGTCATAGCTGTTGCATAGAGGGCGGTATATGATACCCAGGCAAATTCAGGTTCTGTTGGGAAGGACAGGAAGAAGGATTGATTCAGAGTCTATGTTATGCACTTTAGCTTTTTGTTTCTTCTTCCTAATCTGTAAAGTGGAGAGAGAGATATGTGCAGCCTTGGCAGACAGAGGAGGTCCAGGATCTCACAGAAAAAGAGAGAGATTTTTGCATCTGTCAAAAGAAAGAAACTGGCTGGGCCTGGTGGCTCATGCCTGTAATCCCAGCACTTTGGGAGGCCAAGGCGAGTGGATCACCTGAGGTCGGGAGTTTGAGACCGGCCTGACCAACATGGAGAAATCTTATATCTACTAAAAATGAAAAATTAGCCGGGCATGCTGGTGCATGCCTCTAATCCCCGCTACTCGGGAGGCTGAGGCGGGAGAATCGCCTGAACCTGGGAGGGCTGAGATCATGCCACTGCACTCCAGCTAAAATCTCTCTGGCACCAAGGGGGAAGGTCACTCCTAATATCAAAGGGACCCATACGACAAAACTGCTGCATGGATGAGGTAATGTGAATGTCAGTGGTTGCATTTTATTAACACAGATATCTGTCTGCAACCAATGAGCCTAAGTAGCCCTGTGGGGGAACTAGGGAAGAAGGCAGCAAAATAAAACCCTGCTGGCCCTGGTTTTTGTGTTTTAGAAATCCAGTCTTTTGGCCTGTGAGAGAATGATCACAGAGGATTCTAAAACTGTCTCCCTTTTATAAGTCACGTCTATAACATTTGAGAAATCAGGCCTTGAATATAAAAAAACAAATTGGGACAGTGCCATTGAGGGCAAAAGGAGCCTTAGTTCAGGATGAGGGAGGGAAGAGGAGAGGACCAGCAAGAATAATGTCTTGGTGTCAAAGCCTCACCTGCTCTCCAGGCAGACAGTTTCTCTGGTTGGGGGGCTTTCTTGCTTGTCATTCTATGAATAAGAAACTTGTTCAAAAGCCGTTCATAGTTGGCCATGGAGAGGAACTATAGGAGAAATTCTTAGTTAATGTTTGTAATAACCCTGAGGCACCTAGTGATTGTAAGGTTGATGGGCATTCGGCCATCTGTTTTCCCCCAAGAGGAAGGGAGCAGAGTTTATTTTCAATCATTAGTGTTGCTGCCAAGAACCTGAAAAACTCGGGGAATGTGGAGCATTTGAGGCATTGCTCAATTAGTTTGCGTTAGATACACAGAGTATGAGCCCCTTGTAGCCCCAGACTGTACTTCCAGGCCACCAACTCTGATTGCTAAAAATGGAAGGTGACCAAAGAGACCAGGCAAAGCTACAAAGCTATTGGGGCTTTGCTTCTGCTTTTGAGTGTGCTTTTGGTGTGCTCCACCTGTCATCTTGTATTCCTTCAGGAAGAGCTTGGTCTAGGGATTTTAAACATCAGAGTAAATTGTTACAAAAGTAGAATGAAGAAGGTGGGGAAATCCAAAGCAAGCAATTTTTCATTTAACCTTAGAAATAAACTGGAGTTTTAACATAAAAGTAACAGTAACTTAGAACTACCCATACCACCCCATAAAACAAAAGGTCTGCACTTTCATCTATTTTTTCTACTTCTGTTGGTGGCCTCATCAACTGCAGTTAATTAATACAAGTCCTAGGAATCATCACAGACTTCTCTTACTTTCTCACCCCAGTACAGGAGTCAAATGTCTAGGTCCCAGAGTCAGACCTCCTGAATTCAAATCCCATCTTTGCCACTTTCCAGGTCTGTGAATTAAGCAAGTTATGTAACCTTTCTGAGCTGTGGTTTACCCATCTTTGAATATGGATAACAACCCTATCTGCTTCATAGAAAGAAATAAATATTAGAGAATATTATAATTATCCAAGCAATTACTGAGTCCTGTTGATTTTACCTTTTCAGTATCTGTTGTATTTGTTATCTATGGCAATCTCAAAGTGTGTGCAATGAGATGAAAGGTTTTATTTGTGGGGGTAGGATGCTTGTGAGGAAAGAAATCAGAGAGCAAAAGAATAGTGGGAAATGGAAAAGGGACAGACATAAACAACTCAGGGTTTTTGAAGAGCGTGATGGGTGAGGCAGCCCTGTGGAGGAGGGCATGAAAGATGGCAACAGAGAGAAGGAGGCTGCCATGGGGGGGCATGAAAGGGTAGCAATAGAGAGAAGGAGCCTGCTGTGGAGGGCATGAAAGGATAGGAATAGAGAGAAGGAGCCTGCTGTGGAGGGCATGAAAGGACAGCAATAGAGAGAAAAGGCTGCCATGGGGGGCATGAAAGGGTAGCAATAGAGAGAAGAGAGGCTGGGAGGCTGACCTCAGTGTGGAACTTTGGAGAGAGATATATACTGACATTCGAATGACCTGGGTGTCTTGTTGAAAATACAAATTAGGATTCAGCACAATTTAGGTGGGGCCTGAGATTCCACATTTCTAACAGCCTCCCAGATGATGTCAATTGTGCTGGATTTTAAATGACTCAAAGTATCAAGGGAGTAGAGCCAATCCTTGCATTGTCCTTTGACCTATGTAGCCATCTTTGGAACTCTTACAGATCTGTTTGCGTTCTGCTCTCATGGAGCTTGTCCCAAAATAATTCTTCATCTTCCCCTAGCCCTCTTGTGGATATTCACATAAGTACCAGAGCAAGGACAAGAAGGGTTGTATGGAAAAAAGCTAATATATACACATTTTGAAATGATTTTAAAAGCAGATCTGAATGCTTGAATGTTTGGTATCAACTTAGCCATAAAACATGAAGAAATATTTGATTTTCTGAAATCCAGTTTTTTCCATGAACAAGTTCTTGAGAGGAAAGCAAAAAGGCCCCTAGCTCATCTTGAATCTGCTAACTCCTGTCAGCTTGTAAAGTGAAATAGGTTAGCTCCTCAATTACAACTTACACAATCACATAACCAAAGAATTTGGTTAGCACGTGTATGTTTAAATTCCCCCAGACTGTAAACTCCTTGAGGATAGCAATCATGTCTTTTTCTTTTTCTTTTCTTTTCTTTCTTTCTTTTTTTTTTTTTTTTGAGACGGAGTCTCGTTCTGTCACCCAGGCTGGAGTGCAGTGGCATGATCTCAGCTCACTGCAACCTCCGCCTCCCAGGTTCAAGCAAGTCTCCTTTCTCAGCCTCCCAAGTAGCTGGGACTACAGGTGCCCACCACCATGCCCGGCCAATTTTTGTATTTTTAGTAGAGACGGAGTTTCACCATATTGGTCAGGCTGGTCTCGAACTCCTATACCTCAGGTGATCTGCCTGCCTTGGCCTCCCAAAGTGCTGGGATTACAGGCGTGAGCCATTGCACCTGGCCAATCGTGTCTTTTTCATCTTTTTATTATTATCATAATTATTGGTTTTTTGAGACAGGGTCTTGCACTGTCACCCAGGCTGAAATGCAGTAGGGCAATCATGGCTCACTGCAGACTTTACCTCCCAGGCTCAAGGGATTCTCCCACCTCAGCCTCCGAAGTTGTTGGGACTACAGGTATATGCCACCATGTCTGGCTAATTTTCTTTTTTATTTTAAGATGGGATCTTCCTATGTTGTGCAGGCTGGTCTTTGAGCTCCTGGCTTTAAGCAGTCTACTGCCTTGGCCTCCCAAAGTGCTGAGATTATAGGTGTCAGCTACTGCATCTGGCCTCCTTTTTGTCTTTGTATCCTTAACACTAAGTACATACTAGGGACCCAAACATTTGTTAGGAAAAAAAAAGAATGTCTTTGGCATTAAGAAAAGTAAATGATCTCATCATGTCATATCATGTACAAGTGATAAGAGAAATAACATGCAAAGCTTCAGAGTGTGCCCTCCTTATTTGGAAGAGGTGGAAAGATTGTCAGATGAAAAACTGGTGAGAGCAGAAGACACATTACACGCCAGGTAGGGAGGGTGTGCTTTGAGCCACCTGGTTATCCAGCCATTCTGGACCTTTGGCTGGACACAGGCTGGAAGAGTTCTGGGAGCTACTTTGGGCCAGGGTGGGAAGACCACAAAGAGAAAAGAATAGCTTTGGGGTGGAGTTTTGGTAGAAAAGACAAAGACACAGAATGATGTGCAGAGTCGGAGGAAAGTGGATGTGGGGAGCAAGGGGCTTTAGAGAACCCTGAGGCAGAAATATTTCTATTTCAACATCCTGTATATGGAACACTTCTAAATCTTTGTCTCCAGCCTGGACTCTCTCCTGAATTCCACCTGCACTCGTTCCCAGATATCTCAACCCTGAAGACCATAGACTCCTCAAAGGCAACAGGCATAATATCAAATTCGTGCCCCAACTAGACTTCATTTCCTCTGGGTGTCTTATACTGTTTAATCTAGAAATTGTGGAGTCATTGTCAACTTGTTTTCTTTCATTGTGCAGTGCAACCCTGATGCTAGCTACCCAGAACGAGTTCAAATGTCAAAGGTTAAGGGCGCATTCCATCACAAGACTGCCCTTACCTCGGATGCCAGCTGCAAGCTCAAGGGTTCCTAGGTCACCTGCACTTTTGACCAACTGGTTACAAATTTTGGAGTTTCCCATGATGACTTCAGGTTTAATAATTTACTAGAACAACTTATGGAACTCAGGAAAACATTATGCTTCCAATTACAATTTTATTATCAAGGCACAGATCAAGGCTAGCCAAAAGAAAGATGCACAGGACAAAGCCTGGGGAGGTCCCAAATGTGAAGTTTCTCTGTCCTCAGAATGTGTCACTCTCCCAGGACATTGATGTATATTACCAATGAGGAGGCTCACCTGAGCACTGTTGTCTGGAGTTTTTATTGGGGTGTCATTAAATGGGCATGATTGATTGAACCATTGTCCATGTGATTGAACTCAATCTCCAAGTCCCCACTCCTCCCCTCCCTAAGGTTGGGAGGTCTGGTCGGTTTCACTTGGCTCAAAATTCCCAACTTTTACTCACATAGTTAATCTTACTGGCATGGCCAGCCCCCATCCTGAAATCATCTAGTGGCACACCATGAATCACCTCATTAGCATAAATTAGGGGTGGTCCAGGAAGCCCAGCATAAATAACAAAGACACTCCTGTCACTCAGGAAGTCCCAAAATTTAGAGGTTACCTCCCAGGAACCAGAGATAAACAGCAGCCAAATTATTTAATATACAACACACACCCACAGCCAACCCATTACCAAGCCACACCAACTTCCTTTCCTAAATGTCTTTTAAATACAGCTCCTCTGTTCCATCCCTACTGACACTGTGTAGGTCTATATTAGCTCTAATGTGGACTATAGCAATAGCCTCTTAACTGGTCACCTTACTGTTAGTTGTATTTTCCCACCAAGTCATCCTTTACTCTGCTATCAGAGTTGTTATTCTAAAGCCCCAATGTGATCATATTCTTGTCCTGCACAAAAACTCTCAATGGTTCCCAATTGCGTATAGCAGCAATGTGCAATAGAAACATAATGTAAGCTGCCTATGTAATTTCAAAGTTTTTGGGAGCCTAATTTTTTTAAAGTAAAAAAAGTAGGCTGGGCATGGTGGCCCATGCCTGTAATCTCAGCACTTTGGGAGGCCTAGGTGGGTGGACCACCTGAGGTCAGGAGTTCGAGACCAGCCTGGCCAACATAGTGAAACTCCATCTCTATTAAAAATAAAAAGTTAGCTGGGTGTGGTGACATGTGCCTGTAATCCCAGCTACTCAGGAGGCTGAGGCAGGAGAATCACTTCAACCCGGGAGGCAGAGGTTGCAGTGAGCCGAAATCGTGCCATTGCACTCCAGCCTGGGCAACAAGAGTGAGACTCCGTCTCAAAAAAAAAAAAAAGTAGATGAAGTTAATTTTAGTAATATAATTTATTTGATCCAAAATTTCTAAAATATCATTTCAACATGAGAGGGATATATATATATCTGTTTCCATTTTTAACTTTACATGAACAGAATTAAATAAAATTAAAATTCTTCCGCTTAGTTGTAGAAGCCACATTTTACCTACTTGAGAGCCACTGACTGTCTTGTTCAACGGAACAAGCCTACAGTACAAAGAAAACTTCCAGCTTGTGGCATCCGACTCCTTCACATGCTGACTCCTGTCCACCTGTATCCCATCTCCTGCCATCCCATCCCTCCTGCCAACAGCAGCAGCACCAGCACCTTCTCTGGCCACAACAAACCATCTGCTCTTCCTTCAAACAGACCATTCTATTTATCACTTCTACACCTTTGTCCATGCTGACTTATCTGCCTTAAAAGTTCTTTCTCTCAGTAATAGAGCCAGAAAAAGTGACATATATTGTTGAGCATTGATGGAGTTCAGGACGTGCTACTTTAAAATATAGCACCTTGGCATTTCAGAAAACAGCAGAAGCAGAAGCTACCCTCACCTTGCCATCACTCGTCTGCCCTGAAGCAGGAAATAAGACCCTCATTTGAGAGATAACCTTCCTTATCTCTGAAGATAAAGGAACATTCTTATCTCTGAAGACATAGGAACATTGAGAAGAATGGAGTATGCTTATCTATGAAGACATGGGAACACCCAGAAAAATGGAGTATGCTTATCTCTGAAGACATGAGAACACAGAGAAGAATCTGAACAAACAGGGCTTGCTAAGTTCCCTGCAGTTTATTGGCATTAGATTATACTCTTTTGTCCTCCCATTGTATTTCTCTGTGACTGTCCATGATTCATCAAACCTGAACATAATAATATACAAGTCTACCTGTTTCTTTGGGTCTTCATTTCCAAAGCCTCCCATGTTCATAAATATATTAAATAAATGTATATGCTTTTCTCTTGTAAATCTGTCTTTCATTATAGGGACCTCAGCCATAAACCTAAGATGGGAAAAAAAGATATTCTTTCATCCTCTACAGTGTTACGGCCTGATTTTGCCTCCTCAGTGAAGATATCTCAGGCACTCTAGACTGAGGTTCCTCTAAGCCTCTGCACTTCTGTGGTGCGTTAATACCTCTTTTGGAGTAAACTATATTTTCTGCATCAAAGGTTGCAACACATGATTTGACACCTCTACTGACAACTAGGCAGACTATTGAAAATAAAGGGAAAATGTTTTTTGCAATTATAGTACTTATCATATGATATTGAAATTGTGTTTGTACATGCCTGAGTGGCAAGCTTCTCAAGGTCACAGTTTCTCGCCTTTGTATCCCCAGTTCTAGTTCAATGCCTGGTGGCTGTTAGCTCCTTCCCCACTTATTAGATTAAACAGGACAAATCTCTCCCCATGCATACAGCAAATACTCCTGGCACAGGAAGTTTGTGAATCAACTGTGTACGCTGCTTCTTCTTTCCCTTAACCTTCACTGCATTTTGCTTTATTAAAACATTCCTAGAATGTTTGTTCCTATTCAAGGTATACATAATCAATGACGATAAAAACTGTTACCAATTGTACAGGGGTTTACATTCTGACTTAGACTAAGAAGACAAAATATAAAGGACAGAGGGAGAGGCATCTTACAATTAGAAGGAAGAACCTGGCCAGCAGGGAGTTTTTTTGTTGGAGTTGCTGAAAGCATACCTCGTGTATACCCAGGTACTGCTGGGTACAAGATTAAGTCGTTTCAGAAAGAAACCATAGTACAGCTACTTTGGAAGTCAGTTTGGCGGTTTCCTACAAGACTAAGCATACTCTTACCATATGATCTAGCAATCACATTCTTTGGCATTTACTCAAATGAGTTGAAAACGTGTCCACACAAAAATCTGCACACGAATGTTTATAGAAGCTTTATTGCCAAAATTTGGAAGTAACAAAAATGCCCTTCAGTAGGTAAATGGATAAATTGTGGGATATCCAGACGATGGAATACTACTCAATGCTAAAAACAAATTAGTTATCAAGTCATGAAAAGATGTGGAGGAAATTTAAGTGCATATTACTAAGTGAAAGAAGCCAATCTGAAAAGGGCTATATACTGTAGGTTTCCAACTATATCACATTCTGGAAAAGGCAAAACTATGGAGACAGGAAAAAAGATCAGTGGTTGCCAGGGGTTAGTGGGGAGGAAGGGGTGATAGGTGGAACACAGAGGATGTTTAAGGTAGTGAAAGTATTCTAAATGAAACTTTAATGGTGAATACATGTCATTATACATTTGTCAAAACTCATAGAACGTACATCAAGAGGGAAGCCTAATGTAAACTATGAGCTTTGGGTGATAATGATACAACAGTGTAGATTCACTGTAACAATGAACCACTCTGACAGGGGATGTTGATAGTGAGGGAGCTTATGTGTATGTAGGGGGAAGGGGATACATGTGAAATCTCTATACTTTCTGCTCAATTTTGCTGTGAACCCCAAATTGTTCTAGAGCTAAATTGTATTAAAAAAATCAATGCCATCGAATGAGGAAAATATCTGTTCATGAGCTTCTGTGATGCTTGAGGAAAAAGTAGTTTCCTACATTCTCCATGGCTCAGAAGCCTCCCTGAATCCCAAGCTGGGTGAGGTAGGTACTCCCTGCACCTGCCACCCCCCAATTCACACATTTGCTCATTCATCTTCTCTGCTAGACTGCGAGCCCCTTGAGGGCAAGACTATGTTTGGTTTTGGTGCTGCACCTTCATTGTCTGGTGCAAGGCCTGGCATCTATTAATGCACATGTGCTCAATCAGCGAATCAGGGTGTGGACAGCTAGCTGCTGACTCCAAGCATGCTGACTCCAGCCATACCTCTGGACACCTCATAGTACAGTTCTGTAGGAAATCAGTGGTGCCTGATGCTGCAAGTGGCATTTTCTCCAGGGAAGATGGGGCAATTTCTTCCTGTGCTATGTTGGGGTCTGCTTGAGAGCCCATCTGAAAAGGACAGTTTCTACTTCTGTAAACAGCATAAAAATGGAGACAGTAAAAACACCAGGATGGAGTTCTTGATGGAAAGAAATCTCTGTAGATGAGGAAAATAACAATCAGCCAAGGGGAAACCGATGGAGATTTGGGCAGATCTTGTTTCAGGCCCAACTGCTTCCCTTATCTACTGAGTGAAGGTGCACAAGTCACCAATCTCTGCAAGCCTGTTCTTGATGAATGGAATGAGAAAGCACTTGGGTTGGATGATCTCAATGCTCTCTTTTACTTTTGTGATTTAACAAAGCCCCACAGCAAATGAATTATTTTTAGCCTTGGTTGTCTACGTGAAGCAATTCAGCAGCTGTCTCTGGTATGCTTTCATTTATTACCTTGTTTAAAATAGTTATTATTTACAGTAATTTTTATTTCATTATGGTGCTGGGATTCTCAGTTGCTCCTCTCTAGATCTACTGCATGCTGTGCCCTGCAGACTGCCTCTTTTGTACTCCCTTGCCATTTCAGTTTGGCCAGTGGAAAGCACTGGAAGGAGATCAGTGGGCAGGGGGAGAGAGAGGCCAGGGTATTTCTTCTCCATTCCTTCCCTGCCGTACTAGTTTCCTGGGACTGTCATAACAAATTGCCACAAACTGGGTAGCTTAAAGTAACTGCAATTTATTCTCTCACACAGTTTTGGAGACCAGAAGTCCAAAATCAAGGTGCCAACAGGGCTGGCTCCCCTTGAAGGCTCTTAGAGACCATCCCTTGCACGCCTCTCCCCTAGCTTCTCATGGCTGCTGGCAATCCTTGGCATTCCATGGTTTGTAGACACATTACTCCAATCTCTGCCTTTATGTTCACATGACTTTTTACCTTGTATCTTTCTGTGTCTCAAATCTCCTCCTTTCTCTTATAAGGACACAAGTAGTTGGTGTCCACCCTAAATGCAGGAGGACCCGTTAAGCCCATCCTAAATCCAGGATGATCTCATCTCGAAATCCTTAAATACATTTGCAAAGACCCTATTTCCAAATAAAGTCAAATTTACAGGTACCAAGGGTAAGGACTTGGACGTATCTTTTGGGGGCCACAGTTTAACCCACTACATCTGCCCCGATATCATATCTCTGATAAAAGCAGAGACATCTAGAGGAGTGATATCTCTTCCATAATTCAATTCTCATGAGTAACACTCCTCTCTTTGTCCCTTTTGCCCTAGGAATAGTAGTAGTTTCCCTTTATTAGCTAGAATCTGAGTGTCACAGAGACCCTGTGATAAGAGATTAAATTGTTAAGCATGCTTCTAGTCAAAAATAACAGGCTGGGCGCAGTGGCTTATGCCTGTAATCCTAACAATTTGGGAGGCCAAGGCTGTGGATCACCTGAGCTCAGGAGTTTGAGACCAGCCTGACCAACATGGTGAAACCTCATCTCTACTAAAAATACAAAAATTAGCCAGGCATGGTGGTTCATGCCTATAATCCCAGCTACTCAGGAGCCTGAGGCAGGAGAATCACTTGAACCTGGGAGGCAGAGGTTGCAGTGAGCCCAGATCATGCCATTGCACTCCAGCCTGGGTGACAGAGCGAGACTCCATCTCAAAAATGATAATAATAATAATAATAGCATAAGAATAAATTTGTATTCCTGGAAAATAACTGACAAGAAGTGAAAGTGAGCCTGGACATAGAGTTCATAAAGATGAAGCTAGGCAGGAAGATAGAGTGAATTTTATATTTTTCTTGAAGAAGAATCATCTTACATTTGATTCACTTTTTCTGAGCATTTCTCAGAATTCATTTGTTAGAATTTACTGGGAAAATAAGAAGTAACAGTCATTGTGAGGTAAAAACTCTGAATTTAATGTCATATCAAAGAAATAGGTCTAATATATAAGAACTATCTAGGATTTTTAAAAAAGCTATTGATTTTATACTTTAATGTTGATATACTAAATTAGAATCCATAGATATGTTCTACATATCTTTACACCAAACTCTTAACACACAAGGGATTAATTTATGAATATTTGGAGTAAGACAGTCTTGGTTTGGTTCCCCAAAAGGCATACCCTGAAATAAGGATTTGAGGAAAGTAGTTTATTGGAGAGGGCTGGTCCTGGGAAAGTGAGACAGAGAAAGGAAGGACGTCAATAAAGAATACATTGTTAAGGCAGTTATCATTTCCCGCAACTGTAGCTCAATCCAGATGGGTGAATGTGAGAGGCTATATAGGAATGCCTCCTTCACCTGAGTTGAGAAGTGAGGAATCCGGACTAGTTATTCCTCAACTCCTTGCCCATCTTCAGTTGAGAACTGCTTCTGAGGGCATGACTCTCCAGAACTTCTGGCTTATCCTTTTTGCCGGGCTGAAGAAAAGTCCTCAGGCAGAACTTGTGGATATTCATGATGACAGCATTGGCTTATAGAGGTGAATGTGAGGGGGATATAAGTGGGACACTGGCAGCAGCTGCTCAAGAAATTAATGTCATTAAAGAAAAAGACAAAACCAAAAATACACACATCCTGGCAATGTGGCAAACTTTATTATATATCCCCAAATCTTCCTTCTGTCTCTGTTCTTGCCGTTGCTACATTGTGGGCAGAGTGTAATTCACCACCTCCGTGACTCGTGTTGTCCAATGGAAGGTTGAGAGACATGATAATAGCAGATATTTTAAATGACCTGCATGCAGGAGGTTTCCTGTGACCTCCTGTGCCTCAGTCATCTCTGTTTTTACTTAGAATTCCACTTTAGGGAATCAGTTCTACAAAAATACATGCATACAAAAATTAATTATGTAAAATTATGGTCATTGCAGAATTAATTGTAAAGGCCAAAAAAATAGAAATAACATTATAATATAAGAATGGGTAAATAAGTTACAGCATATTCTTTCTGTAGAATTTTATGCAGTATGTCCTTAAATGGAAAGATGTGAATAATATAAAAATTTGGAAAAGCAAATTTCAGAACTATATATAATCCCCATTTTTTAACAACAAAGATGATAATTATGCATATTCAAAGACACATATTTGCATCTTTCTTACATACAGTTAGAAAAAAACTGAATGTAAAATATATCTTTGGGCATTGCAGTTGAGGGAAGTAAAGGAAACCCCTGCTAACAGTTCTTTTAAATGTCATACATGAAACATGTATCAGAGGAAAAAAAGAAATTTTTATTTCAATAGGTTTTTGGGGAAATGATGGTGTTTGGTTACATGAATAAGTTCTTTAGTGGGGTTTTCTGAGATTTTGCTGCACCCATCACCCATCACACTGTACCCAATGTGTGATCTTTTATCCGTCACCCACCTCCCCCACTTCCCATTCCCAAGTCCCCAAAGTCCATTGTATCATTCTTGTGCCTTTGCATCCTCACAGCTTGGCTCCCTTTAAGATAAAAAATTTAATGAGCAAAGGATACAAAATGAAAGTAAAAGGTTTTTTCCTTGTCTTCATACCAGTCTCCATACCACAGATAACTAATTCTGTAATTTATTCTAAAAACTCTTTTAATGCATATGTTCACACCATATATGCATCTGTCAGTTCTTATAAAAATGTTACATGTGGTACTGCAACTTGTTCTTTTGACTCTTGAGGTCACAGAACTACCTCAGTCTTTTCACAGAGGCATCCTTATTCCAACATACAGGTTTACTGTTATGAGTTAACTTGCCCCCACTTATGAATACTGGGTGTTTCCAGTCTTTTGCTGTTGCAAAACAATGTAGCAATAAATATTCTTGTTCATATATTTTGCTAAACATTTGCAACTATATCTATTGTGTAAATTTCTGGCAGAGGGATTACCAGTGAAAGGAGATGTACATTTTAACTTCTGAAAGATATTGTCAAATTATCCTCCAGAAAGAACACACCAATGCACATTTCCACCAATGACTTGGGAAAGTGTTCATTTTCCCTTTAGGTTTGTAGCACTAGGTGTCATTAAACATCTATATTTGCCAAAGAGGTGAAAAAAATCTTATTTATTAATTGTTGTTTATTTGTATTTATTTAATTCTGAGAGATTAATTTGTCATTTGTTTTCTGACCAGTTGTATTCCTTTTTCTGCAAACATTAGTAACCTTTGACCATTTTCCTCTTGGGTTGGTCATCTTTTTCATACTGACTTGTAAAAGCTCTTTGATAATTGAAGAAGTTTAACTTTTTACCATTTGTTCTGCAAACACATTTTTCCAGTTTGCTATTAATCTTTTGACTCTTTATGGCATTTTTTTTCTCATACAGCGTTTTGAAATGTTTATATGGTTGAACATGTTAATTTTGTTTCTTATTGGCTTCCGGATTTTGTTCTTATTTAAAGCAGGCTTTCTCACCACAGATTATAAATTCTTTTGGAACTTTTATCTTTTTTTAATGTTTAAATCATTGATCCAGCTGGAATTTATTTTGGTGGAGAGGAATGTTTACTTTTAACTTTGTAGGTATCTAAAATTATTTGAGTTTTCTAAAATGAGCAAGTGTTCCTTCTATAAAAGTGCCAGTAAATGAAAACAGATGAATGAAATGAAAAGATAAGGCATAATAACTCACAGGACAAAGCCTAGAGACAGAAAGACGAGGTAAGAGGTATTTTAATCATCTCAGTTGGGCTATTCATTCAATACATTGACCACCTATTATTTGTCAGGCCCAGTGCTAGATCCCAAAGACATAATAAGGGCCTGGATTGAGAAACTGACAATGGTAATGAGGATGAGGAGAAGAACTGATGGAAGTGTTTTAGCCCATAGAATGATCACCATGGCAACGGGAGCCTGAATCATCACTATGGAGACACAGTGCTTCAGATTATGACTAGAGGGATAGTGTCATTTTGTCAGTGAAAATTTCGAAAAAGGTAAACAGGTATGTTGCAGATGTTTCAAAATAACACTATTACTTGCCAAATCGAGGTTAGTGCCCTGCTTTTTCCCACTGTTCTGTTTGGGAAGACTAGAGACAAAATAATTCACAAATAACATAGATTAAGACAAGCACAAGCTTTATTTGGTCATTTCTGCTCATGACTGCACCAGATAAGAACAGCCTTTCATTCAAAGACGTTAGCATCCAATATAACACACATCACATATATGGCCCAGTGTCCTGGACCTCTGATCCCCAGGCTGCTTGGTTGTTTGGAGGGACTACTCATACATTTCTTCCCTGCAGCAACCATGAAGACCTCTGTCCAACACTTATGGCCTAAGAGAAACACATATATCTGGGAGTGAGACTTGGTTTTAATGGGGAATTTGATTAGGGATTGAATTATTTGATTATTGCCAATATGTGGCAAACGTGACTTGCTTAATGAGTACAGCTGAGGCCGCATTCATCATTACGTCCAAATAATAATGTCTCTTCATCCCTCCCTCTGCACACAGAACTTCCAGCCTCACTTTCAGGGGCACTGAGAACTTTGGCAGTCATGGCAGCTGAAGGGGTTCACACAGGCTTTAGGTCAGTCTGTAACAGCACTGTGTTTCTACCACTGCCTGGCTCTGGTCACTGCTCACGCCACTGCCAACCCTGTCCTGCAGTGTCCAGCCACCATGTAGGCCTAAACAAAGTGACTGCTTCCCTTTTATCTGTTCACCTTTAGGCTCTTCCCTAATTCCCTGTGCACAACTTAAAGTAGATTGTCACATTAGGTGTGAATTTTATTTATTTATTTATTTTTTATTATTTTTTTAATTGAGATGGAGTCTCACTCTGTCACCCAGGCTGGAGTGCAGTGGCGGCACAATCTCTGCTCACTGCAACCTCTGCCTCCCTGGTTCAGGCAATTCACCTGACTCAGCGTCCTGAGTACCTGGGATTACAGGTGTGCACGACCACACCCGGCTAATTTTTTTTTGTTTTTTTTTTTAAGTAGAGACGGGGTTTTACCATGTTGGTCAGGCTGATCTCGAACTTTTGACCTTGTGATCCGCCTGCCTCGGCCTCCCAAAGTGGTGGGATTACAGGTGTGAGCCACGGCGCCCAGCCAGGTGTGAATTTTCTTAAAGCTTCGGGATAGCCAAAGGGAAACTTATAGCTGGTTACCAGATGAGACTGCTTTGGGGAACAAGGCCCAGGCTCAACCACCTCCATGTGACTGAGGCCAGTTTACATCCATCTTGGAATGCCCTCAACAAGAATCTATAACTTTTTATAAAATGATTCTGTAAAATTGGTTTCTGATTTGAGCCTAGCAAACATCTTGGAATTTGCTTCCTTTAATTCAGTGTACTTAACGTCTAGGCTCTCCAGGAATGTATGGGGTTCCCAGCCCACAGGGGTCCTCTGCCCTGGCTGATGCGGTAGGTGCCCTGTGCCTATTAGCCTACCACATAGGTGCCCTATTGCTTATTAAATAGGGTGTAGGGGGAAAACTATGAGGAATGGTTGCCCATTAGAATCTCTGGAGGGCTTTGAAAAATACTGATACCTGGGTTCCATTCCCCAGACATTCTAATTTAATAGTTCTGGGGAATGCCCAGGGCATGGAATTTCTAAAAATTCTCCCAAGTGATTCTAACACCAAAGTTGAGAACCACTGCTCTTATGAAAGCTATTGTAGGGTGAATTAAATAGAAATAATCTGTTCAAGCAAGCAAAGTCCAGTAATCTCCTTTGGTTATATCAGGCTCCAGAAATGATGGGCAGGCACTGCATGTTTTCTGTAGTCCCCCTTGAGCTCTCCATAGCAACCAGATGGAATGGATTCCATTGTCCTGGCCTGGTTGGTTCCACGCTATCCCCTACATGACATGGAAATTGTTGGAATAGACTAGACATTAATTTATGTGGACATGTTAAGTGTTTCATAAATGTTTCCTAACATTATTATTATCTGGTGAGAAGCTGGCTCTGCTGGGCATTAGAACACACACACACACAGTTCCTTCTTTCCAGTGTCCTCTTTTCTGCACATAGTGGAAAAGGTTGAGGCTCCTATTATTGGCATTCTGCAAAAACTTGCCATGCAGGCCCAAAGCAATACAAGTACTTTGAAGTTTGAGGCTACCCAGCAGCCCATTATATCTAGTAGTGACCACCATTTACTATTTTGTATTGGGTAGGCATCCCTCAGGTTGAAATCACTGCCATGGAAGCAGCCAAATTTCATGACCCTGGTTTACACCAGCTATCACCCTCTTCACAGGCAAATGGAACATCACAGGCTTCCAACAGATTCTAATAATGCAGAAGTAGAAAAGGGCATACTTCTGGAATTTTTGGTTTGAAGTTGCAAGCCCCCCAAATCCTACTAGGAAACAGAGCAAAGCCAGCCAGCTGGGTTAGGATCTACCATAAAGGTACAGTTCCACAAAGTCCATTTTAAATAACACATGGAAATTGCAGTAGTCCTAGTTTCATGTTGGTGAGGCCTGCCTCATCTTCCTGAACTGGGGTCAATCATTCAGATACTATTTTCTAGGTTTGTACTCTACAAAACAATTGGTAACTTGGGGAAAGCAACAAACTCAGGTATCATATATTTGTAATCTAAAAAGACAGGGCTGGGTACAGTGGCTTACACCTGTAATCCCAGAGCTTTGGGAGGCCGAGATTGGCCAATTGCTTGAGCCTAGGAGTTCAAGACTACCCTGGGCAACATAAAAGGTCCCCTCATCTCTACAGATGAAAAAAAAAAAAAAACAACTGGGCATGGTGGTACACACGTGTAGTCCCAGCTGCTTGGGAGGCTGAGGTGAGAGGCTCACTTGAGCCCTGGAGGTCGAGGGCTGCAGTGACCCATGATTGTGCCATTGTGTTCCAGCCTGGGCAACAGAGCAAGACACTGTCTCCAAAAAAAAAAAAAAATCCATCTCTATAAAAAATAAAATTAACCAGGTGACAGAGCAAGAGGAGGAAGAGGAGGGGAAGGAGGGAGAGGAAGAAAAAGAAAACAAAAAAGATTATTCTGCCTAAATCTCTTACCTATCTGATGTGCATCTAATGAGGACAGTGCAGCCTATAGAGGGGGGTTCTCTCAAAATGTGGGTGCAGGGCATGCATGAGCTCCATCCCCACAGTGTGCAGAAATCATGGAGCTGCAGGGAGGTGTAGTAGAATGTGGATGGTTGAAAGGATGGCATCAGCTACATTGGTTGGAGGGCATCAGGGAGTTTTCAGACCATTCCAGCTTGTCTCAGATGAAATCTTTGGGAAGAAATGGACAGGGGCACTTACACTAGAGTAAGCAGTAGAACATGGTAGCTAGTGTATGAGTTCTGGAATGGGGCTTTCTGGGCTTATGTCCAACTCTACTAGATGTTACTAGATGTGTAACTGTGGGCAAGTTTCTTAACTCTCTATGACTTAGTTTATCTCCCTGTAAAATGGGAATAACAATAATAGTACCTACATTGTGGGGGTTGTGGCAAGGATTTTAAAGCATTGCCAAAAAACATATTCAGTACAATGCTTGGCGGATATTAAGTGCTCACTGGAGTTAACATATTTTTGTGCTTATTGTGACAAAATGGTCTCTGGTGTCAGTGAGATCTAGGTTCCAGTCTTAACTCTGCCACTTCCTGTGTAACCTAGAGCAACTGAACTTTCCTGAATCTCAGTTCCCTCACTTATGGCCTGGGGATAGCAGCAATTCAAACTTCACTGGATTATGATTTGGGCGTAAAGTAGTAGACCCACTTCCTAGCAGGTAGTTCGTACATATCAGCTGTTGTTATTTCCTAGAGCCTGATGAGAAAGAGCTCACAATGGGTTGCACTCTACTCTCTTCCTCATTCAGGACCCAAGGTAGGGGGTGGGGCGGGGGAGAGGGTAAACTCTACAGGGGGCCTCTGTATGCCCTGCCTTTACACTCAACTGCTCTCAGGCCCCTTTGGTCCGCAGCTCCCAGGTTGTCTCCAAATGTGACAATTCGTCAATTTCTTCCTGTAGGTAACAACCCTGCCTGTAATATGGCAGTGATTTTGAGTCTATCCCTGCCATTATTGGAGGGTCTGAAAGTCGCACCTTTGGATAACCCCAAAGGGCAGTCCAAGGGGCAGGACTTCCCAGGGTCCGTAGAAGGAATGCACAAGCGTCAGGTGGCCACCAGAGACCTGCTGCCGGTGGCCAAGGGTATCATCCCGGGCCGAGGTTCCAGGCTGGGACGCGGAGGCCCACGGCCCTCCTTGGGATCCCTGGCATCCTGGAGGAAAGGTGAGGGCGCATCACCCCCTGGCGGCAGCCGGGCAGACTCCAAAGCGGCCGAGGTGGTGCTGCGCGCCGCGCCGTCTCTTCTTCCTCTAGCGAAGGCAAGCGATGCTGCTGCAGGGACATTTCGCTCGCGCCGGGGGCCAGCTCTGCATTCTCGCTTCGTTTCTCGGACAACAGCAGCTTTAGTGCTAAGAGCAGCACTGTGCCGCCCGCCCATCCCGCCCCCAAAGCCAACTAACCCTCCCACACTCGCTTTCTGCAGGAGGCGGAGTTTTCAAGCTGAGAGGCCGTGAGCGCCTAGAGTTGGGTGACCGCAGGGAAAGTCCTTCCTGAGGGACAAGGGCCGCCCGCGCCGCCAGAGCAGGTGAGTTCTTGAACTTGAGAGAGCCTAGGACGCACCTGGGCAGGTGCCTGGGTGGTGGCCCTTGAGAGTCAACATAAGTCAACGAGGCCAGGACCGAACCAGCCGGCCTGAAAGTGCGCGATGTCCTTCCTTCCTGTCCAGTGTGAGTGGGCATTGTCCAATCTGTTGAGTGCTTGACTAGAACAAAAAGAAAGAGGAAAGGCCAATTCTCTCTCTTGAGCTGAGACATCGTCTCCTTCTGCTCACTGCCCATGGTTTGGGGCTTCCTACTCCTTAGCCTTAGGAGTGCAGGACTTATATCCGTGTCTTCACCTTCCCGCAGTCGCCTCCATTCCTCGGGCCTTTGGACTAGGACTGAATTATACCACTAGCTTTCCTGATTCTCTAGCTTGCAGATGGCAGATGGTGGGACTTCTTAGCTTCCATAATCTCATGAGCGATAATAAACACACACACACATACATTTTTTTCTATTCGTTCTGTTTCTTGGCAAACTGGGAATAGAGGGTGACTTTCCAAATGTACAGCAAATATCATACTTCCTGGTGAAATGTGAGAAGGAGTGCCATGAAAGCCAGGTGCTCTGCCAAGAGGCCCACCGTGAGTACCAATGCTCTGCATGCAATGGAAGTTCTGGTCTTGACCTGTTGAATACTGTTGCCACTAGCCACAGGTGGTTATTTAAATTTAAATTGAATTAAAAATTCAATTCCTGAGTCTCACTAACTGTATCTCAAGTGCTAAATAGCCATACATGGCTGCCGTATTGGAGAACCCACCTATAGGACATTTCTATCATTGTAGAAAGTTCTATTGGACAAAGCTGGTCTAGCCAACACAAAAACCAAAAAATGAAAAAAGAGGCCTAAGGGTTGGAAAGAAAAAGGCAAGTTTTTCCTAATCTGTAGACAGTATGATTGTCCACATAGAATATCTAAAAAAAATCTGCAGGTAAACTATTAGAAATAATAAAGGAGTTTAGCAATGTCAGTATACACAAGATAGGCATAGTAACAGCTATGACATACTGACTGTTACTACACATTTGGCACTATGCCAAGGCTTTCATGTACTCTTACATGTTACAATAATTTAATTTTTACAAGAACCCTGAAGTAGCATTACTATTCCTACGTTGCAGATGTGGAAACTGAGGCAGAGTGATTAAGTAACTTGCTCAGAGTCACACAGCTAAATTAGAAGAAGCCAGGATTCAAACCTCAGGCAAACCAGCTCTGTAGTTTGCACTTTAACACCATGCTATTTTGCCTCCATTGCATTCTGAAGTCCCAACAAACCAAATTAGACAACATAATAGGAGGCTGGGCATTGTGGCTTATGCCTATAATCCCACCACTTAGGGAGCCCGAGGTGGGAAGATCATTCGAGCCCAGGAGTTCTAGACTATCCTGGGCAGTATAGGGAAACCTCATCTCAACAAAATAATTTAAAAATTGGCTGAGTACGTTGGTGCGCACCTGTAGTTCCAGCTACGCTAGATGGAGGCTGAAGTGGGAAGATCACTCGAGCCTGGGAGAAGGAGGTTGCAGTGAGCTGAGACTGCGCTACTGCATTCCAACCTGGATGACAGAGCTAGACCTTGTCTTTTAAAAAAAATGTCTTCACAAGAACAACATTTGTAAAAGAAATTAGGCATAATGCTCACAAAAGATGCAAGACTGAGCGCCTTACTTTGGGGAAAGTCCTGGCTCTCAAGGATAGAGAATGCTGTTTGGTATAATTGTGGCTGTAATTCCAGACAGTGAACCACCTCCTACATTTCCACCAACAAATCTGGCCAAATCTTCTGAAATTCATTTATCAAGCTCCTTCCCTGGGGTCAGATTTTTCAGGGCAACACCAGACAGCAATTCATCTTTCTGGATCAGCACTTGCGGCTTTCCCTCCTTCCAGAGGGTGATATCAGTAGCCTATTCTTCATCCAGGATAGTCTTGCTATGTTAGTAGCAACTTCAGTGACAGTGCATCAGTTTGGAATCTCTACCTGCCCAGAGTGCCAAAGATCTCTCCAATGCTTTACCTTCATTACTATACACACATTTTTTTTTTTTTTTTTTTTAGCACTGTAGAGAAGCTCTTATCCACATTCTAAATAGTGATCAAAGGCTTCAAAATTTCCAAATTTTATTTGGCTACGTGGTTACAGAGGTCTGAAGGGGTTCTTTTCCAAATCTTTCTAAACATGAAACTTCTAGCCTCCACAACTGTTGGATAATGTTTCAATTGTTTAAGCCACTTAGACTGTGGTATTTTGTTGTAGATGTCTGAATGGACTAAGACAAGTACCTATAAAACTTAAGAGGGTCTTAAGCTGGGGCTCATGGTAGAACTGTGTCCAATAAAATTGTTCTAAATGTAATCCTATGTTTTTTATGCATTAAAACATTATTCTTAGAAGGACTCCAAAGGCATCACCAGACTGGCAGTGAGATCCATGGCATTGAAAGAAAAAGGATTAAGAACCTCTTTACCTCCTTCCATCAGGTGTAAAATAAATAGATGTGGTATCAGGGCAAGATGACTCTCAACTTATTTTCAACCATAAATTTTACAAGGGCCTAACATATTCCATGTTTATAACCTTTAACTATATTAAAATCTGTAGACTGATGCAGATATAGAGGAGGAAAACATTACATAGAATTTTCTAAAATATTTAATTCCAGCACACATTTATGTTGAGTTTGAGCCACCATGTACCATAGTACAACCATAAGTACAGGTACCATATGGATAGTTAGCATATGCATGTACCTTATGTACCACAGCATACATATAAGTATTACAAATTACAGCAAATGTTATAAGTTCAACAAGAAAATTGAATATATGATTAATAATATTTTAAAGCCAAACTGTAAGAGTCCTTCCAGTAAAGAAGAGCTGCTGATGTCTGAAATGGAAACAACTTGCACATTTGCTGACAGTGCTTAGAGAAGGCTAATGAGTCAATGGTAATGGGTAAGTGGAGTAAGAAAATCAATCAAATATTTTTGCTATGCTAGGCCCTGGCCACTGCAAAGAAGGAGTCTATGATTTATTAAAAAAACTAAATAAACTAAATCTAAATATCATATCTTGTATAAAGACAGAATAATAACTATATAATCTCCAGAGCTGGAACATCTCAGAACTCCTTCAACATCAAATCCCAATGTCAATCCAAAAGACAAGTGTTGGCGACAATGGGGAGAAATTGAAATCCTTGTACACTGTTGGCAGAAATGCAAAATGGTGCAGCCACTATGGAAAACAGTGTAGGGGTTCCTCAAAAAATTAAAAATAGAGTTACCATATGATCTAGCAATCCCACTT
The DNA here is from genome assembly GCF_009828535.3 of Hylobates moloch. Classification (NCBI taxonomy): domain Eukaryota; kingdom Metazoa; phylum Chordata; class Mammalia; order Primates; family Hylobatidae; genus Hylobates; species Hylobates moloch. The sequence continues at coordinate 67,059,925 of NW_026652283.1, forward strand.
CTAGGTATTTATCAAAAAGAATTAAAATGAGCGTCTCGAAGAAATATTAGCATTCCTATGTTCATTGCAGCACTATTTACAATAGCCAAGATGTGGAAATAACAAAATGTTCATTGACAGATGAATGAATAAAGAAAATGTGGTGTGCGTGTGTGTGTGTGTGTGTGTATACACAATGGAATACTATTAGCCTTAAAAAGGAAGGAAATTCTGCAATATGTGACAACATGGATGCATCTTGAGAACATTATGCTAAATGAAATAAGCTAGTCACAGAAAGACAAATACTGCTGCATGACTCTACTTATATGGGTATCTAAAATAGTCAAATTTATAGACTCAAATAGTGGGATGGTGGTTACCAGAGACTGGTGAGAGGGGAAATGAGGAGTCACTAATCATAAACTTTTAGTCAAGCAACATGAATAGACTCTAGAGATCTGCTGTGCAACGCTGTACCTGTAGTCAATAATAATGTATTGTGCACTTAAAAATTTGTTAAAAGGGGGGCTCAGCGTGGTGGCTCATGCCTGTAATCCCAGCACTTTGGGAGGCTGAGGCGGGCAGATCATGAGGTCAGGAGATCAAGACCATCCTGCTAATATGGTGAAACCCCGTCTCTCTACTGAAAATACAAAAAAAATTAGCTGGGCATGGTGGCACATGCCTGTAATCTCAGCTACTCGGGAGGCTGAGGCAGAAGAATCTCTTGAACCCAGGAGGCAGAGGTTGTAATGAACTGAGATCGTGCCATTGCACTCCAGCTTGGGTGACAGAGCAAGACTCTGTCTCAAAAAAAAAAAAAAAAATTGTTAGAAGGGAAGATCACGTATTATGTGTTCTAACCACAATTAAAAAAAGAAATCCTAATGTTAAAAGACCAGTGCTTAATAAAATATAGAATAAGAATGGGAAAAATTAAGGAGGTACAGGCCAGGCTCTCATAAATATGTAAGTAAACTGGCTATGAGAATACACTTTTTAGAGGGTTTTCCTTTGTTTGTACAGAATTATATTTATGAAGGAAAAAGTTGTATAGAAACAGGCAGTATATATGAATAATACCAGCAACCTTCAGTTATCTATCTAATGAAATGGAAAAAGATATGGATAATATAAAGGAAATTTTATTTTATGTAAGTGGAGAATACATATACATATTTATACACATGATCCATATACTTGGAGAAATATTCATAAATACTTAGATGTCAGGTAAGGTTGGATCCTCAGATGTCTGTTCTCAGCAACTTATTGAGTTGACTCTACTAGTTACTCTCAAACCAGCTTGCAACCAGCTGGATGATCCAAAAAAAAAAACAAACAAAAAAAAACTAGACTAAACATTTGTCAAGTTCCTTGCTCTTTATAAAGCAGTTTGACACATTTTCTCTGAAGCTATTTATTAGTTGCACTATGCATTGTACAAATATTGCTATACGTAAAAGATTTAGAATTAGTTTCTTTAAAGTAACCTTCCAAATTACAAGTGGTTTTAATATTCATTTCCTTTCAAAAAAATTAGTTTTTTAAAGTCGAGGTCTCAATCTGTTGCCTAAGCTGGAGTGCAGTGGTGCTCTCATAGCTCACTGTAGACTTGAACTCCTGGGCCCAAGCAATCCTCTCACTTCAGCCTCCCCAGTAGGTGGGACTACAGGCATGTGCCACCACCCCCGATTTGGTATTCATTTATAATATTGTGTTCGGAATCGGTTCCTTCTGGCGGGTTCTTGGTCTTGCTGACTTCAAGATGAAGCTGTGGACCCTCGTGGTGAGTGTTACAGTTCTTAAAGATGGTGTGTCCGGAGTTTGTTCCTTCAGATGTTCAGATGTCTCCTGAGTTTCTTCCTTCTGGTGGGTTTGCGGTCTCGCTGACTTCAGGAGTGAAGCCGCAGACCTTCGCAGTGAGAGTTACAGCTCATAAAGGTAGTGTAGACCCAAAGAGTGAGCAGCAGCAAGATTTATTGTGAAGAGCACAAGAACAAAGCATCCACAGCACAGAAGGGGGCCGGAGCAGATTGCCTGCTGGCTAGGGTGGCCAGCTTTTATTCCCTTATTTGGCCCCGCCCACATCCTGCTGATTGGTCCATTTTACAGAGTGCTGATTGCTGCATTTACAAACCTTTAGCTAGACACAGAGTGCTGATTGGTGCGTTTTTACAGAGTGCTGACTGGTGCATTTACAAACCTTTAGCTAGACACACAGCACTGATTGGTGTGTTTTTAGAGAGTGCTGATTGGTGCGTTTACAAATCTTTAGCTAGACACAGAGTGCTGATTGGTGGGTTTACAATCCTTTAGTTAGAAAAGTTCTTCAAGTCCCCACCCGACCCAGAAGCTCAGGTGGCTTCACCTCTCAGTATTACATTGTTTGGTCAGATGTCAATTTATGTATATTATATTGTCTAACATTACAGTTTAAATGGACATTTAACTGAAAAACTGTAGTAAAGTTAGTGCTAATAGGTGTATAAGTGCTGAGAGAGAAAGGAATATTTAATTGAGCTAGACGTATGAGTACTGTCAAGCATGGGTTCGAAAAGAAAATCTTTGAGGGCCTATATCTTTCTTCGTGGCTAGAGACAAATGAGAAACAGGGACTCTTCCTGGAAGATGTACCCAACTATCTGTAGCCTTTCCTAGTCCTGTTGAATTGATCCTTGAATTGATTCATATATATGTTTGAACCTGATTCAAGAAAATGGTGGTAGCCAACCATAAGTCTCAAAACCAGCAGAGACGAGATATGTGTAAAGGGACAGAGCCATGTGATTTGTTAAAGTCAAGTTAATTAGAATGCTGAGTGCAAGTGTGGGGGTTATGTGGGAAGGCCAGTGGTGTGTGAGGTACACAGGTAGGGTGAGTGCAGATCATGAGAAAATTTGAATGCTGGAGTCTGGAATTTGTTCAGCAGAGCGTGGGAAGCCATGGAAAACTTAAGCGGATATTTTTAAAATGTGTCAAAATTTACCCGGAGTTTTGACACAGAGAGGAAGACTTTGCCTGACTTTTGTATCTCCTTTCACCTGTATATCTCCAGTACTCAAAGAGTTCCAGACACATAATAGGAGCTCACTGTATGAATTCAAGTGAAGAGAAGGTGCCCAGCTGGCATTGCAGCCAGGACAGGGCTTGTGGGTTTAGGTTGGACAGTGAGGAAGTTGAATGAATGAACTTAAGGGGACCTCTTTGGAGAAATTACACAAGATTTAAAAGCTATCTAGGATTATTTTAAAAACTTTGGGAGGCAATTTGACAATACACACCAAGGCATTTATAAATATTCCTATCATTTGATCCAGTAATTCTATTTGTGGGACTCTATGCTAAAGTAATAATCCTAAAGGAGGAAAAGTTTTATGCATAAAGAAGTTTTGCTTCATTATGCTATATGCTTCAAAAGCAATATTACAGTATTGCTTTTAATAGAGAAAAAAATGGAAACAGTCTAACAATTGGGAAACAAGTTATTGTGTACCTTCTATCTGTGGGAGTATTTAATATGTTGTCATTAAAATTATTATAAAGACAACGTAATACCACAGATAAATCCTTAAGTTTGAAAACGTGCAAAATTGAACACAGAGTATTTTAAGTCATGGGAGTGTGAGAAGTGAAGGAGAAATCTCTCTCAGTTAAGTGTTCGGGAGTGGTAAAACACTTTTTCTTTCTTTTTATCTTTCTGTGTATTTTCCAAATTTTACATAATTACCTCATTTACTCAAATACTTATTAAGCATCCACTATGTGCCAGGAGCTGCTCTAGGAACTGCAGGTAACAGTGAATAAAACACAACTCCTGTCCTTGAGCCATAACATTTACAAGATAAATCAGCTGAATGTCATATGAGACGATTAGTGCTCGGGGAAAAATAAGGCAAGGAAAGAGTAAAACTGATACTGCATTTACTTTTTGAAATAGAGGGGTAAGGTACTCCTCCAGGCAGAACGACAGCAGGCTGAATTCGGAAATGCCCCATTGGTAACAGAATGAAAGGGCTTGGGACACGCCAGCCTGTCAGCAACGCTGCAGCCGAGGCCGGGCGCGCGGGTTTAGGATGGGCGCGCGACAAGGTGAAGCGGATCACGTGACTCGAGGGGCGGGAGGAAGAGAGCAGAGTTTGGCCGGGCACCTTCCCTACAAAAAGGCGGGCGGAGCCGAAAACCAAACAAACGACTTCTGAGAGATTGGGGGCGGGACTGACGGCGGCCGGCTTAGCTTCCAGAGCCAAGGCCTTCCGCCGAGTTGGTTTTTGGGTTGTTGATCGCGGTGGCCGGGCGGTCTGCGGTCGGGCTGAGACGCGCGGAGCAATGGCGACCTTTGTGAGCGAGCTGGAGGCGGCCAAGAAGAACTTGAGCGAGGCCCTGGGAGACAACGTGAAACAGTAAGAGCTGCCCCAGCGCAGCGTCCAGGCCAACACGCGGGTGCTCTCCTGGCCTCGGGCTGCCAGCCCGCCCGGGAGACGCCCGCATCGCCCGGGGGCCTGTGCAGCCTGGAGTCTGCGGCGGCGGGGCTTCGGGGTTTCTCCGGCCGGGGCGGGGCGGGCCACCTGAACTCACCGCGCTGGAGGTACCGGGCCTCCTGGGCGCGTGGGAGACGTTGGCGGGCGCCGTTGCTCGGGACTCTCTGCCCTGGGTGGGGCGGGAGAAGCGCACTTCGCACCCAAGGGCCTGCTGAGCAGGTGCGGGCCCCAGCGCGGGCGTGCGGGATGTGGGAGGCTGACTTGGGCCGAGTGAGCCGGAGCCCTACGCGCCCAGCCAGAGGGCATAGCGCAGGGCGGCCCGCCGCTGGAGGGCTTCCTGGAGGTGGAGGCCTGTTGAGCTCGTGTGATCTGCTAGGGATTATTGGTAAGCTCTTTTGACAGCAATTTCGTAAGGCAGACGGACCCTCTGGTGAAATCAGAGTCATTGAACACTACACTTATAGTGATGATAGCAGTAGCGGACATTTAAACATTTTAAGCTCTCTAAATATATTATCTAATCCTTACAACAGATGTGAGATACGTACAGTTGTTATTCCCATTTGACAGATGAGAAGACTGAGACCTAGTGCGGACAAGTAACTCTTCAAAAGTCACTGTCAGAGTTGGGACCCACGCTTTTGATTGCCAACTGATGCCTTAGAGGGGCTGTAAAGGATCCCAGAGACGCCCAGCCAGACCTTCGTCCAGGTTATGGCAGGGGACCCAGTGCACAGTCAGGTTAGATGCAGAATGGCCAAGGGTAAAATCAGTATCCAGCCAAGGCCAAAGCCAAACAGCAAAAAAGGAACCTTTGGGATACAAGGAAGAGTTTGGAAATTTTCAAAACGTTATTACAACTTTATTTTTCAAAAATATAGGAAGCAAATGTAAACGTTTTAAATTATAGTGCCTGTGTTGTTGCTGGTAGATGGCTTCTCTGGTATTCTACACATTTGCATTACTCAATGGATGCATACTTTTAAATGATGTTGGTGGAGGAGCAATTTGGAAATACTTAATTTTTCCCCAATACTTTCTTTTCATCCTTCTCTGTTCTTTATTATTGCTGGATTGAAATTACTTAGCTTGGATGTCATACATGAATTTTGGAGTTTTTCCTTCATGTGAAATTTTGGGGTGGCAGAGTTGACAGCCTACTTTTCATCCTAACAAGATAATAATGGAAACTATAGAAGGATTAGAATTAAAATCTAAACTGTTATTTTAGCTTAATTATTTAATTTTTTGGTGAACATTTATTTACGCCCAGATATACGTTTCACTTTTTTGGGGGGGGGATTGGGGTCTTGCTCTGTGGCAGAGGCCGAAGTACAGTGGCCTGATCACACAGTTCACAGCAACCTTGATCTCCTGAGCTCAAGAGATCCTCCCCTGCTGTGAGCCTATAACTGGGACTGTAGGCACGCCCCACCAATCCTGGCTAAAGTTTTTTTTTTCCAGAGACAAAGTCTTGCTGTGTTGCTAAGGCTGATCTCAAATCCTGGCCTCAAGCAATCCTCCCACATTGGCCTCCCGAAGTTCTGGGATTACAGGCATGAGCCACCACACCCGACTATAATGTTCCACCGAAAATTATCTTTCAATATTCATGTTCACTGTGCTTATTGAATTAAATATTCTTATTTTAATAGGTAAAATTGACAGCTTTCACCCTAATTACTATAGCTTTTTACTTTTGTAATACCGACTGATAAAATTTACCTTTTTTTTTTTTTTTTTTTTTGAGACGGAGTCTCGCTCTGTCACCCAGGCTGGAGTGCAGTGGCGCAGTCTCGGCTCACTGGAAGCTCCGCCTCCCAGGTTCACGCCATTCTCCTGCCTCAGCCTCTCCGAGTAGCTGGGACTACAGGCGCCCGCCACCACGCCCGGCTAATTTTTTGTATTTTTAGTAGAGACGGGGTTTCACTGTGGTCTCGATCTCCTGACCTCGTGATCCGCCCGCCTCGGCCTCCCAAAGTGCTGGGATTACAAGCGTGAGCCACCGCGCCCGGCCCCCTTTTTTTTTTTTTTGAGATGGAGTCTTGCTCTGTCGTCCAGGCTGGAGTGCAGTGGCACGATCTCCGCTCATTGCAACCTCTGCCTCCTGGGTTCAAGCAATTCTCTGACTCAGCCTCCTGAGTAGCTGGGATTACAGGCACCCACCACCACGCCTGGCTAATTTTTATATTTTTAGTAGAGATGGGGTTTCACCATCTTGGCCAGGCTGGTCTTGAACTCCTGACCTCGTGATCCACCTGCCTCGGCCTCCCAAAGTGCTGGGATTACTGACGTGAGCCACCGTGCCCAGCCAAAATTTACATTTTTTAAGCACATAAGAGGCATTTCACTCTGTTCCATCTAGAATGCTTACAAATATTTGAAAGCGAACGTTTACATACCAAAATAAATCTGAAGGACCTGGCTTGTGTATGATTGCCTTTCACCCTGATTAGATGCAGTGGTGACCTCTGTCATCCCATACTCATCAGTTACAGGTTCAGGGCTGCCAAAAGTGTTTTTGAAGTTAGCATTCCTTATTTAGTTTTTAAAGGCCAAAGCCGACTGTCTGATGTTGGTCAAATACTGACGCCAAAGCTAAATTTGGTGCATCTGGAGTGTGAATCCCCACTAAAATGCAATTAAAAGAGATTTTTATGCCAGAAACAGTTAATGGTACCGTATAGTTCTAAATTTGTTTTTCCATTCTCTCATTGTTCTTTTCCCTTCTTCTTAAAAAGTGCCTCTGGGTTAAATAGTCAGTAATACTGTTGTACTGTCCAGTCATTTCTCGTATTTCCTCCATGAGCAGTTTGCTTTGGTTTGCACAACCTATTTAAGTGTGGTCCTTGGTGGTAAGCAAAACATACATGGTTATGCATGGAGGCTGGATATGAGTTATTTGCTATTTATCCAGTGGTCTGAACATCCTTCATGTCTGACTGGTTGGGTTGTGTGCCCAAGCTGCTTCCGGGAAGACATGGGCTTTGCTAGGCAACTCACTTTGTATAGTAGCCAGTAGCATGCCATGTTCAAATAGGTGCCTGATTTCTTTTGACGATTTGATCATATGTTATTTATTTATGCATTTATTTATTTATTTTGAGAGAGGGTCTCACTTTGTCACCTAGGCTGGAGTGCAGTGGTGCGATCTCGGCTCACTGCAGCCTCCACCTCGTGGGCTCAAGTGATTGTCCTGCATCAGCCTCCTGAGTAGCTGGGATTACAGGCGCCCGCCACCATGTCCGACTAATTTTTGTATTTTTAGTAGAGACAGGGTTTCGCCATGTTGGCCAGGCTGGTCTTGAACTCCTGACCTCAAGTGATCCACACCCCCCTTGGCCTCCCAAAGTGCTGGGCTTACAAGCGTAAGTCACTGCGTCCCGCCATGATCACGTTATTTAATATTCCTTAGGTATATCCAGTGCTTCGTAGTCTGACCCACTTACACTTCTACCCGTTGTTCTGACCTTCACAGGGATTGATTGACTTTGTTTTTGGTATTTGTCGTTAGTCTGTTTGTGTTGCTATAAAGGAATAGTTGAGGTTGGGTAATTTATAAAGAAGTTAATTTGGCTCACAGGTCTGCAGACTGTACCAAAAGCATGGCACCAGCATCTTCTGGTGAGGGCCTTAGGCGGCTTCACTCATGGTGGAAGGTGAAGGGAACCTGCATGTGCAGATCACTTTGGTTTTTTTTTTTTTTCTGGAGACAAGAGTTTTGCTCTTGTTGCCCAGGCTGGAGTGCAATGGCACGATCTCGGCCCACTGCAACCTCTGCCTCCTGGGTTCAAGCGATTCTCCTGTCTCAGTCTCCCAAGTAGCTGGGATTACAGGTGCATTCCACCACACCTGGCTAATTTTTGTATTTTTAGTAGAGACGGGGTTTCATCATATTGGTCAGGCTGGTCTCAATCCTGACCTCGGGTGATCTGCCTGCCTTGGCCTCCTAAAGTGCTGGGATTATAGGCATGAGCCACCGCGCCTGGCTTGCAGATCACTTTGTGAGAGGAAGCAAGAAATGGGGAAGGTGCCAGGCTCTTTTTTAACAACCAGCTCTTGGAGAATCTCTTGCAGGAACTCACAGAGTGAGCGAGGTCTCACTCATTACCACCAGGAAAGATAACACCAAGCCATTGGTGAGGAATCCTCTCCCATAACCCAAACACCTCCCATTAGGCTCCACCTCCACCATTGAGGATTAAATGTCATCATGAGGTTTGGTCAAATACCCAAACTATAGCAGTATTGTTGAGGGAAACAGTCATTTGTCTGTGGCTATACAGTGAGTTAACACAGGGACCAGGATTGGAGAGCAAGTCTTTTAACTCTTGGTAGCTAGTTCTAGCTCTTTGGGCTAAAACTTTTGCCACTGGAGAAAATAGTTTGCGTTATTTTGATAGAGCTTCCTGGTAGAGCCTTGTTTTAGTTCTGGAACAAGTTCACTCATTCCAAATATACATTTGCTTCTTATAAAATACTGACATAGGACTTTTAAATAATAGAGTTTTTCTCCAGGTTACTATTTTTTTGTTGTTGTTGTTGTTGGATAGAATGGGATAGGAAAAGACCTTTGTTTTTCTGTGGAGCTTTATTTTATTTCTTCATTCCTGTCCTTTAAAAAAATGTATAAAAGTGTCCACTGTTGGAAAGTTACTGTTGACCTATTGACTAATGACTGTGCAGCTATCAAGGGGAAAGGGTACCAAGCTCTAGAGCTGCACGTGTTTTGTTGTTGAGTGAAATGGGCCTGAAAGATGGCAGTGTCGTGGGTTTTGGGCCACTTAAGACCCCATAAAAGCTATGGGTTTTCTCCTGAAAAACAACAACAACAACAAACATGAACCCAAAGCTTTGCATGCAACTACATATGCTCATAGTCAATTACATATAGAGATACTAAGATGACTTGAAGCTAATCCACACACAGAGGGAGTCCTGCCATGGGCATTATATGGCAGTGAAAATATTAAATCATCCCGTTTAGAAATCTGATTTTTTTTTTCCTGTTAGGAACTCAAATATTGAGTAATTTTTCATCCCATTCCATAAATAAGAAGCAGCTGCCTTAAGTACCAAAACAAGGGTTGTGGATGTGATGTGAAAAGTGACATATTTTACTCTGATTTCTAACACTGTCGTTAAAGTGTAAAAGGTTAAGTCATTTTTTTTCTACCAGTTATCAAGTAATTTTTATTATTAGGTGTTGATTTTCACTTTAAAAACTACCAAGTTTCTCATATCCCCAGGCATTTTCTTTGTGCTGAGATGTTTAGAAACCCATTTTTTTTTTTTTCAGCCGGTTAGATTGAAAGTTGAGTTTATCTGAAGGGAAGGATGTCACCTAAAACAAATATAAATGACTACTCCTTTCTCCGTTAAACACACACACTTTAAAATATTAATCTTACATGCAGGATTCTGGAGAGTAGGTCTATTAGAAAGGTGACAGTGAGAAACAAGGGTATAGCTATAATAGTTTTGGGCTAAGTGAATCATGAGTCCAATTCTGTGACTACCTGCCAATTCCCTTTTATTTGTTTTGAGACAAGGTCTTGCTCTGTCACCCAGGCTGGAGTGTAGTGGTGTGATCATGGCTCACCGCAGCCCTGACCTCCTGGGCTCAATCAGTCCCTCTACTTCAACCTCCCAGGTGGCAGGGACTACAGGCATGCACCAACATGCATGGCTAAGTTTTGTATTTTTTGTAGAGAGGGGGTCCTGCCATGTTGCCCAGGCTAATCTTGAACTCCTGGGTTCAAGCAGTCTGCCTGCCTTGACCTCCCAAAGTGCTGGGATTACAGGCATGAGCCACTGCACCAGCCAGTCCCCTTTTAGGGAGGATTTTCCTTTCTTTGTTGGTATTCTGATTCCTGGGTGTATTAGTTTGCTAGGGCTGCCATAATAACCAAGTACCGCAGACTGGTTCGCTTAAACAACAGAAATTTATTTTCTCACAGTTCTGAAGGTTGGAAGTCTGTGATCAAGATGTTGGCAGGAGGCCTCTCTCCTATAGATGACAGCCTTCTTGTTGTGTGTTCACATGGTTATTTCTTTGTGAATGTATCTGTTTCCTAATTGCCTCTTCTTATAAGGACCCCAATCATATTGGATTAGGGCCCACCCTAATGGCCTCATTTTAATTACTGTTTAAAGGCCCAATCTCCAAATACAGTCATATTCTGAAGTACTAGGGTTAAGGCTTTAACACAGGACTTTTGTGGGGGGACACAATTCAGCCCATAGAACCAGGGAATGCAAAATTTCCTTTCCTGAGAGTTGGAGCATGTATGCTGAACTTGGGGAAGAAGCAAAATGTGTTCATGCTGTAGCCTCAGCTACTCAGGAGGCTGAGGTGGGAGGGTAGCTTAAAGCCAGAAGTTCAGAGCTCTGATTGTTCCCCTGCACTCCAGCCTGAGTGACAGAATAAAAAACCCTGTCTCTTTAAAAAAACAAAACAAACAAACAGAAAAAACTAGAAGCAGCCAAATTTGTGGTTCTTAGTATTGTTTCTGCCTCTGCAGATACTGGGCTAACCTAAAGCTGTGGTTCAAGCAGAAGATCAGCAAAGAGGAGTTTGACCTTGAAGCTCATAGACTTCTCACACAGGATAACGGTAAAATAATTATCTGCGGAGTTGTTTTACTATTCTATAGTTTTCCTAGATTTGTAGTAAAGTCTTTTCCCTTTTTAAAAAGTAAAATTTTGGTTTTGTGGTGTATAAGGTTATCTTAATAATGTGGATATTTAAAATTAAGTATAAAGCATGGCAGAATAGGGGATATCCAAAATCTTGAGAAGCTAGACCAAAGTTATGATTTCCTTATGTTGAAAATGTTTTGAATTTGATTGTCACTATCTTTCCTTTTTCAGTCCATTCTCACAATGATTTCCTCCTGGCCATTCTCACGCGTTGTCAGATTTTGGTTTCTACACCAGGTAAGGGAGTGGAAATACTTCCAGTGTGTTTAAGTCAGCAAAGCACTAGACTTTAGCTTTCTCTAATAGACACAGCTAGTGTTTGTAAAGCAGATGTTTTTGAACTGCTCAGAAGAGAAGTTTTATTAGGTAGATACAAGTTCTTTTACAGAATCTTTTTTTTTTTTTTTTTTAAAGCAAAAACTCTTTAAGAAAAAGGTATGATTTCTCATGTTCAATTTTTGGCATACATTTTAATTCTTTCCAGTGGAACCCAAACCTCCTGAACCCCTTTCAGTGTCATCCAAAGCTTGAATTTCTATTTCTGGAGAAAAAGTCTGTTCACAAATTAGCTATGCAATTTGATCACAATTTTTGACACCAAACTTTTCTTTGCCAAAATTGAATAGTACAACACCAACATTTCCTCTATAATCTCCATCTTATGATGCCAGCTCCTACATCAGTAAAGTGTTTTTCAGCCAAGCCAGATATGGGACTACTCTTTTCTAACACCCAGAAGGAAGGACTATCTGAATGTTCGTTTTCACAAGCGCTTTCTCCCTGGGTGGTATTGTGTAATCCTAGGCGTGTCCAAGTCTTAGCCCCCGTGGACCCCTGGGTCCGGGCGTGTTATGCTGGGAGAGCTGGGCAAGGCTGCTCTGTGTGCCACCCTCCCTCACCGGCCAGTTTGCTAAATGGGGGAAATGGTGGTGTCCCTCAGAATAGGGCTTGAGAAAGCCAGAAGGCAAGCGAGGAGATAGCCCAGGAACAAGAGGGCGCAGGGTGAGCACCGCAGCAGGGACTGCCCAAATCTACGGAGCCTTGTAAAGCAGGCTATGTCCCTGTGCTTATATTACCTTTTGATATTGACTCCCCACTCAGCTACATTTTAGATTACTTAAGTAAATGAGAAGTGAGGAAGAGGGTGGGAGGTCAGGATGAAGAAGGTAAGGGGGATGAAGAGAGGGCAGTTGGTGTTAGGTGTCCTGTACCTAAGGGATACCTAACTTGAAAGGTGTCCGTAGCGGGGAGGTGGGGGAACCCAGCATATGTTGGGAACCTGGACTTCCACTATGTTCTTAGGTAAAATAGCACCTGAAAGGTCAAGCTTCAGCACCTGTGTTTGGCAGATGATTGATAGAGAACAAGAGGTAGGGGATAGTAGCATGTTGAGGGAGTAGGTGGAAACGAAACCTGTCACTTTAACCTGAAGAGAAGATTAAGCTATAAGTCACCTCTTTCAACCATCTTATTTTAATCAAAAACAAGTAATTAAATACATTGAAAACTTTCCTCATGATAAAAGTCATCCTGGATTTTTTTAAAAAAATTAGGCCAAATGATTTATTCAGTAGTTTTTATGTTTCTAAATTGCAGTTTATATCTATTCATAAGACTACGAAAGTTACCATTACAATTGTGCTTACCAATTCCCGTTGTAGATTAAATTGAAAATTTTTAAGGGCTTAGGATGATTCTGATGATCGTATGTCGAAAGCTCATGTTTTATCTATAAACGGCTGGTATTTTTTGTCCTCTCTCTCTGTTTACTTCTACTGTATGATAAAGAACTCACAGCCAGGGCATGATGGCTCACGCCTGTACTCCCAGCACTTTGGGAGGCCGAGGCGGGCGGATTACTTGAGGTCAGGAGTTCGAGACCAGCCTGGCCAACATGGTGAAACCCCTACTCTACTAATAATACAAAAAAGAAAATTAGCCAGGCGTGGTGGCGCACATCTGTAGTCCCAGCTACTCAGGAGGCTGAGGCACGAGAATCGCTTGAACCTGGGAGGTAGAGGTTACAGTGAGCAGAGATTGTGCCACGGCACTTCAGCCTGGGCGACAGAGTGAAACTGTTTTTTTTTTTTTAAAAAAAGAATTCACATAAGATCTCCTAACACCTCGTTCTTTGACCCTCAAAGAAGTCGTTGTTAATGTGTAGTAAACTGTGGGCACTTAATCGTGGGGTTGTCTTAGAGAACAGTGACTGCCTCCCTCCCCTCACCACACTCATCACCACACATTCTTACACCGTGTCAGATTTTTGATGTGCTGTTTAATTTATATACAAGTAGACTTTAGCCATTCCTTTTTTATGTCAAAAGTTAAATCATAATCTATTTTGTTGTATAAAATTTAATTTGATCAGTAAAGCCAATATTGTGAGGATTACATCTTACTTTTTAGGGAAGCATATTGTAAATTGCCACATATGCCAAAGATAAATGGAGTGATCAGAAATAAAAACCCTGGTTGATAAGAGTCAAGAGACTTAGGTTCAAGTGTAGGTTTTGCCACTAGCTTACATAATACAGTTACTTGGGCTTTCAAATTTATAAAATAAGCACAGCAATATTTACCCCGTAGGATTATGAAAAAACAGATGAAAGAACTTATAAAAATAAAAAATGCCAGCCAGACACGGTGGCTCAAGCCTGTAATCCCAGTGCTTTGGGAGGCCAAGGTGGGTGGATCACCTGAGGTCAGGGGTTCAAGACCAGCCTGGCCAACATGGTGAAACCATGTCTCTACTAAAAGTACAAAAATTATCCGGGCGTGGTGGCAGGCATCTATAATCCCAGGTACTAGGGAGGCTGAGGCAGGAGAATCGCTTGAACCTGAGAGGCGGAGGTTGCAGTGAGCCGAGATTGTGCCACTGCACTCCAGCCTGGGTGACACACTAATACCCTGTCTCAAAAAAAAAAAAAAAAAAAATTGCCAAACAAATGTTGAAGTGGTATTCATAAGTACAAGTGACTGATTTTAATTAGATAAAAACCTTTGATATTCTGAATGGTTGTTGATAGTTATTTTAAAATAAATGAAGAAGCATTTGGATTTTGAGAATGTATTCTTCCATTGAGCACCCCAAACTTCTCAAAATGAAATTAATATTTGTTAGCAACAAAGAGAAGATTTCTATTAAAAGTAAAATATAGTTCTTTGTACCTCACAATTTTGGATGCGTTTTCTAGTTTTCTAAGCTAGGCAGGAAAGATGATATTAATAATAATATTTGTGGAGCACAGCACACTAGACACTTTATATGCATTATTTTTAACCCTCACAACAATTCTGCAGGGTAGGTGTTAGCCTGTTTTTATAGATAAGGAAACAAACTTCAGAGAAGAGAAAACAAAACAAAAGAAAAAACTTGCCTTAGGCCTTATCCAGCTAGTATTTGGATGTGTTGGATCAAAACTGAAATCTAAGTGCTACTAAAAAGCCTTCCCTTTTGTCAGGGTTAGGCCTTACCATGCTTTGCTTGGCCACACAGCAGCAGCTGGTAAGCTCTGAGTTTGCAGGCCTGCTCCTTTGCATCATCATATGCATGTCCAGCCTACTTTCCTGTCATCACTTAGCGTCGTTTCATTTATCAGGAAGGGATTTCTTGGGAAAATCATCTAAGATTGGCTGACCTTATCAAGTGAGATCTGTGCATGCCAAAGATAGGAACCTGACTTCCCAAACAGTTCTTTTTAAACTGAGGAATCTGGAATATTTTTTTTTCAAAGCGTTAAAAACGTTTCTTTCCAAAAATATCAAAATTGTAGGAACATTTTACTATGATTGTGGGTGATATTTTTCTTTCTTAAAAAATTTTTTGAGTTTTCTTTTTTTTTTTGAGGCAGAGTCTCGCTCTGTCGCCCAGGCTGGAGTGCAGTGGCGCTTTCTAGGCTCACTGCAAGCTCCGCCTCCCAGGTTCACGCCATTCTCCTGCCTCAGCCTCCCGAGTAGCTGGGACTACAGGTGCCCACCACCACGCCCGGCTAATTTTTTTTTTGTATTTTTAGTAGAGACGGGGTTTCACCATGTTAGCCAGTATGGTCTCGATCTCCTGACCTCATGATCTGCCCGCCTCGGCCTCCCAAAGTGTCGGGATTACAGGCTTGAGCCACCGCACCTGGCCTTGAGTTTTCTTTTTAAGTGTACTATAGTGAGGTTGTATTACTTTTTTTTTTTTTAACATTAAACAATATATGTTCATGGTTAAAAAAATATCAATAGCACAGAAGGTTTTATGATAAAAGCTTGTTCCCACCCCTAGACCTATTCCCAAAGGCAACTACTTTTTGTTTTTTGTTCTTCTGGTGGGACCTCTTTAGCCCTCATAGTTGCTTAAATCTGTTTCTGGATTTACTGATTTTAACATCTCTGTCTTATTGCTCTGTGTTTGAGATTTCCTGAACTGCTTGGGCCTTTCTGTTGAATGCATTCTTTAATTCAGCAATTTTAATAGCATCTTGTTTCATGGATAAACATGTTCTGAAAGTTTTTTGTGGATACCTGTTGGAAATTTATCAGAATTCTTTTGCATTTCCTGTCTAGGACCTCTTTTTTTTTTTTTAGCTTGCTCTTTCTTGTCATGTGAAAGAATATTGTCAAATATCTGGTGATTAATTGTTGTCCTTTTCATGTTTAAGAATGAAGCATAAAACTGCCTAGAGACTTTGCTTTAGAGTAAGCTGACAGGAAGGCTACTGTAAAACTGGGGGTCTCCCAAATTCCCATATGCAGAGAGCTTTGCTGTAGGGTACCAACATCCATACCAACTACCTTAGTAAATCCCAGAAATTGTGTTCGGTTTAACTAGAGAAGAGTCCTTATTCCCTCCCCACCTTCCTTCTAACCCCCTGCCCCAGCTATTATAAATACCCGCTCTGTGTCATTCTGTGCATGGGAATGAGCCTTCATGGGCCTGTGACCTGCATTGCACAGAAGGGCCCTGCACTTGGTTTGTACCATCATTATCTTGAAATTCTTAATTTTTGAACACGAGGCCCAGCACTTTGATTTTGTACTGAACCCACTTTTGGGGGTGAGTGAATGGGTTTGTGTGGATGATTTAAGGATATAGACATTCCATTAATTTTGTTTTTAGCCTTACAGATCCCTCCTGGTTTCCACTCACTCACATTCTCCCAATCCGGGTTGTGGGTTTCTTCCAGGCAGGTTGACGTGCTTCTGCCTCACTTGCCACCTTCCTTGCCTAGCCTAGGTTACAGCTTCCATGGGTCTGCTTCGCGAGTCTGCACCCTTTTAGTCCATCCTAGAAATTTATTGACATCTCATCGTGTCTGCCACTCATTTTCCTTTTTAATCTCTGTTGTGCAAGTGTGCCATTTACCTTCCTTACTTTCATATTTTGTAGCATCTTGGGAGAGGAGATAAATACACGTGCTCAGTTCATCATCTTAGACCAGCAAATTCTGTCCTACATCTATAATAATACTACTGCTAATAAACAAAACAACCAATAAACATTAATTGAAAATATAAAAAAATTTGTCTTCCTAAAAAAAGTTTAGTTGCAGCTAGGAAAAAAATGCGATTTGAGAGGATCGATAATTTTATTTAGAGAAGTAGAAAGAGAAGGTTTTGATTTAAGCATTCATTAGTTATTTGCATTTCATGAGCATTCCATGCTTTTTACCCCAAATGAAAACAAACTTAGCAGCTATCAGTTGTCATTATTTTTACTTATGGTTATATATTTCTGTCTCCTAGACGGTGCTGGATCTTTGCCCTGGCCGGGTGGTTCTGCAGCAAAACCTGGAAAACCCAAGGGAAAGAAAAAGCTTTCTTCTGTTCGTCAGAAATTTGATGTAGGTTGTTCTTTAATACATCTCGATAATGACTGATTGAAGTACTGGCATGTTGGGACTAGCTTTAGTTTTTAAATGATTATTAAAATACTGGTAGTAGAGTTGAAAAAAAGGGAGTATGATTTGGGAAGAAAAGGGTTTCAAGGATTGTGAGTTTTAGGTGTCTGAATTTTTATAGTTCTTGTTTGTTACTGCTTAAATATTAATGTTATCATTAGTACCTAATGATTTTTCAGTTATTCAAAACAATGCCTTTGTCTCTCCTGTTAAGTATTTTTCTTGAATGAATAATGTTTCTTGGATGAAGACATCTGTCTCAAGGGCTCAGGCAGCCTGGAGGCCTTTGATGGGATCCTGGTGATGCCCAGCTGGGCCCTGAGCCTTTTGAGGACTATTAGAGATGTCATGAAGGCATTTGGCTATAAAATTTGTAAGCATTTTAAGACAAATTGCTTTTTTCAGTGTATATTTAGGGGAAAAAAGCTTCCCCGAAGTAACCCTTTTATAGGTTTATGGACTATTGATAGCTTTATTGATTAACATCAATAAACATTTATTTTCACCTTGACTGTATGCTTTATATCAGTAAGAATGTAGAGGCCTTTGGGATCTCTAGAGAGAGATGTCTGATTTAAAAAGACATGTTCAATACAAAGTAGTTTTGTACTTGGAAAATGGAAAAATAACTGCATTGTTTTCATAATATCAATTTCAAACAGGGACAAACCATCTTCACTACAAAATCTTTTATATTAGCCTTAAGCAAAAGCTACCGGGGCATAACTCCCAGTGGTGATGGAGAATATGAATGGGCTATCAGAATCTCCCTGGGGAAGGCTGAGATTTTTATGAATGAAAAAGACTGAGAAAAATAGTCATGACTGTATCTTAGGTTCTGTGTTGAGAATTCTAAGTAGAAAATAACAGCAATTAAATAGTTACACTACATAGCATTATCTTGGAATATTTGTTACTAGATCTGCCATATTAGCTAGGCTTTTTAAGATTTAATTGAATCATTCATTATATATTTATACTTTTAGAACCTACTTACCATTAGATTTAAAATGCTCTGACTTGTTTGAATATAGTTCAATACTTCTCCTTCTCCCTCAGTTATTTTTAACACAGTGCCATACATTCTGTGATCATCAAGGTATTAATTGAATAGAATAAACTACTACGCAAACTACTATTATTCCCCTTAATCTATGTCTTCATTATTACCTTGTATTGGATGTGAATCTGTGATTATTTCTGCATGAATTAACTCTTTTTTCCCTTAACCCCTGTGGTATAGTTTTGGTGGCATTAATTTGTAGGATCTCAACTTCAGTACAGGAGTTTACTTTTGTGTCTTGTTTGCCACTGTAATGAGTAATTTTAAAAAGTTTTTCTTACTCATAGCATAGATTCCAGCCTCAAAATCCTCTCTCAGGAGCCCAGCAATTTGTGGCAAAGGATCCCCAAGATGATGACGACTTGAAACTTTGTTCCCACACAATGATGCTTCCCACTCGAGGCCAGCTTGAAGGGAGAATGATAGTGACTGCTTATGAGCATGGGCTGGACAATGTCACCGAGGAAGCTGTTTCAGCTGTTGTCTATGCTGTGGAGGTTGGTTTGCTGTTGGCAGAAATAATCTTACAGGTTGAATGTGATAGGCTTGTGTGTTGTTTAAAGTCGGTATTGCAAGAAAAGAATCCAACTGTCACTCTGATTTCACAGAATTGTCTTTGTTGAAGTTGTTTTCTGTTTGTTTTGAGACAGCATCACTTTGTCTCCCAGGCTGGAGTGCAGTGGTGTGATCATGGCTTACTGCAACCTGGAAATCCTGGGCTCAAGTGATCCTCCTGCCTCAGCCTCTCAAGAGCTGTATAGACGTGCGCCACCATACTCAGCTAATTTTTAAAAAATTTTTTGTAGGTACGGGGGTCTCTCTCTGTTGCCTAGCTGGTCTCGAATTCATAGGCTCAAGTGATCTTCCCACCTTGGCCTCCCAAAGTGCTGGGATTTACATGTGTGAGCCATAGCACCTGGCTAAAAGTTGTTTTCTTTTAAGAGGAGAAACTCATTATAATCCAAATAATTGTCTTCAGTTAATAGACTAAGCTTTTCAGAAAGGTTATTTATGGCATAACTCTTCTGGTTGATCTGATGTTTTGTCAACAGGGGGAACGGTTTTTAAGGAAAGAAATGAAATTGAGAATCCTAAAGATTAAAGTCACTTGTTTTTGCTGTGGTACAGCACTGAAGAGTATTAGTCTTGGCATCTGAACAGCAGGATTCTTGTCTCTGCACATGATTTCATTTGTCCATTCATTTTATTCATTTAGTTACTTGACAAAACTAATTTGATAGGGCCTATAATGCACGGGTACAGTCAGGCGACATTGGATTTTCAATTCTCTGAGTCCTATTTTCTTCATCTGTACCTCAAAAATAATAACAGTTGTCCCATGAAGTTATAAACATTAAATGAATTCTGCGTGCAAACCAATTTAAATAGTACAATAATGTCTTGATATAAGTGGATTTTCCTTGGTATAACTGAAACACCCTGCCTGATGCTGGCTCCCCTACTAATAATGGTAGCCTGGGACGAGTTCTGTCACTCTATTTTCACAGGCTTCCTCAACCTTTTCTTATATACTTGGCTCTCATGAAAGTGAAGAGAAATCAAGTACTTAATTTATTTTATGTTTATTTCCTATATATCTGTTGTTTATGTGGCTTTCGAGAGAGCCAAGGTTCTTTTCACGCAAGGATTTTGGTTCCAGTAATACCAGATCTTAAAACTTTTTGTCCTATTTTAAACAAAGTTTCAACATAGTTTGTCTCTTTTTAAAAAGTCATTTTTGCTCATGCCTGTAATCCCAGCACTTTGGGAGGCTGAGGTGGGCGGGTCACCTGAGGTCAGGAGTTCGAGACCAGCCTGGCCAACATGGTGAAACCTCACCTCTACTAAAAATACAAAAATTAGCCGGGCTTGGTGGTGGGCACCTGTAATCCCAACTACTTGGGAGGCTGAGGCAGGAGAATTGCTTGAACCTGGGAGGCGGAGGTTGCAGTGAGCTGAGATCGTGCTATTGCACTCCAGCCTGGGCAATAGAGCAAGAATCCATCTCAAAAAAAAGGCATTTTTGTGTACTTCTTTTAAAGCCATCTAAAACTCAATTTAGAGATGTAAAGACTTTTCAAATTTCATGTATAGCAAGCCCGTCTTAAAGAGAACTATTAATACATGAAAATAAGCATGTCCCTCTCTTTCCCATATCCTCCTACTCCTTTGGTGTGGCTCCGTGGCTCTTCATGTGAACATTCATTTGGTTCTAGCATATACTAACCTATTCTGTATCTCCATCTAAATGCTAATAAATGTTTTTTTGGTCAATGGAAGTTTTATGATTTGCTTTTAAAGAGGATATCATGCTATTTTTCTTTTCTTATTTTTACAGAATCACCTTAAAGATATACTGACGTCAGTTGTGTCAAGAAGGAAAGCTTATCGGTTACGAGATGGTCATTTTAAATATGCCTTTGGCAGTAACGTGACCCCGCAGCCATACCTGAAGAATAGTGTAGTAGCTTACAACAACTTAATAGAAAGGTAAATGAAGTTTCTTGTGATTTTGTTCCATCTTTTGTATAGACCATTGTTAAATAATTGATTGTTTTCATAGGTTTAAAGTACCTTTAATAGGAGTACAATTTTATTTTTTAAAGTCCTATACTTGCCTGAGATCTAGTGAATTATTTTCGTACCCTTTTTATGAGAAGTGAAGTTGCAGAGTTTGGCTGCTGCATGTGGGTTTAATGTGCTTGTCCCCCCGCCCCGACTTTCTTAGGTGCAATGGAGTAGTGCATAGGCGGTGCATCCTGAGGGCTCCTGAGGGGCATCACCTGCCCAGTGGGGATGTGAGCCTGCTTTCATTTAGAGGCAGGGCCTGTGATTGTTGGGTCACAGCTGGGTGTCTTGGTGGTGGGAGGAGGAGGAGTGGTAGATATTTCTCCAGGCCCTCATCTGGCTCTTGTAGGCATAGCTCAAGGTAGTGGCCTGTGCCTGGTGTCATCACTTGCTTTTGGCCTCCTGCTGTGCAGACATGGTCTCTCAGCTCACCTCTGGGATTCCTGTGTCCTCTTCCCATTGAGGGCTTCAGGATGTCTCTATGTTCTGAGTCACCCCTTTACGAAACAACCTAGATTACTTTCATCCATGTGTTGTCTTTCTTATGCTTCCATCTCCCTTTGTCCTCCACTTCCTCCAAAGGGAATTTAGTCTGAATTTTAAGCCTTTGGGAAAGGAAAAAAAAAACAGTAATGTAATTTTCTTTATGGTTACTGAAGTGACTTGAATTTCTTGTGATTTGCTGGACTTTGCATATCTGGTTCGTTTGGGAGAAGAGAGGTAAAGAGATAACTGGGACTTGCAAGTTCAGAGAAAAAAGTATGTATGACTGGGAAGGGTGGCAGGGTGATTGGTGAAGTAACAGGAAGGGAAGGCAGGAGGTGTAGGTGGGAAAGCTAAGAGAGTTGGATAGAGAGAGTGTTGATACCACATGTGGGAGTTTGTTCCAGTGCCCATTTCATGACTCTGAAGACCTTTACAGGGGTCATGGGCCTACTTTAACCCATCTTAAACTGGTTTCACTGTTTAGATTGCCATATGTGGTGATTTATTGTCTGAATCACATTCAGACATATCTGTTTGGGATCATTCTTCTCTAGAAAAAAACAAATCCCCAAAAGTGGCTTCTTGTAGTGGGTGATGTTGGGAGCAGCGTCTGGCCCTGGCGGGACTCCCAAGCCCTCTTTGCCCTGCTGGCCAGTCTCTGAGGGCTTTTGCCTTTCTATTGGCCACTTGTTACTGTAACAGGGCTGCTTTTGTCTGATGCTTCAGTCCCACGCTGACGTTCCACTGTGCCTTCCTCTGAGTTACTGCTTTACTCTTTTGTTTTACCTCTAGATATATCCTCAGCATTGTGTAGGTTATCTCCTACTGGGTTATGAAGTAAAAACTATGTCTGACTTCTCAGTTTGTATCTAGCTCTATTTTGGGAAATTGGCAGGTTCTGGATTAATTTTCCCCACTCTCCATTTTTGCCTGTTGCTTCTGTGCTATGTCTTCTTTTCTTCTCATTTATTTTAGAACCAGTTGTCTCCAGTACCGTTCACCTCCCTCTTTACGTTATTTGTTTTGAATGTTATATTCCTGTAGTTAGGTCTATTAGTTTTTTCAACTGGAAGTTCAGTGTCCTGAGCTAGGTAAATATTTTAACATTGTGGAAGAAGGAGGGTAAATATAGTTGTATTACGTTTTATTTCCAGCCTTTAAAAATTAAAATTACGGACTATTCATGTCTACAGGAGTAGACATTGAATGGATTTCTAATCCAATTAAAGATTTTTTAAATAAGATTCTAGCAGGCCACTCCTGTCCTTGCTCAGTTATCTCCATGCTGGGACTATTTCTGAAATTTTTGTTTTCAGCCCTCCAGCTTTTACTGCTCCCTGTGCTGGTCAGAATCCAGCTTCTCACCCACCCCCTGATGATGCTGAGCAGCAGGCTGCACTCCTGCTGGCGTGCTCCGGAGACACTCTACCTGCATCTTTGCCTCCGGTGAACATGTACGACCTTTTTGAAGCTTTGCAGGTAAGTCTTGGCTCCTTAAACTTTACCTAGATTTATGGGTAGGTTAAGAGATTCTTTAAGTCTACAAAGGTATTCACTGGTTTTTTCCACTTCTTGGCTTCGTGTTTTTCAGTTTTGTCTGTTATAAAAGCCATTATTAATACTAGCCTCATTTTTCAAATCCTGAGCCCATCTTCTAGCTCCCCAATAAAGAAAGAAAAGAAAAAAAATCCCTTGTTCTCCTATTCCTGTTTCAGAAGCTTGTTATTTCCTTATTTTATTGTTATCTAATTGGTGATTCATTTTAGTGTCTGACTGAAAGTTTATAGGTGGTGTGTATGTTTTGTTGATGTAAACCCTTTTATATGTCAGAAAAATAAGTCTACTGAAGTATAATTGGACACACGTTAATTTTTTAATCCCAGGTGCACAGGGAAGTCATCCCTACACATACTGTCTATGCCCTTAACATTGAAAGGATCATCACGAAACTCTGGCATCCAAATCATGAAGAGCTGCAGCAAGACAAAGTTCACCGCCAGCGCTTGGCAGCCAAGGAGGGGCTTTTGCTGTGCTAAATTAGGATTTGAGGGTGTGGGACCCTCACCAAATTCATTGATTACTGAAAATTGAATGTTTTTTGGGTCCACATTTCAAGGCTGAAGTGTATAGTGTATATATAACCTTTCCTATGGAAATGTGACATTGAGTACATTTTGTGTTGCTATTGTGAAGCCACTAATATAAATCTTTGGTAATGACCCATATCTCTGTATGTATGTGTTCCCAGTTGTGGGAGCAGGCACTAATGAAATCCTGTGCCTGGAATGGAGATATTTAGGTACCTGAGGCTTAGTGTCCTGTGGTCTGCATGTAAGACAGATGACATCCTAGAACAAAGAAGCTGTTGTAACTTAATCCCCCTGATCAGCAGGATATCTGTGTGTTCAGTGACATCATACATTCTGTATCTAGAAGTCTAAAATTTCTGCCTTTCTCCTAAAGAATGTGTTCTTGCATTTTGGTTGAAATAACCTACACAGTGTTAAAAATCAGATACCTCCTTTAGTGACCAGTTGAAATTTTAATAGCGATAGGTAGCCCCTGAGAAATTTATCACTATAACTCCACAGGAAATATGACTTGGAAGTGCTCTGTGTACTAAACAAAATAAAGCCCCTCTTTGCATTTAAAACCAAAGTCAAAACTCATGTAATGCAATTAATTAACTTTGTCTTCCCATGACTCGTTTTGTTAAATATGCCCAAAAACTTAGATTGGCAGTTTCTTCAGTTAATTATTCCTATAGAATGTATTTTAAGAAATCTATACAAATTGGATGTATGCTTGGTAATTCCCCAGTTTCTAGGAGGTACCTGTTTCTACCGTTTCAAGTGATAAAGTGAAAATAATTTACATTCGATAGCGTTACTGATAACAAACCTACTTTTTTTAAAGAGATATGTTGCTTTTCACTTAAGGGATAGTGTTGATAGATAAATTAGAATGTATAGATAGGTTTGTGAAAGTCTAAATAATGGCTGTATAGATATGTATATATGGTTCACATATCTGGATCTGTGTATTTGACTTTGTACTTTAAATGTGACAAATAAACCTTTTGGGAGAAAACTTTGTTGTTTATTAAACATTATAAGGAATACTGCCTTCTACAGAAATATGAAAATTGCCTACTTTATGAGGGCTTGGCAGAGACTTCTCAAAATAATGTACTAGATGAGAAAGATTAAAAAGCAGATTCCAATTAAGGTATGTCATTTCTTTTTTTTTTTCTTTTCTTTTTGAGATAGGGTCTCACTGTCACCCCAGCTGGAGTGCTATGGTGTGATCATGGCTCACTGCAGACTGGACCTCTGGGCTCAGGTGATTCTCCCATTGTAACCTCCTAAGTAGCTGGGACTACAGATTCACACCACCATGCCTGCCTAATTAAAATTTTTTTTTCTTTTGTAAAGACACGGTTTTACCATGTTGCCCAGGCTGGTAATGAACTCCTGAGCTCAAGCAATCTGCCCACCTTGGCCTCCCAGAGGTTAGGATTACAGACCTGAACTATTGCACCTGGCCAGGTATGTAATTTCTTATGTATAGATTAAGACTTCTTAAAAATAAAAATCAATAGCTTAGTTTCAGTTCTTGGCACAAGCCATTAGTTTTAGGTAAGAAAGAATTTTTAGGGCTTGGAAGAATTTGAACTGATACTCAAATATAGTTTTGGTTTGGACTACTCATATACCTGGGCCTTAATGCTGCCTAGGGAATATGTGTGAAATTTCATAGTTCCATAGATGGAGAGGCAGCCAGGAGCCTTGACCATATCCTGCTGTCCATTGCAATGTCAGGTTCCATAGGCTGTATGGCTGTATGTACAGCACAGAGGAAACTGCAAACAGGAAAACTTCTCACTACTCTCTAGGACGTGGCCTGAATTCCTAGTCACCTACCCACCTGGTGGGACCATAGAATGCTGGAAGACTCCCTTTGCCTCATGTATTTCAGGTCTACACTCTACTATCTGCTCTCCATGCCAATTTTCCTATGAAATCATTTTCTAAAGAGGGGAGATGGGGTGAAGTGCAGGGCAGTAAGGTAGAAACAGTAATACTTAGCATTTTCACAAGAGCCTCTGAAACATCTGAACTCTGTCCACCAAAGGCTGGTTCCATATATAACAACACTGCCAGCTGTGGGGACTCTTGAGTGCAATCTCTTCTCTAATTAGGTTAAGAAACAAATGCTTATTATCAAGCATCATGTAGAAAAATAATTATTTTAACGAGGGAAAAAGCTGTTGGAAACCATATAATTTCAGACTTAGAATAAAACTTATTTTTTCCTGCAGGAATTTATCACTGTGCAAAACCAGGTGATAAGGCCGGCTGTATTTTACCAGGCAGGTGGGAGGACTCGCTTAGCATGTTCTTTTGTTGTTGTTCTGAATTTAAAAAAAAAAAACACATTTTAGGTTCAGAGGTACAAGTGTGCAGGTTTGTTATTTAGCACGTTCTTATCACCTTTATCACCCACTTCTCTCATCAACCAAGGACAAACACTTCTCCTTTCCATTGCCTGAAGTGATGACCACAGGTAAATGCCGTGTCCTACCATGCCTTTGACTCATTCCAAAATGGCTCTGGGAGTAAGAGTAAGGAAGCTTAGTCTGGAGGTCAGGCTTGGAGAGTGGCTCAACATTTAATGCTGGTAGGTTGGAAAGGAAAAATAACACTGCCAGATTATTCCTGGAGAATCGACTACTACTTTATGGGCACTGTAAATTGTCAGGACTAATTTTACTAAAAGTGCATAATTAAGACTTACGGGTTCATCATACTTTCATTTAAAATTCAGATCCCTTTATGGGATTTCTTTCATGTGATTTTGGTAATGTACCACTGCTGAGAGCATACAAACATGACTGAGGAAAAAAGCTATTTATGCCAAACTTGCTCCACTGCACACTTTCTTCCCTGTGTCTTCACAGATACCAATATTACTTACTTACACTGCATCTCATGAACACTTTTTGATTGAAAGATGTAATATATTGGTACCAAACTGGATGGAGAATAAGGTGTAGCCAATACCTTGAATGTAACTTTTCACAATGCTAATAGGTAAAGAAATAAAACCACCATAGCCTATTGTCTTTATTATCAAAGTTTATTGATGGGGTCAGTTCCTATCTACTAGGGAGTACAACTGTATCTCAATATGTGCTATAGTAATTCTAGGGTAACAGCCATTCTGCAAAATAGTTGTACTGGGGCTCTGTTAGGCATAGATCATAATTAAGTCAGTGGAAGAATGAGCCCAGAGAAACCCTGGCAGCAGAGCCGTTACTCTAGGAAAGTTCCAGTGCTATGCAACCTGTAAGGCATCATCGCTTAGCTGATGATGAGACTCACGGAGGTGTTGGTGGAGCGAAACAGGAGTTGAACCCATTTTCTACTCTTCTTGGCAGGGTAACTATGGCTCCAAGGAAGAAACCCAAACTTAGGTCTTGTAAAATCTTTTAAGCTCCCAAAGCAAGAGAAATAAGACATGAAGAAAGAGCCAGTAACTAGGACAGATGAAAAATTAGGTGGAATTGGAGGGAATGGAAACTTCTGGAATGCAAAGTAGCTGGGTTTAGACGCCATTTGAGATGACCAAGAATACAGTACAGGTAAAAGCAAATGGGGCAACAATTCAAATATTGACAGTTGTTCAGATACTAGAGGTTAAGTAAAATTTCCCCCCTTAGGGGAAAACTGGTTTAAAAGGATCAGAAAGGTGAATCAGTAACAGGATAATGAGTACCTGAGTAGAAATAGGTGTTTCAAGATGCCAAGAACAGTTTAATATAGAGGTGAGCTGAGTCTACAGGAAGGAAAAAGTGGTTATGGCAGCCTGTTTCCAGATTTGATCATTGGAATGACATTTCTAGCAATGGCTTTGTCTGTGAGGTCCTGGCATATTTTTTGTAGCACAGATCGCTTTAAAGGAATGTTTTCGTAAACTCAAACTTATGTGGGAATGCAAATTACTATAGTGTAAAAATTCAGTGACCTCCCACCTATTCCTGCAGGGCAGGAGATCAGAAGTCTTAAAACAGCTGTGGCTAAAAGCCCAAGCCCTCCCACTGCCCCTGTGATAAAAATATTAAGGAAATTAACAAAACAAGCATCAGATGAGTCAGTGGGCCTTGTACCATGTAGACAACAGATAATTTATAGCGACTTCTTCTGCAGGCAGCCTGAGAAACAAGAGCTTGCATACGAAATCCTGCCCTATCATTAAATATAACAATGAAAAAAACAGGGCCATTAAATGAGACCCTAAAAAAGTCTAGCTGCCAATCAGGTTGGGAAGATAAATAAAACAGCATAGTTTATTTTAACCTATATCTTCCACACTAACCTAGTTTGTCTATAGAAAAGCCATCTGCTGGCACCAGGCCAGTATGTCTTAATTTTCTTGTTATTCTAAGTATCTCATTTTTCCAAAAGAGGAAATGTGTAAGTAGCAGGCGTACATAGGTAACACATTTCTACAAAGCCTTCTCTGTAGTCTTGACCTGTGTGGGGACAGGGTTTACTTTTGGAAGCATTTTCAAAGGCAGAATAAAACTTAACTTTACTTGAGGTTTTCTCCACAGAAGGACACCAGAGTTGTGCCCATATGATGAGTCCCTTGTTGGTGTTGAACAAATTGTCTTTTCTCCAGGAAATAACCTTTGTTCGTTCATATTTACAGGTTTCTTTTGATGGACAGATGGAGTAATCGCCAAAACAAGAAATGGGGCAGAAGCAGTTTCTTTTCTGATCATGTCTCTGATGAAATGGTAGGTCCTAGACTTTTCTGATACCTTGTATGGTGTGGGGAGGGGCTGGGCTGTGTCCTGGGATGGATGTACAGGCTGCTGTCTGGACCCGGGCTGTTCAGAGCCCCGTGGCCTTTTCCTGATGTTCCCTGCGCATCCAGCGCATCCACACTTTCAGGAATAATCATCTTGAGGAATTTCCTCCCCAGCTGTTTAAATCAGAGTTCCATTTGCTGGAAAACAGAGAGAACCTAAATGAATTAACCCTTGGCTTTTTGGTATAACTTTTAACAAACATAGTAATTCCATCATTCAGATTTCCAAATAGAGGACAAGAGGTAGTTTATGCCCACTTGGTCTCCCAAATCTCTTGTTCATTGTGAATCTGTCTACTCCCATCGCTTCCTCAGGAGCTGCAGAGAGAATTGTGGCAGTCTAGAAGAGCAAAAGCTCATGACCAATATTAGAGGCCAACATTCATAAATGCAACTTAGCATAGCTTTTTCTCCTTTCCTCTTCTGGAAGTTTTTAATCATGTCCCTGAGGTGGTAAGGAGCTTAGGAAATTAAAAGTGCACAAAAATGTTATCTAACAAGGAGAGGGAAAAGCAAAAGGTAAATGAAGAAAAGATGGAAACTCAATGTAATTCAGTTTGATAACCAATGCAGGCAATGTCAGGGTCAGCAGAAAAGGGAGGCTGGATTCATGGGGTTTCTCAAAGCAAGGAGGACCCAAGGGGGAAAAAAAGCAATTTTGGTGATTTTAAATGTAATAGAAGAACTTCTTGCTCCATTGTAATTCCAGGGATCCCAGAATTACAATGGGATTCAGCAATATGAGTACAATTTAATTTGGAAGCAAGGCAAGAGACATAAGTCACTCTTTGAAACACAGATGGACTTATATAGCTGAAGTGGGTAAGATAAGGCTCCCATTAGCATTTCATTTGGAGAAAAAAGCAAGGAAGATGGAAATACCTAATTATACTTTAAAAGAAAGACAAAGAATGTGTGAAGATGGTTGACGGCTTCAGGTCCTCTGTAAAAGAGGTGGCTTCTTCCTTCATATAAAATACTGTCTGGAGGATCAAATTAATTTATAATGAGGGAGATAAGAACGAAGAGGTAAATTGTTTGTTCTTTGTGGGTGTCCCCCCTGCTGTACATGCTCATCCTCCTCCTCTCTGGAGGTGTAGGTGGGTGGGGTCATTTCACTAGTGTTGTCTCAGGCCTCCATTCCTACTTTCCTTTGAAAGCTGTTCTTCTTGTGTACTCAACCCAGAAAATTCCAGGCCTATTGTCCTCAGCCCTCAAGCTTTACTCACTAGAGTCCTAGATATGCACCCTGTTTTATTTTCTTTTTTTGGTGTAAAGATTCAGTTTAAAAATACCTTCCTTCAGACATCTGCTGACTACAGGAAATTATTGTCATAGCCCATGTGAAGGTCATAATGAGACTAAGATGATGTTTTAAAACTCCTGAACTCCGTAGGGAAAAGCAAGCAGAAGCTATTATTCTTACTCGCTGGTGGCATACTGTAGACAGCTCCAGGACTGAGACCCAAGGCCCGGAGGACACTGTACTGAAGGCACACTTAGTGCTCTCCCTGTGTCACGGTCTCACAGGCCAGCAAAAGTGAGTAAAACTGTCCCAGCATGTCAGTTACACATACTGACCCTAAATGTTCAGCATAATTTAAAAGGGAAAGAAAAAAGTTGGCTTTTCAGACAAAATTTTGTGTGAACTGAACAATGTCAGACTATGCTTCTTTGGGTCCAAATAATTTCAACTTTACAGCTCTCAGATGTTCTGGCAGCTCATTCTTTGTTCATTTCACCTATTATACAAGTGTTTCTGGGTCCAGGCCCCAGAGCAAAATAGACACAAATAAATCAAATAATAAATGTTTCATATAAAGGAGAAAATGCTAATGGTCTGTTATCTATACCAGCAGTCCCCAACTTTTTTGGCACCAGGGACTGGTTTCATGGAAGGCAATTTTTGCAGGGACCCAGGGAGTGTGGGGTAGTGGGCGGCAGGATAGCTTTGGGATGAAACTGTTCCGCCTCAGATCATCAGGCATTGAGGAGCCTGCAACGTAGATCCCTCACATGTGCGGTTCACAACAGGGTTCGTGCTCCTATGAGAATCTAATGCTGCTGCTATGACAGGGGGCGGAGCTCAGGTGGTAATGCTTGCTCACCTGTCGCTCACCTCCTGCTGTGCAGCCCAGTTCCTGACAGGCCATGGACCGGTATAGTCCGTGGCCTGGGGGTTGGGGACCCGATCTATACTACTGCACTGTAGGCTCTAAGGGAACTTAAAAACAGAAAAATAATGGAGAGAAGGTGTTTGTAGAACACAGACATGTCAGCAAAGGCACTGAGAATCTACTCCTGAGTGGTTACCTTTCCCTTTCCCTTCAGTTGCCCTCAGCCATGCTTTCGGTGTCACATTCTTTTGGTGGTTCTCCTCCTCCTGGCAACTCACTCTCGATTTCCCACAGGACATCGTCTTCTTCCTCCAAGTTGCTGGAGATATGGCACTTCTTGAACCCTTGGACGATGGACTCACTTGAGATGCTATTCCATGCGACCATGACCCACTCCAGAAAGAGGCCCAGGGGTGGCTTCTTAGCATTCCCAGTTGGGCTCAGCGCCAGGTTCCCAGCCAGAAGCCAGTTGGAGTACTGGGCCCGCACACTGTCATTCAGTGGCTTGTAGACCACAACATCCAGCACCTGAAGCTGTGAGGTCAGACCCCCTGGGATGATCACCATGTCAGTGTTCATGCTTTCCATGGAGTTCTTCACGGAATCTGTGGCATGGCCCCGGAAGCCATTCAAGATCAGCATCCCTCGCTGCTTGGGCACCGCTCCTGTCCTCCGTCTCCACACCACTTCCAACCAGTCCTGCATCAAGTCTTCAGTCATCCACCCATACCGGTGGCAGCGGATTTCCATCCCACTGGGAAACTTCCCCGGGGGGATATACGTTCCCCTCAAAATGATGTACGGTGGTAACTTCCTCCCATCAGCCAAGACACCAAGCATTGCTGTGATTTTCAGTTTTTCCCTGCCTGGTGTCTTGACCAAGACAGGCTTTTCGCCCTGGTTATCAACAGTTACCCGTGACGGCACCTCTAAACAAATGGGCGTCTCATCTGCATTCCCCATCTGAGCTATCTCATAGTCATGCGCCCTGCGCAGAGCCAGGACACTGCGCTGGTAAGTGACGAGTTTCTCAGTCAGGTCTTCTGGCAGGTGCTGGGGCACGGGCACTTTATGCCTCAGAGACAGGTCATACCTTCTCATCATTCTTCGACACCAACCCAAGCTTGCCTTGAACCCTTTCTCTGGAATGTTCATTTCCTGGGCGATTTCGAGAGCTTTCAGCTGCATCGCCTCCCGGGTGATGGGGTCCCCTTTGGCCTGCATGTATCTGACATATTCGGCCACACGCTGGTCCACCAGAGCAAACCTCCCATTCTTGGGGCCTCGGAATGCCCGCCGCATGGCGTGGGCGTTTTGAAGCTGTGGCTTCACTTTGCGCCAGTCTCGAACGTTTTTTTCCAATACTCCAAACTGCTTGGCAGCCTGGCAGTTGTTGGTGCTCTCAGCATATTCCACCACCATCAGCTTGAACCCTGCGTCATAACTGCGGCGCATGCCCCGGCTGAACTGAAACTTCCCAGCTATGTCATCAGCCGAGAGGTCATACCCTGGGAAGCCCATGGCCATGTAGAAGGGGTACCCCTCAGTCCACTCGGGCAGCTCTGTGATATCCCGAGGCAGACGGAGGCCAAAGCTGTCAAAGTGCTGAGGCTGAGGAAACTGGGAGGTAGCATTCATTGGGTTTGGCCAGTCTGGAGGCTTTACGTCAGATTCTTCATTTTCTGGGAGACAAATAGTGAGGGGCAAAAATAATGCCAGTAAGTAAAATGGCTTATACCCTGATTTTTGGGGGTTGAAATGCTAAGAATACCTTAATCTGAAGTTCACCAAAAGTAGTAACTTTAATAACAGGTAACATTGCCTAAGTCCTTATCCATATGCCAATTTATATGGACTACCCACACCTAGTTCTCTTAATAACTCTTAAGTATCACTGTTCCCTCTTTGCAGATGAAGAAGGGGAGGCTACAGAGGTTACATAATGCACCAAGGTAGCCAAGCCAGGAAGTGGCAGAGCTGGGAACTGAACAGAGGCACCAAGCTTGGACCAAATAATTTGGGGGCCATGTTTGCATCAAAATACTTTTTATGTGAATGAGAAGCCAAATGTTAACCATACTACCATATAATATTACAGAGATGCATCATGGCCTGAATCATATCCCTTTAGAACCAAGAAAACCTATAGCAAAAACCACACTTAGCAAAGTTAAGCTTATAAGGCAGAAAATTAGTTCTTGCACATTAACAGTGGAACCGGGTTTCACTTTATATTTAGAAGGTGGTCACAGAAGTTGAGTATGATTTGGGGAAATTACCCTATCTCACCCAAACTAAAATGTCATCAGTTGTAGGATGCATCATTATGTGCCATTAAGAAAGAAAACACTACTAATTAAGCTATGACATGCCACTGATTTTAAGATGCATTCTCAATTTCAGAGACAGTAAAGCAATGGGAGAAAAACATGTCTCAGAGTCAGTGAAATATGGCATTTTAAACTCTTACTTCCAGAGAAAAGACAAAACTATTTTGGCCGTCTGGAGGCAATGCCATATTTATTCAACTGCGGCCTCAATAACCATTTTTCTTGACAAAGGACTAGGTATTTCTTAGATACATTTGCTCAAATGTATGCTATGACTGCTATTGCTTTTTCTATCCAGTATGAGATGGACAGGGAGCCAGGTAACTCAGGAAGCATGCTTCCTCTCACTATTCTTAGTTTGCAGAGGCACATGGTACGCTACTGAGGTAGCCCTGTTCAGCCAGAAGGTGCACTGGACCAAACACTGCACAAGCCTCATTTTGCTTCATCCACAAAGAAGGTCATACGTCGAGTCTGTTTACTCAGAGCTGACAGAGGAAGAATGGAAGCTCTGAGGTAAAAGCAGTTGCCTGTTAACACGTTGTCACACATTTAGCACTGCAAAGAGGGAGATTTCAAAACTCCAAAACCCATAATCCTTCTACCTCTTAAATACCCCATGGAATGTACACTGAAAATCCCACTTCACAATGTTCCCAGCTGGATGGCCACTGAACTGCTTTACTTGTAGTACCTGCAGAGGTGCCTCCTTGGAGCTGCCACTCGTCAGAATTCTGAGACTCCTCCTCCCCTTCCAAACGGGTGATCATGTCTGGCTTAGGGAATGGGAATTCTGTTTATAGGAAATAAAATAGGTAACAGCTGTGTGTTACTGTCCTGGAGCACTACCAAAATAAGTACTTTAAAATGCTTAAGAGCCACTCTCCCCTTCTTTGTGAAAAACAAGGGGAAAAAGGCTCAGGGATACTTAAATATGTCCCTCTAAGGGAATACGGGTAGATCTCTCCTAATGAGGGACGGTATTGGCACCAACAATAAAAGAACTGCATTTAGCAGGGAAGAGGGTGAATGCAGCTGTTGATCCAATTAACATTTTGGTACCTGTATAAGCAAACTGGGAAATCTCTTCAAATGATTACATTCTGCTGATAAGATGTGTGATATCAATTTGGGGTGGAAGTTGGGGAGAAGAGCAAACAGTCTTTGGGAGGGTATGTCCCCAAATTTCTGAGGCTGCAGGGTAACATTAACGCCTGCCTTCTCTCGTAAGGAACAGTGAGGCACAGGCCCAGATCCATGGTGACACTTCTAAGGTTATATGGTTTTTATCCTTAAATGTGAATGCCTGGGTTGAATGGGGGCAGTTCTGAGGCAGCAAGGGTTGCCGAGTAGGACGACACAATATTTATATACTGCCCAAATCAAAAATTGGAATAAACGGGCACGGACATTGAGGAGGCAGAGTCTAAGTTCAGGAGACAGGGACATTGGATATACCAGAGAAGAGAGGCATGGGAACAATTCTCTGGGCTCAGAGCTTCCAGGAGACAAAGGAAAACAAAGCTTTACCCAGGGACAGGACAGTTTCGTAATTCATCCTCATGACTTCCCGGTAGAGGGCCTTTTGTTGCTCCGTCAAAACTTCCCACTCCTCATCGGAAAAATATATGGCCACCTCGTCAAATAGGGCTGGTACCTGGAAGAGTGAACAGCCCTTTCACAATGACAAACCGGCACATGCAGACGGACTTTCAGAGCGGACAGGCCCTTACAGACAGCCCAGCACAGCCTGTCCTCTCACAGGTCAGGTGAGGGACCCTGACCCAGGGGAAAACGGACTGTCCACATTCCTACAGCTGCTGGAGGCCAACAAGGGCAAGAGCACAGTCCTTCTGTGCCCACCACAGCGGCTGCCACTGTCAGTTCAGATAAGGTAAGCAGCACTTTGAGAAGAAAACTAACTCCCTACCATGATCACCGGTTGGAGGACACTGGGACATTGTACCCTCATGCACTGTGGTGAGAGCTGCTCACGGCTCACCTCTGACCCAAGACTTAAGCCACCCACACCCAGACCAAGTGTTCCACCAACACACGCACCCCCAATTCCCTCCCACCCCAGAAAAAGACCCTCGGCCCCGGGCGGGGTGAGTTGGGTTTGTAAATCTGAATAGGATCACTGCCCTCCATGAGATCTTTGTGGGTTTCCAGGGCACTGCATTTCCAAGGGTACTAACCAAAGTGTTAGACTTGGAACCCACAGCTGCCCAGGGAGGAGCCACTGAGAGAAGGGGCTCTACTTGGCCTTTTCAATCCACAAGAGCATGAAGAGGAAGAAAGAAGGGCTAATTACAGCTTAATATATGTAATGAGATGCCAGAGCAAACTCATTCACTTTGATCCTGGACCAGGTAGGCAGAAAGCCCAAAGGACTGCATCCCTCCCCTATTCCTCTGCTTCCTGGCCCAGCACCAGGGGGCTCCTCAGTAGCCCAAGGCAGCCGAGCCACCCAAACCAACCTCCTGTTTTTGTTTTTAACTGTATTTCTTATTTCAGTCGTTAAAAATCCTACTCCAAAGCTCATCCTATTTAGTGATAAGGCACTGGATGGCTTGTTTCAGGCTGGTTATTTTGTATTGTTGCCTTCGAAGCTATTTCCCAAAGCTGTATCTTGGGTCTGGGTGATTATGATACTGTTTTTCCTCAGCTTAGAAAATCAGTGTCCATACGCTATATAGCCTGCAGCCACTTCAGGGGTCAGGCCATCAGTCACTTACATACATTGGCCTTTCCTCCCTGACCCAAGGAAGCCCCCTTGTTCTCTCCCCACCTCCACAGCACCTCACACATAAGAAGCACGTACTAGGAAAGGCCCTGTAACTGCTTCATTTATTCCCCGCAACGGGCCTGTGGAGGAGTAGATACGCCTTTTTTTTTTTTTTTTTTTTTTTTTGAGATGGAGTCTTGCTCTGTTGCCCAGGCTGGAGTGCAGTGGCACGATCTTGGCTCACTGCAACCTCTGCCTCCCGAGTTCAAGCCATTCTCCTGCCTCAGCCTCCCTAGTAGCTGGGATTAGAGGCACATGCCACCATGCCCCTACTTAATCAAGGAGAATATGGGCTTAAAGAGGTCTCATTTCCAGGCTAATGTCATAGCCAATAAATGGTGGGGTTGCGTTTTGGGCCCACCACTGCCTGACCCCAAGGATCCAGCAATACCAAGCACAGCTGCCTCCCTGATGACTAACCCTCAACTCTCCCCAGCTCTGTGCTCCACTTGTACTCAGCTGTGTGCAGTTCCCTGAACAACCATTCCCCGACGCCCCCACACCTTGGCCCATATTCTCCCCTGGCCTTGGAGGGCCTCCCCTTTCTTGCTCTGGCTGACACCCACCCATCTTCCAGGACTCAACCCAAAATCCCTGCTCCCCAGGAAGCCCACTCTGTGCCATGCTGTGAGCACACCCACAAGTCCCTGAGATGCCCTGGGCTCCACACTGCCGGGGCACTCATCACACTGCAGGATTCTTTTGGTTGACTTGTCTGCTCCCTCCACTAAAATCTGAGCTTGTTGAAAGCAGGACCTGTACTCACTCCTTTGTGCTTCCCTAAGCCTAGGACACTTCCTGTAGCTAGTAGTCACTGAAAAATGTGTTTTTGAATATACAATCTAGGCAAATCTCTGGATTTCCCTTCTCTTGTTCTACTTGGAACTGTTTCAAAGAATCATTAAATTTTATCTGTCACAAAACCAAATCTACTCTTTGGAGTAAGACTGGACAAACATCCCTAAGTGTGAAATATGAGGTAAAACGGCTTCGTCTCCAGGTTTTCCTCAGACTTCCTCGCCCTGGAAAGCCAGTCAGCCCAGGAATTTTCCACCCCACTCCTTTCCCAGTTCCCAGGCTTTTAAAGAACCGTCTCTTTGGCCTTTTTTTCTCCCTGGGAAGTTCCAGATCTAGGCCATACCTATTTATAGTCCCTTTCCCTTTGCTGATAAAATGGGAACAGGACTGGCTATGCCTGTCATTTCAGAGGGGCCATCAATAATCTTAGGGTGGGTAACATATTCTAGGCCTGGTAAAAACATCAGGTATCAGGAGCCCTGAAGCTGCAGGAAGAAAGCTGGGGGCTGGTGCAGGATTCATCTCCTCCTATTGATGACTGAGCCACGGAGGATCTTCAAACAAGCCCACATTATGCTCCAGAGGCACAGTGTAGTGGCTTAGAAATTCTCCTCACAGCAAGCCTCTGTGAGAATGGAGCGATCCTTCAGCCAGGCCCTGCTGCGCAGGCCTCCCCTCGCTCCACAGAGGCCTTTTATCTGGCTCAACACAGCAGAAGGTAAACAGGGCCGGCCCTGGGCAAAACTGAGAAGGCAGGCAGTCTGTGTACCACCTCCAGACACCCCTTCTTGGCCTTGCAGGTAGGGACCCTCAATCCCTGCCCTCCTCCCTTTCCTCAGAAGATCAAGGAATCACTGGGTAAGTGTTCTTCCTCTAGCTTGTGTGCACTGCCTTGCTCTGCTCAGGAAGTTGGCATTCCAATGCTATCTCAAAGGGTAAATGTTGGAAAGTGCTTACACCTTGCACAGTCTCGCTAAAGCCTTGCAGCTACCCAGCCAAGACGCAGGGATCTCGGGGCAGGGGGTAGTTTGTACTGATCCACTGATGGAGTGCCTGCTATGTGCCAAGCACTGTATAGGACACTCAATCATATAAATATATTCTCTCACTGAATCCTCTAAACTAGGGACACGGGGATCACTACCTCACTTTTATGGGTAAGGAAACAGAGTGGTTAGGTAACTTGTCCAAGGTCACAGAGCTAGAAAGTCTGATGCCAAAGCTTTGCTTTCTTAGCAGGCCACTCAGGCCTTAGCATGGTGGCTGTAGAGAGCCTGAGGGCTCCCTTAGAAAGATGGGCTAAAGCCTCATTCCACAGAGCTAAGGAGAAAGCTCAAACTCGCTGGCATAGCACTCCATGTCCTCCTGGCTGGCTCTGGCCCCTGGCCTGGCCTCCTATGCCTGATCCCCTTCCACTCCCTGCCATGAGTTTCAGGTTCCAGCTGCAGGAGCTGCTCCTAACTCTGCACCCAAGCTCCTCTCCCCAGTGCTTTTGCCTGTGCTGTCCTCTTGCCTGGAATGCAACCCCCTTCCCTTCCCTTGGTTGATTCCATAATGACTAAGACTCAGTTCAAAGTACATTTTTAATTTTTTCTACTTAAAATTGTATTTCTATTTCAATTCTATGGAATTTGATCCTAATATATTATCATAGTTCTTATGCTTGAAAAGCTTTCACTGATCACCCTAACATAATTCTCTATAACCAAAATACATATTCTAAAAACAGATTCTTTTCTTCTAATTTAATGCTCTAGAGCAGGGTTTCTCAACCTCAGCACAACTGACATTTTGGGCCAGTTACTTCTTTGTTGTGTGTGTGTATGTGTGTGTGTGTGTGTGTGTGTGGCGGGGGGGTGGCATCCTGTGCACTGTAGATGTCTAGCAGCACCCCTGGCTTCTACCCACTAGATGCCAGGAGGATCTCCCAGTCCCCAACGCACCCCCACCAAGTCAGACAAACAAAAGTGTTTCCAGATATTGCCAAATATCCAGGGGTGGGGAAAGGGGGTAGTGTTTCCAGATGTTGCCAAATGTCCAGGGGTGGGGGCAAAATTGCTCACTGTCAAGATTAGGCCTGTCCAGGAAGCCCCGGAGTTCTCAGCCTGAATGAGGCATCCCCCCGATCTTGGCTCCTGATGCATCCTTGCAGACTTCCACCACTGCACTCTGCACACTATGCTTACTATTACTTATGTTTACTTTCCTGCCTTGCTCACAAGGCTGGAAATTCCATCAGGAAAAGAGCCTCTCTTTATGCCCAGCACTGTGCTTGGCAACTGTGGATGGATGGCTGATTGCCTGGAGGCCACAAATGCCCAATCCCCAGCACCACCAGCTGCTGGACTCCCTCCTCCAGCCCTTCTGGTTACTTCCTTCTTTCCCCACCCAAGCATGGTTGGTCTTCATCTTGCTCCTTCCTCACTGTCCCAACACATTCACTTTTATTGCTCCTGTTCTCCAAGGCTCTCCATTTAGATGTTCTAGGTTGACCAATTTAGCCTCAAAGCCCTAAGTTTCGACTGCCTTGAGGTCTTGTTCCAGGCTAAGTGGACCTGACACCTGCTCGGATCAGAATTGGGAAGAAGGATGTGGTAGGCAAAGAACACTGATGAGACAAAGGCAGCGCGGCATCCACAGCTAGAGTGGCAAACTGAGACCCTGTGGTTGCACTGCCTTTTTTTTTTTTTTTAAATTAAGGTATAGCATACATATGGTAAAATGCATTACCTTTAAGGGTGGAGCTCAGGAGACCTGTTTTGAAGAACAAATGTCAGTGTTCATGTGTATCCTTAGGGCAAGGCAGATAATCTTTCTGCATCCCAGTTCCCTCCTGTGGTAGGGAACAATTTAGAAGTACCATGCTTGTATGGATAGGGGCTCTTCATGGAAGCAAAGGATACTATGTATACTGACAATGTTTATACACAACAGAAAATAAGCAGAGAAAAGGAATGTCAATTTGTTGCTTATTTAAAATGTTTACTATTCATGCCTAATTACCAAGAAGTCCAGTAACTACGGTGAATAACTATAAATATCGACTGCATTTGCATTTGTATAAACTGATCTCTATCATACTATTCTGAGTGTATACCCTGAATCTCTGTATTCCCTGCTGCCCACCATTTCTATCCAGGTCAGCTGGACAGGCAGCTCTCCTGTGTGAACTGTGGTAAGAGGTGCTCACACAGAACCAACTAGCCTAACCTCTCATGTCAACCCAAGGACTCGAGTCTTATTTAAAATGGTTCCCTTCAACCAGCAGTAAGTCAACAAACATTTACTTGGTGCCTACAATGTGCCTGGCGTCAAACACAGTGCAGGAGAAGTGGGTGAACGAGAGACAAGGTCCTGGCTTCTAGGACTTCCAATTGAACAATGACAAGCTACATGGCTGAGGGACCGTTTCCATAACCACCTCCTCCATTCTTTGCACTGCCTTTTAAAGCCACAGAGCTGTTTTCTCAGGAATGCAAACACACCGGGCTGGGCTATTTTTACTTCCCACGTCTGTCTGAGGAGGAGACTTAAAGCAAGCTGGGCTCTCAGGCCTGCATCTGCTGGCTGTGTGGACTCCACACCTTCTTACTTACCCAGCCGCCCTCAGAGCAGATTCGTACTTTCTGCATGTCTGCCGGGCTGTCCTCTAGTTCCCGGCTCTGAATCTCTTCTTCCTCTTCCTCTTCTTTCAGGGTCAAATTGAGAGGGTAGGCTGTGGACTCCATCTCTGCAAGCAAGATTCAGGTTCAGAAAAACCAGGTGTCACTGTGACCTCCCCAAAGCCTGTGATGGGGGAGGCTGAGCCACATACAAACCTCTTTAGCCCCAAGCACTGTTCCCGCTGGAGGGAAGTAAGGAAACAGTCGGCCAGGAAGCTACAGGGTGACATATTTAATTATGATAAGAGAGGCTATGGGTAGATAACATATCTGGCTGCCTTCAAATATTTAAAAAGCTGTCTGGGGAAGAGAACCCAGACTGGTTTGTAGAGACTGGATGGCAGAACTGAGGCCGGCCAGTGGGTAAATATTCCTGGAAAAGGTTTTAAGCAGTGAGAAAGGCAGTACTTTCTCACAGCCAGTGCCACCCAGACAGGAATCAGAGGCAGGGGAAGAGTGCTGATTTCCTATCAGTGAAGGTGTCTGAACACAGATTGGACACTTACTCAACTGGAATGGGTGCTAGAAGCCAGTTAAGCATGGGCGGAGCGGTTGGCTCAGTAGGCCCATTGCCTGGATTTTCCAAATTCAAAGGTTCTGTCCACGAGCTGGTTCAGAAAATAGGGTCATTCTACCTTAAGGGACTTTGCAAACCCAGGAGTCAGTGACTAACATAGCGAGGGGTATGCCTGGATACCCAAAAAGGTGCAGAAATCGGCTGGGGCCCACCCCGACAGGGAAATAACCCATTGCCTCTGGGCTGCAAATTCTCTATTCGCTGACTCTTGGCCAGTACAAAGGGCCGCGCTCCTGCCCTCCACGGGCGCAGGCAATTCCTAGGTGTGGAGTGCGGGTGCATCTTGAGGGCTGCATCGGGGGACCTCCAAAGAAAAGATCCCTCTGGAGTTCAAAGTCGGTTCCTTCGATATTTCCAAAAAAGATAGGCGAACGCGGCATGGATGGGTCTAGGCTTCAGATGCCTGCAGCTGGGGCCCGAACTTGGCCGCGGTCTCCCTGCCGGCTCCGGGGCAGAGGTGGGAGGGGCCGCCTCCCCGCGCTAA
The DNA here is from genome assembly GCF_009828535.3 of Hylobates moloch. Taxonomy (NCBI): domain Eukaryota; kingdom Metazoa; phylum Chordata; class Mammalia; order Primates; family Hylobatidae; genus Hylobates; species Hylobates moloch. The sequence goes on from NW_026652283.1 coordinate 67,100,724, forward strand.
GGTGCTGCAACCAGGGCCGCCGCCCGCCCTGCCCCGCCTGCGCCACTGCCGCCGCGCCCCCGGGCGCGTTCGGATTTCTCCAGCCATCTTGCCCCATTTCCCTTTCTCCGCGGCCCCGCGCCGGGAGCGCTTCCGCCGCCCCCTCCGCCCGGCCCGCCTCCCCACCTGGCCCCCTCCCGGCCCCAGCGCACCTGCCGGGCGGCGAAAGCCGGCGCCGCCCGCCTCCCC